>NC_137864.1:9535720-9948220 GCF_963924005.1 Protomyctophum bolini | reverse complement strand
AAGTAAAACATGTGAGTACTTCTTCCATCATTGGGTACAACTTAAGTGTTATTGCTCCTCTGTACCTGATGGCGAGGTCGTCCTACGATGGAGGGGAACACAGCCCTGGGGGCATCGTCTCCGGCAAAGCCAGCCTTCACCAGACCGGAGCCGTTGTCGCACACAAGAGCGGTAGTCTCATCATCGTCACACATGTTGGAGGATTCTGAAGGAAATAAAAAACATTGTTTAATAAGAAAAAGAAAAGGAAGACACACACGCACACGTGCGCACACACACGCACGCACACACAGTATGTTTTACCAGAAAGACATCAGAGTGCTCTATACTATATTCTAAATCAGTGACTTCCAGTTAAATTTCACGACTATAATTCAATTAACTTGAAAATATTTAAATACAAATCAAAGTAAGCACAAAGCAAAGTACAAAGCAACAAATTATTATTATGTCATGAGACAATCAATCAAAACATATTTGAATAGCAGAATCCCTAATTGGACAAAATCATTTGAAATGGGGATCCATGGGGAGCTGACTGTGTGTGGGGGGTCCCATGCCATGAACAAACGTTTATAAAGCCCAGCACTGTCACCCAGCTGTTACCCTGAGGTCCAACTCATTATCAGAGCCTGCTATATGCTAAAGTTTACCCCCAAATTGACAACATGATAGTGCAGTTATTCCATGCATTAATCAGCCTGCAAATAAAACAATAAGAGAGAGCCTGTATTCTAGTTTGCTGCTGATACAACACAGTATCAATAATAATACCAAAAAGTTAATGAATTGAATACAGATACTACTAGGACCACAAAGGAAACAAGCCCCTTTAGTGTTATCCTTAAAAAATATATTGTAAACCGTATAGCCTATACCTCTGTAAATTACAAACTGTTAATAAAGTATTCAATCAATTCAATTCCGAATCATATCTTTGTCTATTTTAGACATAACATTAGCATTATAACATAGCATCCCCTTTGAAATCTTTGAATAAGTAGCCAACCCACATCATGCATTGATTGAAGAACAAGGATTCAAAATAGCTATGAAAATGTTTAGCAAAGTATAGGATCACATTTAAAGAAATCCATAATTTGCCAATGCAGCCTACAAATAGGCTAGGACTACATCACACATAGGTGCCACTGCGCCAGATGAGATGACCCATTATCAACATCATCTTAACAAGCGTCTGACAGAAGCGTATTTGTCTGGAAGTGAAGTTAACCAGCGCACAGCGGCGGACTGCCAAGCTCCAGCATTTAATTCCTGCAGGCTGCCAGAGATCCTTTGATCGGGTTCATTCATAGAACGGCAGTTTAAAAGTCCCCGTGGAAAAAGGAGAAAATCCACCGTTCCCTGGTCAGTCCCAGTCTGTATATTCCCATAGCCTAGGCTGCTCCACGCCCGCTTTGCTTACCTTGTTGTTATTGTTGTCGATGATCAGAGCACAAGTGTGGCAGGACGTTCGAGCTGGAGAGACACAGCGATCCTTATATACCCGGGCCCTTTCACGGTTTTTTCTCCTTCCACAGACAACCATTTGGAATGTCCGTGTATTCCATAGGAATTCTCTCTACCCTTCATCCATATTTGGTTCTTGGACGGGTCGGGAGTGCCTCGGGCACGCCGTGGGGAGTGCGCTCCCGTCGCCGCGCTCCATGGCGCGCTCCATATATGGAGAGGTAGTCCCGAATCCACACAGGAGATGTCGGCCCGTGTAAGGCGAGCCAACGCTCCCCCGGCATGGCATTTTGAAGGCTAGGCGCGCCGTGACGCAGAACTACTACTACCACCGCACACGTAGACTGCGCGCGCGCACACACACACACACACACACACACACACACACACACACACACACACACACACACACACACACACACACACACACACACACACAATCTCTCAATGGAATGTCAGTTCAGTAGCTTGACACAAAGTGGATACCGATTATGGTTGTCAGATGGCCAGTGGGCCGGGGTGCCTTTCGACTCGAGTAACTATCTATATTCAAAAGGTATAAATTTTATTGACAAAATAAAAATAACATTTTAGTTTATTAAAGGATCCAGCGCCATCTATGGTTTATACACACTATATGACTCAGTGAGACAATGCTCAAATTGTACATGAATTGAGAATAGAACAAGTAGGCTTCTCTCTCAAAAAAATATTTATTTTTATTTTAGGCCTACTCGACTAACAATGTGTAAACAAGGTGTCTCAGGGCAGTAACTAGATACATAAACAAAGAGTGAGATTAAAGATACATTGAACGAGGTATAAATAATAGTAAAAAAGAACTCTAGCCTACATCACATAACTTCAGTTTCAATAAGACTGTGTTAGTCAGGCAGCATCAACAGAATTAAAAGCTGTGTCATGTGTATGAATTAAGGTTGTGATTCATCAGTGAAAATCTGGGTCACTTCTGACTGAAGTGATCATGCTCTATTTTCTGCAATGAGTGGTTGGTTGAAAGAGGACGTTCAAACCCAGTTGAACAGCTGCAGCCAACTGCCGGCAAAAGCATTCTTTTGAGAAGCCCTTGTATTTTACAAGAGCCAAAAGGTTCATTGTGTTTATCCAACTGCTTGACTGGGATATCAGATTTACAGGGCTGGCCTTTAAGTAAATCCAATTCAGGTTTTAAAGAGACATGGTCATGAAATAAATGTATTTGAACGACTACATGTTAGGTCAAGTACAATATATTTACAAGGGAAAACATGGGATCTGAGATAAAAGTATTTCTGGTAAACCTTGTGTTAAATAAATTCAGATAAACTGCTTAAGCTAAGCTTTAATATTCACACTGGCATGCCATGTGAGCACATAAACGTTGTGTAATAATCCATAGTCAAAGTGACCAATGTTATGGCTGTAGGCAGTGGCCAGGGTGATCATGCCCACACAAGGCCATAAACAACACCCTGAGCAATCAACAATTGATCTCAGAGGTGTCTAGAGGCGTTTTAAAGCCTATTCATAGTCGAGTTTTCGGTGAATTGGTGTCCACCGGAAACTACAACATGACGTCACGCCGCGGTGGTCACCGCTCACACAACACATGTTTTTACTATAGCCACCGTTTTGGTGGTCACCTCAACAAAAACTGGACTATATATGAATAGGCCTTTAGGCATCTTAATTATAGACCTTAAAAACCAATCCAAATCCCAATTGTCTTGACTGAAGCATAGCCATTATTACATTTCAGTTTTAACATTATGTATTTAAATATAAGATTATTTTAGTGTCCTTATAATAGTCCTCAGACTATTTCACTGACGGATTGTTAAACAGTTCAAGTTTGTGAACACGGGGTTCTTCCAGAAAACTGTGTGTATAGTCTACTGTTGACATCCCCAAATTAAGCTGCTTTCTCTATTTTTAGAAGGCAGATGGTTCCTTCTCCTGCTGTGGCTGTTAAAGTAGACTGAGCAAACACTATTTATAAGCCACACACATGCCCTCGGTCACCAATGAGGAGGAACCCCTCATAATGTAGGATAACAAGTCCATTCAGCAGCCAACTGCTTACTGTCTCTGTTGGCGAGGTTCACATTTCTCTCCAGGACCACTGGCTCACTGTGTGCATGCATGGTTCCAATCAATGACGCATCCCAGCAGACCATTAAAGTCAATGAATTAGAACCATAAAGGCACAGACAGATATAATCCAAAGGGACCCCAACATCTGTATTCTGGGCATGTCATAATAGGTGAGGAAATAAATAAAATAAAAAACATGTTCACTATTGGTGTACAATAGGGTTTAAGTGGTTAATGGGTACTTTCATTCACAGTTTTCCAGGGTGTACCTTGCATACTGTAGATGCAATTAATATTCCAATTTCCTGCAACGCTAAAGTATACCAGTAAGACGCCCTGAGGGCAAGAAGTGCACACATCCGCCTGGGTGACGGCAGACTGCTGGGAAAGTGCTGGCGCTCTGGTATGGGGGGGGGTCAGATCAACATGGAATGAATTCTGTACTGGCCATACATGGAGCGTGTCTTGAGTGTACAGGGTTTGATGAGGTCAGATCAACATAGAATGTCAGAACAAGTCAGCTCCATATATGGAGATCTAAGGGTGGCAGCAGGGGCAGTGTCTTGAAGTGCTTTTCATTCGTTTGGAAAAGTTCTGGCAATTAAAAAAAACCTTCTCCTATGGCCAAAACAGGAACCCCTGTTGAAAGTGGTCAAGCCTGTCTGAGGGTTTTATAATATAATAATAATAATAATGATTATAATAGCCAATGAAAACAGGTTGTGACTAACTGAATTACTCCATTGGCTCCATTGGAACACAGGTTCTTTTTTCACCCCATTTCCTGAAAAGTAAAGGTTTTATATACATGTACAATTTTTGTGTCAGACAGAGAATATCATATAAAGGGCTTAAAAGTCAAAACATTGGTGAGTCCAAATGTACAAATGTAGCATTTATTTAGAAAAGGAGTACTTTGTTTCAATCAAGAACTTAAGTAACAGTGGATTAAAGGTGAAAGGTCAGATCTGGGCTTGAAGGTAATGTTCATAATTAGCTCGCAGGACAAACTCAAAAGAGGGCTTGGATTTCAAACTTGCCAGCTCATCCAAATCCAAGAGGTCTTTGACATCTGGAAGATACGTCTGTAGAGGAACACCTGGGAAAGTAGACAGTTTAATATGAATCTATATTAAATCCATTAAATTTAGATTATGATGAGCAGAAAATATACAAGTAACAAACTTATGTTTCAGAAAAGATAGGATAGGATTCCATTTGTAAGGCTGGAAAGGGAAAATCGTCAATATACTTTTTTTGTATGGCATTTGGGTTTAATTTCTTGTGTTGCAATCATCATCAATGTTTTAATTGTTTTATTGTCATATTATTATAATGTGGTCAAAAAACTAAATGGTTCACACAAAATAACAGCTCACAATGGGTTGCACTGTGAAGCATCAAGCCTGTAAAAATAAACTATATATAGTTTTTCGAGGGGCGCTAGCCCCTCCTATAGCTTTTGTCCCCACAAAATGTCCGCAACACAAACATTAAATGCCATTGACACTGGTGTCATGTACGTCATCTTGTCCCCACACGTCTGAAAGGAGAAATGTCTGCCAGATATGTCAATTTGTGGCAACAGGCATTCTGATTGGCCAGTATGAGATGATGCATGATGATAAGAGCGCCCCTCACTTCACACTGGTGTGATTTTTAATATATTTTGTAAACAATACTGTCCTCCAACAAAGTATAAATCCGGCTTATTATTTTCTCCTCTCCCCAACTCACCTTCTTGTATGAGCTTGAGGAGGATCTTGACAAAAATACTGTCTTTGGCTGCCTCTAGTGGGTCATCATTGCCATCAGCAGAGGACCAGCTGGAAAGAGAAAGGTGTGTAACGCATAAGAAATGGCCAAAAAAATAAAAAACATTTTCAAGTCAAATGTGGAGATGCCATGTCATCACTTTGCTGCACCATGAATGGTTGTGTTCTGCGGCCATTCAATATTTAATCTACTGCTCCAGATATGCAGAAGATGCTGAGATTGTGTTAACCCATTAAGACCCTATAGGCCGATACTACATAAAGGTCTTTAAATCCCAACAGTTTGTGAAAAACCTATGTTGCTATATCAGTCGTTCTCAAAATGTCAAGGAGCCCCAAAATGTATATGAATTTGGCCGCTGACCCCCATCTCAATATATTTTGTATCAGGGACACGCAGAAGCAAAGATTTGAGGTAAAACATCTTTGCTTCCAAATAAATTCAATTAGCATTATTGATAGGGTACAGTAATTAGACAGGAAAGGGGAGAGAGATGGGGAGTGACACGCAGAAAAAGGCTGTTGGGCTCGGGAGTCGAACCCACGGCACACTGTCCGGTTGGCTTGGCACTTGGCAGTCTAGGTGCCGAGACGGTTGAGCTAACTGTCCGGGCCCCAAATTTTGAAAAATCTTGACGCTCATAAATATATAGCTAAACATCTAAAATGACAGACCGGTTGTAATAGGATTAAAATGGAAACATCATCCTCATTTCTTCTCTCAATGTGCAGAAACTAAAAAGGATATTGTCAGATATTGTCCTTACTCGTCTTTCTTGAGGGCCTTGCCAAAGATCTCGCATTTGAGAGTGTCCGTCTCCGCAACCTCCTCCTGTCAAATGAACATGTATATTTACAGCATATGTATGTACAGTAAAAGTAAACCATGCCAGTACAACAATGGGCAGCTCCGGCCAAGCATTTTGATTTGTTGAAATAAAGCTTTCCAGCCATGCTCAAGTCACGATACAGCACACCTCAACTACAGTATTATATGCTTAAATGAAATATACATCACTGTAAATATCACTCCATCATTGATACAAGAAGAAAATGTCAACACATTTCCATGGTAACAAAGAATATGTCTAGATGTTACTTTACTAGCCTGATTAGATTTTGTTCAAGAGTCAATTAAAAAGAGCATTTTTTGTCTGTAAACGTTGTATAATGGCCAATATTACAATGAGAGGGTCAAAGAGAATAATACCTGGGCACTTCAGGAGAGACAACCCGAATAAAACACTGGAGCACTCGGCTGGTCTACACGCATTTATCATTTTGCAGGGGTGACTAAGCTCCAGCTCAGTGGTCTTATGGTTTTTGAGTGTCCACCGTGAGACTGGGAGGTCGGGGTTGGATAATTGCCACTCCAGAAATTCTAACGGCTCTTTACCTCATTTCTAACCGCACAACTGTCATGACAATAATTACAGTAAGCATCAATCTGGAGTACAATACTGTGAAATACTGCTTAAAACAGATTCAATTGTTCAACAGTTCCACTTCCAATCAAGAGAATCATCATGCCCAGATCAAGGCAAATCAGGCAGGAGCCAGGACATTACCTCATCAATGTATTCAAGTAGATCCAGGGCCTTTTTGAAGTCGTATTCATTGGCTCGCCTGTTGTCATCGCAAATATACAGCTAGTGGAAGGACAAAATGGGTGTTAACATGAACAACAGGTTAGGCTTATGTGTAATACATTGCTATCTGTGGTATCATTTCTGGGAAAAGCTTTTAAGCCAATATTGGAATTGCGATAGCTATGATTTGATTGGCCAAGCACCTCATAGGCTGAGCAATGTACGTATTGAGGATAAAAAGTGAGGACAGAAAAGTGAGGACGCCAATTGTGATTGGCCGGAATGTGCTGATGTATGACGATATATGATGATAGGAGCGCCCCTTACTTCACACAGGTGTGAAGTTTCTTTTAAATATTTGTGGGTCTTTTCTGCCTATATTTGGAAAGTACAGTTGAGATAAACAGCATGTGCTACGACACATTGTGAGATTTAGTATGACACTGGGAGAATTCAGGCTTTATTCTTACTTCGATGAGGTTGTGAGCGGTGAGCACAGGTATGACGTCCGGATTCATCTGCTTCTCTTCCAGCAGTTGTTTGGGCAGAGTCTCCTGGTGTAGGAGGAAGCGCTCCTGCTCTACGATGTCTAAGTACACACACAACAAACAAAGATCTCCGTGTCAACTTGCCCTTTTTGCTCATCTCGTAATCATATTCTACTGTATGTAGGGCTTTGTCTTTTTCCATTCAGAAAATAAGGACATCTCCATTACAAATGCATCATTATATCGCTTATCGTGTCTAGTATAAATACATGAAAAGCAATACATGAAAAGCAATTATCACACCAGGGGAAAGCTGTATGTGAGGCATAAGAAATGATGCAGTCCGAGTGCTGCAGTCAATGGACCCATTTCAGAGCAGACTTCTTTTTCCCTTTGTCAAAACCTTCATTTAGACTTTGTGTGGGTGTGTTTCATTTAAGCGTTTATTGTGCCAAGCAACTCAGTTCCTGCTAACTTCATGCTGGCACACAGAAGCACCTACAGTACATGAAAAGGATTCGCTGATATTTTGCACTACACTATGGACCTACCCTTCTGTGTTAGTTTCCCATTATCCATGCCAATTAACTTTGACTAAAGTTGTGACTAAAGACACAAAATAAAATGGTAAATCAAAAATATATCTGAACTGAAGTAGCATTTCATCAATAGTCTGACATACTGTATAGAAGACAGAGCATTTCAATCATAGTTTTTGCAGGATAAACCCTTAGGGGCAGATGAGCTAAAAAATTTCAGGAAGTGGTCAGTGGGTTTTTACCGTCAACTTGTTTCTGCATGGCATCCTCTGGCATGTCAGAAGCCAGAGCGGTCAGCTTACTGAGGGCTAAAAGGGTCTTTTTCTTCACAAAGTAGCGTGTTTCCGCATTGGCTTGACTGTACAGTGTTCTGTGGGCCTGAGGACGAAGGGAACACTGGGTCAAATTCCATGGGCTTTGCGGTCACCAACAGGCCCAATGTCAACCTAGTTACTGTAACACTTAATGGAAGATACTAAAAATGTACTTGAGACAGTGCTTCCCTCTAAGGCGATCAATAGCCTAGACTAGTGTTTGTATTTTTATTTCATATTTTCCTCCAATTTACTAATGTGTGTGTGTGTGTGTGTGTGTGTGTGTGTGTGTGTGTGTGTGTGTTGTCAACATTCCCAAGTATGTTACATGTCACCCCTACCCTCACCGGCTTCTATCATACGTCACTGTCCCGTTTAAAAAAGCAAGCATGTTTAGCTGTATTCCTCTTTAGTGGTGAAAACACTCATGTTCAGCTCAGTGGCCACCCACACACAGGATTATGAGCATACGGTTTTAGTGCAACTAGGAGACAGGGTCAGTCAGAACTTAGTGCAGATGGCTAGGATAGACTAGTCTATTTATTTTATCATTATCGTTATCTTATCATCCCAAACTTTTTAGCTCAAGACCCAAAAGAGAAATGACAGGTTCGCCTGGGACCCAATTTATGGAAAAATATCAGATCTAACTGTAAGCCATCTCATCTGCCATTTACAATACTTAATACCCCAAATTGTATTTATGAAATACTTCCGTTAGGATATCGGGAGGTATAGTCATGCTCCGTCCAGTTGATTGTGTACTTGTAATCAACACTCAACATTTCGTCTCCATGTAGCCATACAGTGTGTAATGGTTCTATGGTGTCCCTACACTCTGGTAGTCTTGGATGTGGATGTGGTGCAGCCAGCTGAGATGCTGATGGGCTTGCAGGAAGCTGGCCAGCTGCTGGTGCTGTGCACTGGGCTGGGACAGCAGCTTGCCCCTCTTCCCCTTCTCCATGTACCACCGGAACAGGAAGTCTGCAAAGTTCTACGTGGAGGAGGACAGGAAAAGACATCAGGATATATACTGTAGCTCACTGCGGTATCGTACAATGCAAAGCTTCTATTTTTTCCCTTTTCAAAATACTGATCTACTTGAGCAGAGGGCGGGATTGGCTCAGTTGTAGAGTGGCCGGTAGAGCAGCCGGATGGGAGCCATGATGAGGTTCCCCAGTCTGACCACGGGCTTCCCCAGAGTTAGTGTCGAAGTGTCCTTGAGCAAGACGCTGAACCCCTAATTGCTCCTGATGTGCAGGTTGGTACCTTGCATGGTTTTTCTCCGCCATCGGTGTGTGAATGGATGAATGTTAGGGGTGTGTAACGATATACCGGTAGTATCGAAAAATCGATTTTAATTTCAAGAATCAAAGTGTATCGAAATGGAATTGAAGTGGAGAGGTGTTATGTCATGGCCAGTTGGCCACTAGACCTGTACCCACAAGATGAGAATCACATGGACACATCCTACATCTTGTGGATGTGACATAACCCGTTAAGGTTCTGGTTCAGTTAGTTAACCTCTCAGGAACCTCACCTCTTCTAATCTGTAGTATAATATAAGACTGCCTACTAAAAAAAAGGTTGATGATCAATCAGTGTGTAAACCCTATACTTCAGCGATCTAACCCTGGTCTGTGTTGAAACAGTGGTTCTGAACTGGTGTGTTCTGTACCTGGTCAGCAAACTTGGTCATGTAGTGCTGCAGACGGCTCTGATTGTCTGTCTGCTCACACAGCTGTACCAAGATGTCAAAGTCACAGTATTTCTCGGCCAAGGCTGCCACCCATTGGTATTGACCTAGTTCCACTACAACACACAGCAAGAAAAACAACAATATGTTATGGGATCGGGATTCCCGTCCACCACCAGCTGAAATATAGTTCAGTTCCAAAACTCAAATAAGACATCCCCATGAAAGAAAAACAAAATGTCTGCAGTTATGAACTTCAATGCCTGAACCACTCCTTCCTCTCACCAAAACATATCTAATCCTCACACAAAGGTTCCCAAACTTTTCAGGCCATGACAGACAGAAAGAATCACATCTGATCTCGGCACCCCCCAACCTGATAAGCACTTGGAATTGATGTAGGGAAGGCATTACATTTAGTTTGACTCTGTTCCACAGACGAATATTGCGAAGCCGAACTACAAGATCACGTGTTGTGAGCTTGTAGATAGTCTATTTTCGGCTATTAGATCGGTTTCACGTTTGCCTCTTTCTTATGACATTTTTGGCCAATTTGGCATTAAAAAGGGTGTTAAAAGTCCTTAAATTGTTAACTTTAGAAATGTTCAGATAGCCTGTACACACTCGTTTACTGTTGAGTGAGAAAACAATGTTGCACATTAAGCTAATCATCTGGGAGTGGGGGCCCCCAGTTGGCCCCAACATACCCAACCAAGCGTAACATACTGTATCTAACCCCTAACAAATATGAAAGTCTAACTCACGCAGCGGAGCCAACAGCTCGGAGCGGCGCTGGCCGTACTCCATCTCCAGGCTGTTGTAGCGTTCCTGCTGGGAGCGAGGCAGGGAGGTCAGCTGTGAAACGTAGCCGCCGAGGTAGAGGTCCAACAGCGCCACCAGCTGCTCACAGAGCACGCTGCGCAGCTCCGAGTCGGCATGCGGGTAGACCGAGCGCAGGATGAGCTCGTGCTGGCGGGAGATGATGCCGCGCACGCCTCCCACACCGCCAGAGGCTGGAGAGAAATCATTGGAAGGTAATTTTCCGTTATAAACTTCCCAGCTGGCTGGTAAAATCAAGAACTCCATATAGTTGAGTAAGTTTATTGCCATTTTACACCGTCAGAAATGCAAAGCAATTGGACTGAAGACAAAACTACATTTGCACATCATTAGTCAATGGATGAAGTGACATCTCATGTCAAATCTCACTATTAAAAGGGCAGTTGATATGGATGGGGAATGTGTGTGTTTGTACGTGTGTGTGTATGCGTGCATGCACTACCTGTCCATGGAATGTACTCTGGCTCGGTGGCAGCATTCTCAGTAGGTCTGTATATCGAGGCCCTAGAGTCTCTGTACTGACCTGCAGCTAGAAGCATGTCCTGCACACACACACGCACACACAAAAAACAAAAAAACATTTTTATACAGGAAGGCAGGAATAAGAAAATAAAGAAATGTCTGTCATATTTACACTACAGATTTGACCATCGCAATACTGTAAGGTTGGTGATTGAAACATTTGTTTTTATTTTTATGCTTTTGTCGTCACCAGTTTCAGCGTTAAGTAGGCATCTCAGCCGATTATGCCTGCTCAAGCAGGTCATAATGTGTCATAAATCTGGTCCACACCACTTTAAGTGACACCTGCTACAATTTAGGCATTTAGCAGATGCTATTCATCCAGAGCGACTTTTACAGTAAGCAAGGTAAAGACATACATCAAATACATACAGTGTAAGGCCACAGTAATCTAGGAATATAGGTAAACCAAGAACTTAGTATCAGTCTAAACAGTCAAACAACAAATATTTTAAAAAAAATAGGTGGGTGAAATGTAAATGTTAACTCATCCATCGCTTTTAAGAAGTGCCAAAAAGTCCCTAAGCGCCAGTCTCTATACATTTTTTTATTTAATTTTCATTTTCATTTTTTTGTTTAAAAAAAAAACAAAAAACTCGAGTGCTCGAGCCAGCACTGGGCCGTTGACTATCATTGTGCACGTTCATGTTATTGGGGCAATGACACGTGAACGCCGTTTGATACATGAACGTGTGCAATGATAGTCAACGGCCAGCGCGTTCACAATTTGGCCCAATCCATCCCAGATTGCACTCTGTTCCTACCCGGAAAGAGGAGTGAAATCGCACTTTTGAGCAACTTAATGCAAGTGGATGGGAGGAGAAATCCGGTGACGTTATTCATATATACTCTAAGGTGCTGACATGTGGGTACCTTGATGATGATGTTGACAGTGACCACCACCTCAGCCCACTGGACAGAGTCCACCGGGTTCTCCTTCAGACTCCTGTCCTCCTCCTCTAGGAGACACTCCAACACAGAGGAGATCTGGGACACCTGGACACACACCACATGTACCTCATGAAAATGACAGTTCTTAATATACTGTAGATGTGCAGTTATTGTGATGATTGCTATAAAATCGATCTGTTAAACAATGCCTGATCACCGCCCTTCATCAGGCTGGCCTGTCAATTTTAACACTTCCTCCTTAAAAGGACCGTTTTCCTCCCTTCACGTGGACTTTAATTTCCTTCTGGTTCTACCTGTGAAGCTTCTGCCCTATGTGGACCTACCAATATTTTTACCACATTTGCACATCATGTTTGATCTTTGTATCTGATGGTTTTATACGTGACATGGCGTGCCATGAGCTTGTAGATGTGCTATTTTTGAAATATCGTTTTTAACACAAATGTTTGCTTCTGGCACAAAATATTTTCAGATGGGGGTCTGCGGCCAAATAAATACATATCAATTTGTGTGTCCTTGGCAGGAAAACATTTGAGAACCACTGTGCTAAAGAGCACCTCTCTGAAGAAGACATCTGCAGGCGTGAGGCTGGGCGGCACGACAGCATTGTTCTTCTGCAGAGCACCGAGGATGGCTCGGTTGACCAGCTCGGCATGCTTGGCGTGGTGGTTCTTCAGAACCATGGCCGCCTGCAGCTTCTCGGCGTGTTCGCACAGGAGCAGACGCGTGGCCATGGCCGCGGAACGCACCGTCACCTGGCTCAGCCGATCCAGGAGACCCACCTTGGAGAGGGATGGAGCAGAGACAATAAAGCTATACGAGGATCGTGTTAAAGAACTGTGCAAAAAAAACATGAAGATACATTTGGGGATGTTTCTGCCATTATTCATAGTACAGTGGAGAGGACAGGAAACGGGGAGAGTCTGGGAGTGACAACAATTGGAATCGAACCAGAGACTCGCTGTCGGGCTGCAACGGAGCCTATGTGGCACGTTCCTTAACCACTAGGCCATCGGCGATGAAATGTGCTAATTCTCAGTATTAGAATCAGTTTCCTCGTCTGTGAATTATTTAATTATGGTAAACTATATTCCAACATTATTTAATGTTTGTGTAGGACAAAGTTTGTGCAGACCCACCAAAAGCGCCCCTTAAAAAAAGAAAAGAAAAAAGAAACACCCAATTTTTGAGGGGTTCTAGCCCCTCCTATATACAGCTTGTCACCACATGTCTAAATAGTTGCCATTGAAAGGAGAAATTAGGTTAAATGTCCGCCAAAAATATGACGTAAATTTGTGGCAACATAAACAGTTCAGTATAATAAGAGTGCCACTCACTTCACACAGGTGAGATTTTGTTATATCTATGTATTATAAATGTTTTCATCTAATGTCTGAATTTAGGAAATTACGTAATGTGGCAGCTAAGTCTATGGACTTTTTTGTTTAGTTTGTTTAGAGCACACAAGTGATGCGCCCCTCACTTCACACAAGTGTGATTTTATTTCTTAGCAACTATACAACTTGTACCAACGAGGTCGACTAGTGGTTTTACTAGTCAACTAGTTGGTTAATGCCCTAGTGTGTGCGCGCGCCTACTTGTTGCAGGAAGTCCATGAAGCAGCCGTGGGCCTTCATCTTGTCCTCCAGTTGGTGGAGGATGATGAGGGACGTGAGGGGGAAGCCTGCACTCTCTAGGAGAAACAAGAACAAAAGTACAGAAATCATAACGCATCACATGATTAACATTCAGGACCAGCATCTAAAGGTTTGTTCACTTTACTTATTTGCTTTAGTTATCTGGCTATGCATTGTCGTATTCTGTAAAGCATTTCATAAGGTCTGTACCATGAGAAAGATCATAGAGTTGTTTTTATTATTATAGTTGTATTATCGTTTTTATATCAAAATGTGGAATGAATGATAATGCATCCATGCTACCACATGAAGTCCTCCTGGCCACTTCACAATGCTCAAAATGTGTCATTTATCAAAGTCTTCCCCCCCCCCCACGACTTTGCAACGCATTTTTTCACCCAGTGTCAATTATCTAATGTAATCCTGGGCGCTACACTTCCTCTGCCAAGCGGACTGACCTCATGCTTCCTTCTATGCATGAGTCCAAGCTGCTTCTTTTCACCCGACAGGGGAGAGTTTCCCCGGCCGGACGTAGAGCATGGAAGGAACACATTATTCCGACCAGTTCCTACTACAGGGAGGTAGTTTAGAGACCAGGATTACTGCATGGTTTTTTTAGGCTACCCCTACCCTAGGGGACACGGGAGAACATGCCAACTACACACAGCAAAGTCATTTTAACAGTTTAAGACTTCCTTACCATCGGGGACCGACTCTGCCCAGCGGGGGTCAGAGGCTGGATAGTCGTCCACCAGGTCCAGGTTGATGCGGGTGACCACACTGTCCAGCTCCGTTCCCTCCTCTCCCTCCACCTCTGCAGGGAACAGCTCGTCTGTCAAAGTCTGGGCGCCAATCCCGTCGTTACTGTCAAATCAAACACACCCAGAGATCCACTGATGACACACTTAATATTCAATTATCTATCAAAAAGGGTTCGATGCACCAACACTGCTTTCTATGCATTTCAGAGCAAAAATCAACAAGTTTGACCTGTATTTCGAACTTTACGGTGTAGTTCACCCAAAAAAAAGAGTAATTGTCAATTACACACCCCATGAAGCCTTGTATTTATCGCATTCCTAAGCCAATAAAAGGGTTCCAAGCACAGTTCACTGGGGGACAACAAGTAAACAAGTACATAAAGTTTAAGCGGTTAACCGTGTTTTAGGACTACAGAATGTTGCACCTCACAGATTAAAATCTGCTGCAACTATTACGATTATTTTCTTAGTGGTTATGAATCAACAAATTGATTAACCACTTACTAGGGCCTGGCAAAAGGCAAGGCCTCTAGAGTCGACTCTTGAGGCAGTGGGGAAGGGGGCAACAATCATCACGTCATGCAGAAATAGTGAAAATAGTCAATCTACAGTACAAGATAGATAAGCTTGCAGATGGGCTACTTTCACACTTAACTGCCCTGTAGACCAGAATGGAGTCACTCTATGCCATGGCATACATACCGACAGAACTGCAGGAAGGCCGTTTTGAGGAGCCTGGTTTTGTCTTCCTGAGCCACAGGTTCCATCCTGTTAGGAGTCTCCATGGCTGAAACCTTAAATGAATGAATAGCCTAAATGAATTAAAGGAATGCAGAAAAGAATATATAATTCATAACAATGAATTAATAAATTAACAGCAGAATATTCGTTCTGGGATAGACCCGCCATGTGTCTGATTGGCTCCCGGGCAGGCATAGTTTTACTGAGGTTAGGGTTAGGCATAGTTGTAAAAAACGAGAACCATCAATCACAGGGACTACTGGTCAATCACAGCAAGGCTTTCCTAGAACTGCGGTGGGATTCATAAATCACAGTGAGTATCACACATCTTTGAAGAAAGTACAATTTGAAGAATATTTTGACATTCCTAATGGAAACATCAGTTTAGACCTTTAGTAAAAAAGAAAAAGACAATAAAGGTGCGTCTGCTCCAATATTCTCCTCTTCAGTCATTTTGTGAGAAATTCCAGATAGTCATCCAGATAAATGGGTCGAAATACTTGCACTTCTTTTCTACATCGGCAGATGAGTGGTGGGCATCCACTTCTTTTTGTTAACGATTGGATATGATAATATGCCGATTGCTAAGGTTCTGTGTGTACCTCCGGAGCAGCAGCCAGTGAGGAGCACAGCGAGTCCTCCATGGTCTCAGGCAACATGGAGACACTCTCCCTGGCCACCACGGCAACAAGGCTGCTGTTCTTGGAGAAGAAGACCGGCAGGTTGGCACAGCTGCCCCCACCACACACACTGTCCCCTGCATGGGCAAAACACACAGCAGTTCAGCCTGGTAATGAAGCAGTGAAAAACTGGAGATCTGAATAAAATAAATAGAAATAAGGTACATTACTTTTATGCCAAAATTATCCAAAATGATTAGCCACTTGGGTGACATTAAAAAATAAAAAAATTGCCCATCTACAAGCTCAAGTCATCATGGTGCAACACGTTGTGAGCTTTTATATCTGCTACCTTTAGATTTTTAACAGCGTTACGACATCAACAAAATCCAAGGACATTCAGGAGAGTCAGATTTCAAATGCATAGAATTTAAAACGTTAAAACAAATCAAATCATGGCGATCTAATACATCTATGACAATCAGTTGTCTATGTCATATCTATGATGTACTTTTTCCCTGAATCCCAGCACAAATTTGGGCAGGGATTCAGCAGAATCAGAAGCCCACTGACTTCCATTGTAAAATGCATAGTACAATACAAGTACTGTGGCCTACTGGCAGTGTGTGCACAAAATATTTGGCGCTGGACACATAGACAGACTTGCAGGCAAGACTCCTGTAGAACCACACCGTATAAATAACATTTTAAAGTGAATTTAAGATGGAAACCAGGGATAATTTTTTTTAAGAGAAGTCGCCTACAAACAACACCACTGCTACGGCCTCCCCTTCGTGTGGTCTCACCTGGGGAGTTGAAGGAGATCTTCTCCTCTGGCAGGCCTCCCCTGCCGGTGCCGGTGGAGCAGGCAAACACCATCTCCTCGTTGTACAGGAAGGCAGCGGGGCCGGCAGCCCATGGCAGCACTAGCCTCGTGGCATGGAGGGACTCTTCGTTCTGACGAGACAAACGTGTTAACAGTAACACCAAGTTTAAATAAAGGTGCAAGTGCCTGCAACAAGCAGCTGATGGCCTTGTGTATTGGAAAGCATGGTCATTATCACCCGTTGTAAATGTATCATTGGAAATATATCATGTACCGTGCAAGCTGGCATTTTAGAAATGTATTTCTTTAGAATTGTATTTCTAAAATGCATTTCTAAAATATTTAAAAATCGGCCTTTATTTGATAGTTTACACTACAGTAAACTAGCAGGAAATGGAGGGAGAGAGATGGGGAGTGACACACAGCAAAGGTCATCGGGACCCGCGACCCGCTGTCAGGCTGGATTAGCCGCCTTGGTGCCCGGTCCGCAAGGCCGGCCCGGGCCAACCCACTTTATACTTGATCCATGCATTAAACAACTTGCAACAGCTTGCGGGACCCTGACCAATTGACCATGTCATCTCCCAGACTCAACTTGACTGTACAATAAATCAAATAAAACACACAAAAGTGAATAGTAAAACAGTATAATGGCAAAGATCAACCTTGAAGGGTGGATTGTGCTTGGTGACCTCCACTGTGAACTGGTCAGAGATGGAGGCTCCATGATCCTGTAGGGTGACCAGGCAGTAGTAGGCCAGGCAGGGCGTGTCCGAGCAATGCCAGGCTGCTGCCAACACCACCAGACCAACCCTAAAAGAAAACAGGGATTTAAACACCTGCTTTCAGCCTGCCCCGCCATCATTTAAAGTCAGTGATATTAGCAGCCATGCACATCCGTCTCTAGCGCCAACATCACCAAATTCAACCTGTGAATTTCTCCCAAAACAAATAACCCGTTTCTACTTTCTACACATGGACAATAGTAATTAGTAACCCAAACCACACACACGCAGATACTCACTGGCTGAACTTCATATCAAGGTATGTTATATTCACTCCTTCCTTCATTTCCTCGTAGTTGCTCTCTGATCCCTGGTTTGAAAAAACAAGTTTTGAAGATTTTAATACTGTATACTAGGGATGTATGGTTAGAAATTAATACGAGTTATTTGTTAACAGTTAATTCATTATTAAAATGTTTAAATGACATAATGTTGGTGCCAAGACTCTGGCCAAATGTACCCAGATTGCATCTGCAATGCTCTCAGTCAGAGCTCCGCTGGCATCCCAGCTCAAGAGCTGGTGCTCCGAGGTCTCGTCCACCTCCCACTTGTTAAGTGTGGAGCTGGTCAATGTGTAGAGGCAGCCCGACTCCCCCAACCACAGCACGCTTTGTAGCTGCAGAGAGGAAAAGTCGGATTAGGATCTGTACAGTACATTCAAACCCTATATGTGAAACAACCATAAAGTGCAATGGAAGCAAACAACTTCAGCACTGAGCTGCTTTTTCTGGACAGCCCATACTGTACATCCAAACAGAAAAGTCCCATCTGATTGAATTAAACAACATTAAACTCACTTTGCCATTTGTTTTGACACTCACTTTATGCATGCATATACCCTCTATCTCATTGCAAATTAAATATATTGGTTTGGAGATGGTTTCCCACTTTGGTTTCCTATTTGCTGCCGTTTGGAGATGGTTTGCCACTTTGGTTTCCTATTTGCTGCTGTTTGGAGATGGTTTCCCACTTTGGTTTCCTATTTGCTGCCGTTTGGAGATGGTTTGCCACTTTGGTTTCCCATTTGCTGCTGTTTGGAGATGGTTTCCCACTTTGGTTTCCTATTTGCTGCTGTTTGGAGATGGTTTCCCACTTTGGTTTCCTATTTGCTGCTGTTTGGAGATGGTTTCCCACTTTGGTTTCCTATTTGCTGCCGTTTGGAGATGGTTTCCCACTTTGGTTTCCTATTTGCTGCTGTTTGGAGATGGTTTCCCACTTTGGTTTCCTATTTGCTGCCGTTTGGAGATGGTTTCCCACTTTGGTTTCCTATTTGCTGCCGTTTGGAGATGGTTTGCCACTTTGGTTTCCTATTTGCTGCTGTTTGGAGATGGTTTCCCACTTTGGTTTCCTATTTGCTGCTGTTTGGAGATGGTTTCCCACTTTGGTTTCCTATTTGCTGCAGTTTCACCCTTTTTTTTAACCTCGTAAACCTGTGATGTGACAATAAAGCTTATTCTGATAGCGGTCCTGGTCCGGGACAAACAGTTTCATTGTCAATGCATGCGTGCATACTGCATGTCTGGTGAAAACAACATTTCACTCACCGTGTGGTTGAGTGGAGTGGGCCCCATACCAAACAGGCTGGACATGCGCCGTCCAATGCCAGACAGCACCCCGTGACTCTGCTGTAGCGCTCTGTGCTGGAGCTTCCCAGAGGAGTCAACACTAACTCTCAACAGCTGGCTCTTGAAAGAGGATACAATGAAACTTCCACCCTGAGGAGGGAAGGGGGGATAATAATATTTTTTTAAAGGTATGACAGCAGGGATGTTTTATATAGTTTTTAACTACAGGGAGTGCAGGTCTTGGTAATGCTGCATGCTTTGAATGTCTTCATACAACAGGCATATTTCAATTGATGCCATTAAAAAAACATCTCTTCCAAAGACACACTTTAACAAACCAACTTAATTATCGTCATTTGTCCACATTATTTGAATTTCCAGTGTTTAAAATCTGTTGTCCCCGTTTTTTCCACTTACTTTTACAGCAACAACAAAGTTGCAGAGTTCTCCCATGTCAAGGGAAGTCTCGGTGTAGTTACCCTCATGGGCCAGGCTGGGCCAGAATCTAGCCACTCCTTCTGCTACCACGGCCATGACAGAGATGGACTGAACCGGGACCATCTCCAGTGGCCCGGCTGAGGCTATGGAGATGAGGTCTGCCGAGTAGTCAAACTCACTGCTGGGGAGCTGCAGCTCCTTACACACAGACATCTATGGATCAAGGACAGTTTGGCAGTCATTACATTGAAAATCATAAAGATAGATACCGGTAACTAAACTTTGATATTGTGGAATTCAGCAGACCCTACGGTGATATAAGTAGATGTAATATAGATGTAATATGCATCGTTCGTAACCACTCGAACCCTAGTTTCCCTGTTCTGGACAGTGAGTGGGCATGCCATATAGGCGAACATTCTGCAAAAATATACAAACGAAGATAGCAAATCTACACACATTGTGAACTTGTGTTGTAGATCAGCTAGCGGAGGGGTATATACATATATAAGTATATATAAGTAATTCAGAATGTTCCTTTAAGCTGCTGACACTGCAGTCAATAACTACCCACAAATGGTCACTGACCAGCTGATAGACTATACCTTGGCCACAGCAGTCTGACAAATCTTCCAGATGATCACTCTTTCTCCACACACCATCCAGGCCCAGCCACTCTCATCCACTTTAACTGAGATCTGGTCATCGGCTGGAAAGGTCAAACACACACAAGATATAATAACACATTTGTATTGCAGTTTCATTGACAGGGAATGTCAGAGTTAACCACATAATCAATCATAGTAGGTTAAAAGCAGGGTTTCCAAAAAAAATGTCAAGCACAAAAGGACAACTTTTAATACACAACAATTTTAACACAAGTCTTTAAGCCTGTTTTAAAAGAGAGTGTTTGGTGCGATGTGTAATATTGAAATCATAATTGTTTCTGTTATTAGAAGTGTTCTCACCGTCGGCCATCGTCAACGCCTCCATGACTTTGACGGGCAGCGAAGAGCCGAATGGCTGTACATCAAAGTGAACCGACTCTGCAGTTTGGCTTTGCATACGTGTAGGAGTGGACCTGGTATAACACAGCAAGATTATCATTTGTAATAGTGCACTGGTTCTAAAAGTGGGATCTGGACTGGAGTCCCCCAGAGGTCATTGGGGTAGTTCAAAATAACATGTCTACGGTGGGTTTTTATGGTAAATGGTGCATTTATATAGCGGTGCTTTACATAGTGCATTACATTCAGCCATTCACACACACATTCATACACCGATTGCGGCGGAAGCCATGCAAGGTACCAACCAGCACATCACGAGCAATTTGGGGTTCAGTGTCTTGCCCAAGGACACTTAGACATGTAGACAGGAGGAGGGGGGATTTGAACCGTCGACCCATGGGTCATTGGACGACCTGCTCTACCTCCTGAGCCACAGTCGCCCCGTTTATCAAGGCAAGCTTTCCGTACAGCTGCAATGTTGGTGAGTTTAACGTTGTTTCATACAATCAGATGGGACATTTCTGTTTGGATGTATGGGCTGTTGGTTGGTGGTATCTAGTGTTAAACTAGATTATCATAAATCTATGATCGTCTTGATCCAAGTTTTGATTGATTGACTAATGACTACTACTACTAACAGTTTGCAAAAAAGCAGGTAGTTTCATACAAAAGGATGCCATCAGGCATCATCATTGCTATGCGTATGCGATAACCCAAGTAAGCAGTCAAGTTTCAATGTGGGTCCTGAATCCTGATGACCTGTGTATTAATTACACACTAACTCAGACAGTGAGTGCAATAGACACTCGTATATGACAGTATAGTAGAGGCTCCGTGGTATACCAAGCTGGGGGTCCTTGGAATTAAAAAAACGTTTGACAAAGCAGTGGTTTAATGATCATTTACGACTAAACGCCCCGGGACAAACATAATTCATGATGACATGGTGGTTGTTGTGAAGACATTAAGTTACCTGACGGCCAGAGAAGTCCTGCGCGGGGAGAAGAGCAGAGCAGACGGGGTGCCGGCCAAACTCTTCCTACCGCCGGTCACCCGGGGCGTCTGTCTGCGGCCCGAGCCGGTCGGAGTTCCACCACGCGGGGTGAACATCTCTACAAAATACCCTTTATGATTTATTATGAATAGTCTGGAAATTACAGAAGCGTTCCAAAAAAATAACACGCTATCTCCTCAGAGCGCGGTACAAACCAAACCTTTAGTCGCTTGAAATAGACGTCACCACGGTCACCATCATCATCATCACTATATAAACTCCACCCACTGTAGATTATGATTTTTTTTCTTCCATGGTTTAAAATTAATCTATGTATCTGAATTAGCCTTAGATTAAGACTTTGCAGACATTTGCATATCTACCATAGATATAATATGAAAATAAAAGTCAGACTCGATATGAATCTATGATAGGCTGTGTAGTGTGTACAGTGTACAGAATAAATGATCCAGGCAGAGGTAGAAGATCATCGACGGCCTGATGAGATCTACCCGTCCAGATATGAACGCAGCTACAGCTAGCTTTAGCTTTCTCTCTGATGGAGGGTGCTGCTGCTGGAACATGGAGGGGAAAAGCAGCACGATGGAGTTACACCGCTGCTGATGTTGTGCTTTCAGTTGGGGATTATTTTCATCTGGTCCTTCTTTGCACGTAGCATCTGACCACTAAAGGGAGAGCACAGTACAGCACGATATGCAGTGAGTAACCATTCAACATTCTTGTGTCTGCAAACTGATCACCTCCTCGGGATTCTCGCGCTAATCCAGTTAGTTAGCTCAAAGCTAGTTAGCCCAGTTAGCCCAATCATAATTTAATGCTGCATCTTTAGGGGTTGTTAATAAATCAGATGGCACAAGCAGGTGTATTTTTCTCTCTTATTTTTTGTGGATTCCTGACTGTTTTACTATTACGCATAGCTATATTTCAGCCTCAGAGAGAGAGCCATAACTCGTTCAATTAACCCACTTGTTCCTTGTTAGCTGTAGCCTGGTGTAAATATGCTATATTCATTTATATAAGATTCATTCTGCTAGATTTTTTTGTTTTCAGTTTTGTTGCATACACGTGCCTTCCTTCTTCCTAAGCACACAAGAGTTGGTGATAAGTCTGGATATTAATGATGAATCAATGCAATGACTGTGATCCTCTTCCTTTGCATGACATTTCCCTCCACCTCTCAGCTGTGCGTGATTGGTAACAGGATAGGTGGGCACCGAGTGGGCACCTCAGTGTAAAATTGGATTTCGCTACCGTATTTCCTCCAAAATGTAAAGAATTATAACATGCTTAAACATTGGGACAATTAACGTCTACTATTTCTGCAATTTCTTTCCCATTTTGGGGCATAACAGGGCTCGAAATTAACTTTTTTACTTGGTAGCACTGGCGCTACCAATTTCAGAATGAAGGATTCTTCAGAATGAAGGATTCTTGTTTATGATAAACAAGAAGTTGACGGATCAAATTAAATGTGATAATGTACTGTGGATATTCACATCATATATACTTTACATTAATTGATACTATTTTTTAATATTACAATTTGTAACATTTTGGACAAAGATGCCCACTGCCCAGATGTCCCTAGTGCTCACCTATCCTGTACCCTGTGATTCTCCATTGACTTGGCTTCAATTGATGTCTCTCTTCCATTGTCTGACATTTCCCTCCACCTCTCAGCTGTGTGGTGAATCTCCATTGACTTGGTCGATTCCACAGGTCATGAAGAGAGTACGCACTGAGCAGATCCAGTACACAGTGGCTCAGTACCTGAAGAGGAGGCAGTATGTGGACATGGAAGGTGCCCTGAAAGGGGCTAAACTCTTCCAGTCGCCAGAGGAGATGGCTGCCAACCTCACAGGTGGGTAGATATTGCCTCTTGTTGTTCTAAAGTTGGAGAAACCCCATTTTGAGAACCACTGCAATATGGAAATCCGATCTATTCGCTTCTTTCCACCAAGTTCTGCAGTCTTAACACACTTAACACTCAACTTTGAACAAATACCTTGTCCCACAATAAAAAAGGTGGTACTTAAAAGCTCAGAATTGTTCACTTGGCATAGAATCCAAATGTACATGAATGTGGCGACACTACTAAATGATTGAGCTTATCACTCTTCGTGTCATTTTGTCTCTACCCGAGCAGTGCAAACGGAGTCGGGGTGTGCCAACTTCGTCTCTGCTGCACCTTGCCAGTCTGACCCTCAACAGTATGAGACGCAGTTCTCCAGACTTCGTACCTTTCTCTCAGGTACTCCACCTAAATGATCGTATTGTTAGTTGGATCACAGCCTACTGTAAGTGAGGCCGTTTTGATTGGTAAATTATCTGGTAAATGATCTCAGAGGTTGGTTTTTAACACAGTGCTGCATGTTTTGGTTTAATTCTGCTCTCCCCCCCCCCCTCCCCCATTTTAGAAACAGAGGTGCCCTCGGCCAAAGAGGTGAGCAGCATCCTCTATCCACTCTTTGTTTACCTTCACCTGGACATGGTGCGCTGTGGCCTGAAGTCAGCCGTCGACAGCTTCTACAGCCGCTTCCACGGTGCTTTCCTCCAGGACAGTGACCACCGCGCCACCGTGGAACAACTCCGCCACGTTCTCACCGCTCAGGACGTGACGGCCAACCCGAAGCTCAACGCCTTCCTGGAGCACAAGTACGTGGTCCACTTGACGGAGCCGGGCCACAGCTACTTGCTGCGCTACCTGCAGAGCGAGGACAACAGCGCCCTCTGCAGGGCCCTCAGCACCCACGTGCAGGTGGAGGTCACGGCGTCGAAACGCACCGACTACCAGCTGTACGGGGTGGCCGGTGGTCCCGTCACCGCCCCCAACTCCTCCTCCTGGGCGGCGGCAGACGGGGCAGAGGGAGGGGAGGGGGTAGACGTCCCTGCCGGGCTGCCGCAGAGCGAGGCAGCCCTGGAGGCCTTGCAGGACTGCATCAAGAAGGTGCGCGAGGGGCCGCCCTCGCTCACCACCGTGTGCTTCTATGCGTTCCATCACACGGAGCAACTCCTCAACACGGCGGAGGTGTCTGCCGACAGCAGGCTGCTGGCCGCAGGGTTCGACAGCTCCGCGGTGAAGCTGTGGAGCCTCAGGGCCAGGAAGCTGAAGGCCAAGCCACACAGGGCCGACGTGGCACATATCCACCTGGCCTGTGATTTACTGGAAGAGGAAGTGAGTATATTCATTGTAATGCCGATGCACAATGTATCTTTCTAAAACGGTTAGTCCC
Source organism: Protomyctophum bolini (assembly GCF_963924005.1). Classification (NCBI taxonomy): domain Eukaryota; kingdom Metazoa; phylum Chordata; class Actinopteri; order Myctophiformes; family Myctophidae; genus Protomyctophum; species Protomyctophum bolini. The sequence goes on along the minus strand of NC_137864.1, from coordinate 9,923,353 downwards.
AATCCCAATACCACACCTTCAATCACTTTATATCATTCCTAGCTGATCCCGCAGCTCTGTAGCTGAACTGGGTAAGGGGAGCATTTGAAGGCCTTACACACCCTGGCCGTGTGGCCGTCTAAGCACCACCCGCGCTCGACGCTCGTATGACTGTCAATGTGTGGCCCCGGGCGGCCTCGTAAAAACATCAAGCGCCTTCTATTCCCCCGTCACAGATACTGGCCGAGTAAAACAAGAAAATGTGGCTCGCTCTGGTGGGCGCAAAGCGTAGCTACTTTTGTGAATTTAATAGTTTTATGAGGTTAATATTGCTAAACGTTTGTAACCATTTTAGAAAAGCAATAAGCCATGCGAAGTCCCAGCTTACCGGGTATTTTATAATGGCTGACGGGGTCGGGGACCCTCCGCTCGCTACGCATCGTGTCTTACTACGCCTCTCAGCCATTATAAAATTATATAATTGTTGATGTTGCACACAGTATTGCCGTGTAATGCAGAACGTACCAACGGTCGCTACTTGTACCTGTATGAGTAGTGACATATAAACCTTTGGATAGTATTCATAATAAGTATTAATCATGACAATGATGTGTTTCTACTATAGTGGTTATGAAGGTGACCATATAATCTTATAATTCTGTAATGCACTGTATGATTATTATATTATAATATGCACATAAGGAGCTGTCTTAATTGCATAAAATGTGAAATGGTTGACATCACTGTCGTTTAAGATTTGTTCTCTCTCTGTCTATCATATAATAGTCGAAAATGAATTAACAAAAAAAAAAAATCTTAGTTTCTATGATGTGGGATATTGAGATGGTTAAAGATAAATGTTTGCAGGACTATAAATTGCACGGTTAACTAACTTATCTAATTTCTCCTCAGGAGGATGAGGAAGACGGCAGTGAGATCAAGACCCTGCGTGGCCACAGCGGCCCGGTGTTCCGCACGGCCTTCCTCACAGACAGCTCTGGCCTGCTCTCCTGCTCCGAGGACACGTCCATCCGCTACTGGGACCTGGGCAGCTTCACCAACACGGCGCTCTACCAGGGCCACGCCTACCCGGTCTGGGACGTCAACGTCAGCCCCTGCAGCCTCTACTTCGCCAGCGGCTCGCAGGACCGCACGGCCCGCCTCTGGACGTTCTCCCGCACGTACCCGCTGCGGATCTACGCCGGCCACCTGGCCGATGTGGACTGCGTCAAGTTCCATCCCAACTCCAACTACTTGGCCACCGGCTCCACAGACAAGACTGTCCGCCTGTGGAGCACCCAGCAGGGGGCATCTGTTCGCCTCTTCACGGGCCACCGCGGCCCCGTGCTGTCGCTGGCCTTCGCGCCCAATGGGAAGTATCTGGCGTCGGCCGGCGAGGACCAGAGGGTGAAGCTGTGGGACTTGGCTTCGGGGACCTTGTTCAAAGACCTGCGGGGACACACGGACAGCGTCACCAGTCTGTCCTTCAGCCCGGACAGCAGCCTGGTGGCGTCGTCCTCCATGGACAACTCCGTCCGGGTGTGGGACATCCGGAACTCCCACAGCGGAGCCCCCTCGGACGGGTCGTCCGGCGAACTGGTGGGGCAGTACACTGGAAACACCAGCAACGTGCTCAATGTCCAGTTCATGGCCTGTAACCTGCTCCTGGTGACAGGAACGGCACAAGAAAAGACTGAACAGTAGCCAAAGGGAATTCTCATTTGTCAGGGCTCATTTGTTTAATGTTGAGAACAAACATTTATTTGGCTTTCTTTTGTCGTCATCCAACGGATTGTTTCTCTCTCATTCTCATGTTTTCTTCCCTGAGACGGGCACACAAAAAGCTTTGATTGCAGGTCAAACTAATCAGCCGGCCACCGCCGACCAGTCCACTTAATCTTTTTCGTAGAAAAAAACGGTATCGTCACTTCTGAAGTCCAATGTTCACAGTTGATAAAGGCAGAGGCAAGAAAGCAACCAGGTGCTCGACGGAGACGTGCAGGTAGATACAAAATATAAAAATTGTAAATGGTAAAAACTAAAGAGGTGCTCCTGGATCAATCGGGATAAGACATCTATTGAAAAAAGGCGGAGATCCGGGCACACAAATTGGTTAAAAATGAGGAATCTTTATTAAACATGTTTCGACCTATACCGGTCTTCATCAGGGCTTCACAGTTGATAGTCGGGTATAATTAAAATACAGTGTCATTTCAATGTTTTTGCGGTATTTTATAGATGTCAAAGGTTTACAGCATTGGGATCTTAGCCTACCCTTTTCTTCTAATTCTGTTGAACCGGGTCAATCGTAGACTGCTGTAGATTGCAACTGGGATCGTGGAAAGGTGTTCAAAACATGGTGCCATGGTGGTCAGCGAATGTTTACTGTTCTCTCACGCACAATGTTATTATGATCAATGAAAAGTGCTTGTAGAAGTAACCGACAGTATACATATGTTAGGAGGTGAATGTGTCCTTCTCCAGAGGTGTCCTAGGTTCCAGGCTGACACTGTTGATCATTGCTGTTGTCAGGTTCTAAACTTATAGAATATGTTTTGCTTTTCAAGAATTTTGGAATAACAAACATCGACCTGTCGTTTTATCATGTCACATGACCTGACATTATATTATGGTTCCAACATCAAGAACCTCAAGTTGAAATACATAGCCTACTTGGTGGGGGAAATCATAAAATGTGGCTTTATGGTTTTTCCTAGGACCGTATTATTAACATGATGTTGCTAGTTCATGCTGAACTAGCAACAAAATTGCCAAAAGAAATGCGACAGAATGGAAATTGTTCTGCTGTAAACTGGCACCTGGGGGTATGTACAAAATATTATGACTGTCTAGTAGTACTATTGAAATACTATAGAATTTTTGCCCTCGTTTTGCACAGTCCATGTTTCAAACATCCTTTCGTTAACTAGCTTCTTCCTTTTCATGGTTAAAGTGGACGTATATGGGGTGAAATCAATAAGTGATGCAGGTTTTCAACTCGTTAAGACGGATCGAGCAGGTCGTTGCTGTCAGGCAGAAACCTTGTATGTCCAAAACCATTGCTTTTCAGGAAATGGGCCTATGAACCTATAGAGGGTATGCGCCGCTGCACGTGACATCATCATAATACGTGGAAGTTATGCAGGACCACCTACTGAGTGGCAAATTTCTGGCCTTGACGGTCCATATATCCATTCCAAACATAAGTCCTATCTGATTGCATTAAACAACCTTAAACTCACTTTGCCACTTACTTTATGCATGCGCATACCCTCTATTCTCAATATATTCATTGTAGTCGCAAGCTCTTATTGATAGGTTTTCATTCGTGAAATATTTATAAACCCACAGACTGAAAGTCTGAAGATCTTTCAACCTGGCATCCCTATTTTGGGCAAGCAGAAGTTATTTTTTTTCTTCCCAAATTGCAAATGTAGCGGATCTACAAGCGACGTGATTTTGTAGATCTGCTATATTCGTTAATGTTGGATGACACTGTCTGTTTTATGAAAAACAAAATGTTGAAATATGGATATTTCTGCCTGACGGCGATGAGGTGGTCTTACTATTCTGTACACTGAGTGTACACTGATTATTATCATTAGTGACATAGCAGCTTAACCACTTAAACCCCAGTACTGTGGGGATAGCTTTTGCTGGAAGCTCACAACCTGATGCGTTGCATTGCGTTGTGAGCTTGTCTATCAGCTACTTTCAGTGAAATGCTTTCCCCACAATAACGGAAAACATAAAAGACGCTAGTATAGACCATATTCAGATGCTGGCAAATGGCAATGTTGGCCTTTTGCATTGAAAAAAGCAGTTGGCAACGGGGTGGCATTTCCATAGACTGAAAGGTAGACGCCTCCTTCTGCTCTGGGGCGTGTGTGTGTGTGTGTGTACTCAAGTGAGTGTAAGCTTCTGCATTGGTGCTTCACTAGCCTTGCATAGCCAGACAACTATTACGAGAGGAAACGCGAGACTAGTGCTTCACAGAAGTTTGCGTGCATCACAGAGTGGACGGTCGGGTCTTACAAGTCCCGGAAAAGACGCGCTGTGGTTGGCAGCGTGGCATAACGTGCCTTCCGACGTCCACCCTCGCATCGATACAGGTGGCGCCATTGAATTGCAGCGTCCAATGAGGCATCTATTTTTTTTTTATATATCTGGGCATTTCATCAAGTTAATGGCAAGATGGCTGCCGTGTGAATATGGTCTATAGAGCTGAGGGAGAAGTGTCACCATGTGTCTTCTCAAGGAACGTTCTAAAAAAGAGAGGAAAAAGCGACTAAATAATGGCTGTATTTTTCGCACGATTCTGCTATAGTGGCATTATTTGTGCAATGCTGAAAAGTGTAAATATATTTTTGTAATATCTTGCTTACTCTTTTTTTTTTCTATTTCAAGAGAATTGGCATTTGCTACAGTATATGTTGGTGTAAGAAGTATTGATAAAGTTCTTCAGTTTGATGTGGTCTTCCTTGTACGTTTTTATATGCCAACAGCCAGGTTATATACATATGCAGCACTGAGATTTTGTTGTTTTGATAATACATTTATAAATTCAGTTGGCTCTGCCCCATGTAATCTTAAATTATCAGCCAGATTGAGACCTTTTATATAACTTCATTTTCAGACAGATTTTTGTCTGAAAATGAAGCAAAACTTTTGAGCCCCCTCTCAAAACAAGAAATAAAGTAACGATTTATCAGAATATAGTATGCTTCAATCTTCTTTTTTTTTCCTTTGCTGGTATGCTGTGTATTCAGAAATCTGCTTGGATCAAAATGTTAACTATGATTGTACAAAATGTGCACTCAGAGTTACAGAGCCATAAGGTTCCATGTGGAGCCCTTTTGGTCCCTGGACATGACATTGAGAACTATTTGTCTGTTCTGTCATAGGATCTTGATAATGTCAAAGAAATCTGTGTCATTTACTGTATTGATGAAAGTGCAGGAGAATCAAGAAACTGAAATGAATCTCCCTGCCCAGAAAAAGACGCCCCCTTAGATGATTATCAAATTCACTTAAGTCCTGCCATAAGACCACTTGAGGGTGTAGAGTTTTGAACGTGCCATGGCCTTAACTTATTTGATTCTACATCATCCACATTCCGCGATTAATTCCTCCTTTCGCCTATGACTCAAACGTATAGTGAGTTTAAGGCAGAGTAGGCGGAAGGGGCGAGGTCCATCAAAAGGGAGGACAAACCAGTTTTCTGTCTAGAGGGTGTGTTAGTAGTGCAAGTACTCCACCGACCTGACAGGCCTGTCCCTCCATCACACAGAGGTGGATCGGACAGACATAAGAGCTTTTGACACAAACCACGCCATATCTCGGTCGTAGTCACCGACACAGAGACATCTCATCCCCTTGTCTCCCCAGCTTGAAGATGCCCCTCCATTCTACCCTGTCAGGCGGGAGCGCCAAAGCGGCCACCAAGGGCATCAACACACAGTACGACGGGAAGTCTTTTGAGGAGCTGAGGCAGGAGTGTCTGAGGAAAAACACCTTGTTTGAGGACCCCGACTTCCCTGCCATTGATTCCTCTCTCTTCTACAGCCAGACTGTTCCTATCAGCTTTGAATGGAAGAGACCAAAGGTATGTACAGTACAGTTTAATGTTGGTTTTCAGAGAGAAGTACAATGAGTGAGCTGGAATTCAGAGTTTCAGATTATTGCACGTTGACAGGACATACAGCAATATATTCATAGACGTTGCAGGTCTCACAAGCTGAACTGTCATCCCAAGTAGCTTTCAGCCTGAGTGGTATACCAATAAATGTGTTTAGAAATGTCTCCCTTTAAAAACAAAGTTGTCATACAAACCATACCATATGACAAGGAAGGGAAGAATTAATCCAGCATGACTGTTAAACCAGTTTTACAACAAAATATGGTAAATAGACAATGTCAATGTCAAAGCATTGGGGCAGCATTCTGGTTTTCAAGTTTTGTGAGTGATTAGTTTCATGCATAAATGTCATAGTACTATTTGCAGAAAAATGTCTTTCCAGCCATTTAGCATAAAGGCATTAAACTATTTTAAGGTTAGGTTGAGCTCAGATGAAAAGCTTGGAAATTATTAATTATTTACACAATCTTCAATGTGACGTTCTTCTATGTCTATAAATGACAATGTTTCAGATCGTTTTTAGAATGCAAAATCCGGATACAGATTATTTTTTGTCAAGAGATTATTTGTTTTACATTGACCTACACAGTAATGTGTGAGATTGAGATGCAATGCTACCCTGAACAATGGAGAACATCACCATTAGGGAGAATTACTATTAAAGGATGCATTTCTCTGTAGGGTGTTCCTCGCAGGTAAATACCTCAGCTGCCTTCCTGTGGCGTGGTCTAGTGTGTGTGTGTGTGTGTGTGTGTGTGTGTGTGTGTGTGTGTGTGTGTGTGTGTGTGTGTGAGAGAGATTAAAAGTCCAGGACTCTCAGGAATGTCGACACACCTACTTGTGTCACCTCACCCATCAATTCTCAAAACAAGAAAAAAAAAAGCAGAACTAACCAGTATTTTCCCTTCCATCTTTAAATACCTGACATGGTCTGTTTCTGATCCTTCTAGGAGCTCTGTGAGAACCCCAAGTTCATTGTTGGTGATGCCAACAGGACAGACATATGTCAAGGACAACTGGGTAGGTACTCAAAAGAGCTATAACTAACTACTAGAAATGCACTCTGTCGAGGTGCCAACTTGTGCTTTGTACACAAGTAGGCTATACTAGTTAGTAGCAAGTACTGCTACTAACTAATGTCGATTTACAACTGCTGTTCTAAATCCTTTAGACCCGTTATTGACCATATACCAATCACTTTAAAAGCTTTTTATATTTTTAATATTGCCTGTATCAGGTCTACATATACTGTAAGCTCACAGACTAATCTTTCATTCTAAGATCACCTTTGCATACAGTGGTTAAAACACACTTGTTTTGTCACTCCAGGGGACTGCTGGCTTCTGGCAGCCATCGCCTCCCTGACCCTCCATAAGGAAGCCTTGGCCAGGGTCGTACCCCATGACCAGAGATTTGACCGCAGTTATGCTGGCATCTTCCATTTTCAGGTACTTACCTGTATATGTCAGTGATATGTTGCAGCAAAGTAAAAATGAAATATAAAACCCTTGCCTCTTAAATTAATCTCATTGGTTGTCATAATTTTACCCATATTTTCTAGACAGCATCATTGATACTTTGGAGACAATATATGTAATATGTTTTTCACATTGTGTTTCAGAAGTGAGCTGTTACATTTGTTATCTGCTTCTCTTTCAGTTTTGGCGTCACAACAAATGGCTGGACGTAGTGGTGGATGACAGGCTGCCCTCTGTGAGGAACAAGCTGGTTCTGGTCCACTCTGCCTCAAACAATGAGTTCTGGAGCGCTCTGCTGGAGAAGGCCTATGCCAAGTAATTTTGCACTTCAGTCTATTAACCATATTCACACAACGGCCATTTTGTTATTAAGCTAATAATGCGCTGGATTGGAAAATATCCCAACCTGCACATATGACGTGAGAACAAAATGGCCTAGGCCTACTTGTTTCAATTACACATAAAGTCTACCTCCATAATATCCTCTTCTTCTATACCAGTGTTTCAAACACTGGGTCAGACTCAAGCTCGAGCTAAAAGGTTTGGGAACAACTGTTCTATACCACTACTATCCCTCCAGCCCACAGTTCTTCATGCAACCTTTTGCCTGTCTTGTAAAAAAGACTTCTGGCTGGTGCATATTTGTTTACTTTTTATTTACATACTGTGTCCTACTGACATTCTGCAGTGACAGGAATATGTCTTTCTTTAAGTAAATGTAAACAACACCTAAAGGCAATCCCTTTTTACAAACATTATACAATGTATTTGTTTATCCACTAATAACAATGTCATGCACCCTTTATGGTAGATTTATTTTTGATCTTTTATGCCTTTATTATAGATATAGGACAGTAGGCTGATAGGAAATGTAAAGAGACATGCATGGGGAGTGACACGCAGCAAAGGTTGTCGAGATCGGGACTCAAACCCATGCTTAGAGCATAACACATAGCAGAGAAATGACATGATATAATACAACGTACATAGAATACTCCTTAATTATAACCATTTCAACCCTATAGATCCAATTTTGGACAGTAAAAAATAATGGAATAAAAAGCCAATCCAAAAGCTTGCAATATGAATGATATGATATGATGCATTGTGAGATGGCAGATCGACTATTTTGGACATAATTTAGAATTTCTTGTGGTTAATGCTTAAGTGGTTAAAGGATCAGTGTTTTCCCCATCCTTTCAGATTGCATGGCAGCTATGAGTCTCTGAAGGGTGGCAGCACAATGGAAGCCATGGAGGACTTTACAGGCGGTGTGGGTGAGATGTATAACACCAAAAAAGCTCCACCTACCCTCTTCAAGACCATGAAGAAGGCTCATGACAGAGGCTCCATGCTGGGATGCTCAATTGATGTAAGGACCCCTAAAGCGGCTTGATCTAAAGATAGGAATATACTATTATTAGAGTCGAGTACAGCTGAACAATGTAGATGAGAGTCAAATCGCATAGAGTAGTAGAGTAAATGTGTTTAAATGTTCACAATTTGTTTTACAGTTTCCCATGATCATATGGCAGTGCAAATGCAAACAAAGGCCTGATTACTAGTTGTCCCATGTGCAAAACAGCTTTTACAATGGTGGAAATGATGAGTACCTGTTAAAACTTTCCCCATTAAACGCTGTTTAAGCTGATTGCTCCATCACAAAAAAAGGCTAGTGTAATAATTTACAATTATTACAATTTAGGCATTTAGCAGACGCTCTTAATCCAGAGCGATTTAAATAAATAAAAACTCACAAAAACATGGCATGGCAAAACATGGCAAAAACTTAGCATAATTAAGTACTTCATATATGTTCAAAACCATCCTGGATTGGGCCTTTAAGATGAGCACAGTGAGCTTCACTTTTAGCAGAACTTTTATGCATTTTTGCTGTCCTCCAGATCTCCAGCTCAGCAGAGTCGGAGGCCCAGACTGCCAGTGGTCTGGTGAAGGGACATGCTTACACGATCACAGGACTTGAAGAGGTAACGCACGCACGCACGCGCACACACACACACACACACACACACACACACACACACACACACACACACACACACACACACACACACACACACACACAAACACACACACACACGCGCACACAATAAAAACAATATTTTGTGTATTTTATTGTGGAAATAGAATCGAATTCAGAGTTGTATGTAGTTATATTACATAGTGTTTTTGTCTCAAAACAGTGAAGTTTAGATACTTAAGCCTGATTTATAATTTACTTTGTCATGCAATGGTGCCACATGCCAAAAATAGCTGATCTACAAGCTCATAATTAACGTGTTGTAGCTTTGATAATTCCATCATTAAATGAAGCATTACTTTACTCCTCAGGTGAATTACAGAGGAGGGAAAGTCAAGCTAATCCGGATCAGGAACCCCTGGGGACAAGTAGAATGGAATGGACCCTGGAGTGACAAGTACGTTTAACTGTTCACAAACTGCTAAGAAAACCTAAACTGTAACTTTAATGATAAATTGACCAGTCTTGTGACCTGATCTCTTCTTTCATCGACAGATCCAGAGAATGGGACTCAATTGACAGGTCTGAGAAAACACGTATCCTTCAGAATTCCATGGAGGATGGTGAATTCTGGTAAGCCTCAATCAATGGAATAAAGCAAGGATTGCACAGATGTGCAAACTCATAAAGTTGTGGTTAATAGTAAGCGTGCTTCCTCTGGATGCCTAAAATGTTGTAATAATACAGTTCTGTTCAATTCCGTCAAACTTCACAGTGACTTAAAATCAAAAGCGGTAATCTCGACAGAAAGTTTATGTCTTGCTTTGTCATTTTTATACGTGAGGTGCTGTAGTGAAGCCATCTTCTGTAATGTATGTTAGCAGTGTCCAGTATATGTGATGTCAAAGTCTAGATATTTGGTCATTTAGGTGTCATTAGATGTTATTGATTTTGACTCCGATTTCAGGATGGAGTTTGAGGACTTCAAAACCAACTATGACAAGGTTGAGATCTGCAACATGACCCCGGATGCTCTGACCGACAACACCAAGCGCCACTGGGAGGTCAGCATGTTTGAGGGAAACTGGATCCGAGGCTCTTCGGCAGGAGGCTGCAGGAACTTCATTGGTAAATCATGACAATTTTCTGAAGGGGCACATTTGAACGATTTTTCAAAAATAGCAGACCTACAAGTTCATAGAACTTCCCAAACATCGCCTGTGTTTAAATCACGTTTGAAAACTCAAGTGTTCTCCTTAGAGTTCGAACATGCTGAGAGTTGCTGTTTCCACTAGGCATTATCTTGCCTGTTTATTGTGTATTGTTCTTTTGCTCCGGTTATCTTTGGTTAAGAGTGTACAGTACTTTAGCTCAACACTGTTGTTTTTCATGTGATGTGCTCTCTATATAAAGTGGATTGGATTGGATATATAATGGTTAGCCACTTAAGCCCTTTGTTCGTGCAAAAACAGCGAAGAATATGCTATCCAGAATAGCTGATCTTGTATTTTCACAAGCATTTTGGAAATGTTTTGCCTATAATGACATTCACAAAAAAAATGGAACCGGCTTAGAGGGTTGAACATTGTTAGTCATACATGTACCGGTACTTATGCATATAACACACATGTGTGACATGTTCTAACGTCTAAGTCTCACCATGCTATATAGACACATTCTGGACCAATCCCCAGTTCAAGCTGACGTTGGAGGATGCTGATGACGAGGATGATGTGTGCAGTGTGGTCATCGCCCTGATGCAGAAGAACAGACGTAAGCTGAGGAAAGAAGGACTGGACCTGGAGACCATCGGCTTCGCTGTGTATGATGTGAGACAGACTTTTTTTTAAATCTGAAATCTTCTTGTGTGATCTTTGTATGATGTTGATAGGCAACACCTGACGCTCTCGAATTTGAATCCTGAAAAGTAACAGTTTTGGACATGTGCCTTAAGACCTACAGTATAGATGTCACGTCCAACCTGCGACCCTACCCCCCCTTACATGGCTGAATACATGAAATGAGGTGTAACAACGTATGATGCTTACATGTGAGAAATAGGTTAAAGTTACTGCAAAACAGATACTGTATGACGTGTTGGACTGAAACCACACTGAGAAGAACACAGGCACAGACCGATGAAAACAGAATATGTGGGCAGGTTTAGTTAAGGATCAATTTAGAACTGTGTCACATTATCAAATGTAAAAGTCTATGAGACAGGATGTTGAAATCTACCCCCTTCTCAGGCTCCAGATGATGCAGACCACTTGGGGAAGGATTACTTCCGGTACCATGCATCCAAGGCTCGCAGTAGGACCTATATCAACATGAGGGAGGTATCGGAACGCTTCACCCTACCCCCTGGGAACTATCTGCTGGTCCCTACCACCTTCCAGCCTCACCACGAGGCTGACTTCATTATACGGATCTTCTCTGAGAAGAAAGCTGGAGCGCTGTGAGTGATTAGTTAGACGTCTGTAAATATGGACAAAGAATAAAATTCCAAAGGAGGACGGCTAAAAGATAAAACACCTCTAAAAACCTCAAAACTCAAACAACAAAGAGAACACAACTGAATAACATAAGAACAAAGGAGAAGTGTAATTTCACAGGCTTTTGTTGTCACTATCACAGTGGTTGCTATAGGCAAGGCCAGGTGGAACACTGCTTCTCAACGTTTAGATCTGTCCTGACTCCTGTCCCAGACAACTGGAGAGCTCTCGATGGTTTATGATGTAGCACAAGATCAGAACTGTATTTGGGCCCTAAACTGTTCAGTGCTTAATTTATGAGCCAACAGTAGTAATATGTTGAAATCAGTTCAGAAACCAGTGTAAAGACCTGAGAACTGGATTGAGGGCTAAGGCCGCAGATTAATCTGAGTGGAACGGTCAGTAGTGATTGATTATGGTTACCTGGTAAAGACTTGTGTAGACTGACATTATATCCACAGTGAAAACTGAAAATATGTTTGATTGGTGATGATTTCTTATCCTACACTCATCTACAGAGTTCACTCATATTGTAAGAAGAAGAAAAAAGAAAAGGGAAATTAAGCCACTAACGTTCTAATACTGATTTAATAATTGGACCTTTAGCTGCTATATTGTTATTGTTGTGACATGGTCATTGTTTATAGATTAGAAAGTAGAAACTGCTTAATTGTGGTGTTATTCTACAGAGAGATGGGGAGTAATGTTGATGCTGACTTGCCGGATGTAAGTAGATCAGTTCTTCACTCAATAATGATTGATATAAAGTTTATTTTGTATTTACACATGCTGCTGTATTTATAATAAAACATGTCCATATCACACAGCCACCCATGCCCAGTCTCCCTGAGGAGGAGAGCGACGAGGAAAAGGGTCTGAGGAGGCTGTTTGATCAGCTGGCTGGCTCAGTGAGTTAACATTAAACTCTCATATGACATGGTTTCAACAAAATGAAATAGTTTAAGTATTTAATAACATTTAACCACTCTCTCAACCTGGCGTCATTGTTTTGGGGAGGTCATTACATCACAGGCAATCATTTTACAGAAATATATACAAAATAATCATTTATAAACTCCAAAGGCTTTGTGATTTTAGAAATATCTATCAATTATAAAATATGGCTTCAATAAGTGGTTCAAAAAGTTCATGTAAATGTCATGCGATATACAATTTCTGCTGCAGCTTTGGTAAGATTTTTATAAGCCAAATCAAAAGTAATTCTCAGTCCATGAGATTATGTAATCCTTCAATTCCAGTACAAAAATAAATGAACAGTTTCTTAATCTGAAAACAATGGTGTGGATGCGTCTTCCCTATGTTGCATAGACTAGGTAGACCATATTCACATAGTCACGGTGGCAGTTCCTGCACTTATTTACAATCAGACAGGGGTGCAGTTACCCAACCCTAGTAGAAGAATGTAACACAAACATGACCACCATGCGATACTGTCTGTAAGGTTCTAATTTTAGGTCAAGCGTGATTCACGTGAACTGCACCTTCAACATTATCTTTTCACGATTGTATTTCCAGGACAAGGCCATCTCTGCCAGAGAACTTCAGCAGATGTTGAATGGAGTGCTCAGCAGAAGTATGCATCGTCTTGTTTTGTTGTAACAACATAGTCATACTAGCCTGACTGAATTTTCATTTAGTTTCACTTCATTATTCAATCGCCAGGACATCTTTTTTTAATTGTAGCGATTCAGAAAACACCAATCCCATGTTTAATCTACATTGTAGATTAAACATGGGATTGGTGTTTTCTGAATCGCTACAATTAAAAAAAGATTACTGTGTTGCTCTGTAAAGTACTTTGTGATAAACTTATTTGGAGTGCTTATATTCAAGTTAAACTGACATTGCTCATTGAATTCTGTTCCATGGTTGCTTTTGGTTTTCCCCAGGAAAAGAAATCAAATTTGATGGCCTCAGTCTTAACACATGTCACAGCATCATCAACCTAATGGATGTATCCTTTTATGCTTCTTTGAGCGACAGTTCTTTACTGGATGTGAGATTACAGTGTTGTCATTTAAACAAAACTAAACTAAATACAGCTTCTACTTTGCATATCCTCTTGTTTTCAAATTAACACTATTCCTGTGAATGTCGAGATACTGTGATTGCATGCCCCTTGACAGCAAAATCAGGTGGACAACACGGGGATGTTGGAGTTCCAGGAGTTCAAGGTCTTCTGGGAAAAGATGAAGAAGTGGATTGTATGGGTTCAGATATTTCATGATATTTGTTAAATGTATCTAGTATTGGCGGATTGATGTGTTATGAATGAGAGTGGGAGAGGTTGTAAAACATGTGTCACTGTTGTTCCAGATGCTCTTCTTGTCGTTTGATACGGACCGATCAGGAAAGATGTCTTCCTACGAGCTTCGCATTGCCCTCAAAGCCGCAGGTGAGATAGAACTCTTTAGCATTACGAAAAGATTATACCCACAAGTAAAATTATCTTCTTCTAAAATAACTGCAAATATATGTATAGATAGACTGGACGATCGGGTGGCACAGGAGTAAGGGTTTCACCCACCACCACATACAGTAGGGCTTTGAATCCGCTTAACAGGTCAGTAGTGAGTCGTGACAGGGGCTAAATGGGAGAATTTATGTTAATTTTGAATTGTAAAATAATAACATAATAATTCGTTATTTTTTCTTTGTTTATATAATTATATTTGTATATTATTTATAATACATTTATATTTCACTTTCCTCATTGTAAATCACTTGCTACCTAATTTCTGTTGAGGAGAAAATACAGAATATGTCAGTGCCAAGATTAAAATAACGGTAATGGGTCGCACACACCAAGACTGCATTTTATAGTTTTTATTTTTGCATAATGGAATATAATAATAATAATAATATCCAGCCTGCATCAGTGTGGAGAGTTTCTGAATGCCAGTCCCTTTTAAAGGAGTGGTAATAGTGCAGGTGCACCTAATCACCACCTCACATCACACCCACAGACTGGAATTGTGTCATAAAGTCTCTGTGAACAATCCACAATGTGACTAGTAAATACATCTCATAAAATATAAAAGAATATACAAAAAACAATTATAGAATTGTTTAAACAAAGCTAATGTAGGTCAATGAGGACATCAGGCTTTTCTGCCATTCATAAATCAGTTACATACATTAGAATAGAGCAACAAGCCAAGACTAACAAATAATATTTATTTTGACCAAGGCATGCAACTGAACACCAAGCTCCTGCAGTTGCTTGGCTTAAGGTTTGCTGATGACAGCTATGACATTGACTTTGACGACTACCTCACATGCATTGTTCGTTTGGAGAACATGTTCAGTAAGTACACCCTTCCTGTAACAACCACCTGTCCTTCCTTGCATCATTCACACCATATTCACACAGCAGCCCTATAATGTATGTATTTTTATCATAATGTATGCTAGACTGGGCCTCAAAGCAGGGTGCCATCTCATAACGATCTAATATGCAGATTGCAGGATGAACCTACGTGATTTCAGTGAGCCCTTGGCCTTTCTGCAAGCTCCACCATTAGGCTAGACTTTCCACTTCCACCCAAGATATTTCAAAATTGAATAGGCATGCTGCCATGAAACTTTCTAAATGCATTCATACTCCCTGGACGACCTAGCTATCCATTTCAGCTACACCAGCCTGTGGCCTTTACTCTAGCACCACCCTCAGGACAAAATATGTTAGATTTGCACACAAGATTTCTCATAATGTTTGGCCAGTCTAGGGGCTGCCCGGTTGCCAAATTGGTTCAGTCTTGTTTCTTTTGGTTTGGTAAACAAACCTTTTGTTTGAGTA
Source organism: Protomyctophum bolini (assembly GCF_963924005.1). NCBI lineage: Eukaryota > Metazoa > Chordata > Actinopteri > Myctophiformes > Myctophidae > Protomyctophum > Protomyctophum bolini. The sequence goes on along the minus strand of NC_137864.1, from coordinate 9,907,962 downwards.
CCATAAATATGTAAGTTGCTGGAACGTCTTATAGACTGACTTTGCTTCCTCTACCAGGAGTTTTCCAGGCGCTGGACAATGCCAAGAGAGGAAAGGTGAACATGAACATGATGCAGGTAAAAGCTCATTAACAGTCAAACAGCTGTATTGCCATCATTGCACCTTTTCAGTAAATGTTCAGAACGTTTATTTTTCCTTTTAATCTAATCTATTTTATTTATAGCAGTTGTGATAATGTTATTTTCTTCTTCCTGCAGTTCCTTATGTTGTCCATGAACGTCTAAGGATACCCTTGAAGTCAAATGAAAGAAGAACAAATAAACATGGGTGCAATGTGTTGCATACCCTTAAAATATGTGTGCACAGCACGCACACAAATACATTCTTATTTTATTTCTTACTTAAAAGTTCCTATTTACATGAAAAAGTATGGTGAAGATCAGAGGTATACTGTACTGTGAAGTGCTTACCAGACAGGGGGAATTTTGTATTGTCATTACCTATGTTGTGCTGAACGAGTTGTCTTCTATCCACTCTGCAAGAAGTTTACCATTAAATCTGCTTTGAGAGTAAAACATGTCTTGGCTTGGTGTAACACATCAGTGTCATCACTCAGAAATTCAACTCCATGTTCCACATAGAGGTTTGATTGATTGAAAAATGTATTAATTTACCAGTATGCAGAATGGGTACATTTCAAACGAAAAGCACAAGTCAATACAGGTCAGGTAACTATAGTGACTACACAACCCACACTCCACCCAAGTGTAATTGAGCTTTAACAGCACATCAATGTCATCAAACTCACCTAAGCCAAACATGGATAAGGAAAGTAAGGTTCAGTCGTATCAGCAAGCTGGTTTTGAACGAACAGCCTCCAAACTAAAGTAATTGTCGTCTGATAAAACGCTCAACTCTTAATAACCTTGGGAGGTTTGCTATCTAATGTATGTGATTATAAAATGTAGACTGTAGTATACTGAACAGAAAAGTGTCTTGCCTTCCTGTGCATCTGTCTAATTAATTTGCTCATATTATGTGTTTGTATTTTGGGTGCCAAATTTGTCAAATCTAAAATAATAAAAATGCCTGATTAGATTTTAGATGTTATTAGAAGTTAATATTGATATTAAACAACATCAATATTATGTCAGCCTCCACAAAGGTAGATTAAATGGTTTTATAAAAACCAAAGACACAGTTGAAATCAAAGTACAGGATACATTTATTTACATGAATGCCTATATTCAATACTAAAGGGTTTGGTTTGTTTCTAACTATTTACAGAATTGTGTAATTAAGAATATAATATGTAGACCTTGGATGGGTTCTCTTCAATTGAGTCTTTCCAGATAGCCATTGCCATAATAACCCGTCTTTTAGTAAAATACAGAATATTGTTAACCATTATTTAATATTTATCTCCATATTCATATTTAATATAGAGCATGCGAGCATGTATTTGAAAAGATATGGTTACAAAAAATTACCTCATATTCAGAGTATTGTTAAGCATTATGTGAATGTCTACAATGTTATATCGACATGTTAATCGGCACATTAATACTAGATTGTATCCAGGCCTAGCATTAAAGCAAGATTACACTTTGGCAGAGGTCTGGGTTATATGTACTAAGGGTAGTTACCTCGCCATGATGCATTTCAAATGGTGAGATATCTTAATTTTCATTAAAATAATCCACTTTGCATTAGTTAGTGTTTTAGAGAAGACTGACCTGTTTCCCAATCAAATTAAGTTGATGGATATAATATTTCCATGCTGTTTTAATCAACAGAGCAACTGAATATGTCATTAATACTTGGAGTTACATAATCCTAACAAGAGGCACCTACCCAGACCTTTACCAAAGTGTAATTTTCTCACGGCTGTACAAAGTTGCTAATTAAGACTGCACTCCCAACGCACGCATCATGCACTGTCCGTGACATGGAAAAGGAAAGAATCACTTCTGTCCGTGACAATAATCTTACAGTTTAAATTGTACTCTACACACGCACATATACAGCAAAAAGTGTGTGTGTGTGTGACGTGTGACGTGTGTGTGTGTGTGTGTGTGTGTGTGTGTGTGTGTGTGTGTGTGTGTGCAGTCAGCTTTATTTTGTTATTGTATTGTCAAATGCGTTAATGTCACTCGTATTCTCAACATAAATAACAAATAACATGTATGTATGACCAATCAATCAGTTCTAATAGGCCTACTTACTGACTGAATTACATCTGAATAGCAAAGCAATTCCCCCCCACCCAACAACGATGATGATGGATCATGGATACTGCTTTACAATTTACAATTTAGGCATTTAGCAGACGCTCTTAATCCAGAGCGATTTACATTAAGCAAGAACAAAATGAGACATTAGCATGTGAGAAATGACAAGTGACCTTATACCGGTATAACCACTCAGCCAAGACAGCCATCTTAAGTAAACAAATTAGGAGAGGTCCAGGTAATATTAACATATCTATGGCCAAGTTGCCAACACATTTGACTCTTGTGTTATATTCTTGTGAAATATTCAGTAAAGTATATAAAAGAGCTCAAAGGGTACATGCACTTCCGCATTTAGCAAGAAAGCTAGCTTTCTTGATTTTGAACTTCCACTGACGGGGAGGGGGGGCGGAGCTTCGCGCGTCAACCAATGAGCGGCGTCCTTCCGCGGCAGGTTGGCCAATCAGAGGAGGCGTGGGTGAACGTTTAAATGGAGAAGCCGCAGAACGCTTTCTTCAGTCAGTGTTTTAGTTTTCAACAGCGAGCATCTGACTCAACGCCGCAGCGTTGGATATATCATTATATCATATCAGCTATCAGTATCAGCTTGCTAGTGTTATTTTTGTTAGTTAGTTAGTTGTTAGTTAGTTGTTAGTTAGTTGTTAGTTAGTTGTTAGTTAGTTGTTAGTTAGTTGTTAGTTAGTTGTTAGTTGTTGAGACTACAAAATGGAAAACGCTGTTTTTCATTCAATGTTCGTTGTGTCCGAGGATAATTTCCGCAGTACGGTGAGTAAACTAAACGTTGCCCAGTTCATGCCCAGACATGTTACAGGGTTACATGTCGCTCGCCGAACCGATCTAACACGACGCGTTGTCGGCTTTAATATTCCGGTCGGTAAGCGACGTGTAACCGCAAACTTGCTAACGGTGTAGCACTAAACGTTGCCCAGTTCATGCCCAGACATGTTACAGGGTTACATGTCGCTCGCCGAACCGATCTAACACGACGCGTTGTCGGCTTTAATATTCCGGTCGGTAAGCGACGTGTAACCGCAAACTTGCTAACGGTTTAGCACTTTCCTGTTTTGACTATAGTTGGATATATTCGTACGTCTCATTGTTTTGATGAATTGAAAATGGTGGGCCTTATTGTAAACACGTGTAATACTTTATGGTGTCGTCCACTCAGTTAACAGTTGTTGTATTGAGTTGTACTTAAAATGTAGGCCTACTGTAATTCTGCAAACTGTTAATCAATCAATCTCTGTTCTGGTCGGCAAGCGATGTAGATGAGAGAGCCCAAGATTTAGACTCTTGTAGAGTTATTTTCGATTCTGACGATATCGCTCTTGAAAAAAATCTCTACGAGAGTCTAAATATTGGGATATAGAATGATAACCTAACCGTCACTCGCCCGTTATGGGGCGCATAGCCGAATGCGTACGAAAATTAAAGCCTGGGTACCGCGGCAACTGGGCGCAGACGTTGGTCTGATCGATGACCCGCCGGTTACATGTCTTTTTTTTTAACATGAAACTTTGTTTTACGTTGCTTTTATTTTTTCAAACGGATGATTGACTGTTTCTGTTTTTTAATGTTCCTGAACAGTGGATGAACGTGGAGAAGGAGAACCGTGTACACATGGGGAATGTCAACGTGCATGAACCTGGTCCAAAGAGAGCTGCTCTTGGAGACCGTGCCAACAAGGCGCCTAACACGGTAATATATTTAAATCTCAACCTTTACAATTCCACAGACTCCAGTTTGCTACTTGTTTTTACACTGTGAAATCCACTTGTGTTCATTTAAAATGACTGTTCAAATTTAGTGAGTCATGCCTCTAACAGAAAGTTCCCTCTGTACACTCAGGCCCTGGATAGTGTCTACACAAGAGTGCTGCAGATGATCCCTGGTGTACCATGGGTGGACCACATCCGAAACGCGGACCTCTACAAATGCCTCCCGGGAGTCACGGTCAAGCTCAGGGAGAGAATGACGAGGATGGCTGGGCACTGTGCTAGGCACCTGAAAGTGATGGCCAACAGAGTCGCACAAGGCAAGGTTGGATTGGGAGACGGGCACATCACCTATGTAGACACACTGCAGCGTGACCGCAGAGCTGTGAACACTGCAGAGCTCCTGATGATTAATAGGAAGGTGTGGAGAGCATCCATCCTAGAGTCCAGAGTAAGTTTTTGCTAGTCTGCACTGTAGACTTGCATGTCATCGCTATCCGTATTTGTATATTTTTATATAAATTATTGTACAAGGATGGGGTTTGACTTTAATTTTTTCTCCTCAGAGGACTGGCGCAGCCATACCTTCAACCAAAACGACCATAGAGGACATTGATGCAGGAGACTCGGAGATGCCCCACCTCCTACGTTCTGAATATGTGAAAGACATATATGCATACCTTATGGATCTAGAGGTATGTGATGCCAGAGGCATGTTTTTTTTACTACATGATTCGACTAAGGTTGTTGTCGCAGTCATGACATTTTACTTGACAATTGTTTTTTCTATTGAACATAAACATTTAATTTCTATTTGGCTTTTAGGCCTTGTAAACAAATTTGCATTGGATATGCAAATAATCTAAAACCTTAAAAAATCTGTGCAACGCATTGTGTATGAACATGAAAGCAATTATGACTATTAGACAATGCTGATCACGTGATTATGTAATGATTGTGATAGGCCTATAATGTGACATGGCGTCTTGCAGCAATGTAATGAGTTTTGTTTGTACAGGTAAAGCAGGCTGTCCGACCCGGGTACTTGAAGGGCTACAAGATAACGGCACACATGCGAGCTGTCTTAATCGACTGGCTGATCCAGCTTCATTCCAGTTACCAGCTGCAGCAGGATACACTCTATCTCACAGTTGCCCTCTTGGATCGTTTTCTGCAAGTAAGGGCAATTTACTAATTTAATTTGTTTGCCATTTAATCTGCTCTAGTGTCTTTTTTTTAATTATATAAATCTTTTTTAGTTTTTTTAATGAGCTGTTTTGATGTATTTCAGGTTCAGCAAGTTTCACCAACTAATCTCCAGCTTGTTGGTGTCACTGCCATGCTGCTGGCCTCAAAGTATGAGGAGACGAGACAAATGGACGCCCTTAGGATCCAGGAGTTGGCTGACATTACAGACAACACCTACACAACCACTCAGATTAGACAGATGGAGCGGCTGATGCTAAGGTGTCTCAACTTTGAGCTGGGGCGCCCACTGCCCTTGCACTTCCTCAGGAGAGCATCCAAGGCTGCAAGCGTGAGTCATTGTTTTCACTAACATACAAGGTGTAGTGATCAGACCCTCTGCACCAATTAAGGCTTTGTCCAGACTGCAGGCAAATCAGTAGTTTCTCAATTCTGTTTGAGACAGACATTGACAAAATGGCAGATTTACATGTCACTATTTGACAAGCTTTTGCATCGTCTGTTCTGTTTACCATGATCGCTGATTCGCTGTGGTTGTGAAAGCAACAAGAACATGGTCTAAATGAAAAAAATAATGCATGATGTAGCAGAGTATTGTATGAAAGCAGGCTTTTTAATGTGTGTTTTTTTGTTTGTTTTTTCACTCTAGTGTACCGTGGAGCAATCTGAGAACCCATGTCTAATCGTGGAGAGACACATGCTGGCCAAGTATCTCATGGAGTTGACGCTCCTAGATTATGACATGGTTCACTACCGTCCCTCTGAGATCGCTGCTGCTTCACTGTGCCTCTCCCAGCTGCTGCTGGGTGGCCTGCCATGGGTGAGTTGAATAGAATAAATGTATAATGTTGGCTCATTACAGACACTTTGTCCTTTTGATTTGTTTTTCCATGTGTTGCAGACTACTATAGAGCCGTATTGCACCACATATGATGATCTTATTGATTGTTTTTCATATGTTGCAGACTCCTACAGAGCAGCATTGCACAACCTATGATGAAGCTCACCTGAAACCGATAATGCAGCACATTGCTAAGAATGTCGTCAACGAGGGGAATACAAATTTCCAGGTGAGTTGGCAAACGAAGGCACTCATGTAACATAACAATGTTATGCTTTAGCTATTGAAAAATAGCAGATCTACAAGCTCATAGCGCGCCACCGAGTGGCGCGCTACGAGCTTCTAGGTCTGCTATTTTTTTTAAATCGAAGAACGACTGACATAGAAACATAGCCTTTTCAGAACTGTCAGGATGTAGAAGACATTTTTAGAATCTGATCTCAGGTCAGAATGGGTTAATAAATACATTAATGTAATTCTAATGCTAGTTTTCCCTCTCCACAAGGCCATCAAGATGAAGTACTCGGGGAGCAACCTGATGAATGTCACTCGCCTTTCTGACCTGCAGTCATCTACGGTGAGGAGCCTAGCTGCGCCCCTGCTTGACGATCCCTGAAGTTGAATCAGACTAGCCTGGAAACCATGCATCTGCCATAATTTTTTTTTTTTGATGGGGTGAGTACTCAGAATTAAAGTGATGCAGTTCAGATGCCTGCAACTCGACAAAAGTCTCATGTAAATATCTATGAATTATATGTGTTGTCAATAGCAAACTGGTAAGTCTCATGTACATTTTGTAAATATCTATGAATTATATGTGTTGTCAATAGCAAACTGGTAAGTCTCATGTACATTTTGTAAATATCTATGAATTATATGTGTTAATAGCAAACTGGTAAGTCTCATGTACATTTTGTAAATATCTATGAATGATGTGTTGTAAATAGCAAACTGGTAAGTCTCATGTACATTTTGTAAATATCTATGAATTATATGTGTTGTAAATATTCATTAATAAATCAGTTTGAACCATGAGAATTGTGTGTCTGACTCTTAATCTCCTTTCAGTACTATGGTAATGTTTAAAAGAAAGTTGTGGCACTAAGTGTAAGGGGGAAAGTAATGAGGACTGCACACTTCTACACTACAGCTCCCAGATTAGTTTATTTGAAATGAACGTTTCGACCCACAACAGGTCTTCGTCAGGTCCTGATGAAGAAAATGACTACTTAAATGTGTAAAAATCACACCTGTGTGAAGGGTGCGCTTATCGTACATCTGGAACTGATTTATGACATATTATTAGTTTAAGCTATGCTAATGTTTGTAGTCCTCAAAACAAACATTATATTTTTCTTAAACCTAGTTGAAAAGCAAACACCCATATATAGGAGGGCTCTCAAAAATCAGACCCATCTGAAGTAAGTGTGCAAAAAACCTCAGCTTCCTCTCATGCACCGGTGCCCAGTGTGAAGTTCAACAATGCCACTGTCACCTGTTGGTACCACAGACAGACAGGGACGGACATAGCTGGGCATTGGAGTGGCTGCACCCTATGGTTGCACCACTCAAACTAAGCAAATAAAATCATTAAAGGGTGAGGAGGATTTGAATTAGGTGGGGACTGCAAGTCAGAAGTCTGTTTTGAGGATGCTTTAAAACAGTGGGGGCAGCTTTGATGTGACTCCTTAACCCATTTTGTTATAGGGCAGCCAATTTTTATGAATATGAGCATCACATTTCAAGGGTTGGGGTGGTAATCTGCTAGGCCTATACTTGACTATTTGGGGTTTTTGAGGGGCACTAGCCACCTATAAACGGGTTTAATGTTTTGTAAACACTGACAATGAAGGGAAAATGTCTTTATTAATGGCGTTTAATGTTTGCACAGTTTGTTTTACATCACCTAATCATGAGAGACTTTATATTAGTGCCCCTCACTTCACACTGTGATTTTTTTTAATACTTTACTCACTCCACTAGGGTACATTTCAAAGAAATTATATTTTGACTGAGTTTTGACAACTTTTTTGGAAAGTAAAGGTAGGCCTACATTGTGAAACCACTTAAGCCCAATTTGAAATGCCATGAGTTTCAGTTGCACCACCATTCTGAATTGCTTGCCTATATGGATTGTAGTGTCCAAGCCCTATGCTTGAACACTGACGGCTAGGGAGGCTGTTCAGGGAGTGTGCTCAAATAAACTGAAAGTCCAAATGTCCGTTGAGTTCACAAAGATATTTATTAGCCGATCTGTCACCTCAGCAGACAATAAATACTTACATAAACTCGGGATATAGTCGACTTGCCAGAATGTGAGCCCAGACATGTTGAGTACCCTAAGGTTTTATCTTGTTGAGTATGGGTCCCCAGCATTTAGAAACTCCCGGATGCTAATTTGCATATGTTGGGCAAATCTTATGTTCGTTTCCAAAATGCTCTTTGAGCAGCTGCTTTTCTCTCTGGTAGCCCTGTGATGGAGGCAGATGACTTTGAACCAGGTCTTTTGGATGCCTTCTTGTATATTGCTCCAAAAAGTCATCTATCTGTCTTTTTCTCAATTGCACTCTCAAATGCCCTGATAAACCCTTCATTTTTAAATAGCCAGCATCGTACACTTTGCATGAAATCATTGAATGCACACATTGTTGGTTCAAACCAGTGATTTTGTCTTTCAAGTTCACCTGAGTGACCCTCTATGTGCTGTCAAATCTAAAGCCTGCCACCAAGTGTTAAAAACTAATATGCCAACCTAACCAATAATATAGCACCATCATAATGGTGCTCCTACACCTTTTTTTTAAAGCCAGTATTGAACCCAACAGTCTTTATGATCCAATGTATGCTTTGAATTTATGCTTTGAAAGATGCAGCAGCTGACTTCTTGGCTGGTTTCTTCTTGGGCTTCAGCATCTTGGCCTTGATAGTAGGGTCGTGCTGGAGAATGGCACGGCGCCTGGCTGTCTTGGCATAGGGGTTCAGTTTCCACATGATCCTTGCATTCTTCAGAGGGTTCTTCTTCAGAATTCTGCGGACGATCTTCTTATTTGGTGCGCAAAGTGCTTTCTGGATCTCCTCACTCTTCAGAATCCTGCTCAGGTCAGTGTTGGTCATCTTATGCATGGGGAGATTGTAATCCTCCTTCAGGGAGGCAGCTTTGCGCCCAGTTCCATACAGCTCATCTAGTTTACGGAAAGCACTTTCTGTCCAGATGCAGAAGCGGCCCACGTGTCCACCAGGTGCGAGCCTCAGGAGGTTCAGTTTGTTCACATTCTGAAGGTTGATCCCAGGGATGTTTCTGAATGCTTTGGTGACACCGGCATCTTGGTTGTAGATGATGCATGGTCCTCTACGCTGGACTCTCCTGCGATTCCTCATTTTACCCTTACCGGCACGCATTCGTTGGGAGGCGTACACCCTCTTGATGTCATTCCAGGCCTTCAGCTTTTTAAGCAGAAGCACTGCATCCTTGGTCTTCTTGTACCCTTCAACTTTGTCATCAACCACCAGTGGGACCTCAGGGATCTCTTCAATGCGGTGTCCCTTGGCCATCACCAGGGCAGGCAGGGCAGAGGCTGCCAGAGCAGAGCAGATAGCGTAGCGCTTCTGGGTAGTGTTGATCCTGCGGTGCCAACGACGCCATGTCTTAGTGGGGGCAAACATGCGGCCTCCACGACACATATTTCCAAAGGCTCCCTGGCCAGAACGGTGGGTTCCGCCACCCCTCACACGAGGAATACGGGCCACAGCTCTTCCTGTACCCCAGGACTCAGCACTGGTCTGGTGACCTGCCAGCTCACTGACAGCATAGGGCTGACGGTTATTTTTGCGCATGTTAGTGTGCACAAAATTCACGATGTCAGGGCGAATTGGAGCTTTGAACACCGCTGGCATGAGTACATTCTTGCCTGAAGTTTCTCCTTTCTCGGAATAAACCGAGATCATCGGTCTGGCACAAGCCATTTTGGGTAAGTTATTTTACGGCTCGCCGGGAACCACGCTCCTCACGCTATGACAGCCACAGTAACAGTAGTAACATAGTAGACCTAACACATTTCTCTATCTGTCATTTCTCTATCTGTCATATCTGGCCTTTTATGCCCATATATGGATATCCCTGATGTCATATATATGCCCATATTTGAGCCTGATGCCATGTGAGACATATTCTTTGGCCCTCACTGATAGTGACTAGTGAGTGATAATGTCTAGTGCGTGGTAATCTAATTACTTTGGAAGGGGAAATATAAAGCATAGGCCAAAAACATTCCATAGGCCTATAGTATATTTCAATTTGAAGTATGATCTAATGATATAAATTCTAATTCTAAAAGATGATAGGATGGGAATCAACTATGCAAACCACTTTACTACGTCATCATTACGCGTTCGATTGCTGTCGTCTTCTGGACTATACCAACAATATTGACTGGAGGAGACATTGGAGTCATCTGCGTCATTACTTAATATAAAATGATATAATGCAAACGATTTAAAAGCCGTAGTAGTAATTATATAAAAGAGAATCTTCAGGATACTCGCCGCCGACGCCCGAACAAGTTGAAAAGGTTTATTTTTTGTTGAAGTACACAACAACCCTACGGTATTTCCAGAAATGGTTCCTTCCGGGAATGGTGGTCTTTCAGCGTGGTGAAGATCAGCCCAATGTTGATTATAAACATTGACAAATTCTACATTTAAATCATTTTTCAGGTTTACAGCAGCTAATAGTTTGTGTCGTGACGAGGTTCTTTATTGATAACATCCAACAAAGCCATCAGCAATCTCGTTAAACAATGGTAAGTGTACTTTGTTGTTGCGTGCGCCTTTTAAAGACCTAATCAACTAGCCAACGATAGCTAACATACAGTACATACAGTAGTAGCTTGTTTTCTGACTAGAGAAGAGCTTTAACAAACTAACATTATCACCAACTGACTGTGCCTGCTCTAGCCTTAGATCAAGACTTTCGTAGATGTATTTTATGTCAACATCGATAAAATACAGTCGTACTCTTGAATTGATCTAAAGCTAATGCTGTAGGGACGGAGGGGCTAAGGCTATGCGTGGCTACCTTTTATGAATCAAATTGGGCACGCACGGGTGAGGTGGGTTCGGGGAGTGAGTGAGGACTGTGAGGCCAAGTAGTAGCCTGACCAGTATGTTTTGGGAAGTCTGGAGGCTTGTTTTAAGGGCCTTAGAGGTGCTGTGGTACCAGGAGCTGCATGCATAGTCGAAGAAACCAGCTAGTACGACTCCGTACGAGGGCTCCTGTTGCGGTCTTCAAGGTGTTTTTGTTGTAGCCTTGCGAAAATAAGCCAGACTAATATCACACCACTGTCGCTGCAGGCAATTTCGGTCTGACTTATTAGCCAGGCTATTTTTGGTCTGACTTAGCCAGGCTATTTTTGTTGACCAGTGAGGAGATCCTGTAGGAATCTTGTTATTTGGTTGACTTTTTGATTACGTTGGTGGTCATTTTATCACAGGGAAAGGACATAGGCTACAGTTTTTTTAGCTATGGGTGAGTGGGCACCTCGGTGTTAATGTAAATGTAAATAATAAATAATGATAATGTATGTATACATACACCATGCTTAGGATCAGATATTTGTTATACAATTGCTACAATTTGGGGCATAAGAAATATGTTGACGGATAAAACTAAGATTCACAATGATGTACTGTGCTGCTGTGCATGTTCACATCATGGATGTTTTTATTTTACACATTTTTTACTTTTTGCGCAAAATAGCCAATTGCAATTTGACATCAAGGTGCCCAGATGCTCCTATTGCCCACATAGCCTGTATCCATGCCAATAGCATCGTACATAAATCAGACATTTCCTTGTGCTATGATAAGCAGTACGCTACTTATCTATATCGCTGTGATTTAGGAGATATGATTATTTATTTATATAATATTTATAATTCATATTGTGTTTGAAATTTCAATCATACAAAGAATCACAATGGTATAATACATACTAATGCAATAATATATCATTTTTAGTAAATGTTTTTTCTAATTTCATCCCATCCAAAATGGAGTTTCAATCAATGCATGTCATTTTACTACCACATTTATGATGCTGTCATAATGCAACCGTACTGATCCATGGTCATGGTCTCTTCCTCCAGCCTTTCAAAAAGAAGAGGTCCTTCATAGACAAGAAGAATGCGGTGAACTTCAATCTGGTCCACAGGAGTCAGAGGGATCCGCTGGTTGCAGACGAGACCGCACCCCAGCATGTCCTCCTGCATACCAATCCGGTGAGAAGATTTGGCCTACTGCAGTAGTTGCCAAGTAACCTTTTCTGAATTAGGCCCACTTGAAAGTCTCAAAAGCCCACCCATTTGAAGATAAATAATCTATTTTCCAAGGCCAGCAGTACCTAAATGGTGCATTTATATAGTGCCTTTATCCAAGGCGCTTTACATAGATTGTGCATTACACCCATTCACACACACACACACACACACACACACACACACACACACACACACACACACACATTCATACACAGATGGCGGCAGAAACCATGCAAGGCACCAACCAGCACATCAGGAGCAATTCAGTGTCTTGCTCTAACTCTGGGGGAGCCCGGGTTCGAACTGGCAACCTTGCGGTTACCACCCAGTCACTCTACCACTGAGCCACCGCCGCCCCTCACCAATACTGGTGTGCGCCCTTCTCCTGTTTGTTTACTAGTCGGCCCTTCCATCAATTAATCAATCTGACACTGCCTTTCAGCCTGTCAGCTGACAGGTCCAATGACATTTGACCACAGCTGACAGGCTGAAAGGCAGTGTCAGATTGATTAATTGAATACTTCATTAGTCTGAATTCTGAAATGTTAACGACAAAATGTTAAGGATATATATATATATATATATATATATATATATATATAATTTAAAGGTTTTCAGAAAACATGGTAATATTGTGTGACGTGTGATTTTCCTGAATTTCCCAGGTGGAGGCAGAGAAGCGAAACGAGCAGCAGAGGGAATTCGGGGTGTTCTTTGACGATGATTACAACTACCTGCAGCACCTGAAGGAGCCCTCCAGACCCTCAGAGCTGGTGCCCTATCCCTCTCGCCTGGACACGAAGCTCGTTGACCTCCGAGATGGAGGAGGAGAAGAGGAGGAGGAGGAAGAAGAAGAAGAGGGGGAAATGGACCAGGCCATCTCTGTATGTTCTGGAGACTATTGGTTAACTTATTAGCTATAGCATTTGCTTAAATGACTGTTGATTACGCAGACAATGATAGCAGTACCTCTGCCGAATAAAGGCACGAAATCAGTATTGTGATGAGGCGCATTAGCTTGTTTTTTTGTTTTTTTACTTGGACGTGATTTTTATTGTGTTTTGTAACTTTTGTAACAAACAGGTACCGGTACATACTCTGAACCTCCCTTCGTCAGTGTTTGCTTCAGAGTTTGAAGAGGCTGTGGGACTTCTGAACAAAGCTGCTCCCATTTCAGGTAAGCAGCGAACCCTCTACAGTCTAGATACTCTAGCCTGAGGCCGATTCTACAAGTGTCTTCTAACTTTCTGTGTCTAACAATTTTCTGAAAAACCTATGTTGCTATATCGGTGGGGCTCAAACCTTTTCATGTCAAGGACCCCCAAAATTATATGCAATTGGCCGCCAACTCCCCCATCTCGAAATATTTAGTTCCAGGACTCCCAGATCCAAAGATTTTAGTAAAGAATGTTCGCTTTAAAATATCACATTCAAAGATTTGCACAAAGTGACGTTCTATGAGCTTGTATATCTGATATTTTTAGGGTATAGGGTTCAAGTCCTATAAAGGAGAATTACGCAAAGATTAAGAATTTGGCTGTGAAATCAAGAGTGTTTGTTGGTAAACTTTGTGGAATTGTGATAACTCCAATTTGGAGTTATTTTTCTGGGGCATAAGCTGTGACATTTTCCCTTTTGAGTTGTGATTAATTACTTTTCAGATTCCAATTTAAAAAATATCAAAAGTAGCAGATCTAATGTACGAGCGTTTTGAGCTTGTACATTAGATCTGCTACTTTTGATATTTTTTTAATTGGAATCTGAAAAGTAATTAATCACAACTCAAAAGGGAAAATAGGAACATAGGTTCCAAAAGCTTATGGATCTGCTACTTTTTATACATTTGTGTGACGCTGTAGTAGTATGATCACATGCAGCATTAATCTAAGAAGCAGCGAAATGACAAACAAACATTGTCGTTTGTTTGTTTGGACGACAACCTGAAGGGGTTGTCGTCCTTCAGGAAGTGTTAACCCCCACCCCGTCCATGTGTGTCTTCGTAGGGCCCAGATTGGACATGGACCCTGACATCGTAGCAGGTCTCGATGAGGACTTTGACTATGATGACCCAGACAACGTACTGGACGATGACTTCATCATCAAGGCCAATGATGTAAATGGGGCTTTGAAGGAGTAAGAACCTTTTTTTCCCCCATTACGCCCATTGAACAACCTGCCTGTGTCGAGAGAATCCACTAACTACATCTTCTGTGAAGATAAAATGTGCTCGCTGTTTGCTGTAGTATTTTTAACCTGTGTTCAGAATGGTTTCTCAGTTGGGCTGTCCTTAGCTATGGGCACCTGGCAGCATTAGAGCTAGCATTGCAGGTTTCCCCCTTACTCTAGTCGTTTGTTACTAACCATGTGAACCCTATTGTCCCTATTCTGGGGGGCGAAAGTTGCAGATCTTCAAGTTCACAATGCATCACTACGTGCTCTGAGCTTGTAGATCGACTATTTTCGGCGGAGGGATTTGGTGTAGGAGGGGAAATGTGTATTTTTGCCCATTATTCAGCTGTTAAGAAATACCTAGAACGCCCGGGGGTATTTGTAACCATAAAATCAGGACTCCCAGCTATTCTTTTCCCTTTAGTGCCTATTTCAAGGTTGCTCCGCGCCAATTTGGAAGTGGCGTGAAGTAGCTAGACGTAGCCAAAACACCCCCGAGGGCATCGACAACAACGGGAAGTACGATTACTTCTAACGTGACAAGCGACGGGACCGCGATGGGCGTCCTAATCTTAGAATTGGACGGATTGATTTAGAATTTTAGATCAACAGTTATTCAGTTATTTTTCCTCTCATCCACTAAAATGGAGGGGTCCACTTTGGATGATGTCCCAACTGGAAATGACATCGAATGCCAGCCTGTGGAGCGGTGCGCTCGGTTATGATGTATATCATTAATGTTCCGTCCTGTGATTAATCTCCATCCTGGGCGACCTTGATAATAGATATTCCACGACAGACCTGGCTCATAACCTCTCCAACCGTGTGTATAATGATTTGCAGAGGGGATGGCGACGACGGCGATGAGTGGGAGGACACGGATGAGGAGGGTGACTTCGGCTCGGAGGGGGCTCTGTCGGGGGATGAGGAAGGGCTTGGCAGAGAGCACATGTTCATGGACGAGGAGACCAAGAGTCGCTTCACAGAGTACTCCATGTCCTCTTCTGTCATGAGGAGGAACGAACAGCTCACACTGCTGGACGACCGCTTCGAAAAGGTGACTTCAGCTCAGCATCTAATCACTTAAACCCTGGCCTACAGTATATACTGTATGTCGTTGACTGCATTCCCATAGAGGTCTTTACTTGGTCCTCTCCTACCCTAAATCTACTCTGACAACAGCCTATGTATCCTTTTGAGCTTATAGATCGGCTATTTTCATATTTGTTTCAGAATTTTCCCGTATTTGGCCAAGCTCGGAAAAGCACAATGTTCATGTGGTTTAAGGGTTTATTATTATTATTATTATAAGTGGAAGTGTCAATCTCATAAATTCTGTATATCATCCATTCATTACCACTCTCCGAAATTTGGATCAGCAGCTTACCAAAGAAATCTGTTACTGGCCGGACTCTACTCTAAACCAATGTGTTTGTGTTGTCACAGTTTTATGAGCAGTTTGATGATGATGAGATTGGAGCGCTGGACAATGCTGAACTGGAAGGCTACATCAACCCGGACAGCATGCGCTTAGACGAGATCATCAAGGACTACTTCACACAGAAAGAGCTAGAGTGAGTTCATGTGATCATTTAACATTTTATTGTTTGAAAAAACATTTAGATTTGGCCGTTAATAATATGGATAACTGTGGCTCTACTTCCATAAAATTGGGATATTTTGCCAAAGCGTAATTGACGTAGAAAGGTGTTTTGCACCTGCACCCACTTGTAACCGCAGTGTTTAAACCAACCCTTAACACATTCCATCTGTAGGATGTCTGGAAACGTCATAGGGAATCTAATCGACGGATGCATAGGATGTCCTAGCACATCCTCAATGCGCTCTTCGTTCATATTAGCGTCCCGTTCACTTAGCTGCAGAAAGAATGCCTCGTCTCTCCCAATCCAGGGCGCTCTCTGTGTTTTTGATCTGATGGATATACTAAGTGCTTCATTTCTGACTTCTCATCCGCCTCTCGTGAACGCTTTGGATTATTTATCGTATAAATGAAAACGAGAGCAAGGTAAGCTAGCAAAATATTTCTGGGGGGGGGGGGGGGGGGGTTCAGAGTAAAAGCGGCCATGTCTTTCCGGCACCCCAGAGCTCCTATTTTGAATGAATCCTGGGAATGATTGTGTTAAGCAGCACTGGTTTTAAAACCATACCACCACGGTGCATCAGGTTTGGCTGACCATCTTTTTCGTGAAATGTAATCTTTGTCGAACATCTCTTTTTCGTGTAATGTAATCTTTTTCGTGTACATTTGAATGTAAACCCCAACAAATGTCCAACTGCACAGCAATGGCAAAAAAGGCAATTGGAAAGACACTTTCTGACGAACCACAAATCATTTAACAATACCTTCCTAACTGACAGACAGTGAAATGAGAGAGAGAGAAAGTGGAAGGAACTGAAATCTTAACCAGCAATATAAAAAGCAGGTAGTTTAAATGAAGGCAGACACTATTTCATTCTCCTTGTGTGTACACAAGAGGTGTTTCTCACTGTTTTGCCACTGAAACAACACACGGGTGATAAGGTTCCTTCCTTCTTCATAATAGCCTTGTTTCCATAACGGCGAACTTTGTCCAAGTCATGGAGGGCCAGGTGCACAAAGCTCTGATTTCCCTGTTTCGCCAGTCGCCACTGTCATTGCATTACTCAATAGCAAGTACTGTGCAGGAAAATACTGAATATGAAGGATATAATGGATGGTGCCATGAAGATTTGTGTTCCATTTGTGCACACATGTCTTTGTTTTCTCACATGAAGACTATCGATCAGTCCCAATAAACAGATGGTCATCTGTTTACATTCTGTTCACCTTGTGGCCTCTTTGAGAATAGCAACCAGCAGCATGTAGTTGTACCAACATCACTGGAATGGAATGGCAAATACCAAGTTCCATTGGTATTTGATGGCTTTAATATGTTTGGTAGTCGTAGATCTCGCCAGTTCGGAACCAAATCTTGTGTCTTAAAAGGTTGCCTGAAAAGTATGCTTTATCTCGACTCTGTCTGTGAACAATGAAGTAAAACTGATACGATTACACAGCCTTCTGGGGAATGGAGCCTGTAGTTTTGAACAGTGAATAATAAGTAATTGATGGAGATGATGTTTGTGCTTTAGCTTCCAGCGGCCTGATGACCTGGGACCTAGAGGACTTCCCGTGGTGAACGAGGACGAGGAAGATGAAGATGAGGAACAGGAGACATTGGTCATTGAAGAGCCAACAGAGAAGTGGGACTGTGAAACCATCATCAGTGAGTGGGAATTTACCAACATTCCTCAGGGCACCTGTCTACTAAATGTTTTTTGCTGTAGAAATTCAGAATATTGCATCAGTGTTTTCTCTCGGGGAGTTTTCTGATGTCGAGAGTTGTCAAAGAGGCAGTTTATACTCAATCATTACTGGGTGAAATCAGGAACATGTTTTGCTCAAAGTAATTTTGCTTTCATCATATTTTATTTTTTCCTAGGTACATATTCAAACATATACAACCGACCCAAAATCATTCAAGATCCACCAAAGGTATGTCATGAGTATTGTGCTTTTTCTGTCTTCATGTTGGAGTTGCTTTCTATGTGCATCTGTTATGCCAGCTTCTCAGCTTTCAGGCCACACATTTTAAAATGAGCCCTGCCTCTGCTGTGTGTTCATGCCACAGCTTAAGCCCATCCGAGTATCCAACAGAACGGGAATTCCCCTGGATGTCTTACCCACCAGAGGCCTGACTGCCAAGCAGGCTGAGCGCATGGAGCGGATCAATGACTCGGACCTTCCGCGCGTTTGCACCCAGCCACGCGACAAGGAGGAGAGTAAGGACGACAAGAGAGCCAGGAAACAGGCCATCAAAGAAGAGCGCAAGGTGTGTTTGAGCAAAGATATTGAGGAGTGACATTTCTGACTTGGGAGGACAGATTTAGGTCTAATAAGGGGGGGGCAACATAAGTCATATTTGCATGTAGGAGAACTTTACATTAAAAACATGACATAAATTGCCATATTGTCTCAACAGGAGAGGAGAACGGAGAAGAAAGCCAACCAGGTGGCATTCAAAGAGGAGAAAGTCCGACAAGAGAAACAGATGTGTAACCTGCGATCGAACGTTCAGGGCCTGAAGCTCTCCTAGCTGGCTGGATGAGAAGCTGGAAGTGCTTTTCTTAACAATGAATGACTTTGTTTCTCTCCCGTTAATGGAATGATCCATGCAGAGACTGGAACCTCAAAGATCAGGACTAAAGGGATGTTCTTCATTAGGTGCTCGGAGAGTTCCATTTTTCTGATAACCACAATCACAGAAGATTGTGTGACAAAAAGTCAAAATGGTTTCAAAATGGTCATCACAGTATATATGTAAGTGCTATCCAAAACAGTGGTTTCATTCTTATTGAAGATCATGAAAATAAATATATCTTACTATTATGTCCCTGTAGCGCTTTATCATTTTGTTGTGACTGTTTATTTCAGCATATTTCTTTCCATGACCTGCTCTGTCAATTCTTTCTTGATTCCAACCCATTTCATACACAGGATGACCCCCCCCCCCCCCTATATAAATGCTTAACATGTCCCCGTTGCCTTGACTAGTTCATGGAAAATCCATAAATTGTACTATATTTATGGTTATAAGCCTGCTGTCAACCACTGTCTATGGGCAAAAGCACCCTTGTAAATGGCTTGTAAACCACTCATAACTTTTATTGAAATCAGATAAAACTACAAGGAAAGCAATCGTCAAGATTTTGAAAGACAGCATACGTTTTTTTTTTAATCTTTTTATATTCTTATTCTGGTATGCACTTGGGCAATCTGGGAACTCATCTGCAAAACAGGGAAAACAGCAGCCTCTTCGTGAGTCAACAGTCTGTCTCGAGAGACTAGCGTTTTCATATTAAATCCTGCATGTCATCAATGATCTGCACTGATCACACTGGCATGAATTATCAATGCCAGGAACTCACTGACTAAGATTTGGTTTAATTACCTCAGAACTTGCATGACATGGCATTTTCAAGAGGGGAAACAAAATTACCTAGGCTAGTCTTTGTATTGAATGAGAGTAAGTGGTCCATAAAATGGATGTTATATCAGGAGGTGCTCAGGCATCCACTACTATGAGTCCACTTGCTTGATAGATGCAGAACCACCAGTAGGGGAGATTAAACAGAAAACCAAAACTTAAAAAATGCCTTCATTAAGTTGACGTGTTCATGGTCAAACCGGTAAAACAGCTCTGACACATGTTGGCTACATGACTCATCAGGGAGTCTCCTTGATGAAAGCCATGATATGAGTTCTCAACCATGTGTTTACTTTGGTGACAGTTGTTAGACCGGTCCTGCTTCGAGGGTTCATTCAATTTAGTCAGAATTCATAAATTTGAGTGTCGCCTTCATAATTGAACTTGTACTAATAATGGGAACATAAAGGTAGAATTTAAGTTGGGGAACTTTATGATATGGCATTTTGCTCAGATGTGCAGTTGTTGCTAATGGCGACATTTAGTCCAGGCAAGTGTATACTGCAAAATAAAAGCTGTGTAAAGACAATATTTCATAACTGCTTTATTGTTCACCTTGAACCATTGTAAAATAAATAAAAATAAAAACGAGCAATTTTAATCTGTAATTAACTCCCACTGAAAAAAAACAAAAGGAGAAGCTCCAAAACAACATACATATTTACATTGAGGTCTGCTGTGTAGGTTGGCATGTTACAGTACTTTTGGCACAGCCACATTATAAAGTTATTTAAACCAAGATGTACACAGAAGCACACAGCATTTTATGTAAATCTGACCAGAGCTGAAGCGAGTTCCTTTTTGTTGCAAGTCCTTGTCTCCAGATAACGATGGTGTTGGTAGCTTGGAGAGAGGAAGGGGTTAGATGCTGAGGTTAAAACCAACTGGGAAAATAGTCGCTTGGAGGAGTTGAGGCATTTTGTTTGACTCTGCTCCACAGATATATATTGTGGAAAATAGCAGATCTACAAGCTCAACGCCTCACAATGTGAGCTTGTATATAGTCAATTAAAAAAACCAACATTAAAGGTATGCTTAAAGTGAATGGCACATCGAGTGGCAAATCGAGTGGCAAAGCAACATGCAAAGTGTTGCAAATCATATCTGATTGCATTGTTTAATGCAATCAGATATGACTTTTCTGTGTGGATGTATGGGCTGTCGAGGCCAGAAAGTAGTTTTTTGCTACTCAGTAGGCGTTCCTGCATAACTTCCTGGTTTGATGATGTCACGTGCACACCCTCTATTAAAACATATCTTAAAAGTCACTGTCAAATTATGGTCCCGACCCGACCAACTAGAATCACTGAAGTACAGCTCTAACCCCCTTCACCCTTTCAGAAAGGAGCATTTTGCTCCTCTTGTGTTATGATCAAATGAAGAGTAGGCTACTTATGAGTCATTTAGTGTAGCAGGGCATTGCAAAACCAAGTACCCAATCCTGAATGGATTAAATATCAACATCGTCGATTGTAGCATTTAACAACATCCCCATGGCCCATATCCACCACATCCACCTCCAGTCTGTGTGGTCGGTCATAGCCAGAAGAACATTCCTCCTCTGGATCCAATGTAACAGATGCCGTTTCCACTGAGTCCTCCTCAGAGCAAAGTTCTGACTCGTAGGTGTCCTTGGACTTGTGTTGGTTACTGCTCTCTGAAAGCCTGTCTTCCGCGTACGCAGAGCCAATGGATTTAGGAGAAGACGGATCAGACCTGGAGCAGTAGGTTTGAGACTCGCTGCGATCCGTCTCCTCTGCAGTGACAACCATCAGGCTGCTGTCAGACTTGGTAAAGTCTGGCTCCGTAAAGCTGATAGTGGAAACACTCTCATAGGGGATGTTCATTACGTTCCCGTATTTACTTGAGTCCATTGGCATCTTCTGTGCAACAGAATGAAACGGATATTAATATCATAATGAAACCAATCTGGTTACCCATTGACAAAACAAAGGAAAAAACAGCACCTTGACATTAGTCAAAGGAGAGAGAGGTAACAAGGTAACAACAAGGTAATACAAGTGACTTTCAAATTTGATGACTTACCAAAGCCTTTGGTAGACTAGAAGGAATCATTTTCCATGCCTTTGCCTTGGCATTAATTAATAACACCACACACACTACAATTACAAAGACTGTTAGCAGAACCACCACAAATATGATGGTATAAATGCCAGTGTCTGCAACGAAAAACAAAAATCATACAATTTACTTTCTATAGTTTCTATTTTTTTTATTAGCGCAATAAAAAATGTTTTAGAGAAAAATAAGTGCACTTGAGAAACTCAAAGGGCTTATACATGGTTCTCACCTAAGATAATAAACAAATAGTAAGTTAGACAAAGTACTCAAACATAATATAAGGTATGACAACAAATACGACATATACACACTCAATCAATTTGATCACCAACATAAAGTAATACTTTTGAATAGAAAATTTCTAAGGAAGAAAATACCATCTTATTTGTTTTGGCCTAAATTGTTTTAGTTCTATATTAATGTTATATAATATATATATTTTTAAAAGTATTTCTTTGCCAATTGTTTTGGGGCCCACTTGTTGGAGGAATCAAATGCTATCCTAATGTACAGTGAAAAGGACATTTCCCAATTCATCGGTTCATACCTTGTACAGTGTCCTCATCAGTAGCACAGATGGGGTCAGTCTTTTTGAAGGGAACTTCATAGTTTGATCCTTTCATCCATCCTTCTAACGTAATGCAGTACTTCTCCATATCTGGACACTTGAAGCTATATGTGCAGATTTCGTTGGGGCACTCTATCGGATCTGAAGCCTCGGATCTGAAGATCTTCTAAATGGCATTAACACATGTTTTATGCAGAAATGTCTCTTTAAACATCCATTAAAAAAAATGTAATAATAATAAGTTACCTGTTGTCCATTATTCAACAGGTGAACAGTGAATACAAATTCACGAGCACTGTAGGCCTGCTTTAGTTTCATAGTTTTCATAGTTTCATAGTAGTGATGGGGGTTGTCAAACCTCACTGTGGCATCCAATCCCTTCATAGATAGATTCACAGGAGGGAAGTCTAATTCACCTGCAATCAAAGTAACATTGTCAGTCTGTTTCAAAAGAATCAAAACATACAGTGTGAAGCAATTAATTAAGGAACCCAATAGAAACAAGCCATAGTGCTTTTTTGGGTTCAATTATTTTAGCATTGTATTAAACTGTACACTTTTTATTTAATTTTTTTGCAAACTGTCAATAAAGTACAAACTATTCAAAAGAAAAAAAAGCAGTAGTGTCTGGTTAGAGAGTAGAACAGCTAGACCAAAGATACTTATGGTTACTTTAACATATACTGTAGTATATTACTTACATTGTTTAAAAGCTGGCTTTAATTCATTAAATGTGAATGTGGATTCAACCATTTTGGATTCATGTTTCCCCTCTGCGGCAGATACAGTCACAGACTGGAAAGCAGAGAAACGTTTTTCAGATTCCCATACGAACGAGGTGAGCTCATACAAGCGTTGCTCGTCAGTTACAGACACATTGATGGACCTTGGAAAAAACAACAATAAATGGAATTGAAACAAAAGGAATACCAGTATGCTGTACATCAGTACATCAGTTGGGATACAATGTATATACAACGTAATTTAGGAGAAACTGACTCAAATATACATTTGTTTTATTAGTGGTGGCAAGATTTTCAATAGTAACACTGCACTCTTATTGGTTAGGCTTGGGTGATGTCCGTCACCATGTCCCACAAAAAATATTGTGATATAGTGAGTGTTTAGCAGGGTTTTAAGTATTTGGCAGCATGAAGCCAAAACATCTATGTATCGCTAAATACTGGAGGTCCACTACATCAGTGGTTTCCAAACATTTTAACTCAGAAATTAGACGTTTGCCCAGGACCCCAACTAGTGAAAATAACATATCTACCTGCTATTTTCAGTACTTCCTAAACATTTATTTTCTAATTTACGGAATGTCTTTGATTTGATTTTAATATTCATGAAATTACTTTGAAATAATTCAAATCAAAATGTTTGGGAACCAGTGCTCTACATGTACTATGATTGCTGGGATACAAATCTCATTACAATAGTCATAATACAATATTAAAGTTACCCAGCATCACTGGCACTGATGTTTAACTTGAAGCTAGTCTTTGGATGCGGCCTGCTGTAGTTCCAGTAGACGGTTGTCTGGAAGTTGTGACAGCTCACTGTGACATTCTCTGGAGGTGGCACTACAGGAAGAAATGAAAAAGAGGAATATGTAATTGGCTCAATTCAGTAGTTGTGTCAGTAAAAGTGGATGGATGATAGTGTAAAGTACATAGCTCTACATTACATTCCAATTGCAATCATTGCTACACTGAGAGTTTGTTCAGTAACGGGGGTCTCCCCATCTCTCACTAAACAGAAAATACATTTTTAATTTGGGATACCAATTCCACCCATCAGGTTCAAAATAAGATGCGTTTGGTGTGAGCCTGTACAATGTCAGAGTAGTCGTCGGTCAGTCAACAAATGATCCTCTACTATATTTGGGTACCTTATCAGTAGATTGTTCTCGCAAGCCAGCATTTACAAGCGTTCTGACTGAGCAATACTTAAATTATAGTTAATCTGCAATATTCTAGGCAGCTGTTTCCTTGATAACATACACCCCCATCTCACTTAATCCATTACATGTATGTAAATAATACTAATATAACTCATATATGTCAAAGTTGAAGAGCCCTTGAGCAAGGCACTTAAACAACAACCACTGTAGAGCTGCTGTGTGTGTGTGTGTGTGTGTGTGTGTGTGTGTGAGAGAGTAATTTCTTGCCAATTCAGGCTGCTTGGACACGATAGAGCAAGCCATATTATGTCCCAGGTCCTAGCCCCTTTCAGTACCCTAGTTTACCGTTTCTGTATTTGGGACATCAGTACACCGTCCCAAATACAGAAAATGTAAACCAGGGCCTACACCAATATTCCACCACAGCTGCCTGAATAATACTAATAACCAGATTCTACTGCTTTTTATAGTTTTGAGCTGTGACGGCCCCAGGGCCTATGTCAGGGTTTGTGTATGTGCTTTACTAATACTAGTCTGTCTTTCAGTGTGATGGGATCTGGTTGGAGAGTGGTGGCAATCAAGGATTGGAGGCAGCTGGCCAGTGCCTCCAATCACTATAAAAGAGCCACCTTGCCTGAGGTTTTTTCTCTTCCACCTGGGCCACACCAGAGCATGGCCAGGGCACAATGTTTGTTTGACTATCAGTTCTCAGTTTGTCGTGGCAGTTTAGTTTCCCTGCGAAGTCTGTGTTGGAAACATGTGTTCATTCAACTTTAAAATTAATGATTCTATTTAATAATCTTGTTTCCCTTCTTTGTTATGGTCTAAGAGACCTTAACAGAGCCAACACAGTATTTCAGCATTGGTTGGAAATGCCAACTCTTTACAAACTATTCAAATAGGAATATAAATTAGAATTTAACTATCTGTGTCATGCCAAGTAAATATTTAACTGAACTTTCATAGCAGCATAGGCACACATAGTTTTTATGACAAGTGGTGTCCACCTTTGGATCGTGACTATCAAGAAGATAATTTATCATACTTGTTCCAACTGTCACAGCCATGGACATGGCAAAGTACACACACACACACACACACACACACACACACACACACACACACACACACACACACACACACACACACACACACACACACACACACACACACACACACACACACACACACACACACACACACACAGTTTAGGAGTAATTATTTACTTAATTAATATGCCTAATTATTTAAGCTGACTAATGGACAGTTAGCCTATTATTTCATATACAAGATAAGAATTAGAAGTGGAATATCTGGTAGTGGAATGTATAGCCTATACTTACCCAGGGAGAACGCACCTGCAATCAAAGCAAGAACTGATAATGAAACATGAATATCAAACACCATGGTTACGGTGAGGGGTGAGTCAATCAGTTGGTCTACTTTAATCCAAAAAATGACCAAGAATTAAACCCAGGGTTATAGGGCCTATATATTCCAATTACCAGGCCGTTAAAACATCTTTAAAATCTTTGAAAATAGACAAAAAGACATTCCCAGTCCCAGACCGAGGCAAAAAGACATTCCCAGACCGAGGATTCTCGTCAGTCACTGACACTCCCTGAGTCGGAGTCCCTCCACTTCCCGTCTATTCTTATGTCATACTTCTCAGAAATAGGCTAGCCTAACTAGTGAGTCACGTCCTGATTACCTCTAATGAAATCTCATGCGTGGGTAATTTACAGCTTGTTAGTTATCCAACCACCTGACAGTGACAACTGACAAGACAACTGAGACAAATTCGACACAGGTGAAACTATCTACCGGTAGTTTATAAACTCACCTGGCTGAGCAAATGACCGGGGTCTACTCTACTCCCACGGGATACTCTGCTCAGTTCAACACAAGCAAAAGGCGCCCCCTGCCGGTAACATGCAATATAGACACAAGCGTGTGTATTGTAATAAATCACACCCGTGTGAAGCGAGGGGCGCTCTTATCATCGTACATCATCATGGATCATCTCATACTGGCCAATCAGAATGCCTGTTGCCTTGTTGCCACAAATTTACGTCATATTTGACGGACATTTGACCTAATTTCTCCTTTCATTGTCAATGGCAAATATTGAGACTGGGTTCAAAAGCTATAGGAGAGGATAGCGCCCCTCAAAAATATTATAGGCCTACTGTCACTTATGAAAAGCCGGGCCATTTGTAATTCTAAAATGTTTTAACAGTATTCCTAGCACAAATTTCTCACATGTAATTAATTTTGCTATTCAAAAATATATTTCCAGCTTCACAGATCCATTCTGATGATGAGTGATGATGCAAAATATCTTCTTTTTTCCTCCAGAATCATGACAAATGGTATTGTAGTTTAAAATCTGTAATCACAGACATCTGTCTAAATCACTTTGCCATAAGAAAGAATATGATTTTATATATGATTCTTTTTAAATGATTTTAATTTATTTTTTTGTGGCTTTCGCCTTTATTTTATATTTTTATAGAGGGACAGACAGTAGGCTGACAGGAAATGGGGGAGAGGGGTGGGGGAGTGACATGCAGTAAAGGCCGTCGGGATCGGGAGTCGAGCCCGCGGCACACTGCCAGGCTCGGGCTACCGGCCAAGGTGCCTGGACCGCTGAGCCACGGCCCAGGCCAGCTATTAATATGATTGTAGTAATTAAAGCGGGTCATGTTTGCATTTTGGGATGTTTGACCAGCTTTTTTTTAAATAGTAGGCTAGTTTGTTGATTATAGGCCTACTGTTGATGCAGTAATGGTCTTCTAAATCTTCTTTAGGTATTAAAATATCTTAAAGGTCCTTAAATTGTGACTTTACTGTCATGTGGGGAACATGTGGGGACCCCCTTGGGGGAAGTTGGGGCTCCTGACCCGCAGGCTGAGAAACACTGCTGTAGGACATGTGTTGTTGGTCCTTCTCCATCAGTGTTCAGAGCCATATCGGTCGAAAGAACACAGCTCTGGTATAGGCTACAGTTTTTGTTTTGTAATTACAGTATGCTGTACTTCCACCTGATATCAGTGGTTCTTTGCATCATCCAGTCTATATACAGTAGTCTCATGTTGCCAGACAGGTAAATGGTGCATTTATATAGTGCCTTTATCCAAGGCGCTTTACATAGATTGTGCATCAATTCACCCATTCACACACACATTCATACACCGAAGGCAGTGGAAACCATGCAAGGCACCAACCAGCACATCAGGAGCAATTAGGGGTTCAGTGTCTTGCTCAAGGACACTTCGACACTAACTCTGGGGGAGCCCGGGTTCGAACTGACAACCTTGCGGTTACCATCCAGCCACTCTACCCCTGAGCCACCGCCGTCACTATCCAGTCTATGACTGTGTAGAAAAGTAGATCACAACCTTGCGTCACTCAATCTAGCACCAGTTTTAGTAGAAGGCATATTAACAGTATGTCACACTGTGACACGTGAGTTTATAGATCGGCTGTTTTTGAATAAATGAAGTAGGCCTATAAAATAGGGTTAAAGTGGTTAAATTGATTTTGATGTTATATTTAGTAATTGGAACCCACTCAAGGACACCTGGGGGTCCTCAGGCCACACTTTGAGAACCACTGTCATAAATGCAGACACTGGGAGTGGCTCACATATCTGTCTATCAGTGTGCCACGTGAGGACTGGAGTAATTACAGTTACAGTCTGCACGCCTGGCCAAATAATCCCCATGCAGGGACAAATCCCGGTTTTCCCAGAGAACTGTGCAACCTGCAGGGCTGCGGTGAGACAGCTGTTGACAGCTGGATCACGGATATGGGCGACATTGGGCGTGTGTCACTGTCTATCTGTCCGTCGTGCTAAACATCTGGACTAAGGCTGCACGCCAAAATAGAGTAGAAGTAATTTTCTTAATTAAGAGTGTGATGTGACTATGTTGTTATATCCATTGGTTTGACCTGCTTCAAAGTATCGGTATTATGATGCTTGACGAGATTCATATCATTCAACATGGCAAAACAGGCCATAGTTTTCTTTACTGTGGGGATTTTAAAATGTCAACACTTTTACTTCTACTTCAGTACATCTCAGAGGCAAATAAATATTGTATGTTTTACTCCACTACAATCACTACTATTTGAAAGATTTTTACTAGTTACTCTCAGATTTGAATTATTATTACAAAACATACTTTAACCATTTAAACTTTGGATTTGAAAATATACATTTGAAAATATTTTCTAAATATTTGAATACATTTTTCTTTCCACTGTTTTGTTTATTCAAGATTCAGGGTAGGGTATACAGTAAATCAAATGACAGCTGTGACACACCCATATGAAACATATAAAAGATAACAAAATGTTGTGAGTCCATACACAAAATATTGTGGTAGCATAAAATAAAAATAAGAAAATAAAATAAAAAGTTGCATAGTCCTATGCTAACATGGAAGCGACACTAATACAAACCACATAACCTGAATCAAGTTTTGAAACAAAAACAAGACAAACGTACGACAAGACAAGACAAGACAACATGGCATGGTCATTGGTCACCCAAAACATAATAGACGTGGTATTGCATCCACACATGGCTCCTAATAATAAATATACTGAACAACCCAGCTGAATATTTGAATACATTTTATACCGTGTGAAACGGGACATTCTGCATAATGCGAACTTTTACCTTTGGTACTTTAAGTATATTTAGATGCAATACTTTTGTACTTTTCGATTCAATTTTGATTACTGGACTTTTACTTCTAACAAGTGTTTCTGCATTGCTTGCAGTATTGGTACTTTAACTTACATAAAGAAACTGATTACTTTTTCCACCACTGAGTTTGAGCATCAGGATTGGACAGGGAGTACAGGTGGTGTCAGTGTTGAGAGCTGCTAGTGGTGCTGTCCATCAGCACCGTAAGTCCAGTATCCAGCACCAGTCTTTTCTAAATATATTTTTTATCCCACGATTTTGTAACCCATTTTTCACCCCTGTGTCAATCATCTAATGTGATCCTGGGCTCTACACACCCTCTGCCAACCTGGGGAGAGCAACGGACTTAACTCATGCTTCCTTCATGCTTGAGTGTCCAAGTTGCTCCTTTACACCTAACAGGGGGGAGTTTCCCTGGTTGGACGTAGCGCGTGGAAGGAACACGTTATTCCAACCAGTTCCTTTCCCCTCCATCAGGCGCCCCGGCTGGCCAGGGGGAGGCAGTTTAGAGACCAGGATTACTGCATGTTTTTGTGAGGGTATCTACCCTAGAGGACACGGGGAGAACATGCAAACTCCACACAGAGAGGCCCTTTCGCCAACCCCACCTTCGGGTATGGGCACTGATGACGCGGAGGAGGAAACACGCCGCCAGCACCCACAGCGCCCCGAGCGGGAATCGAACCCAGGACCTTCTAGCTGTGAGGTGACAGCACTACCAACTGTGCCACCGTACCCCGCTATCCAGCACCAGTCTAATATGTCACTGAGCACTGCCACTGAAGCTCACTGGTGCATTTATATAGCGCTTTACAGAGATTGTGCATTACATTCACCCATTCACACACACACACACACACACACACACACACACACACACACACACACACACACACACACACACACACACACACACACACACACACACACACACACACACACATCCGGTCACTCTACCCCTGTCCCCTGAGCCATTGCCGGGCTGATGGTGAGCTTCAATAGCACAATGGGGAAATGGTGCCATTGTCTCTTGACCTGTTTTGTCTGTAAGTATACGGCATGGGGTCTAATGGGGGGCCATAAGTGAGAAGCTGATATAAGCTTCGACTAGATGCTCAAAGCACCTGACTGAGTTCAACAGGGACCTGCTGTATATACTGTCCCCTTGCTCATTTAAATGAATAAATAAACAAACTGTCACAGTCTGAGTGGGAGTGTGGGTGTGTCTGAACCACCTGCATTCTATCCCCTGCAATCATGCCCACAGTATTTAAGTCTCAGTCTCTCTGCAATCTCTGCCAGATTGTCTTGTGACCTTCCAAGCAGCCAAGCCATAGTCAAGCCTTTGCCTTACTGACTTCTGTTTTGCTTCTCTTAGACCACGATTTTTGCCAAGCCCTTGCCGGTACTTCAGCCCTCGCTTCTACTTCTGACTGCCTTTGGATTTTGACCTTTGCATTCTACTGTTTTGATGTTTGCCTACCCCTTGCCTGTTTTGAAGTTTTTGGAATAAAACCTGCTTTCAGTGACTTTTGTGTCTGCATCCTGAGTCCTTTCCACGTGTGCCTGACACAAACAAATTAATGAATAAAAAAGATAGAAAAGATAGGGCTGGGAACAATTATTAAACATCCTCAGATGTTGTAAACCCACAAAATGAATTAATGACAAATAATAAATGGACAAATGGTTTTTGTTTTTGTCTCGTTTAAATTAATATTAAAATTAATTTTAGACACTTGTTTAAATAAATGTCGACAGTGCGTGAACATCTCCAGGTAGCCTATCTGACATGCTGTAGCATACAGTATGCTGTAGCACTATGCTGAAGAACAACAGAACATAATGTTGTAGTGATGATCCATGCAAGATTTAAATAAACAACACGAGGAAGATTGATCATGTGACAGTGTTGTCAATGTCAGCAATATTCTCATTCACAAGAATAATTTGGTAGGTATGTAGGCCTACTGTATGCAGAAGTTATTGTGTTTGACTGAGACAGGCTTTGATCATGTATTTCGCTCACTGCACTCAGCCAGGGTAGACAGGATTGTTAATGTGGGTATTTATCAGTGACATCTGTAATGAAATATATAATGGTTGTATTTGTCGTGATTACTCAGGCATAAAACCAGTGTAAATCTAATTATTCATGCTGCTGAGGAGAGCTGAGATTAACCTTATTTGAACTAGCCATAGCAACGTGTCACTTTTGCAAGGTCACGTTCTTCACTCACTACTTTTTACTGTAGTTAAGGTCCTGTAAATAATTTGGCTTTGTAGGAAATGAAGCATCAATCTGGGAAATGTTCATGACATTGATTCAAAGTTGTTAATACTACTACTACTACTACTACATAATAATAATAATAATAATAATAATACATTTAATGAATTGAATAATACTGTATACTGTAAATCATTGCCATAGTTTTGCTAGAAGTTAATCACTATAATTCTGAACATATGATCATGTTTTTTACGATGATTTAACCACTATACTAGACCCGGTCTCCTTTTTCCCCCTCTACACCAAATATCCTCTCTAAAAATACACACAACTTGCAATGCATCAAAGTGAGCTTGTAGATATGCAATTTTTGGTTCGCCAAATTGTTGCCTATGAGATTCCCAGAATATCAGTGCTATATAGAATTATAACACCTGCTACAAAGTTACTGACAACAAAAATGAAAAGGTAGGCCTATAGTTTTTTTTAAAGAACCTTTGTCCTGTATAGTTTTTCTTTCTTGTTTTTATGTTTTTTGTGGCTTTCGCCTTTATTTATTTTTTATAGAGGAATAGACAGTAGGCTGACAGGAAATGGGGAGAGAGATGGGGTGACATGCCAGACTGGATTACCAGCCAAGGTGCCTGGACCGCTGAGCCATGGCCATGGCCAGTTTTAGTTTAGTTTTGTTGGCATAGAGCAGAGTATATTGACAGCTACACACTGACCTACAACCACATTCAACAGTATATGACACAAGATCCTCAGGTGATGGTACCTCAGGTATAGTCGCCCATAATCCATCTCGCCCGCGTTTATTTCCTGTACAGCATGTGGCATACATGGGAAGACAGGAAGAGATCATCATCATGACAAAATGATCATGAGGTTCATCATGAACCAAGGCTTGATGGCTCTGTTAATCTCTTGATTGAAGGCATGTTGAGGATTTAGATCAGGCCAGGGTGAGTAGAATTTCAGGAATTTTCAACCTAATTTTCAACCATTAATGCAAAGAACAGGCATACCATGGCTTGATAACAATGGGCAACTCAGGCAAGCTTTTCAGTTTGTATACAGGCACATGTTGACAGTTTCATCTTTGAGAGCTGCTTAAGCTTATATTAACACACTCTATATCCCTCAGCCCAGCAGATGTTTGTCACGCTCAGCCTATTTCTGAAAGTATTTGCAAACCTGCATCTCGACTCTCACACATGCATAAGCACAAGCGTGCAACAGCTGTGTAGTTTTAAAATCTCCCTCCTCAATGTGCGACAGGGTTGGAGTCCTGCTCCTTTCTCAGTCCTTTCTCTGTCATATTATGATTGACTGTTAAAGACATTGGAGCATCCCTGTGACCCTTGCCGCACGCACGCACACGCACACACACACACACACACACACACACACACACACACACACACACACACACACACACACACACACACACACACTTTGCAATGTAGGCCAGCTGCATTACCGCAAATCCGTCCAGCAAGCGACTGCCCTTGAGTCCAACTGCTGGTCAACCCCTGTCCTGGATCCCATGCTGCATGTGCGAAGCTGCTTAGCCCTCCCACCGGACCTCATGCTAAGCCTCATCCCACCCCTCGTTTCTGTGGACCTTTTCGTGTGGTCAGTTTGTTAACACAGAGACATTTAAGAGATACAGTACAGGGTTGGACGGTCCATTCTCACTCATACTCTACGACCAGACGAGGGCTCATTTTGTGTCTCCATCTGCCACCACTCTGTTCCACTCAGCAGGCACAATGCGGGCACTGCTGGAGAGCAGTTGGATGAAGTTTGGTCCAGCCGGCCGAGGGACGTACGACTGGATGACAGGTTCACCTTCGCCCCCTACGCTGGAGAAACAACTGCAGGTGTGTGTGTGTGTGGGGGGGGGGGGGGCTGTTTTTTGTTGACTGGACCAGCAATGCATTCATACGATGACTGATGCATGCTATGGAAAATGAAATAAAATACATTTAGGCCTGGGTTATTATTTTCATATACTATAGCCAATCTAGAGTCTACAGAAATGCATATAAGTTACATTTTGTATCAAACTCTTATACAATGTTAGATTAGCTAAAATGAAACATTTAGTTTGCTGACAAAGGCACAGTTTACACAGCCATATTGCTATTAAAATGCCATTTGAGTAATTGATAGTAATTGCTATGGTGAAACATGGAGAGACTGCCATACCAACAACAACCAAACTTTGAATAGAATGAAGCGCTGTCCATGGTCCTGAAAGCCAGTCTGCAGTTAAATCACCCAAAGCTCATGTGCTTGTTGCTTTCGTGCGTTGAGAGTCCTTTAAGCCTCTTGCAAAATCTTGCATTTCAGCATGGCGATTGGTCGTGAGTGCTCTTTGTGTCAGGGAAATGGAAAATTAAAGCTGCCCATGCAGAGCTTTGAGAGGTCAAGGGCGGTCTCGATCTGGGGCGGTCTAGACGAAGAACATCAACGACATTAACTGATTACTATACAGGACATTATATCGAGGGAATTTGGAACAGTAAAATGCTGACAGCCAGGCATAAATGCCAACCTCAGCTGACATAAGTTGCACTGTAGTACTAGTCAATAGTCAATAGTTTTTTAGTCACACCATGACAACAGTTTAAATGATATTTAGATAAATAATATATAAAGCAATTATATATATCTTGAGTTACGTGCATTACAGACGTACACACGTAGACAGACAGACACACAGACAGACATACAGAGACGTGGTGCATTAGATATGACAAGTACTCAACAATAATCGCCAAATCTAAAGATTTGCACTATATATTTCTCTGCATCTTCAGGGATACCACTGGAATGATCTAAGCCCCGGGGAGGAGAGCAAGTCAGAACTTGTGATCTATGTGGTCCTCCCAGTTTTCTCCGTCCTCATACTGGCTCTAGTGGTCCTAATGGTCCATCGCCGGTGCTCTCGCAGCAAGCTGACCATGGCCAATATCATGGCTCTGGACCTGGAAGGTGCTAAGAACAGCACAGAGTTCCTCTCTTCACTAACCAGCAGGGCTGAGCGACACACCAGCACCAGCTCTGACGCATCAGATGGAGTCTTCCTCATGGTTTACCTGCCACCACCCTATGAAGAAACTCTGACAAGGATCACACGTGCCGCCAGCCTCACCAGCTCCAAAGATGCTGAGTCCATAAAGATAGAGGACTTGGAAGCCAAGTTGTGTCCGCAGCTGAAGTACAACAGACACTATGTGTGATAAGAATTAGGTAAAAACCTTGCAGGGTAACACTTTATTTGAAGCTGTGTGCATAAGACATGACATGACATGACATGACATGACATGACATGACATGACATGACATGACATGACATCAATGTAAAACCCTGTGTAACAACTGAAACTTCATGAAAAGTCTAAATTGTACCACTGTAGTTGCGGTCAAGGGGATTATTCATGATGACACAGGTATACATTCTCATGGCACCAATGTCACTTAAAGTCAGTACTACATAATTTTTTATTTGAACAAATGTCTCTTCATTTTCTTTTCATGATGATGATGATTTATGAAATGTGTTTCATGGCCTTTGAGCTCATAATAAACCCATAATAAACCTATATGGGTTTAAAACATATATGGATGTCAATGTCTTGTTAAAACTAATTTACTGCCAGAATTGGTTCTCGCTGCGTTTAGATTCTGCCACGTCTTTTCAGCTGGAAGTTTTATTTTGAAGACTAGTTTTAGCCTCAATCTTTTTATAAGTCACCCGAAACGTTAATACAGATCTTGGCTTTTTATAGCTTTATTATAATAGTGGAACAGTTGTCGTGGCTCAGCAACAAAGACAGACCACAAGTGTAGAACCTGCCACGTGGCACATTCACCTACATACAGTACAATATATAAAAGATTGTTAGGCTAAGTTTAATAGTTTCTAAGAACAAGACATTTGTGTTCATGTCGACTGTTTGAATTATCCCTGTGTAGTGTACTGTAGTAGACTGGCCTCTGTACATCATATAGCCTGATACAAAACCTGCATAAAACAAAGAAAGATCATTCAGAAAGTCTGTTAAAAATCAATGTGTCCTTTAGTATATGTCTTCCAGTCACTGCACTAAAACCACACTGTGCACCCCAAAATATTTGTTTTGACAGACTGTTAAAAACTGTGTAATGTGTGATATTTTCTTCTGTCCCATGAAGCTCTCTCAAGATAATTATTATGAAAATAACAGCAATACTCTAAATCTTAATTATACTATGCTGTAAATAACAGATTTTCAAGCTAACAAGTTGTTGTTACCTTGAAAATATTGTGTGTGAGTGACACTGTGATAATATGGTGTATAAATGAGGCTTAGGCAGCAGTGTTATTGTTGTCAAAAGGGCGAGTGATATCACCAACATTTCTGTTTTAAACACAACAATGTATACTGTATTGAGTGCTGTTTTGTTTTATAATAAAAAGGCTTTAATTTTCTTTCTTTTAAAAATTTTTTTATCCCATGATTTTGTAAACCATTTTTCACCCCTGTATAAATTAGCTAATGTGATCCTGGGCTCTACACACCCTCCGCCAACCTGGGGAGAGCAACGGTCTTGAACTCATGCTTCCTTCATGCATGAGTGTCCAAGTTGCTCCTTTATACCTGACAGGGGGTCAGGTAGGGGGAGTTTCCCTGGTTGGACGTAGCGCGTGGAAGGAACACGTTATTCCAACCAGTTCCTTTCCCCTCCATCAGGCACTCTGGCAATGGGGCCATTCCTATGTTGCCATTGTCCTGCCTAAGCTTTATGCCACACAATGGGAAGATAACAGGGTCTTATGTTCCCAGGGTCCTATCCCAAATTCCACATACTGTATATGCACTCCTATTGAATTATGTTTCCCAGTCAGCCGATCTACAAGCTCACAATGCGTCACATTGCAGCCAAGTTGTGAGCTTGTAAAGATTTTAATTTTATACTATGATACCTTGTGAAACAGGTTATTCTGCACAATGCATACTTTTACTTTTGGTACTTTAAGTATATTTTAATATTGTTTCAATTGTTTTGTACATTTGAAAAGTACATTTTCATTACCAGACCTTTATTGCTTGTAACGGAACAGTATTTTTCAACTATCATCATAAAGAGCTCTGCAATTCACCTCGCACCTCAGAAACACATCAGAGTGTTCACACATATACAATAATATGCTTTACCAAATGCTCACTTTTATTGTTACTACAGTACATAACAGGATAAAAGCTTTATTGAGGAATGGAAAACTTTGTGGTTGATGATACTGGTAGTCCTGCGGACATTCAACATTCTTTAAAGTACTCAGCGGCAATCACAGGGGCACAGTCCTGGAAAATGTGTTTGGCCCTGAAAATGGATGGATTCATCACCATCACCATCACCATCATCATCATCATCATGCACTCTATAAGAAAATGTATGTTTGTCCTTCAAATCTTATTACAGTATGTGAAAGAAACATTTTATGAATTATGTTTAAAGACAGAATATGAATATATCAAATCAGAATAATATCAAACATAGGCCTATTTGAACATATGAATTGAAAATATAATTACTCACATCCTGACAATGACCTCTACGTGCTCCCCTTGTAGACTGGAATAATAACTGCCAAAAGGCTCATGGAGAGGCTCATCAATCCAATCAAGCCTGATTGAATGGCAGGTTGTTCCCTGGCCACGCAGGTGTGGGAGGCTATATAAGTGGCCTAGCTGCACTCATTCCCCAAAGCCCAGATCACCAAACCACTGCTGCCTGTCTCCCAAACATAAACCTCCACCTTCTACCACCTCCTGCAACCCTCCAACCTGTGTGCGTCCAAGAGCAAACGTAAGTCAGAAACGCTGTGGAACAGCAACTGTTTGATCATCACCTCATCATGGACTCACTGCACTGCATGTGCTTTGTGTCAACTGTTTGTTCCAGTTTACTATGGGATGACCTGCAGCAGTTCAGCTTTGAGTGTTTCCTTTGCTTTATGGAAACTGGAATGTGGACTAATCAGACCTATCTGTTTGGCCTGCCTAATTGGGCATCATGTGTGTATATATATATATATTTGACATATTATATTTGCCTGTATGTTTATATATTTCATATGAACTTGATGCTTTATTTATATCCATTTGGCCTACATTATTCCTGATTGATTATTTAACATATATAGTTTCTCATATATGTATATATATATATATATATATATATATATATATATATATATATATACTGGTAATAATAACAATAATATTGATAATAATAATATGGGTAATAATAATAATAAAAGATGTAGCATTAATTAAAAGATCTAAACATGTAGAAGATGTAAAAATCTGTAAACAAACCAACTTACAATTTAATTTTGAGCATCTCCAAGCAGGCAACATCATCGTTTATAGTATCATCGATCAAGTCTTTACATATCAGTTGTTTTGTACAAGAAATGTCTCTGTGCTACTCAACTTAATATACAGCTTATTTAGCTAAGAAAGCCTGAACAAAGAAAATATCATACAGCCTATTTGTCTATGCCAAGGGAATTACCAAACTCTTAAGGCCGTGACCCCAAAATAATTATATATGTGTACCATTAACATTTCATCTCACTGACACAGTAACACAGTAGACAGAGAGATGTACAAGCTTTTGTTGTCTCTAAAGAAAGACCACTCCCTAGTTTTGAGTTTCAAGTCTCTCTGGAAATTGGTCAAAGAAAAATGATATGCACCTGTACTCTCAGGGAGAAATCAAAGAATCTGCATTATCTTCAGTAACTTCAGAAAACATCTTTTCCTTTACCTTGAATAGTGTGTCCCTACGAGACCAGAACAGAACAAAGAACACTTTAGACAAGGCAAGAAAGGTAGGTTTATTCATGCTCTGTTGTTTTGTCCCAGCCAGGGAACATTGTGTGCACATTTGCACAAAGCCAAGGCAATTCAATGTGCTTTTGAAGCTGCATGTCTCATTGATGTTGTTGTTACCCAGTGTTTGTGTTGTTCAAGTGTTGTTCAAGTATCATGAGAGAATATGATTTTGTGTGGTGAGCCCATTAGAACACAGACAAATGTTATTATTGTTATTGATGTGAGCCAAATAATTAAGTGAAAAGTGAGTGTTTTGTTCTCATTGACTTCAAATGTTGAGATATGCAATATGTAATCCTTTTCTTTTTCAGGTATAGCACTCTGCACTGAGAACAGTCATTGTAATGAAAGGATCGGTTTAAAGTTTTATTACTTTTGAGATCATACACCCATTAGGCTGGTTAAAAAAGCTATCTGCAATTCTCCATACACTACAGTAACACATAGCATCCCAGTATGTGCATTTGACAGACTACCCAGCATGCCTTTTGGTTCCCAGTTTTTGGTTTAATTGTTTTTATTATAATTAAATGTTGTTATATTGGCTGTTACCTCCATGACCCAACTCTGGATAAGAGGTAGAAAATGGATGGATTAACTCGAATGCATTGAAGGACAAATTATGTGTTGTATCGTGTTGCCTTCATTTGATGTGTTTAGGGCCTATATACCCTGATGAATACGGAGGTTTACATATGTCACTCCACTCATTTGTGCACTCCACAGCTTGAGTTGTTTGGCAACAAACAGCGATGAAGTTATGAATACAAAAGTGGTCCTAAAACGACTTTCTCAGGTGAGAGCAGAAAACCTCTGATCATTACATTATTCACACAACTGCAACCTTTTCCAAATGCTCAGCTTTATTATTACTATACAGTAAATTAGACAAAAGCTTAGGTACAGTATATGCATGCTCCGAACAGTGTTCCCCAATTACAGTGAACTATACCGCTCAGCTGTCACCGCTACACCCCACAAAAGTACACTGTGGGCCAGGGCATGTGATGATGGGTGATTAAAACAGTCACACTTGGATTCTGAATTGGGTGTGACTGCACACCTTTTTGAATCTTCGAACAGGACGAATCAAAGTCGGAGCCTAAAGGCATATGCCAAGCACGTGCAGCTGCGTGTTGGTTTCTGGTGCTTCACAGCACAGAAATAAAGACAGCTTTTATAAAACCTGCTGTAATCTGTCCCCTGCTATTGAAGTTATTTGATACTTAGACTACACAGTTAAAAATGCTATGCCAATCACAGCTCACCTCGCCCAGCTAAGCTGCACGTTAGCATTATCAGAACCCTTTCTGCACACTGTAACTTGATGGATATCCATACAGATTGCCCAGGGAAGTTGACGCTGTATTAGACACATTCTTTGAAGTACTCGGCGGCTTTCACAGGGGCACAGTCCATGTCGAAGAGGAGCTTGGCCCTGAAAATGGAAAGAAGGGACATATAAATTAGAATAATCTATTATTAATATCACTGTATTGGAAAATGTAGATCTGAGGTTGTCCCTCAGATCTTTTTTTTTCTCCAACAATGTATTTATTGATTTTCCTTTTTCCACACAAATGACAATACAAATATAAAAAAACCAACAATGAACATTACAAGACAATTACTCATATAAAGAAAGCAAAACAACAATAACCAAAAAAGAAAAACAACAGCACTACTCCTCTTCAGCTTCATCCAAATTACTCATACAAAGAAAACAAAACGACAATGACCAAAAAAGAAAAACAACACGCACTACTCCTCTTCAGCTTCATCCATTAAATGTGACAAATTATTGTTCTTAATATATCTTATAAGACGGCCCTGGTGAAACATTTCTTGTTTGTCCTTAAGAATGTAATCTTTTCCAAAGGTAAACATAAAGACAATTCCCTGAACCACTGTGTAATACTTGGTTTGTCTGGCCTCTTCCAGGTCAATGCTATCACTCTCTTAGCTTGTAAAATATGTCCCTCAGATCTACTGGATATATCAAATTGAATGCAATATACAGTAGGCCTATTTGAAAGCAGAATGTGAAATACATCTTAGCAGACAATACTCACATCATGTAGACAGCTTCCTTGTGCTCCGACCCATTTTCACTGGAAGTTGGAAGAACAGCATACATACTTATTAGATTTAAATTAAAACAAGTAAACATAGGCCTATAGAACATGCAAAATACATAAACAACCTAGAAAGCAACTTACAGTTTCATTTTGATCATCTCCAAGCAGTCAATGTCATCGCCTATGTCGTCGTTGATCAAATCTTTGACAAAAACAAAAAGACAGAACAGAAACATTACTTTTTGTAATCAAAATAAATTGCCACTTACAGCTTCTTTAAGACAAACCTAAACAAACAGAATGTCATAGAGTAGCCTTTTCTTAGACACAGTGACATGATGCTTTAGGAAGAAATTGGTCTGACGCCGGATTTGAATTTGGTTTAAATCAAAGCTCACCTGCACAGTCCATTTGGCAGAGGTTGACAGAGGATGTGTCGGCATCAGATTTGCAGATCAGATGGTCACTGAGTTGGAACAGGCCATACAGTGTCCACTCTGCCTCGTGGTTGACCTCGTGCTTGGCACACCTCTTCTTCCTCCCTTCCAGTTT
This sequence comes from Protomyctophum bolini, assembly GCF_963924005.1. Lineage (NCBI taxonomy): Eukaryota > Metazoa > Chordata > Actinopteri > Myctophiformes > Myctophidae > Protomyctophum > Protomyctophum bolini. Next base: position 9,867,406 of record NC_137864.1, on the reverse strand, counting down.
TCCATCTCTGTCGATGTTCACTTGGTTCACAGCTCCTGTATCGAAGCCACTAGTCTTCTCCACGTGACAGACAACTAGAAAAGCAAAATGTTAATGAAATTTCTCAAATCATACATTAAATATCGACCAGTATTGACTGAAGAAAACGCATGAATCTGTGTGAAATTATAAACAGATGATACTCACTTTTAGCCATAAAGTCCTCTTCGGTCATGAAATGCTTTGCTTTCGGTGACAGTTTGAGCGCAGTAGCGTTCATCAGATGTTCTCTAAGATCACATTTAGAGACAAGTAGCCCCTCAGTCAGGCAGACAGCCACAGTCACCAGAGCCAGCACCACGAGAAGCTTCATGTTGTCTATGAGCAATGCATAGATGCCTAATGATCTCACTGACACTAAGGCAGTATATATAGCAGGCCTACAAGCTTTTGTTGTCTCTAAACAAAGACCACTCACCTAATTCTTAGAAACTCTGCTATGCTTTCAACCTGTTGACAGGATTATGTGTCATCGTGACATAGGACATAGGTTCCCTTGTGGCTATCAAATATCATGACCGGATGAGAGCTAGAGCCATGAATGATATTTGTGTTTCTGTGTTGAGCCCAAAGGGATATACCATCTTCATAGTTTTTAGAATCATCTCACTGGCCTGCCTTAGCACGCCACTGAGATTCCCATTGTTGAAGCACAATTATCCTCAACCCAATAGTTAGTATTTGTTGCCATTGGGGACAATCATTGTAATCAAACGACAATACAAAATTACAAACGATGAAAGATGTACAGTGCCTTAGTATGAGGTATATGGGTGTGACTTGAAAGATTCATTTTTACAGTACTCCAATCTGAACTTGAATTCACCAAGTCAGAGATTGTTATGGACAGAATACAGAATAAGAAAGAAGAAACATGGACTTTTGTAAAGTGGTTTAGCAAAAGTCTAATTCTGCAAACCACAATATACTTGGAAAGGATAGAGCATAATAGACCCCTATGGTAAGCACATGAACGTGCACATGTTTAAGAGGAGAAGAGATCATACACGACCCTCTCCTGGGACCGCTATGCATTCTATCGCTCTTTTTGCATTGATTCCATTATAAGATAATTTTGTTGTGCACTTTCTGTTCAATGACAAACTAAAATCATCCATCCATCATCCATTAAACTGTATAGGAGTTAGCAGTGACCAGATAGAATACACAGGGAACTGGAATTGAATCGATGCCCTTGCAAATCCAAATTGAGGTTGTTTTAAAAAGATGTGTTAGTTTGGTATAATAATAATATAATATAACAATAATTTGTTTATTTTGGTATAACAATCGTTGGGTATGCCCATATTTTATTCTAACTCGTAGCGTGACTAGTGAGACTCGCACGGCTTTGAGACTCACACGGCTCAGTTTTAGAATGAACTAGAAATGCACTCTGTCAAGCTGCCTGCGCTTCGCAATTGTGCGTGAGCAGAGCGCGCAACTTACAGTATCTCTCACACTACAATGGGTTACAATATATTGGTTACGTCATCAACATATGTCGGTGTTGTCCCTCGGAACCACCATTTTTACATATAAACATAATTACGCCATCAGCCAATCCCTGATTGGCCGAGCGACTCCATCAACATACGGAGCCAATCCAATTGGCCGAGGGGGCCACCGACATACACAGCAAGCTCCCAACTTGCGCTCTGATTGGCTGAACGACGCCACCAAAAAGAAACAATCCCTGCTTGGATTGGCCGAGCGACGCCACCAACAATACACAAATCCCTGATTGGCCAAGGGGAACACAAAATTCCCAATCCCTGATTGGCCGAGCCAGTCACCGACATACGCAGCCGAAAACCCCAACCCTTGACCTGAAGTCTAACACGAGGGAACAGGTTGAGGGTCCTGGGAACATACTGTTCCCTGGTAGAGTTACAACGTAACCAATTCATCCTAATATTGTGCTAGACCAGCCTTTCACACACTCTCCACAGCAGACAACAAACAGTCACGTGAAAATGAAATTTGACCTATGATCTATTGTTGCCTGACTGAATGTCTCCACATGAAAACCACAAAAAATAAACTGTGCTCTTTATTCCCAGCTCACCATGTCTTTTCAAGATCCCCGATGCAGACTGGGATAGGTGGAACTTCAATCCACCTGCAATCTGTAATTATTTTCTCCTTTCTGTGGGTATCATATCATTTGATATTTTAATAGACTGAGGAGTGTAACCAGATTGTGAAGAGACAATGTAGAGTCAAAAAGTACTCGTGAGGATGCACTCTTCCACATGCACTTCCACAAGTTTGCAGAACCTTTATGAAATAAACATCATGTTGCCTCTCAAGGTTTTAAAAAGTCAATAGAGACACAAAAGAAAAACACATTTGCTTTACAATGTTGTAAACAGCCTGAGGCTGTTGCGGTCCCATTTGGATCCATGTGTGAGTACCGCGTGCTGAAAGCAGCGCATGTTATCACAAAGGTCATCATCTGTGAAGCCATGAATGGCAATGGACATTAACCCATTCTGGGCGGGCACCCATTTTGGTGTTAGCACTATGTTATGCTTTAGCTATTGAAAAATAGCAGATCTACAAGCTCATAGCGCGCCACCGAGTGGCGCGCTACGAGCTTGTAGGTCTGCTATTTTTGAAAAATCGATTTTTAGAATCTGATCTCGGGTCAGAATGGGTTCATCAGACCAGTGTGTGTCCGCAGTGGAAACCTCGTATGAATCTGATCTCAGGTCAGAATGGGTTAAATCCAACAAATGCATGAAATCTCTCTATATCTGTCCATCTGTGTGTAGTTCACGTATCTGGCATCATAGACCAGTGGTTCTCAACCTTTTCAGACACCCCATAAGGATCATATTTGAACTGGGGACCCCCCCCCACTCTGACAAGCACTTGAAATTGTAGGAATTGAGGCACATGCATTGAATGGTAACTTATTCTGGTTATATTTGGCATTATGCATGGTTACCTGCCTCAATATGGCCTCTTAATTACCTGAATAATAAATGCATTTATTATTGCACATTATAGGTAAACGGTAAACACATCTTGTGCATTGAATGGTAATTTATTCTGGTTATATTTGGCATTATGCATGGTTACCTGCCTCAATATGGCCTCCTAATTACCTGATTGTTTTTTTCTTGATGACAACCACACCCCCTATGGAGTCCACCTGTTGTTGCTCCCCTAGTGTGTTTGTCCTCTGGCTGGTTTATTCCCTGAAGAAGACCTCCTAGGTCGAAACGTTGGATTCTTGTCAATAAATATACAGCATCGTGGCTGAGTGTGCGCCTTTTTCTTATTTTTAGTAAGTTAAATTAAATTAAATATAGCTTTGAAATGAGGCATGATGTCTGTAATGCACAGCAATGACCACAACAGGTTTTATTTGAGTTCCCTTTATATGACAAGGCAAAGGCAATCAAAAGAACAGGAAAGATAATCATTAGAGTAAGATCAATGTACTCGTAGAAGACTTACTGATTATAATTTTAGTATGAGATAAAAGAAGCCCACTCAAACTGATTATTGACAAAAGAGGATGAAAGTATTCTTTGCGCACCAATTTCTCAATTGATCAACTTTATTGAGACATCACAGGTTTACATGGTGTAAAACAGTGGGTGCAATTTGTTTTTGTGCAAGCTAGGTGTCAGCATAATTTCGCTCAGGACATTTTCCAAAAAAGTCGAACTGCGGTATAGGCTTCCTGAAGCTTAGCTTGTAATATTTCCTGTTTGAAACAAAAACATAATGAATTACTATTAATTTGTCAGCATAGAACTTTTGTCCATATTTCTATCTCTGATTTAACTATCCCGAAAACACAATGCACATTTTACACATATTTCTATTGATAAGCAAACAGACATCTTGTGATTGCAAATAAATATATGGCAAATAAAATAATGTTTGGTGAACAACGTTTATCCTTTGCACATTTTGTGTTTTAATTAAAAAGTTTGTTCTATGTTTCCATATACATAGTCTATGCTTAGTAGCATAATGTAGACTCTGTGCTACAAAGTGTTATTGTACTTACTGCCAGGCGCGAGACTTCACAAAGCAGGCAATATCATCACTGATGTCATCGTCAGTGAAGGCTGCAGGAGAAGGGGGAAAAAACCGATTAGACAAAGGTTTAGAAGTTCTCAAACCTTTTGACTCACCCCTGAATTACACTGCTAATTTAGAATATGTCACTGAGGAAAACTTGAGAGACATTATCTGTTTCCATTAGAACAGAATGAAAATAACTTTATACTTGACCTTTAACATGCACTTGAACCCCACCACCCTTATTCTGTGGGAACGTTAAAAAAAAATAGCAGATCTACAAGCTCACAGTGTGCCACGTTGCGTCAGGTTGTGCGTTGTGAGCTTGTAGATCGGCTAATTTTGGTGAAGATATATAGTTTGTGTAAAAAATAACTCAAGTACAATGCAACTCAGAAGTCTACACTAGACGGTCTAAGTGATTAAACTGAAGTTATGTTGATCAATTCCAAATATTATCAAAGTATTTTACGGCACCCCTGGACTGGTGCCACGGCACCCACTTTGAGAAACACTGCTATAGACTCACCACTGCAGTCGGTTTGGCAGAAGTTCCTGGAGTGCCGGTAGCCTGAGTTACAGTAGTGGGAATCGCTCAGTTGGAAAACTCCATAGAGACCAAGTGATGATCTCCGACGCCTGACCGCCCATCTTCGCCTTGCCCAGGGTCTTCTTTGTCTTCGTCCGGGTCTGTACCTTCTTCGCATTATCGCCCTCTTGTTCCTGATGCTACCACTTTCCTCTGTGTTTTCCTCTCCGTCATAATCATCATCACCCCCATCCTCTTCATCATCATCACCCCCATCCTCTTCATCATCATCACCCCCATCCTCTTCATCATCATCAGCCTCATCCTCATCTTCATCATCAACACCACCATTCAAAACGTGGTGTTGGAGGACGGATGGTCTGGTTCCCGTTACTGCGGGTGCCGTTGGGTCAGGCTGAACGGTTGTGGGGTGGACGGGTGGTCTTGTTCCCGTTACTGCGGGTGGCGTTGGGTCAGGCTGAACGGTTGTGGGGTGGACGGATGGTCTGGTTCCCGTTACTGCGGGTGCCGTTGGGTCAGGCTGAACGGTTGTGGGGTGGACGGGTGGTCTTGTTCCCGTTACTGCGGGTGGCGTTGGGTCAGGCTGAACGGTTGTGGGGTGGACGGGTGGTCTTGTTCCCGTTACTGCGGGTGGCGTTGGGTCAGGCTGAACGGTTGTTGGGTGGACGGGTGGTCTTGTTCCCGTTACTGCGGGTGGCGTTGGGTCAGGCTGAACGGTTGTGGGGTGGACGGGTGGTCTTGTTCCCGTTACTGCGGGTGGCGTTGGGTCAGGCTGAACGGTTGTGGGGCGGACGGGTGGTCTTGTTCCCGTTACTGCGGGTGGCGTTGGGTCAGGCTGAACGGTTGTGGGGCTGACGGGTGGTCTTGTTCCCGTTACTGCGGGTGCCGTTGGGTCAGGCCGGGCGGTTGTGGGGCTGACAGGTGGTCTTGTTCCCGTTACTGCGAGTGGCGTTGGGTCAGGCTGAACGGTTGTGGGGCTGACGGGTGGTCTTGTTACTGCGGGTGCCGTTGGGTCAGGCCGGGCGGTTGTGGGGCTGACAGGTGGTCTTGTTCCCGTTACTGCGGGTGCCGTTGGGTCAGGCTGAACGGTTGTGGGGCGGACGGGTGGTCTTGTTCCCGTTACTGCGGGTGGCGTTGGGTCAGGCTGAACGGTTGTGGGGCTGACGGGTGGTCTTGTTCCCGTTACTGCGAGTGCCGTTGGGTCAGGCCGGGCGGTTGTGGGGCTGACAGGTGGTCTTGTTCCCGTTACTGCGGGTGGCGTTGGGTCAGGCTGAACGGTTGTGGGGCTGACGGGTGGTCTTGTTACTGCGGGTGCCGTTGGGTCAGGCCGGGCGGTTGTGGGGCTGACAGGTGGTCTTGTTCCCGTTACTGCGGGTGGCGTTGGGTCAGGCTGAACGGTTGTGGGGTGGACGGGTGGTCTTGTTCCCGTTACTGCGAGTGGCGTTGGGTCAGGCTGAACGGTTGTGGGGCGGACAGGTGGTCTTGTTCCCGTTACTGCGGGTGCCGTTGGGTCAGGCTGAACGGTTGTGGGGCTGACGGGTGGTCTTGTTCCCGTTACTGCGGGTGCCGTTGGGTCAGGCTGAACGGTTGTGGGGCGGACAGGTGGTCTTGTTCCCGTTACTGCGGGTGCCGTTCGGTTTGGCCTCGTGGTTGTCGGTAGGGCAGTCGTCATTATGTGTGTAGTTGGAGCCACTGTTGTTGTTGGCCGATGGCCAAATACTTTCACACGGCTAGTATCTAAACGGCTTCTCCACTCCACTTCAGTGATAACTGTACCAAGCCATCCAGAATCAAAGATGGTAGGAAGGGGAGAACACGAAGCAGGAAAGACAAAATACATGATATAATTGTTACATCTTTATACCTCGGACAGATCACTTTTGAAATATAGGCATTTTACTGTGTATACTGTAGGCCTACATTCTCAATACTGAACAAAGTGGTTGATGGAATTTCCTAAGCATCTAACACACTCTATTGAATAACAAAAATATTAATTATATCCAACAACACCATCTAAAACATCATCAGGTGCTTATATTCATTTACCACAGCTAGAGTTGAACTGTATACAGTATAGTAGGCTACGTCAAACCCTCCATCTTAAGGTCTTACCTTTAGCCAAAATGAAGTTCTTCATTCGATTCTGACGTCTTCCATGTAGAACAATTGCATCTCCAAGTTTTTTCTTTAGATCACATCTGGTGACCTTCCGCCCCTCAGACAGGCTGGGAACTAGCACCACTAACACCACCAGTAGCTGCAGCTTCATGTTGGCTATACAAGTACTCTGGAGAATGTGAAAAGATATATTGTCTGTTGTTGTTGTTGTCCATGAACATGCATGCATTTTTGATTCATCCAAAAATAGAACAGTTAATAAATAATGTCATTCAGTAGTAAAACAACAAAAGGAAACTACCGGTATAGTAATATTATATTTAAGAACTAGATTTTACATGTAATTATCAGTGGTTACAAATTGTCTTTCTTCAACCTCATCATCTCTTTCAATTCTATCCAACAAACAACCAACAAATCAATCAATCAATCAATCAATCAATCTTTCCCCTGATAGTTTTACTTTAGTTTTCCCGCTGCAGTCTCCACCATTGATCCTTTCTATGAGTATAAGGATGAGTATTCTAATATATTGTTAAAAAAAAGAAATGTCGATTTTCAAACAGATGAATTGAAACATTTTTCTTTTACTGTGTTTTTCATTGTTATTTTACTTAGTACGTTGAATTTGCATGAATGTATTCATTACTGAATCGTGATTATATTTTTCTGTATCCTTTTTACCCCCAGTGCACCCCTAAACACAAACGCCCTGGAGTTTACACACACACACACACACACACACACACACACACACACACACACACACACACACACACACACACATACTGTGATACACTTCGATCTGTCCCCCCAATTGTACCATAATTAAAGTTATATCATGACCATCCTTAATACAAAATCTTACCACTTATTGTAGAGCAACTCCCTCTGTGTGTAGGGTGATTGGAAATGCAACAACTTTTATACTGAACATCAAGACCTCCCACATACCCTACCTGTGTGTTTTTCTGTTTCTTCTTCTTCCTTCCTGGAACATTATGCTCAGTACACAATGTGAAACAAACAAACTGACTGTTTCTGTTTGCTACCGTGTGTGCGTGCACGCGTGTGCATGCGCGTGTGCATGCGCGTGCGTGCGCGTGCGTGCGTGTGTGTGCGTGTGTGTGTGTGTGTGTGTGTGTGTGTGTGTGTGTGTGTGTGTGTGTGTGTGTGTGTGTGTTTGTGTGTGTGTGTGTGTGTGTGTGTGCGCGTGCGTGCGTGCGTGTGTGTGTGTGTGTGTTTGTATAACTAACCCAAATGTCCCCAAAAAGAATAGAAGACATTTCTGTTTATGTTTTATGGAAGGTTAAAAAAAATATTTTTAGAGATACATTTCCAATTAGAAAAAGATTCAGGTTGTGGTTAGTTTTAGGATTACACATAGATAGGTTAGGTTTGGGGATTATTTATATCCTTGAAAAATCTCTATGCACACACGCCATTTTTTAAAGAACTTCATGGGCCCCTTCATTCTTTATTAACGGAAACTGGAAACCACACTCTGCTACACCAGTGGGTCTCTTTGTGTGTTTGAGTTGGTTCCAAATGGCACGTACAGGTCTATAACTCTGAGTGTACAAATGGAACCATTCTGAGCCTATCTGAGAGTGTCCAATGGAACATTTGTACAAACTAGACCTGTATGTGCCCGTCGCAGTCGGCCACCGGCCTACTTGGGAACGATGCAACTTGGGAACCTAATGATAGACGTTGTCATAAGTAGTATAATAGGGTGGTGGCACACTACCAAATCTGACCACTAGTGGCGCTAGTGAGCAATTAATGCATAATTTGCATAATTAATTATGCAAATTAGTAATTAAAATAGATAGATATAAATAGATATAATTAACATAATCATAAATAATAAAATATCCATAACCAATAAAATATCCATAAATATAATTAGCATATAATAGTTTATAATTAAATAATAATAAAAAACTAATAATAGGTTATTTATAAATCTATAAAATGCATGATGTGGGGTATGTGTGTGTGTGTGTGTGTGATTAGCTGATCTCATCTCTCTCTCTCCCTCCATGTGCTATGCCTCCCGCATACAGAGATGCTGACTCGAAGGTGTGAAAAACAAACAAATGTAAATTTGTTTGTTTGTCCCTGGGGGTGAGGTGGGGGGATGGGCTCCCACTCTTTGTGGATTGCCATGGGCCAGACATGCAAATTAAATGAAAGCGCGGGGGTGGGGTGGGGGGGATGGGTTCTAACCAGGTGCCAGACATGCAAATTAGATAAACACAGAGGTGGGGTGGGGGGATGGGTTCTAACCAGGTGCCAGTAGTAAACAGGGTTAGGGTTAGGGTCCTTATCTTTGAAGTGAATTGTATGCATAAATTAATCAAGTTAGTATTTAAATTCCTAACATACATTGACAGTGGGTGGGTGATTCCACCTAGTGGTCAATATCTATATAAATATTTACACTGCAATACCATTTATGCCCTGATGTGATCTCAGTCATCTAGGGAAATGTTTTTCAATCATTGGTCTGGGGACCACCAGTGGTCCTTGAATGTAATTATTGTGTAAGTCAAGGATATCCCCCTAGTGTTCAAGCTCTATATAAATATTTACACTGCAATACCATTTATGCCCTGAGGTGATCTCAGTCATCTAGGGAAATGTTTTTCAATCATTGGTCTGGGGACCACCAGTGGTCCTTGAATGTACTTCTTGGGTAAGTCAAGGATATCCCCCCCCTACTGGTCAATTTCTATATATATATATATATAATTACCCTGCAATACCTACTATGCCCTGATTTCAGTCACCTAGTGCAAATGTTTTCAAGCAATGGTCAGGGGGCTACCGGTGGTCTTTGAGAGGGTATAGGTGACCCCCACCAGCTAAATCATGGAGAGTTGGTAACCAAATAGGCTCCTTATAGATCTTTAACTCTATACTTTTCAATATTTGGTGTTTTGTGCGGTGTCTTTGAATTTTGTATGTTTCATATGGTACTAATGTGTCGGGGTAATGGTATGTCTAGTATTATTTTTGGTGTTTTGTGTTGTGTCTTTGAATTTTGTATGCTTCATGTGGTACTAATGGGTTTGGGTTATTGTCTGTCTTGTATTATTTTCGGTGTTTTGGTTTGTGTCTTTGAATTTTTTTATGTTTCATGTTGTCCTAATGGGTGGGGTATTGTATATCTTGTATTATGTTTTGTGTTTTGTGTTGTGTCTTTGAATTTTGCATGCTTCATGTGGTACTAGGTGTTTGGGTTATTGTCTGTCTTGTATTATTTTTGGTGTTTTGTGTTGGGATCTTTGAATTTTTTATGTTTCATGTTGTCCTAATGGGGTTGGGTATTGTATATATTGTATTATTTTTGGTGTTTTGTGTTGTGTCTTTGAATTTTGTATGCTTCATGTGGTACTAGGTGTTTGGGTTATTGTCTGTCTTGTATTATTTTTGATGTTTTGTGTTGGGATCTTTGAATTTTTTATGTTTCATGTTGTCCAAATGGGGTTGGGTATTGTATATATTGTATTATTTTTTGTGTTTTGTGTTGTGTCTTTGAATTTTGCATGCTTCATGTGGTACTAGGTGTTTGGGTTATTGTCTGTCTTGTATTATTTTTGGTGTTTTGTGTTGGGATCTTTGAATTTTTTATGTTTCATGTTGTCCAAATGGGGTTGGGTATTGTATATATTGTATTATTTTTTGTGTTTTGTGTTGTGTCTTTGAATTTTGCATGCTTCATGTGGTACTAGGTGTTTGGGTTATTGTCTGTCTTGTATTATTTATGGTGTTTTGTGTTGGGATCTTTGAATTTTTTATGTTTCATGTTGTCCAAATGGGGTTGGGTATTGTATATCTTGTATTATTTTTTGTGTTTTGTGTTGTGTCTTTGAATTTTGCATGCTTCATGTGATACTAGGTGTTTGGGTTATTGTCTGTCTTGTATTATTTTTGGTGTTTTGTGTTGGGATCTTTGAATTTTTTATGTTTCATGTTGTCCAAATGGGGTTGGGTATTGTATATCTTGTATTATTTTTTGTGTTTTGTGTTGTGTCTTTGAATTTTGCATGCTTCATGTGGTACTAGGGGTTTGGGTTATTGTCTGTCTTGTATTATTTTTGGTGTTTTGTGTTGGGATCTTTGAATTTTTTATGTTTCATGTTGTCCAAATGGGGTTGGGTATTGTATATCTTGTGTTATTTTTTGTGTTTTGGTGTTGTGTCTTTGAATTTTGCATGCTTCATGTGGTACTAGGTGTTTGGGTTATTGTCTGTCTTGTATTATTTTTGTTGTTTTGTGTTGGGATCTTTGAATTTTTTATGTTTCATGTTGTCCAAATGGGGTTGGGTATTGTATATCTTGTATTATTTTTTGTGTTTTGTGTTGTGTCTTTGAATTCTACATGCTTCATGTGGTACTAGGTGTTTGGGTTATTGTCTGTCTTGTATTATTTTTGGTGTTTTGTGTTGGGATCTTTGAATTTTTTATGTTTCATGTTGTCCAAATGGGGTTGGGTATTGTATATCTTGTATTATTTTTGGTGTTTTGTGTTGTGTCTTTGAATTTTGTATGCTTCATGTGGTACTAATGGGTTTGGGTTATTGTCTGTCTTGTATTATTTTCGGTGTTTTGGTTTGTGTCTTTGAATTTTTTTATGTTTCATGTTGTCCTAATGGGTTGGGTATTGTATATCTTGTATTATTTTTTGTGTTTTGTGTTGTGTCTTTGAATTTTGCATGCTTCATGTGGTACTAGGTGTTTGGGTTATTGTCTGTCTTGTATTATTTTTGGTGTTTTGTGTTGGGATCTTTGATTTTTTTATGTTTCATGTTGTCCAAATGGGGTTGGGTATTGTATATCTTGTATTATTTTTGGTGTTTTGTGTTGTGTCTTTGAATTTTGTATGCTTCATGTGGTACTAGGTGTTTGGGTTATTGTCTGTCTTGTATTATTTTTGGTGTTTTGTGTTGGGATCTTTGAATTTTTTATGTTTCATGTTGTCCAAATGGGGTTGGGTATTGTATATATTGTATTATTTTTTGTGTTTTGTGTTGTGTCTTTGAATTTTGCATGCTTCATGTGGTACTAGGTGTTTGGGTTATTGTCTGTCTTGTATTATTTTTGGTGTTTTGTGTTGGGATCTTTGAATTTTTTATGTTTCATGTTGTCCAAATGGGGTTGGGTATTGTATATATTGTATTATTTTTTGTGTTTTGTGTTGTGTCTTTGAATTTTGCATGCTTCATGTGGTACTAGGTGTTTGGGTTATTGTCTGTCTTGTATTATTTTTGGTGTTTTGTGTTGGGATCTTTGAATTTTTTATGTTTCATGTTGTCCAAATGGGGTTGGGTATTGTATATCTTGTATTATTTTTTGTGTTTTGTGTTGTGTCTTTGAATTTTGCATGCTTCATGTGATACTAGGTGTTTGGGTTATTGTCTGTCTTGTATTATTTTTGGTGTTTTGTGTTGGGATCTTTGAATTTTTTATGTTTCATGTTGTCCAAATGGGGTTGGGTATTGTATATCTTGTATTATTTTTTGTGTTTTGTGTTGTGTCTTTGAATTTTGCATGCTTCATGTGGTACTAGGGGTTTGGGTTATTGTCTGTCTTGTATTATTTTTGGTGTTTTGTGTTGGGATCTTTGAATTTTTTATGTTTCATGTTGTCCAAATGGGGTTGGGTATTGTATATCTTGTGTTATTTTTTGTGTTTTGTGTTGTGTCTTTGAACTTTGCATGCTTCATGTGGTACTAGGTGTTTGGGTTATTGTCTGTCTTGTATTATTTTTGTTGTTTTGTGTTGGGATCTTTGAATTTTTTATGTTTCATGTTGTCCAAATGGGGTTGGGTATTGTATATCTTGTATTATTTTTTGTGTTTTGTGTTGTGTCTTTGAATTCTACATGCTTCATGTGGTACTAGGTGTTTGGGTTATTGTCTGTCTTGTATTATTTTTGGTGTTTTGTGTTGGGATCTTTGAATTTTTTATGTTTCATGTTGTCCAAATGGGGTTGGGTATTGTATATCTTGTATTATTTTTTGTGTTTTGTGTTGTGTCTTTGAATTTTGCATGCTTCATGTGGTACTAGGTGTTTGGGTTATTGTCTGTCTTGTATTATTGTTGGTGTTTTGTGTTGGGATCTTTGAATTTTTTATGTTTCATGTTGTCCAAATGGGGTTGGGTATTGTATATCTTGTATTATTTTTGGGGTTTTGTGTGGTGTCTTTGAATTTTGTATGCTTCATGTGGTACTAGGGGTTTGGGTTATTGTCTGTCTTGTATTATTTTTGGTGTTTTGTGTTGGGATCTTTGAATTTTTTATGTTTCATGTTGTCCAAATGGGGTTGGGTATTGTATATCTTGTATTATTTTTTGTGTTTTGGGTTGTGTCTTTGAATTTTGCATGCTTCATGTGGTACTAGGTGTTTGGGTTATTGTCTGTCTTGTATTATTTTTGGTGTTTTGTGTTGGGATCTTTTGAATTTTTTATGTTTCATGTTGTTCAAATGGGATTTGGTATTGTATATCTTGTATTATTTTTTGTGTTTTGTGTTGTGTCTTTGAATTCTGCATGCTTCATGTGGTACTATGTGTTTGGGTTATTGGCTGTCTTGTATTATTTTTGGTGTTTTGTGTTGGGATCTTTGAATTTTTTATGTTTCATGTTGTCCAAATGGGGTTGGGTATTGTATATCTTGTATTATTTTTTGTGTTTTGTGTTGTGTCTTTGAATTTTGCATGCTTCATGTGGTACTGGGGGTTCGGGTTATTGTCTGTCTTGTATTATTTTTGGTGTTTTGTGTTGGGATCTTTGAATTTTTTATGTTTCATGTTGTCCAAATGGGGTTGGGTATTGTATATCTTGTATTATCTTTTGTGTTTTGTGTTGTGTCTTTGAATTTTGCATGCTTCATGTGGTACTAGGTGTTTGGGTTATTGTCTGTCTTGTATTATTTTTGGTGTTTTGTGTTGGGATCTTTGAATTTTTTATGTTTCATGTTGTCCAAATGGGGTTGGGTATTGTATATCTTGTATTATTTTTTGTGTTTTGTGTTGTGTCTTTGAATTTTGTATGCTTCATGTGGTACTAGGTGTTTGGGTTATTGTCTGTCTTGTACTATTTTTGGTGTTTTGTGTTTGGGTCTTTGAATTTTTTATGTTTCATGTTGTCTAAATGGGGTTGGGTATTGTATATCTTGTATTATTTTTTGTGTTTTGTGTTGTGTCTTTGAATTTTGCATGCTTCATGTGGTACTAGGTGTTTGGGTTATTGTCTGTCTTATATTATTTTTGGTGTTTTGTGTTGGGATCTTTGAATTTTTTATGTTTCATGTTGTCCAAAGGGGGTTGGGTATTGTATATCTTGTATTATTTTTGGTGTTTTGTGTTGTGTCTTTGAATTTTGTATGCTTCATGTGGTACTAGGTGTTTGGGTTATTGTCTGTCTTGTATTATTTTCGGTGTTTTGGGTTGTGTCTTTGAATTTTTTATGTTTCATGTTGTACAAATGGGGTTGGGTATTGTATATCTTGTATTATTTTTTGTGTTTTGTGTTGTGTCTTTGAATTTTGCATGCTTCATGTGGTACTAGGTGTTTGGGTTATTGTCTGTCTTGTATTATTTTCGGTGTTTTGGGTTGTGTCTTTGAATTTTTTATGTTTCATGTTGTACAAATGGGGTTGGGTATTGTATATCTTGTATTATTTTTTGTGTTTTGTGTTGTGTCTTTGAATTTTGCATGCTTCATGTGGTACTAGGTGTTTGGGTTATTGTCTGTCTTGTATTATTTTTGGTGTGTTGTGTTGGGATCTTTGAATTTTTTATGTTTCATGTTGTCCAAATGGGGTTGGGTATTGTATATCTTGTATTATTTTTTGTGTTTTGTGTTGTGTCTTTGAATTTTGCATGCTTCATGGGGTACTAGGTGTTTGGGTTATTGTCTGTCTTGTATTATTTTTGGTGTTTTGTGTTGGGATCTTTGAATTTTTTATGTTTCATGTTGTCCAAATGGGGTTGGGTATTGTATATCTTGTATTATTTTTGGTGTTTTGTGTTGTGTCTTTGAATTTTGTATGCTTCATGTGGTACTAATGTGTTTGGGTTATTGTATATCTTGTATTATTTTTGGTGTTTTGTGCTGTGTCTTTGATTTTTTATGTTTCATGTGGTACTAATGTGTTTGGGTTATTGGCCGTCTTGTATTATTTTTGGGGTTTTGTGCTGTGTCTTTGATTTTTTATGTTTCATGTGGTACTAATTTGTTTGGGTTATTGGCCGTCTTGTATTATTTTTGGGGTTTTGTGCTGTGTCTTTGATTTTTTATGTTTCATGTGGTACTTCAAAATATTATTAATACAAACAGGCGGCCTGTTGTATTAATATAATATTTTGAAGTACCACATGAAACATACAAAATTCAAAGACACAGCACAAAACACCATAAATAATACAAGACATACAATAATCCAAACACATTAATACCACATGAAGCATACAAAATTCAAAGACACAACACAAAACACCATAAATAATACAAGACATACAATAATCCGAACACATTAGTACCCCATGAACCATACACAATTCAAAGACACAGCACAAAACACCAAATATAATACAAGATATACAATAACCCATACCCATTAGGACAACATGAAACATACAAAATTCAAAGACACAACACAAAACACCAAAAATAATACAAGACGGCCAAAAACCCAAACAAATTAGTACCACATGAAACATAAAAAATCAAAGACACAGCACAAAACCCCAAAAATAATACAAGACGGCCAATAACCCAAACAAATTAGTACCACATGAAACATAAAAAATCAAAGACACAGCACAAAACCCCAAAAATAATACAAGACGGCCAATAACCCAAACACATTAGTACCACATGAAACATAAAAAATCAAAGACACAGCACAAAACACCAAAAATAATACAAGATATACAATAACCCAAACACATTAGTACCACATGAAGCATACAAAATTCAAAGACACAACACAAAACACCAAAAATAATACAAGATATACAATACCCAACCCCATTTGGACAACATGAAACATAAAAAATTCAAAGATCCCAACACAAAACACCAAAAATAATACAAGACAGACAATAACCCAAACACCTAGTACCCCATGAAGCATGCAAAATTCAAAGACACAACACAAAACACAAAAAATAATACAAGATATACAATACCCAACCCCATTTGGACAACATGAAACATAAAAAATTCAAAGATCCCAACACAACACACCAAAAATAATACAAGACAGACAATAACCCAAACACCTAGTACCACATGAAGCATGCAAAATTCAAAGACACAACACAAAACACAAAAAATAATACAAGATATACAATACCCAACCCCATTTGTACAACATGAAACATAAAAAATTCAAAGACACAACCCAAAACACCGAAAATAATACAAGACAGACAATAACCCAAACACCTAGTACCACATGAAGCATGCAAAATTCAAAGACACAACACAAAACACAAAAAATAATACAAGATATACAATACCCAACCCCATTTGTACAACATGAAACATAAAAAATTCAAAGACACAACCCAAAACACCGAAAATAATACAAGACAGACAATAACCCAAACACCTAGTACCACATGAAGCATACAAAATTCAAAGACACAACACAAAACACCAAAAATAATACAAGATATACAATACCCAACCCCCTTTGGACAACATGAAACATAAAAAATTCAAAGATCCCAACACAAAACACCAAAAATAATATAAGACAGACAATAACCCAAACACCTAGTACCACATGAAGCATGCAAAATTCAAAGACACAACACAAAACACAAAAAATAATACAAGATATACAATACCCAACCCCATTTGGACAACATGAAACATAAAAAATTCAAAGATCCCAACACAAAACACCAAAAATAATACAAGACAGACAATAACCCAAACACCTAGTACCACATGAAGCATGCAAAATTCAAAGACACAACACAAAACACAAAAAATAATACAAGATATATAATACCCAACCCCATTTGGACAACATGAAACATAAAAAATTCAAAGATCCCAACACAAAACACCAAAAATAATACAAGACAGACAATAACCCGAACCCCCAGTACCACATGAAGCATGCAAAATTCAAAGACACAACACAAAACACAAAAAATAATACAAGATATACAATACCCAACCCCATTTGGACAACATGAAACATAAAAAATTCAAAGATCCCAACACAAAACACCAAAAATAATACAAGACAGCCAATAACCCAAACACATAGTACCACATGAAGCATGCAGAATTCAAAGACACAACACAAAACACAAAAAATAATACAAGATATACAATACCAAATCCCATTTGAACAACATGAAACATAAAAAATTCAAAAGATCCCAACACAAAACACCAAAAATAATACAAGACAGACAATAACCCAAACACCTAGTACCACATGAAGCATGCAAAATTCAAAGACACAACCCAAAACACAAAAAATAATACAAGATATACAATACCCAACCCCATTTGGACAACATGAAACATAAAAAATTCAAAGATCCCAACACAAAACACCAAAAATAATACAAGACAGACAATAACCCAAACCCCTAGTACCACATGAAGCATACAAAATTCAAAGACACCACACAAAACCCCAAAAATAATACAAGATATACAATACCCAACCCCATTTGGACAACATGAAACATAAAAAATTCAAAGATCCCAACACAAAACACCAACAATAATACAAGACAGACAATAACCCAAACACCTAGTACCACATGAAGCATGCAAAATTCAAAGACACAACACAAAACACAAAAAATAATACAAGATATACAATACCCAACCCCATTTGGACAACATGAAACATAAAAAATTCAAAGATCCCAACACAAAACACCAAAAATAATACAAGACAGACAATAACCCAAACACCTAGTACCACATGAAGCATGTAGAATTCAAAGACACAACACAAAACACAAAAAATAATACAAGATATACAATACCCAACCCCATTTGGACAACATGAAACATAAAAAATTCAAAGATCCCAACACAAAACAACAAAAATAATACAAGACAGACAATAACCCAAACACCTAGTACCACATGAAGCATGCAAAGTTCAAAGACACAACACAAAACACAAAAAATAACACAAGATATACAATACCCAACCCCATTTGGACAACATGAAACATAAAAAATTCAAAGATCCCAACACAAAACACCAAAAATAATACAAGACAGACAATAACCCAAACCCCTAGTACCACATGAAGCATGCAAAATTCAAAGACACAACACAAAACACAAAAAATAATACAAGATATACAATACCCAACCCCATTTGGACAACATGAAACATAAAAAATTCAAAGATCCCAACACAAAACACCAAAAATAATACAAGACAGACAATAACCCAAACACCTAGTATCACATGAAGCATGCAAAATTCAAAGACACAACACAAAACACAAAAAATAATACAAGATATACAATACCCAACCCCATTTGGACAACATGAAACATAAAAAATTCAAAGATCCCAACACAAAACACCAAAAATAATACAAGACAGACAATAACCCAAACACCTAGTACCACATGAAGCATGCAAAATTCAAAGACACAACACAAAACACAAAAAATAATACAATATATACAATACCCAACCCCATTTGGACAACATGAAACATAAAAAATTCAAAGATCCCAACACAAAACACCAAAAATAATACAAGACAGACAATAACCCAAACACCTAGTACCACATGAAGCATGCAAAATTCAAAGACACAACACAAAACACAAAAAATAATACAATATATACAATACCCAACCCCATTTGGACAACATGAAACATAAAAAATTCAAAGATCCCAACACAAAACACCAAAAATAATACAAGACAGACAATAACCCAAACACCTAGTACCACATGAAGCATACAAAATTCAAAGACACAACACAAAACACCAAAAATAATACAAGATATACAATACCCAACCCCATTTGGACAACATGAAACATAAAAAATTCAAAGATCCCAACACAAAACACCAAAAATAATACAAGACAGACAATAACCCAAACACCTAGTACCACATGAAGCATGCAAAATTCAAAGACACAACACAAAACACAAAAAATAATACAAGATATACAATACCCAACCCATTAGGACAACATGAAACATAAAAAAATTCAAAGACACAAACCAAAACACCGAAAATAATACAAGACAGACAATAACCCAAACCCATTAGTACCACATGAAGCATACAAAATTCAAAGACACAACACAAAACACCAAAAATAATACAAGATATACAATACCCAACCCCATTTGGACAACATGAAACATAAAAAATTCAAAGATCCCAACACAAAACACCAAAAATAATACAAGACAGACAATAACCCAAACACCTAGTACCACATGAAGCATGTAGAATTCAAAGACACAACACAAAACACAAAAAATAATACAAGATATACAATACCCAACCCCATTTGGACAACATGAAACATAAAAAATTCAAAGATCCCAACACAAAACAACAAAAATAATACAAGACAGACAATAACCCAAACACCTAGTACCACATGAAGCATGCAAAATTCAAAGACACAACACCAAAACACAAAAAATAACACAAGATATACAATACCCAACCCCATTTGGACAACATGAAACATAAAAAATTCAAAGATCCCAACACAAAACACCAAAAATAATACAAGACAGACAATAACCCAAACCCCTAGTACCACATGAAGCATGCAAAATTCAAAGACACAACACAAAACACAAAAAATAATACAAGATATACAATACCCAACCCCATTTGGACAACATGAAACATAAAAAATTCAAAGATCCCAACACAAAACACCAAAAATAATACAAGACAGACAATAACCCAAACACCTAGTATCACATGAAGCATGCAAAATTCAAAGACACAACACAAAACACAAAAAATAATACAAGATATACAATACCCAACCCCATTTGGACAACATGAAACATAAAAAATTCAAAGATCCCAACACAAAACACCATAAATAATACAAGACAGACAATAACCCAAACACCTAGTACCACATGAAGCATGCAAAATTCAAAGACACAACACAAAACACAAAAAATAATACAATATATACAATACCCAACCCCATTTGGACAACATGAAACATAAAAAATTCAAAGATCCCAACACAAAACACCAAAAATAATACAAGACAGACAATAACCCAAACACCTAGTACCACATGAAGCATGCAAAATTCAAAGACACAACACAAAACACAAAAAATAATACAATATATACAATACCCAACCCCATTTGGACAACATGAAACATAAAAAATTCAAAGATCCCAACACAAAACATCAAAAATAATACAAGACAGACAATAACCCAAACACCTAGTACCACATGAAGCATACAAAATTCAAAGACACAACACAAAACACCAAAAATAATACAATATATACAATACCCAACCCCATTAGGACAACATGAAACATAAAAAATTCAAAGATCCCAACACAAAACACCAAAAATAATACAATACAGACAATAACCCAAACACCTAGTACCACATGAAGCATGCAAAATTCAAAGACACAACACAAAACACAAAACATAATACAAGATATACAATACCCCACCCATTAGGACAACATGAAACATAAAAAAATTCAAAGACACAAACCAAAACACCGAAAATAATACAAGACAGACAATAACCCAAACCCATTAGTACCACATGAAGCATACAAAATTCAAAGACACAACACAAAACACCAAAAATAATACTAGACATACCATTACCCCGACACATTAGTACCATATGAAACATACAAAATTCAAAGACACCGCACAAAACACCAAATATTGAAAAGTATAGAGTTAAAGATCTATAAGGAGCCTATTTGGTTACCAACTCTCCATGATTTAGCTGGTGGGGGTCACCTATACCCTCTCAAAGACCACCGGTAGCCCCCTGACCATTGCTTGAAAACATTTGCACTAGGTGACTGAAATCAGGGCATAGTAGGTATTGCAGGGTAATTATATATATATATATATAGAAATTGACCAGTAGGGGGGGGATATCCTTGACTTACCCAAGAAGTACATTCAAGGACCACTGGTGGTCCCCAGACCAATGATTGAAAAACATTTCCCTAGATGACTGAGATCACCTCAGGGCATAAATGGTATTGCAGTGTAAATATTTATATAGAGCTTGAACACTAGGGGGATATCCTTGACTTACACAATAATTACATTCAAGGACCACTGGTGGTCCCCAGACCAATGATTGAAAAACATTTCCCTAGATGACTGAGATCACATCAGGGCATAAATGGTATTGCAGTGTAAATATTTATATAGATATTGACCACTAGGTGGAATCACCCACCCACTGTCAATGTATGTAAGGAATTTAAATACTAACTTGATTAATTTATGCATACAATTCACTTCAAAGATAAGGACCCTAACCCTAACCCTGTTTACTACTGGCACCTGGTTAGAACCCATCCCCCCACCCCACCTCTGTGTTTATCTAATTTGCATGTCTGGCACCTGGTTAGAACCCATCCCCCCCACCCCACCCCCGCGCTTTCATTTAATTTGCATGTCTGGCCCATGGCAATCCACAAAGAGTGGGAGCCCATCCCCCCACCTCACCCCCAGGGACAAACAAACAAATTTACATTTGTTTGTTTTTCACACCTTCGAGTCAGCATCTCTGTATGCGGGAGGCATAGCACATGGAGGGAGAGAGAGAGATGAGATCAGCTAATCACACACACACACACACACATACCCCACATCATGCATTTTATAGATTTATAAATAACCTATTATTAGTTTTTTATTATTATTTAATTATAAACTATTATATGCTAATTATATTTATGGATATTTTATTGGTTATGGATATTTTATTATTTATGATTATGTTAATTATATCTATTTATATCTATCTATTTTAATTACTAATTTGCATAATTAATTATGCAAATTATGCATTAATTGCTCACTAGCGCCACTAGTGGTCAGATTTGGTAGTGTGCCACCACCCTATTATACTACTGTCATAGCACCCGTTTTAACTGTCAGCCGGTGTCCCACATGGAGATCTGTGTATGTGCCTGTGTGTGAAGACTGCAAACTGAAAAGTGTACTTGGCAATCAATTCGGCCCACTGGCAGAGCCTGATTGGTTGAGCCTCAATTAGCTGAGGCAGAGGCTGGAAATTGCACAGGTGAAAGGAGTTGGCCTCATTAGGCCCACTGGCAGGGCCTGGCCCAGGTGAAAGGAGTTGCTGGCAGAGACTGACCAGAGCCTTTTGTGGTGGTTCTGGAGAACCGTGGGTCCTACCGACTCGATACCTGGCACTGAACTCCCTGTGGGGGTGTGGAACGCGTGTGTCGAATGTGAAACTGTTCTCGAGTTACGTGCATTACAACCGTACACACACATACGCACCCACACACGTACGCACGTACGCAGAGACGTGGCGCATTATATAGTAGATGGAACAAATGGAACATTTGTACACTCAGAGTTATGAAATGAAAAAGTTTGAGAACCTACATGTACAGTACACTAAATGGAATAGAGCCTTAATTAGTATCATTGGTAACACCTGTGAAGGAAGTAGGGAAGGGGCCCAGAAGTAGGAAGAGTTATTCTGTGTGCCTAGTAAGCGCAACGCGTTGTGAGCTTGCAGATTTGCAATTTTTCGTCTAGCCTTACACCATAAAATAATCCTAAAAAGTATCATAAATACATTCATGTTAATTAAATTTATATGTGATAGTAGACACCTTTATGAACACATTTGTGAAGAAAGCTAGTGGTAAGCATTT
Organism: Protomyctophum bolini; assembly: GCF_963924005.1. Taxonomy (NCBI): domain Eukaryota; kingdom Metazoa; phylum Chordata; class Actinopteri; order Myctophiformes; family Myctophidae; genus Protomyctophum; species Protomyctophum bolini. The sequence continues at coordinate 9,844,714 of NC_137864.1, read as the reverse complement.
CTTTGCAGATTTGCCACACATTTTGCTAATTTTCTCAGATGGGTCACAGTGTGTGTGTTTGTGTTTGTATAACTAACCCAAATGTCCCCAAAAAGAATAGAAGACATTTCTGTTTATGTTTTATGGACGGTTAAAAAAATATTTTTTAGAGATACATTTCCAATTAGAAAAAGATTCAGGTTGTGGTTAGTTTTAGGATAAACATTTAGAAGTTATAGGGTTGGGTGTGTGTGAGTGAGAGAGAGATTCATAGACAATGTTCTGTAAATGTACTATGCTTGGCAAATAAAGTGATCTTGATTTTGATGAAAATATTAACCAAGTCAAGAGTCTGACATGCCCAAAAGAGAATTGCTAGTTTCGAGTTACCGGTAGGTTATGTTCCTCTGAAAACAAATGTCATCCTTTGTCTGTCTGTGCATTACTCAGGTGCAGTCCGACCGAATGGAATCAAACCTGGCATGTTTCCCAGATGATGTGGCATCATGTGGTAGTGGGCAGTGTCAAGCGGCAATTTGATCACCCTAGTGAGTGCACTAGCCTACTTGTCTGGCAGTGTTTAGACTAGAGGAAGCGCCACACCAGACAGGTTTATTTGCCTGTTTTTTCCTATGTCATCTTGCAAAAAAACAATCTTTATAATACAATCTAATAAATTATTATAGTGGAAGATAATGGAGCGAAACGTGCAAAAATGCAATTCATTGACCTCAATGACCCCTCAAGGTCACCAGAGGTCAGTCAGAAAGTGTTTCCACGTCTGAAATCAACCCTTGGGGTGTGTAGATGATATCCTGAAAGTTTCATGCTTTAGTCATAAAATGCACAATACCTTCCATATATGAGCTTAACCGCCGCACTAGATGTCCTGACTGAAGTTCATAAAGCTGATCTGCACACATGATGAAACAAGTTGGATTGGTATTCTTTCTTTCTTTCTTTCTTTCTTTCATTCCTTAGGGCCATACGTGTCAGGTGTGATTGTCTATTCACACCTTAACATTTGTTGTAGGTCAAAAGGAAGAGGAAGAAAAGTACAATTAGAGCACAATGTGAACATAATTTTATTCCAAAGGTGATATACACACGGTCCACAACTAAGTCACATATGATACACACCAGTGTCCCCTGGCCCTGTTTCCAGTTCATGTCTGCACGGAAATGAATTTCACTGTACCTTGAGCTGCAAAACCAATCATCTAATCGGTTCATGATATATTTCAGGCAAAATGCATGGTGTTTAAATGAATACTGTCCCTATAAACAAAATTTACATCATTCATTGTTGAAAACTTGAAATGTAATGTCAAGTTAGTAGAGAGATGGAAGATGGTGTACACACTACACAGTCCATTGTTGCTTGCTCGACAGAGATAGAAGGGAGATCAAAACATCAGACCAATCTGAAGTGAGTGGTACTGTATTGTAGGCTACTCATGCTGTAGTAGGCCTACTGTTCTGTACTGTACAAGCCCTCCTCCCTGGCCTGTGTGTGTGTGTGTGCTCGCGAGCGCTCGTGTGTGTAAATGCCTATAAATGCCGATTCACCCATTCATACACCGATTGCGGCGGAAGCCATGCAAGGTACCAACCAGCACATCAGGAGCAATTTGGGGTTCAGTGTCTTGCCCAAGGACACTTCGACATGTAGACAGGAGGAGCCGGGATTTGAACCGCCGACCCATGGATCATTGGACGACCTGCTCTACTTCCTGAGCCACAGTCGCCACTGTGTGTGTGTGTGTGTGTGTGTGTGTGTGTGTGTGTGTGTGTGTGTGTGTGTGTGTGTGTGTGTGTGTGTGTGTGTGTGTGTGTGTGTGTGTGTGTGTGTGTGTGTGTGTGTGTGTGTGTGTGTGTGTGTGTGTGTGTGTGTGTGTGTGTGTGTGTGTGTGTGTGTGTGTGTGTGTGTGTGTGTGTGTGTGTGTGTGTGTGTGTGTGTGTGTGTGTGTGTGTGTGTGTGTTAGGCTGCACAACAGTGACACTTGGTGGTCAACAAACGCTATTTCCATACTTGGACGGACACGTCCTACTACATACAAGGACAAGCAGCTGTCTATAGGAGTGGCTAGCACCACTCAAACATTATCATTTCGGCCAAATTGTCACAGTCTGTGACTTGTGTTATGTTATTTGTGTACCCTGTTTCATGGTTTTCGTTAGTTAGTGTTTTACCTTGTTACTGTGATGTTGTACACTGTATTTTTCCTTGTTTCTTAGTTGCTTACACTGTGAACCGTTATTTTGTAGTCTTGTTTTGTGCCTTCCTGTCTGCCCCTGTAGTTCTGTTCCTGTCTTGTCTCACTAGTCCTGTGATTGTCAGTGTTTTCACCTGTGTTCCCCTTAGTTCCCCAGCCTATCCCAGTGTTGATTGTCAGTGGTGTTCACCTGTGTCTAGTTATCCCATGTCTATAAGTTTGCCCTTGTGTGTTCAGTTCCTTGTTCGTTCGTAAATTGTTGTCAGTGGTTTTCTGTTCCTAGTGATTTCCATGTTCCTAGTGTTTTGCCTTGCTCCTAGTTTTTCCTCGTGTTCCTAGTGTTTTGTTTGTTCCTGATTTTTGGTTAATAAAACCCCCTTGCATTCGACCTGCCTGTCCTCTGCCTTTGTCTGCGCCTGGGTCCAACACCTACCTGTCCTGAACCGTGACACAAATACGAGACTGAGCGCTGGGGGGGTGCGTTAGCTAGGACAGGAGGTAACAGCTGGGGGTGTATGGCCGAAAAGGTTTGGGGACCACTGGGCCACTACACGTTAACAAACAACATGGTTCCGAAAGTGGGTGGTATTGTGTTATCCCTGAATCTCAACTCTCTCTTTCTTTATATTAACAATCAAACGTTTATTCCATGACAACACATTGGCAACAAATGGCAGTTAAAGCTTGTAGAATGCTTTATTTATAGGGGAAATACTGGACCCTTAAATGATTAGGATTTTATTGATTCCAATTTTAATTCATTAATTTGATTTGTATACTATGGGTACCCGGTAGTACCCAGCAACCTAATTTGGAACCTCATTTCTATACACAGCCCACATATGTGCAGTGCACACTGACTCCGAACAGCATTATTATTATTTCATATTAGGACATTTCTGTTTTATTAGGGGATGATGTAGCAAAACATCTGTTTTGGAGAAAGAGGATGCTATAATGCAGCGCTGGTGATGAGGCAGAATTAGGTACCCTGGCTTATAAGACAAATATGCCTTAAAACTTTCCCTCTATAACTAAACATTTATTTCTTTCATAAATAGAGAATCTTTTACTCAAGAGGAACTGCTCCCGTCGTAAGTTGATGATATCATAATATGTCCATGTGTGGTCCAGCCCTATAGAATAGCCCTATATAATGCATTGCATATGCTAATAAAAGTATTTAAAAATATTACTTTGATGCTCATATTATCCTAATTACGTTAGATCACACATGGGCATATGACAGTAACTTGTGACAGGAGCAGTTGCTATTGAGTGAAAGATTCTTGTAGAGTTATAATGTTTTTAAAGCATGTTCGTCTTATTAGCCAGGGTTCCTTTTAACAACCGTTTGCATTTAACAATACCCTTGCCTGTTTGTGGAAAGTGTACTAACTGGTTTAGCTACGGGGACATATAATTCCCAGGAACTATATCACATTTCCTTCCTTTTCCTTTCTGGAACAGGTAACCCAAGTGATGAATGTTAAGTGACACAACTTTGTCATTATTTATACTGTGGATCATGTCAAGAGTGCAGGGTGTTTGTATACTTATGTAGAAGATCTCTCTTTTAGTATTTGAGTGAGATCAATCTCTCTCTGTAATCATGCATTGCCATACTTAACATACTGCCATACTTAAGGCCTATACTGCAAGCACCATGCCGTCTTGCATGCCGACTAGTTGTGCAGTAGGGATGGGATGATAGTTGTTATTATCATTTATCATGATTAAAAAAACACTCACAATAATTGTATCGCAGAGATTTTAATTTGCGTTGAACAGTGAAAACTGAAGCAAACATGAAAGCAATATTTTCATGAACAAAGAAATCACGCACACAGCTCTTGCTACAATGCACAATTATCGTGACATGTAATTTTCATATTGTCCAATCCCTAGTATTGTGTGTACAAAATGTTATCTTTTTGTGTTGACACAATCATGTTTTTTCAATTCCCACAGCATTCAAATTCACAATGCTTATTGATTGCTATAACTTGATACCGGCCGGCACTGATTATGTCAACACTAATACTTGATAATATATCTCTGAGTCCTCACAAATGGACACTTACAGGTTTGTAACTCTGAGAGTTAAACAAAATGACATTCCAACAGTCTATAGATGAAAAAGGTGTGAGGGCAAACCAAAGTGCTCTTGATAGGCCGTCTCTGGGACAGGCCAGTGTTGACCTTGGACGGTAGGGCTGTGATGGAGATCGTTCAGTGCACGTAAGGTGCGGAGGTCGAAGCTGCTCTGGTACTCCTCATACTGATGGAGTCTTACTCTGTGGGAATGAACACAAGGAATAATTAGATAACAGAGTGTCACGGTTTGCAGGTGTTAGGACCCAAGTGCAGGAACTCAAACTCAGAACACACAAGGCAGAGTTCACCCAACCTGGCTCAGCTGGTCACCACTCCCCACAGGTGATGGCGGAGGAGCAGGACATGGGAGAGGCAGAGGAAAATCATGGGCAAACAGGGAGGGTGTGTGTGTGTGTGTGTGTTCTGTTTGAATACTGTAAAGATTTTTTGTCAAACTACAGTATTCAAGATGATTTGGCCTGGGGTGGCTGGGGAATCAACACAGTGCAAGAGCACCCTCTTTAGGAGGCATATAGAAACACCTTATAATAGGCCTACAGTACACTTAGATTTAAAAAAAAATACTCTTGCAAGTGTAAATGGAAAAAGATGATGTTGCAGTTGACAGGTTCTCCTTTAAATTAATCATGCAGGTCTTCAGATAAAACATTGGCTTGGCTATATTGTATTTTAAATTAAAGCTCTCTGCTGCAGAAGACAAGTCTCATACGTACATTATCCCCCACCCGAATACAATTCTATGAATACAGAATTGCATTTGATTCTCATAGCAACAACCTAGTAGACTAGAGAAGCAGGATACTTTCTCCTTACCCAGAATGCTGTGAGTGTACAGTGTGGACTCTAGCTAGTTGTCCTGGGTATATCCCCCACACATCCTTCCCCTGGCGAGATACTCTAGAATACAGATGGAAAGGTGAATTAATAGGAATGATGAGCAGATCTATTCATGCCAATGTGACTTGACCACAGTGACTTGACCTAATCCTTTTTTCCCCCGTTGAGGGGTATAGGGCGTTCATCAGAGCTCTCCACTTTCTTCTGGGCCTGAGCTTTTGCTTCCTGCCAGCTCACTCCGATGTTCTTTAGGTCTTGGAGAGTGGAACGTCTCCAGTTGTTTCTCTGCCTACACACTGTTTCCTCTTTCCCTGTGGATTGTAGTCCAGGGCCTGTTTTGTGATATTACTTGTGTCCTTTCTAAGGGTGTGGCCTATACAGTTTGAGTCAAGTCACAATACACAGAATAATAATTAAAAAAAAAGAAAATAGAACAAAGACATGGGTTCTGGTCCTGTAAATGGAACCTGTTGCAATTCAACTAATTGATTGTTAGGTTCAGCTTTTAGCCAGCTCTTTAATTAAGGAGGACCTTAACAATAGAGAGCATTGACCTAAGGCTTGCAGGTAACCCATTCCACATAAAGCAGAGCTTGAATTGTTGTCTGGTGGAATAACCAGACTGCTGTTAGGACAGGGTTTAGTGTCTTACTGCAGGGACATGTATACTGGGTGAACTGTGACGCGAAACAGTAACCTTCTGATTATCAGACAGGTTCCCTCTAAACACGACCGCCCCCAATGGCTCAAAGAATTGCAGATTGAAAGTGATTAAAGGGTCCCCTGCACTGGAAACTGATCCAGAGCCTAGTATGAACCCCCTACGAAGGACCCCGGCCAATGATGCGCTTATAGGGTTTAAGTGGTTGAAAATTGTACAATGATGTCACTGTGAGCTTGGAGCTACTGTCAATCATTTTCATACCAGCCATGGAATAATGGTCTGTTAAATTGAAAGGCGGTGTTTTATTTCAAAATCACCATTATTTGAAGAAAATAAACAGTATAAATAAATAGAAAAATAATTATTGTTTTTAATTATCATTTTGTAATGTTCTTACTTGGCCTCTCCGCCGAGCTGGCTTGCACCCTGTCTTTCTCTGAACTCATGCAACCTCAGTGCTACTCCAGGTCCTGTCATTTTCAAGGCGTTCTCTGCAGTAGATAAAACATAGTCATGAAGGCGTCCTGTCCCAGTGTTCAAGAGATGCTGCCTTAATGCCTCAATGTATTATTAAGGCTGTGTGTTCACCTGCACCAGAATCTGACAACAAATATTTACTCTACTCCAAATGTACAGAACAATCACCTTTTCAAATAACATTTCAAAACAAGAAGAGGGTTATCTCTTATAGGATTTATCTTGCATAACAAAATCTACAACATTTCTGTAAAGAATGAACAGCGGTTTTCCCTGCAGAAGTTAGAGGGGAGAAAAAGAATGGACAGTAGCTGCCTATTTTACTGCCATAACAAAGATAGAGAAAGGTCAAGGTGACATATTCCCTACCTGTGAATCCACAGTCAGTTTAGACCTTTTCCACAAAGTGGATTTGATGAGACTAAGCTGACACCATTTTAAGTCAGTTCTTTACTTTTCTACATTCTTTTGCTATCTTTTCTTTTTACTTTCCCCCCTATATGCTCTCTTTCAGATAACAGACTCTGCAAGAGATATAGTCCAGAGAAATACAACACTAGCAACGTTCACAACAGAGCAAACTGACACTGATAGGCTAGCAACGGTCACCTCTGAAACACGCACGTCACACACACACACACACACACACACACACACACACACACACACACACACACACACACACACACACACACACACACGCACACACGCATGCACAATGTCTATGGCTGCTGTTTCTGTATACTAGGACTATCGACTAGTCATGCTATAGCCACCCTCTCATGTAAAATGATAAATAACTCTTTGTCTGCCTTTAATAATGTCTGAAAATCATCATGCATTTACTGATTTACGGGTTAAACAGTTGCTGTTTATCTTGAGTTGAAACATAATTTGCATCCAGAGTCATAGGTCACACAACTTCACATTCGGTCAAAGCATCTTTGGGCTTTGAGTAGCCTACTGTAGGTAAAAAGAGGTCTAAAAGCTCACAATGCACCTATCTTATGTGAGCTTTTATTTTAGATTGTCTATTTCTTACATTTTGATTTATTTTTATACGCCAGAGGTGTTGGGTGTCTCAGTATTGTCGTGTGTATGGGAGAGGTTCTTAGACTTCATTTAAGAGAGGTGATATTGAAGAGGCTTTGGATGTATAGTGGTTGATTTGAGTTGTCAGCTGTTGGGTGGGGGCAAGGAACTGTGATGGGGACATTGTGCATCTGTTTGTTTAACTGAATGTAAATGTGTTTAACTGAATGTAAATGTGTTCATGGACATATCCTGGTGTTTCTTTGAAGATTTTGTTTTAGTGTTTGTGCTGCCATTTGCGTGTACGGGAAAAAAAGATATGTTTTAAAAAAAACTATTGTCGTGTACTGTACTGTACAAGTAGCTATAGGGTTAGCTGCTGTCATCCCTATATGGGAACACACACACCGCACCCGCACATGCAAACCCCCGCAGGAGCAACTCATATTTGTTTTACAGCACATTTCAACAATTAAGGCAATAATAACATTGTGACCATTTTTTATTATGTGGATCTTGGAATCAACAAACAAAGAACGGCGTGGCTTTTACAAAAAGTATTTAGAAAATTAAGCATTGAGACATTTTTACTTTTCTTACCAGAGACAACCTTTACCATAGTGGGTATGGGTACAATCATTACCATAAATTATATAAAATCTCATTGACTGAGACCCAAGAGAGAAGCTGCCTTTTGTTGCTGTCCACACACACACACACACACACACACACACACACACACACACACACACACACACACACACACACACACACACTCAAACCACAACAATGCCATGTCTCAGAAACAACTTTATCTTAAGTAAATTGTAAGGGCTTTCTGATGGTACCGTATACAGTGTCAACGTTGGGCATTTAAACTAAATATAATGTCCTATCCTCTTCATCTTCTTTTCTAGTGTGTGTGTGACTCGTGAGCGAGTGCGTGTGACTGTGGAGGAAAGTGGGGGGTGTAGAGAGTAGACAGCAACAAAAGCCGGAGACCAACAAAAGCGCCTGGATGGATGGATGGATGGATGGATATGAGGAGAGGGAAGTCGCTCCGAAAATCTGCCTGCTATACGTGACGTCACGAGATTTCCTCAGAACCAGCCAGGCAGCTTGTGTGTGTCGGAGCCGGAGAGGAGAGGAGAGAGAGCTGTGTGTCTGACTGTCTGTTTTTCTTTCTGTCTGTCGCTGCGATCAATCCCTCACTCACTAATAATAAAACAACCTCCAGAGCAGGCAATCGCGTCCATCCGCAGCCATGGATCCATCGCTGTCTTTCTTCTTCTATTCGGATCACTGAGCCAGCGCTCCATCCCTCCCGACATTACCCTGCCTAGGCTGCCTGCCTGCCTGCCGCGTTGGATGCTGGAGCGCCCATAGGGAGGGGGGTGTCCCTATCCTTCTTCTTCGACTAAGGTAAAGACCCAATAATAACAATAATAATACAATAACGTGTTATAATAATAATCCGCAGCATGGGTGATTAAAAAAAACCCCAGCTGTTTATTGATCGTATGCCGGGTCGGTCCGTTATTTTAGCATGAGGGCGTGTTTTTTTTCTCTTGCCTTCATTCTTTTTTTCTAAAAAAAGAAAGAAAAAAACAGAATGGATGGGTGGGAGCTGTGGTTAGCATCATGCTAGCAGCTAACTGCTGCTGCTTGCTTGCTTGCTGCACGTCATTTGTAAGTTTTGGGATGCGGCGCTGCCTGGGATGCGATGCTGCCTGCCTGCCTGCCCTGCCTGACTGGCTGCTGCAGCGGGAGGGAGGGGTGCAGCCAGCCAGCCAGGCAGCCAGTGCTGCTGCTACCATGATGTCTGGCCTCGGCCCATCTCTGTATCCCTCTGCGCCTCCGGCAGGCAGCAGGCACCCCCCGCACCCCCCTCCTCCTCCCACCCATCCATGATCCATCCATCCATCCATTCATCCACCCCAAAAACACAACGCAGTGATGGCACAGCCACACATCATTAAAAAAAAAAAACACCGGCTCCAGCAATGATTGAATATGTGGATGAAAAGAAGAGGAACCATCATCATCACCATCATGTCCAAAGGCACACACAGCCCTGTCAGTTAGCCTGCTAGGCTATCTATGTTAGCCTGCTTTAGCATTCCTCGCTAGCTCATTGGCTAGCAGCATCGCATCCATAGTACTATAATAAGCCTGTCAACATCACACACGGGCCAACTTGGCGTTGCTGGTTAATTTCCCAACATCGTTTTTGACATTCTCTTTTTGTTAAGCGTGTATAATATTTGATCATTGGATTTCTCATGAATCGTGATAGAAACGTGTATTTTTGCTCCTCACCTAATATAAACATTAATGGAGCACGCCAAGCGGATGTTATTATGTAACAGATGACACCACACGCCCTTGAAACAAAAGCTCTTGTTTCGGTGTTGTTTGTTTTGTTTATGCTGTGCTGCCGCAAGGACTGATCATGCCCAATAAACGAGAGACAGGGATGTTTCTGTTTACATAGACACGGCTCTGAACTGTTTAATGCCTTCTTAAAAATAGACCGCCGTCTCTCGTGTCAGCCATTGTTTTTGTTGTCATTGGATGAGCCCATTTGTTGTCGCCTTCTCCCTGCTATCATGTATCCTCTCTGAGCTGCACAATATGCGTTGAGCATCTTTTATTGTTATAGGTAGGCTAGTTAAGTTGATCTTGTATACGTTTTTGTGTGCCCTGACTGTTTGGGACATATTCATTGGCAACACAGCATTTATCACATATTATGGGCTTTGAATTAAAAAAAACAGAGTGGTAGCTTCCAATTACATTATTGGGCCAGAATAGCCTTAAATGTATTTGCAAGAATTTAAGGTTGATATGACATGATAAATCATAATGTTACTTAGCACACATCTTGGAACGAGAGATACTTTAATCCCCAGGGAAAACTAAACATACGTTTATTTCTGCTTGTCAGTTGCTTTTGACATCCTTTTATTGACAAACTTGTTATATTTTATTTGCATAACAAATTCACTGCTTTACATGATTATGCAGTTTTAAAAACAGCTATATATGTCCCCCCCCCCAAGTGGTAGCTCTGACCTTGGCAATAGCAGCAGGTTGTCTGTGCCCTCCCATTGAAGAATAATCCGTAGGTGACTCTAGAGTCAACGCAAAGTGGCCATGTATTCCTTTAAGAAAGCCAGGAACCACTTTGGATCAGCACTTTTCGACAGAGAGAGACGGAGACTGGGGCGGGAGTGGTATATAGGGAGAGGAAAGGGGAAGAAGTGGGACGGTGGGTGGGGAGAGGGAAGACGGGAAGTGTGTTCTGGGTCTTAACAATGACTCTGGGTCTCATGTAGGCTAAGTTGTTTGTAGGGGAACACCAGAGAAGGGAGGGAGCAAAAGAATGATCTTTTGACTTTTTCTTCGTTTTCTTTCTACTCTGTCCCTCTTATTTCCTTCCAGACTGAGTCACTGCAGGACAGCCCTGAACAGAAGAGAGAGAGAGAGAGAGAGAGAGAAGGGAAAAGTGATTGTGAGAAAGAGAGTGAGTGAATGTGTAACATTCAGGTGTGTGCCTCGAGTGACAGCGGAAGTGAGAGTGGTCTGAGGGAAGAAGAGACGGCGAGGAGAGGGAGGGTCCCACGGAGAGGGAGAGGCAGGAGGGAAGTGGTGAAATAATATATATATATATATAAAAGAGAAAGTCAGGTCAGAGAGAAGGAAAGAGAAAGTGATTGTCGGGGAATAGAGATTGCAGAGAGCAGGTGGAGAGGTTCAGGTAAAACGCGGGACAGGAGAGAGAGAGAGAGAGAGAGAGAGAGAGAGAGTGGATTATAGAGGGGAGTACAGCGAGGGTGACAGTGGGCGTGTGTCTAGGAGGTAGACGGAGGGACCCGCTGACCCTCGACCCCCCTCCCCCGCCACCACCACCACCCCTCCTCCTCCGGCTCCGGGGTCACACCATCAAGAGAGGTGACGGGGAGAAGGCACCATGAGCGACCAAAACGTTGTCAAGGAAGGCTGGGTCCAGAAAAGAGGTCAGTGCATTTGTGTGTGTCCGTCTTTGTCACCAAGGCTTCATGTGTTTTGCGTTGTCATGTCGTGTGTACCCAACTACCCATGAGTAATAGTATACTGCTTGGTATGCTAGTGTACCTGTATGAGACGTGTTAAGTCTTTAGTGTGGCTGCCAAGTGTGTCTACTTATGTCAGTGATTCTCAACAAGGGGTCTAGGGACACCCATGCGTCCTTGAATGGGTTCCAGGGAAATCCCAGCTAAATGATTAATAGTTCATGTTCACCATTATTATGTACTGGACCAAATAAACAGATCATATCTGACATATTAGACATGATTTCTCATGGCAAATCAGAAAAGGTTGAAAATCAGTGGTCTTTACATTATTAGCTTCAATGGCAGTGTGTCATTATTTTAGATGGCTGAAGATCACATAATCCTATTTAATAAAATATTCATATCCGCAGGTGATTTATTTTTTAATTGACCATGTGTTATTCTGAGCATGGGTGTTTAGACGTTTGTGTACTTGCTGTAGTATGTGTGTGGCTGTTGACTGGCAGGCATGGGGGGAAGTTCCTTCTGTGCCACTATGAGCACACAGAGGATGACTTAACACCCTGGTTCCTTCCTCCTTGGCCCCCACGGCTCAGTGAATTGTTCTGTACACCTCAGCCTGCTCTCACAATAGAGGCCTTGAGTAGAGCTGCCAAACCTTTGCGCCCGATCCTGAGTCCTAGATCGCATCATCATCGATATGGCCGATATCTTTATCAACAGTAAAGTGCAAAATCTTGATATTTGACTACATTTTCAATTTGAGGATAATTAACCTATAAGCAAACAATTAACTTTTGGATAGAATGCAATATTTCAATTAAGAATACATACTTTATATGAAAAGAACATTTAACTGTAATTGAAAATTAAATGTACACATTATTTATTTAACCACTTAAGCTATTTAAAAGCAAGTTCTAAAATAGGCAACGTACAAGCTCAATCTACAAGCTCACAACACGTTGCGATGTGACACGTGTGCTTTTTAAAAAGGTAAAACATCGGGACACATTGACCGCATAATTGCAGATAACGATGTTGTCAAGAAGTGAAATAATAGCTGATATATCAGCCAAATATATCAGTCGGGCTCTAGCCTTGACGTCTAAAACCCTTCTCAATGGCTGTTTTGAAGTACCTTTATTTCATACAGAAGGATGGTCTTTCTGCTTTCTTTGTCGCACCTCCAACGGTGCCATGGCGGACTATATGACCTCTGTATTTTCTGTTGTGTGGCGTGGTCAATAATTACAAATACGATACAAATATTGGCCCTGAGTCAAGCCTGTTGTATGCTGCTATTTGACAACAAATTTGAAGTACCCTGCCCTTTTGTACTGTAGACAAATATCCTTTCTCACACAAACGGTTTTCAGAGTAAGCTTCATCCTGCAAGAAGGTCTGACTGACAGTAATGTTGTCCTCTCCATAAAAGACACAAAGGTGACATACTGTACTGCAGATGTGTGGACACAGTCTGTCTTCACTCGGATAATATTCCAAAAATCTAAATATCAGGACCTGATTGGGCTATTCCTATCTGTTGAACCTACATGATTAAAATGAACAGAAAAGCACAATTTATAATCATATCAAAGAAACCCCGCCTCCTCAGGCACAATGGCAACCAAGGGAAATACACAGGGAAGTTATAGATGATATCTACCAGTAAGACGCCTAAGTGCATGCATCTGCCTCGTTGACGGCAGACTGCTGGGCGAGCGCTAGCGCTTTGGCATGGGGGGATCAGATCAACATGGAATTAATTCTGTACTGGCCATATAAGGAGCATGTCTTGAGTGTACAGGGTTTGATGTGCCTTAATTTTCGGGCCTGTTGAGAACTCTACTTTTCGCCGGCTGCTGGGCACGGCTGCACTAACTAATAATAACTAATTACAGGTTCTGACATGTATCCGTATATGAGATCTAAGGGTTTGAGGTCAGATGTGGAGTTGCTGGCCAATAGTGATGACATCAGGGATCTCCATATATGGGATTTAATTGCGACAGCAGATTGCATTTACTATGACATCAGATGTCATAGTGATGTCACGAGACCTGGGCACCATATATGGGGGCTTTCCCATGTATGGGGATTTTGAGTGATACACTGACTGACTGACAGGAATTGCAATTTGAACAAGATTTGGTTTAGTATAGCAAACATCTACAACATGTTGCTATAACAATTGAATTGTTCTATTGTTATTGATATGGTTGATCATTACAGCAGAAATAGGATGCATTCTGAGGATTGCCACATTTTTTTCACAGAGTATATCATTTATTAAATTGTCTCTGTCAGGACAGAAATCTCAACTTTTTGTAAACGAATGTCCTATAATAAAAAGGAACCGGTTTTGGACATACAAGGTTTCTACATGACAGCGACGATATGCTTTTTTATCTGTCTCCTCTGTCAGTGTTGCATTAGTCTTTGTAGCGGGCCCTTCTCCGTAATGTTCCATTTTGTTCCCCAAATTTGGTCCAATAATGTGCAGCGGTAGTACAGGGTGCAGTGCTTAAAACTACAGACAACATTGATATTTGGATATTATGAATGACATTGGGGTTACGTGTCTTTCTGTTTCACAGTGGAACTGCTACTTTAACATATCTGTAACGGTTTTGTGGTGGTTTTGTGGCGGCGTGCAACTTAACATTCGATTACTGATGAAATGATGAAACTGATGAAATACCAACAGTCTAACCAACCACCGATCCGATACAGGGGCAAGGGGTTGACACTTTGGCAGGTAAATAATATGTTGGGGCATGTAGAGTTTGCTTTCGAGTTGCCCAAACTGCAAGTGCACATTTGAGTGAGGAGTCTGCTATTAACAACACAAGATAAAATAAGTAATTTTCTTTTTTTTATTATTATAAATATTATTCTCCGGTATTTGGTATCGGCTAACACAGAAGTTGTGGTATCGGGATCGGATCGGGAACGAAAAAAGTATTGGGACATCCCTACTCACAATATGTGGATGTTCCATGGCGATAGTGCATACATACATACAGTACCTACCATCTACAGTAGTGGTGTTAACTCTGTGTGATGCTGTTTACCTAAACATACATTATAAGCCTTTTCATTCTTTTGAACCGGCATACTACATCCTGGTTGCAACCGTACTGTCTGTATATGCTTCAGGTGCTGCCTGTGTATCACTGTATGTACTATGTTGTCAATATATCTCAGGCCTGCAATGTCACAGAGACAAATTCCCTCCTCCGTACAAGAATTTGTCTTGGCGACACTGAGCTAATGCAGGTGATTTTGTTTGCTGAACGAAAGCTGTTTGTGCTACTTCCTCTTGGCAGGCGAGTACATCAAGAACTGGCGACCACGCTACTTCCTGTTGAAGACGGATGGTTCCTTCATAGGCTATAAGGACAAGCCACAGGACGCTGACCTGGCCTATCCTCTCAACAACTTCTCTGTAGCAAGTAAGAACACCCATTGTAGCTGGCTGGACTCCACTGGAACTCCGTCTCATTTGGAAATAAGGCACACTTCTCATTTCTACCGAGATGAAGCAAACATTAATACTATTTCAATTTCCCAGTTCAAAGTAATAAAAACTTACTAATAATAATCTGCATTGTGTTTATTTTCACAGTAAGTGAAAGCAAGAAGGCATTGCTTTGATTTGAAACTCAAAGGCATTGCTTTGAGTTACAGTATTTGAACAAAAAGGTTGAGATAGACTGGGGCTTTCAAATACATGTTGACTTTTTTTTTACCAGACTCTTTAGGGAAGGTATCTGTCTTTTTATTCTGCTCCTATTCAGAAAGGCTTACAAGTACATATTCTTTGTTTCCACCTGGTTCTCTGTACAAACTTTTCCGCAGCAATATCAAGTTTACAGGAGTTGACATTTCAAGTTGTTTGCGCAGTCATCATGCAAGCAAGTCTGGCTTCTAGCTGTCGGAAGTTTTATTTTCCTCTGATCTGTGACAAGTTGGCACAATGTCACAGAAGTCTGCATTGTTTCTTTGTCAACCAGCAAAAGTTGGCTGCTTTGTAAACTTTGGCAACATTGCCAGTGTCACTATATGCCACACCACCACCAACTGCTGCCACAACAGCAGCGCTGCAGTCTGTGCACACGGTCCAAACTCTGAGATAAGAGCACCTGTACACAAACTACAATCATTTTACTAGCTAATGCTCTCATCCTGATGGTACTGCAGTGAGCTCAACAAAAGAATAAGCTTAAGCCATATACTTCATCTCATGACACCTATTAAACATGGCAATTCTGATATTTTAGAAGGTGGGAAAAAAGAGAAACGTTTTGACATTTCTGTGGAAAGTTTGTCAATGTTCACCTATAATGGCATGTCTCAAAATAGGAATGCCAGTTTGAAAGTGCTTAAACTTCACTACTCGTCAGCGTCTCTTAGACCCCTGGGCAGGTAGAGAAAACCAGCAAATCTCTGCTCTGTGCATGGGATGTGTGCTTAAAAAATGACTTGAGGGCAAACAGAAGGAGGCAGGTGAACGTTTTGTGATCACAATCTATACGTTTTTAAATGTGAGATTTGCACATGCTGTGCTATTCTATATAAATATATTATTATTATAAATTATGATATTATAAATATTAGATATACAAGCTCACGCTGAGTTTATAGTTCAGCTACTTTCGTGTTTTTATATTTTTGGATAACAAAATAAATAAAACATAATAAATCTGTAATCAGTGGGCTAATTGGGGTCGCATTGGACCCAAAAACTGCTTTGGGTCGGGTTCTAGTAACTGTCTTTGTCTAACCCCCTCCCACCCCCCCCCCCCCCTCTCTCTCTCTCAGAATGCCAACTAATGAAGACAGAGCGACCCAAGCCAAACACATTCATCATCCGCTGTCTCCAGTGGACCACCGTCATAGAGAGGACCTTTCACGTAGACTCCCCAGATGAGAGGTTCCTTCACTTTTCTTTTCATCCACTACGGACTAGCTCAAGAATAGTTTTTTATAAAAGGTTTTGTTGATACATTTATAGGCCTTTATTTGACAGAAATAGTAGAGACAGGACATACGGAGAGAGAGAGTAGGGGAATGACATTCAGCAAAATGGTCTGGCCAGCCAGGAATAGAACCGCGGACTCGCAATGGCATTTTGTGATCAGGTCTACCAGTCCCCCCCCCCCCCCCCCCCCAAACCTGCGTTGTAGTAACAAGTGCAGTATGTGGTTTGTGCCTTTAGCCCACTGAGACAGCTTCACACATGCCTGGCTTCATTTTTGACAATTCCCCTGCTTGTTGAGTTCTCCTCCAGCATTACGTTCTCCTTGGCTACGCACTCACTTTGGACTCTGGGAGTATTGTTATTCTTAACAGAAGGAAAAACTACCCACATGCTGCTTTTGCGTTCCCAAGTGCGCTGTCTTTTCTTTTTTCACAGCATTATTTCTCGCTGTGAGCACAACGTTTTGACCAAGTCTGTTATTCTTGCAGGGGTCTTCAATGATTTTCAGGCCAAGGATCCCCTAGCTGAGAGAGAGATGAAGCAGGGACCCCCACTAAATATTGTATACAATTGTGTTGCAGATTTAACTTTTTCATAGATTTCATAGACTTGTTTGACAGCACTGTCAATGTGTAGCATTGTGTTGGATTCATGTTAATGTGTATTTTCAGACGGGTAACCACCTTAAACCCTCAATTGTTTTTCTGCTTCGCACTATGAGAAATATTTTGTGGCCCACTTGGGCTCCCGGACCCCCTGTTGAAGACCCCTGTTCTTGAGTATTTAATTCTTCTCATTGGTCAGAGTGGGCTTCAGTCAGTCAACACAGTGAGAAGAAAGACAGGAAGTAGGAGAAAGAGGTGTGGCAGTGTAACACAGCCTGAGAATGTCAAAGCCCGCAACTCGAAGTCGCAGGATTCCGCTCCAAAATCCTGAGGGGGGGAATCACCCTATTACTTAAGTTTTGATGCTCGATATTTAAAGGTTATAGCCTGCAATTGAGGCTGTGTGGTAGAGGGCTAAAGATGGCTCAAGAATCCACTAAGAATGGATTGTCAATATTACTTTAATAGCACCAATTTTGCCAGAGGAGCTCTCACATCTTTCAAATGGATGTTTTTTTATTGGAATGGAGCTGCTCCTCTGATGTACAGTATGGAAGTAAATGGCCAAGCTAGACTTTGAAGCTTTTTTAAAGTCGTGGCTATGTTGTATTGATTGTTGTACCAGCACACTCTTCTCTTTCTGGCCTGTTATTTCTTTTTTCCTGGCTTATGCCCGCCTAAGCCATAGTAGTCAAGCTCATTGTAAACATTACAAAGCTCTTCTCATAGCCTACTAGTTCATTAGTTCGTAGCAGCTAATGGAAAAACGAATCCTATTAATTAATAGATTTAATCTATGACTGCCGGCATAGCTGACTATTATCTGAATTGCCTTGAGGTGGTCGACGTTCACTGAGAGTCCAAGTTAATGCTAACTGACCCTGGGGGTCCCCGGACCCCACTTTGGGAACCACTGCCATAGGAGCATCCATTTTGGTTAACCATTGGTTGAGAACCACTGTTTGAATAGGCTAACGGTATACGGTGTTGTGATGGTTTGTAGGGATGAGTGGGCTGAGGCCATCCAGATGGTGGCTGACTCTCTGGCCAAGCAGGAGGAGGAGGGCATCCTCTGCAGCCCCACATCGCAGATTGAGAACGTCAACGAGGAGGAGATGGACACGTCCATCAGCCACCACAAACGAAAGGTGAGATCGTCTGGCTTCACAAAATATAAACACAATAGGTCAGTGTGGTTCTCAAACTGAACTTCCAAGTCAAGGACCCCAGCGTTCACAGACCGATCGTTCACGAACCCGTTCATATTTTTGGGTGAACTGAACATACTGTTTTTCTACTTGATGAACGTCATTGTGAACGCGTTCATTCCTGGCGTGTGTGAACGTCACTTTCTTCCCGTCCCATGAGTGCGAAGACCAGCATCGCACTCATGTGACCGGACCTTAGTCTTTTTCTTTAATAATATTTGTTTTATTTGGAAAGTGCAATACAATACATATAACACTTTTACATATGACACAAGAGCAGTTCCCAAGATTTCTTTTTTTTTTTCCCCCACCCCTCTTCCCTCCCTCATCCCCCCTCCATGTGGCACCATCTCCAATGTCTCTGTATAGTCCTTTTTCTACATATGACATCAGGTCCACACTCAAACAGGGACAGACAAGGCAATATCACTTCAGGTTGTACATTTCAGGAGGACAAAAATAAAAGAGTGGGCGGAAAAAGACAGACAAAAGAAACCGGACCTTAGTCTTTAAAAGAAAAATTAGTGGACCTTCAGCATTTCTAGTTGAGGACCCCTGCCATAGAGTCTTCTATGCGAAACCCCTGCTAAAAACCCACCAATAGGCCCTTATCCGACACAAATTAACTAATCTTTCTCAGCCGTAGCCTACAATTTCACTGGAGCGTGCAGCGCGCATCTTACTGCATGATGACCTAGTCATGCACGCAAACAGCAGACACAGAACATGGTGTTTGAAATGATTGTGAGGAGGATGTATCAACACATTTTGACCCCCCCTCCCAGTTTGAGTAGCTCTGCAATAGGTGTCATCTTAATGTAAATAAGATTGCATGCAACGTTTGCAGTCACATTTCATAAACGTATGGCTGCACAAGATGTCACTAATACAATCTGAACGTCTTTCATTGCCAAGTACAACTGATATTCTGTTGTTGAAAACATTCTAGTTATTTAAAGATAACAGACGCTTAGAACTGCATTTAGAGTTGAGTAGCATGGAAAGATAGGGCATGTGAAAATGTCCTCTTTCGACTTAATTTTATACTTCTTGTAAGATAAGAAATGAGATAAGACCAGATGATAAAGAAACTTTAGAAGTCACTTCTGACCTCTAAATTATGGATGGTGGTTATTTGATGAAGTGGCTTGTAGAGTGGACAAACTCATTTCACCCTATAACTTTACTGACATTTAGTTTTTAGGTTTTTTTTGTGTTGAATAACAGTTTAACTGCATAAACCCGCTATTTGTTTTGTGTTTAATTTGCCGTTTTGTAATAATTTAAAATAAATAGCGAATTTGTCACGGACCTGGTGACGAGGCGGACGTGTTATGATGACATAACCGGAAATCAACCAACCGCCGGCTTGCAAGGGCTTCTGGGAAACTGAGTCCAATGCAAAATGAACGAGGGTGTAGGGAAAATCTTAGCTTGCTTTGCTCTTTGTCTATGACCTGGATCACGGCTTTTTTGTCGGCTCAATAACAAATCATTGGAGTGTTTTCAAGCGGATTTTCATGGATCAAAGGCGCAAATACTTCGGCGTATGCTCCAAACGTAATTAAACAGTCTTGGCAGCCTCTGTATATGTCATTTAATATAATGCCCTCAAAGTGTTTTAATTCCCATCCTCCTTGTAAGGGAGTAGCACTGCATGGTGCATGCAGTTCGGAGGAAGAAAGAATATTGAGCGTTGGGGAACCAGATGCTTTCTGAGGTTGTTGTTGTTTTTTATATTTCACTTCTCTTTCTCTTTTCCCAGACAATGAATGACTTTGACTATCTGAAGCTGTTGGGCAAGGGCACCTTTGGGAAGGTCATTCTGGTGAAGGAGAAAGCAAGTGGCACCTATTACGCCATGAAGATCCTGAAGAAGGAAGTCATAATTGCCAAGGTTTGTTGTTCACTTCATTGGTTTAGATTTTTCTATTGTTTTCTTGTCTCCAGAGCACTCTGAAATAATCTTTAAAGCATAAGATTGATGTACTAGTTAGCTGAGACGGGCTTTGAGCTTCAGGTAATTCCCCTTGTCAACCAGTAGTGTTCCTACTTCCTACCTGAACACAGGGTCTACATGGGAGGCCACCTCCAAACACCGCAGCTGTGCTAGTTACAGTACATTGTAAATATCACAGGGGTTGACACTAAGGTCTCAGAGGCACTTGCATGTCAGGCAAGTACAGGTCATGTTCTAGTTGCCCAAAGGTCATGCGCACTTGTCCGTAAAGTAAATCGTCCATTATTAAAATGACAGGTAATATTTGAATTACCGTTCAATTGAACAATTGTTATTTTTTTAACTTTCTGGGTCTGTGCTATAAGAAATTTCACACATTTTATTTGCGATCACAGGTGGCTTTTACTATGGAATCGTGCATTTCCCGTCAGTTGTTTGTTTGGTTGGTCACGACCCATATGGTCATGTCTCGTGACATCACGTGATGTCATCAATATTAAGCCCATATATGGAGATCCCTGATCTCATCAATATTGGCCAGCAACTCTACATCTGACCTCAAACCTCCATATATGGAGTTGACCTGTTCTGACATTTCATATGTTGATCCTTCCCTATCCATCCTTCCTCTTCGATGTGTCCCTTTTGACTGATACCGTACCTGTCCATTTAAACTCTAGACGGGCCTGCCCCAAAGTTATTAGTGCAGCCACGCCCAGCAGCCGGTGAAAACTAGAGTTCTCAACAGGCCCGAAGATTAAGGCCCGGCCCTACCTGGGCCCTCATCAAACTCTGTACACTCAAGACACTGCCCTCGCTGCCAACCTTAGATCTCCATATATGGAGCTGACCTGTTCTGACATTCCATATGTTGATCTGTCCTCATCAAACCCTGTTCAACAAAAGATGGGCCTTTACGATTCTTCCAAATCAGATCAAACGACTCACTGTTTTAAAAAAGGCACTTTGATTTGATTTCTGTCACATGGAAGATTCTCTGACATCACATTTTAGCAAAACTCAGAGTACTGACCTGTCTCCCATCTTTGTTTCTTTCTTCTTTCTCTTTGTATCATAGGATGAAGTTGCTCACACGCTCACAGAAAGTAGGGTATTAAAAAACACCCGACATCCATTCTTAACTGTGAGTATGGCCCACCCAACACTCGGGTAACATTGCATCTAGCTAGATCGGTGACGCGTTAACAGAAGCCTTGTCTTGAAATTGATCCAGACGCAATTTGTCTGAAAGGGAAGACACAGACCCTCAACCTTCTCAATTCCACGACTGCTTTGAGAAGCGCTGTGGAAAGAGTAACGACTCGAAGGACACTGATGATTTTAGACAGATTGCCCATTCAGATTTTATTTTATGCAGTTCAGAGGCCATCACTTCAAAACAAAATAAAAAAAGATAAATTTTTACTTTATTTGTTTCCGGAACAGTGCACATTAATGAACATTTCAACAATAAGCATGATTTCATGTAAATATGCTGGATTTAGCTGGTAGCTCATTTCCATCCGTAGTACTCCCACATACAAATATTAAACAGTTAAAAAATACCATACCTAATTTAAGCTTAACTAACAACCTACATATCTACTGTAAGTTTAATACCTGTTTTTCTTTTAGTCTCTGAAGTATTCGTTCCAGACTAAGGATCGACTGTGCTTTGTCATGGAATACGTCAACGGAGGAGAGGTAAGGATGCCATTATTACCTTCATGGGCACGATGAGGTTTCCACAAAACGGGGTGTCTCAAGGAGTTCCCTTCATTATCACATATCACATATCTGTGTATATCCTTAAACGGTAAAATAATCCACCTGTATAAACTGTATTCCTTCATTGCACTGGTAACTTGTTTGCTGTCCATGTGCCACGGTAGCAAAAAAGAACAAGGTTTCTAAATGACGCCAGCCTCTAACATGCTACCACTTTGGCATCAATCTCCTCATATCGAGCAGATTTAGAGATTTAGAGCGGGGTTTTTTTCCCCCTTCTTTTTTCTGTAAGCCTTATACAGAAAATGTACAAGACTTCTCCCTGCCATGTATTAAACATGTGATTTAATCTCACCTGGTGTAATCCCATCCCCACCAGGGATGCTGCTAGTGTACTATTGATGTGCTTTCTTCTCTGTGTTCGGCAGCTGTTTTTCCACTTATCAAGAGAGCGAGTGTTCTCTGAGGATCGGACCCGCTTCTATGGTGCTGAGATTGTCTCCGCGTTAGACTACCTACATTCTGCTAAGATCGTCTACCGTGATCTGAAGGTACACTGCACACTATTAACTACATCTGTACAAGGTAGGGCTGGCCTACAGTATGTGTTTGCTGATCTCAAAACATGATGTGATGTCTAATGTTATATGAAGAAACCCACACAATTCGTAGTTCCCTTTCTTATCTTTTTTTGCATTAGCAATTCTTTACTTGAGGTAATGGGAAAATTATCATAATGAATAATTGGAACAAAGGAATGCAGACATGAAATTATTGTATCCACAATTCCAAATGAATCAAGTTTTTGCTCAAATTATTTTTTTATTCAATCCTCACATGTACTGCAACATGACAGACAGGCAGGGACAAACAAAATAAATTCTACTGTACATAATATTCAATCTACTTTTATCTACATTTCTACAATAGTAGTCCTAATGGCACGACATCACCTTCTGTTCTCATGTTAACCTCAACTAGCTGGAGAACCTTATGTTGGATAAAGATGGCCACATCAAGATCACTGACTTTGGCCTCTGCAAAGAGGGCATCACTGACGCTGCCACCATGAAGACCTTCTGTGGAACACCAGAGTACCTGGCTCCTGAGGTCAGATGCTTTATCATGATTAGAGCCCCACCGATACCACAATATCTATCCTGATTTTGGAACATCTAGACCTAGACCACCAATGTTTTGACCAATATGTTTTGTAAAAAAAAATCACACCCGTGACAAGTGAGGGGCGCTTTTATCATCGTACATCATCTCATTCCGGCCAATCTGAATTTGCGTCCTCACCTTCGTCTTCAATGTTTGTGTTACGCAATGTTTGTGTTTACACAAACACTCAAAATTGTCCATTCATTGTCAATGGCATTTAATGTTTGTGTTAGGACACAATTTGGGTTACACACACCAAAAGCTGGACATAGGAGGGCTACCGGCACTCAAAAATATAATATCGTCGTGGCTTGATTGGCTAACACTGTGTCGGGTTAGCCAACCAAGAAAACCATTGCCCACACTTTCTCACTTCCTACATTTTTGTGCATCCTCTGCAATCCCAAGGACCGATGAATTAGGATTACAGTAGACATATGTGGCATTTCAGTTCTTAGAACTTTAATTAAATGAAAGTAAAAGTAAAAGTAAATTTGGTAATGGTAAATTTAAAAGGTAAAAAAATCAGCTGCATGATTGCCAACACCGAAGTCACAAAGTAAGGCAAACATAGCGGTCATAACGGTCGGGCTCTACTATCATACACTACATCTAACATCCTGGCGCTGTGTGTATGGGCATAGCCCCCCCCCCCCCCCCCCCCCCCCACTGCGTATTGAATGACCGTCCCTCCTCCCAACGTCCAGGTCCTAGAGGACAATGACTACGGCCGAGCGGTGGACTGGTGGGGGCTGGGCGTGGTCACGTACGAGATGATGTGCGGCCGGCTGCCCTTCTATAACCAGGACCACGAGAAGCTGTTTGAGCTCATCCTCATGGAGGAGATCAAGTTCCCACGAACCCTATCGTCCGACGCCAAGTCCCTGCTGTCTGGCCTGCTCATCAAGGATCCCAACAAACGGTACACGGGTGGACACGCATGCGCACACGCACACGAACACGAACACGAACACGAACACGAACACAGCTTGTAAATCGGATATTTTGGGAGTGCGACACCAGCGCACAAATAAATTTCTTTTTTTTAAATAACACACAAAATCTTTTAAATTAATACAAATATGGAAGCGAAGCATTCTGCGTCCACATGCATGCACACATACAAACTCAAACATTTGAACACTCCCACATTGTACATCCGGACAGAGACATGCCCAGGAACCCAAGGGAGTCTCTTGACTCAATGAGTCAACAAGCAAATATGCTGGAACAGCTACATATGTTCCAGTTCATAAAGACAGTTGTTGACTCACACAGCTGACTCTTACTCTGCTTACTCTGATCTTAAATCTAGAAGACTATTAACCAACATGATGACCAGGCGTGGCTTGTTGCCTGCCTGGTCTACTGAGTTGGCGATCAGGGATCGATTCTAGCTCGGGGTGCTAAACGTTAACCTGACTGCGCCAGCTGGTGGCAGCAGTGAGTTCCTCCTCCTGCTCTCATCTGGTCCCTCTCCGGCAGAGACGATGTACTCCGAGCCATTTCTGAACAGAGAGATATGCGGGCGCTAGAGGCGGGATCAACGCGATACTGATGACGTATTGAAGCGCTGCCACAGTGTAAATGTAAACACAACCTAACAAGACTACAAATCTAAATTGAAATTATCGTCATTTTTGTCCTGCTGCTTATTTATTTATAATTTTTTGCTTAAAGCCCACCACACACCGGCTGCGTCCACCGCGCGGCGGACACGGCCGCCTCCATTATTTTCAATTAACCTATAGCACACCGGCTCCGTCCGCCGCGTCGCCTGGCGCGCCGATAGAACACAGTTCTATTTTCCAGGCCGCGCCGCAACGCGCCGCGCCGCAGACGGTGTGCGATGGGCTTGAGAGAGCCCAGATCCAGGCAGGAGGAGGGAATTTGTGAACTCAATACTGCCGCAATCTGGCGGAGTCAGGTTAGCTAAACACACGGATGCAATAACTTTTTGTTGTCTTCAGGCTATGGTTAAGGCTTGTAAAATCCTGAGGTTCACTATTGACTTTGGAGAAGAAGGAAGGGAAGTTTGCGCATGGTCTGACGAAGACCTGAGACCTGATGATGACCCACAGTGGTCGAAACGTTGTACTGTTTTTAATACATTTTCCACTGGGAGCTGAGTTACAGTGTGCAAACTTCCCTTCCTCCTTCTCCAATGTACATATTGTTGTTCAGCACCTGAAAATGTTTTGCTGGGATGTGCGTACAGTGCTTACAGTTAAAGTGGTGGCTGATAGAGTGCAAAGGGAACTTTGGACTCTACTCAGCCGCCACTTTAACTGTTTTACTACTAGGTAGAGCCTCCGAATGATGGCCTGGCAACTCGTTGTCACCCCAAGGCATCCTATTTCACTGCTTGGTCAGGGGCCTTTCGTGTTCAATGCTGACGCCATGGGCGCCCTTTTTGCGTAACATGTTGTTCACGGCAATCGTATAACCGATTTCCAGCCTATAGGTATATTTATGCAACTCGAACAGCTCTGAGTTGGCAGAAGTGCCCACGTCTGCCCTGTTGTCAATATTCTTATTGCAAAAACAAAACCGAAACTGTGGCATGTGTTGTTTTCGATGTTAAGTCTACATGGTCTGTATTCTCTCATCACGTGACAGTACAAATGCATCCATTTTAGACATCATGGGGCCTTCTTTGATGTCCTCTAGCATCTAAACATGATGCTAGTAGGCTTTCATTACCAAGTGATGAAATGTGATGCCACGGTGTTCATCCATACCAGTCAAAAACGGAATTTGATTTGATTTGCCATCTTTGTTAACAATGATCATACGTAAGCACAAAACATACAACTGCACACAATAGTCACAAGAAAGATTATTTCCATTGCAGTCCTTTGGTGTAGCTGTGCATGTAAACTTTGGGTGTTTTGGATTATGTGTGCATGGGTGTGCTTTTATTGCATTATAGTTAATGCAATAAACCAAATTAAAATGTAATCAAACGATCTCCACAAACTGTACAGTACAAGCATTTGGATGGCGTTAATACCCCACTGTGAGATGGACCGTTTGTCTCGATTCCAACATAGATGGAAACAGAGTAGGAAAGGAGGCTACTGCACCTGAAGGGAGTGAACTCATTCACCCTGGGAAGTTATTTTTGGGTTCAGCGGCAGAGGCAGATATTCTTGTTCAAATGATGGCGACATGAAAGAGCGGTGCATGATGTTTGGTTTTCACCGGCAGGCTGGGCGGAGGGCCGGATGATGCTAAGGAGATCATGCGTCACAGTTACTTCGTCACCGTCGACTGGCAGGACGTCTACGACAAGAAGGTATGTTCAGGGTCTATAGCCGCTACACTGTTTTGTTTTTTTTACATACTTTATTACATTTTATTTGTCAAATACAAGACAACACAACGATACAAGACATCAAATGACAGAAAGGTAAGCTTAACACTACATACCAGAGAGACACGCACACACATACACACGGGACACATAGGTGGGATCGATGACCATCAGAAAGCAGGGATAGTTACATTATGAGTCCAATAGTGAAAGATGCACGGTTGCACCATGTCAAGCATTGTCAGGAATGGCATCCACATTTTTTGGATTTGTTCCAGCTTAGCAATGGAGAGCATCTCATGAGAGCCATCTCTTGAAACATGGAGAAGCTGGAGACTTCCATTTTATCAGTATACATTTTTTTGGCAGCCACCATACCTGCCTAAAGGTATATTCAGTGATTTCACTTAATTCAAATATCATATATATTTCTTCTTTTTATAATCCTCCCTACTATATCAAATCAATTCAAATCAAAGTGTTACCGGGACAGAACCGGGGTTTTTTTCTCCAAATCACCCAAATCACTGAATGCTCATTTAAGCATCTGTTTTTGTGAGAAGGAAGAGCCACATTTCACCCATTTTGCAACCAGATCTTATTTTAGTTAGAGACACAAAACACTTTCCTGGGGTTTTTATGTGGGTAATATGTGTGTGTGTGTGTGTGTGTGTGTGTGTGTGTTTTTTGTTTTTAAGATATTTTAGGTTTTTAAAGTGTCCATGGGCTCCATGATGTCATGGACACTGGGCTCTCTTCCTTTCTGGACTACAATTCCCATAATGCTTTGGTGCACTGCTCCTCCTTGTGGATAGGGGGAGGGCTGTATAAGGGTGCTATAAATGCACCATTTACCAATGTGAGCCTGACATTTTATTTAGATTAGATTATATTACATTACATTACATTAAATTTATTGTCACTGCACAGAGTATACAAATACTTTGACAAATTTGGTTGTTGTATAGTACAGCATGTAATTATGGAGTATCTTTACCTTAAAACCGCAGGGAGAAAATTTAGAAATGTCTGGTGAATTCTGCAGTTGATCTATCTACCAAAAAACACAGTTTCCAACTTTCCATATTCTTGCCAAAAATATCAGATATTTGGTGTAGAGGAGAAAAGGTGGTTCAAAGGACCACCCAAATTGATATTGAAAGCGCCATTTGAGTCTCCTAATTGTGGCCAATGATGTCCACTGAGGGGTGTGGTCAATGTGAAGGTTGAAGGGTATTTAATCAGATCTCAATCAAGCAGCAGGTGTTGCTGACAAGAGGCAAACAGTTTTCAGACTGTGTTTAGGAGGCTGTTTGTACCATTTACGTTTATTGCATTTATTTATTTATGTATGCTGCAGTGACTAGGCCTGCAAAAACAGATAATAAATCCTCATTTTACCAACTCTACGCACATGTTTGGACATCACTTCCTGGAGCACACGTCTTAACTACAACCCCACTGTCGGCGCTACAGATATATATATATATATATATATATATATATATATATATATATATATATATATATATATATATATATATATATATATATATTTGACCGTGGACGCCTATCTGAAAATGTTTGAGACCCCCAGAAGAGAAGATTTGTATTTAAAAATAAATAAATAAACAATGTCAGAAATAGCAGATGAGTGTGGCTGCGAGCTTGTAGATCTGCTATTTTTTATACCACTTTTCTAAACCAATGTTGTACATTACAATTTACAATTTAGGCATTTAGCAGACGCTCTTGATCCAGAGCGACTTACATTTAAGCAAAAACAAAAGCATGTCATACATCACATATATAAAAAGTAGTTGAATCGTGTATAAGCTAAGAACGTAACAGTGGAGTATCTATGTCAACTATACATACTATACTATATTATATATTATACAATATACATGTGTACTATAAAGTGCTATGGCTACATAAAATGCAATTCTAGTGCTGTCTACGTAACGAGCTATAAGTCTGTCTAAAATACTATCTAAGTCGACATAAAATGCTATCTAAGGGGCTAGGCTATGGCAATTGCTACGGGCCATGGTGGAGTCTAAAGAGGTGGGTTTTCAGACTACGGTGGAAGATTGGGAGTGAGGCTGCAGTTCTGACTGTGATGGGAAGTACATAAATCCTAAGAGTTCTCTCAATGTCGCTATTTGTATAGCTAAAATCTAAAATGACACAGACACCGTCCCATTACCTGTCCTCTCCAGCTGGTCCCGCCCTTCATGCCACAGGTCTCCTCAGAGACGGACACGCGATACTTTGACGAGGAGTTCACGGCTCAGACCATCACCATCACTCCCCCAGAAAAATGTGAGTGGCACGTTTCACAGTTTACCATGAAGTGCATCTGTCACTGCAGCTCAAAGTTTCATTATCTTCATTATTTGTCTTCCAAGGCAGCGTAGTCATTTGTTCCCATGTTTGGTTCTCTTGTGCTTGTAGGTCTGTTATTTTTGAAAAATCGAAGAGCGACTGACATAGAAACATAGCTGTCAGGATGTAGAAGACATTTTTAGAATCTGATCTCAGGTCAGAACACTGCACCCTCCTCACAGTGACACCCGGCCACAGTGTGCCGTGTTCGGGTACACTTGCCTTCATTTTGGCTTCAACACGAACTACTAGGAATCCAGGACACCCCCAGAGAGCACAGCAAAACCCCTGGCATTCAAGGGGGCCCATGAACGTTCGATGGTACACTATAGGGCTCCATCTTACCCCTTATCCCTAAACTTATTTGCAATCTTTTACTATTTTAAAACATTTAAAAAATAGTTCAACTAGCCAATCTACATCAACACGTTATCGTGTAGATCGGCTATTTGTACTATTTTAAAATGTTTTAAAATAGTAAAAAATGGTAGGGGATAGGGCCTTGTGCCTACTGTACACAGGGACCACAGGGAATCAGACTTTGATTCCAAAGAAGAAGCCTGATAAAGGATTAGATTTACACATCCAATGAAGTGGATGATCGAGGATGCTCTGGCCTGGGACAGGCATTGAGAAAGAGAGCAGCGGGTGGGTGCGTTTCTGGACCTCGTTTCTGGGTGCGTTTCTCATGCACTCTTAGCCCTGCTAAGAGTGCATGAGAAATGGTGGGCAGAGAGAGCAGGTGGACATCCTACTAATGAATGAACAAAACTTTTGTCTGTTTGTCTGTCTGTCCTAATCCTTTTTTCACCTCAGTGGGTTGACCAATCGATCCGAACACACGGGCATTGAACATTGTCATATGGAGTGAGGGAGCCGATTGGCTGGCTAGGCCAGATCAACCCTAGTATCCCGAATTCTGGGCATGTCATAATAGGCGAACATTCATCAAAAATATAAAATAAGAGATATAAAATAGCAGATTCACAAGCTCACAATGTGTTGCAAGCTTGTAGATCTGCTGTTTTAACATAGGGTTTGAGTGGTTAACACTAATAACATTCTCCCTTTCTTCCTTTCAGTTGATGAAGACGGGATGGACGCGGCCGACAGCGAGCGAAGGCCCCATTTCCCACAGTTCTCCTACTCGGCCAGTGGGCGAGAGTGAGCGCTCCAACCCAGCCGGCCAGCCAGTATTGCCCCCATTCGTGGCCATTTTGAGGAAAACGCGTAGCCATTTTAGGAAAAAAGTCTCCCCTCTTTTTCTCCTTCTCTGCTGCCACGCAGACTGGGAGAAGTCTTTCTAGGGACTTTAAAAGAGGTTTTGCACAGTGGGATAGACTCAAACCGGTCTCCCCACACTAAAAAAAAAGTCTCCTACATTTTCAGCGCTATTTACTGCAGAAGGCAATGTTTTTGTTATTTATTTTTTCTCTCTGTCAGTATTAGGTTGTCAACCCGGTTGCGTTCTTGGTTGTTATTTTGGTTGTTGTTGTTTTTTATTTCCTTTTTGTTTTCGTTTGACTCTTTTGCACTTGGTTTGGAAGAGCCGTTTTAGGGAACAAAACCAAAAATGTTGCCTTATGTGTGCAGATGTTTCGTATCATACCGACAGGGTGTTTTGGGGGAGTGGGAGGGCATGTGTGTGGGGGTTTGGGGGTCATTCTTAGTTGAGAATAATCCTGCCTTCAAGTCATGTTGGAGATATCGTAATTACGAGACAAGCTCACGCGGATGCCCCGGCAGTGTCGTAAACTCAACATTTTCTACGAGCCTCAACTTTGCTAGTACTTTGTCGATAAAAAGTAATGGTTCAAATTGTGGTAGTAAGAGTTACTGGTTATTGTTGGTGACAACAATGTGTGTTCTGTGTTCATTGGTGACGTGTCATAGTAAGATTGATGTCAAGCACCCCAAAATTGATACATATTTGGCCACGGTCAGCTTTTGAATAGCTGAGAACTTTTCCAAGATTTTTCAAAAAAGTTAATTTTATTTGTAAAACAGCCAAGGTTGACCAAAGTGCTGTACCGCAAACAAATATTGAGCTTAATAAAACGATGAAACTTTAAATTCCAGACCGAATACGGATCCTGTATTAGTAGCACAAAATAAGCCTTTCTACAGCGTCCATTTTGTTTCCAACCAAAACCAACTTCCAAACTCTCAAGTAGGAATTTCCCAGGAGGACTTGAAGGCAGCATGCGTGCATGGCTCGTGGTTCACTCAAAGCCGAAGTTATACTTAGTTGTGCACGGGTGTCGTGCACCAAAAATAGCAGATGTACAAGCTCATGTCTCGCTCTGCGATGCATTGCGAGCTTGTAGATCTACACAAGTAGTATAAACTAGGCTTCAAAACCCAACTTTTGTTTCACATACATCGCCATGGTAGTGCACATTCCCTTATCCCATGGCAACAAAAATCACTGTCTACACTCTACAGGAAAGGAAAAATACAAAGAAAATGAACAAAAGAGAAAGAAAATGGAACAGAGAAGTTTATATCATTCCCGTAATTGTTGCAGTGTTTTTTCTTTTCTCTTTATTATACATTTCTTTAAATCCAATTTATTTTCCAGTTTTTCTTTTTTTTTAATAGAAACACTAACCTGCCAAGAAACTGCACGGTTCACTCAGGCAACACAGAGCACAACCACATACAACTCAGATGAGATACTGTTCTGGCTTCGTACACCCAGCAGGGAAGAGAAGCTACTACTATAGTTTTAAACATGGGCCTTTTTTCCTCAGTCATTTTTAGGTTATGGTTGACCTTTTTGTTTTATTTTTCTTTCTCATAGCTGTAGAACTAGTGGTATGGATGTTTACACAATGAACGTGGCTTACTGTATGAGGGACATGTGAGTCAAACCTTATGCTGTCATAGCACACACACAAACACTAATAATAAACTATAGCTGTGAGCCCTGCCATCGCGGTGGCTGTGACGGACTTAAGAAATCAGTATTGGTGAAAGGAAAACTCGCATGCAAACACACATGTACACACACGCGCGTGCACACACACACACACACACACACACACTCACACACACACACACACACACACACACACACACACACACACACACACACACACACACTACCATAGCAAAATGTCAGGGGTTCTGAGTCTGACCAATGACGAATCAATATTGATATAACAAAAAACATTTAAAAAAATGTATTCACACTTGATTTTAATCTCAATTGACTGTATCAATAAGTCACTGATCATATCACATGAAACTGAGCCGTGAGACTCTGGCATATGCAGACTGTGTTGAGGGAAGGGAGTGTAATAAGGAAAGATGTTTCCCCCACCTTTGTAATGTAAATATGCAATGCCTTTTTTGTTTTTGTTCTTTCGTGGCATCTTGACAGACATGAACTTGTTTGTGTGTGACTGTACTTCGAGCTTGCTGAAAAGAAGTGACCGAGAAAAAAAAAGAAAAAGAAAGAAAAATGACTCCGAACTAATATTAAAAGGATAAGAGAAAAAAAAAGTGTCAAGGACTGGAGCCCTCAATCCTTTTTTTTTCTTCTTTTTTTTTTAACGCTGCGTCGACTTGTATGTTCAGAGAGGATGTTTCCGGGGAGATGAGCGAGCCTGGCTGTTCTTGTTGCCTTGGTCCAGTGGGTGTGGCCATGCAGCATCCATCCAAGTTTGTGTGAGAGGACATGGATTTAACTGTGGAGTATGCACTGTAACGTTTGTTTCTACAGACTCCTCCCCTCTTGTTTAAAAAAGGAAAAAAATTGAAGAAAAAAAAAAACGTGGGACCATGGTGAAGTTTTTTGCAGTGCTGGTTTCATCAGGTTGTTCTGATCCCCCCCCCCCCACCCTTTTGTACCATAGTACCCGTTTTATTTATGTTTGTGTCATTCTAGACAGTGTAACCCATTCTGTTGTCGAGTCAAAAGGCACCACTTGAAAGTTGCTGAAGGATGATGATGATGTTGGATGCATTAACTGAAGACTTTTTTTTTTATCCAAACTTTTCTTTTTTTGATCGTTTGCTTGTTTGTTTTCTTACCAAAACATTAGGGCAAGAACCCAATAGTGGACTTGCATTGCCGTGGTAGTATTTATTTTGAATTAAATTAAAAGAATACATTTCAGGGTTTTGGTGTGAAATCTTTCATCACTTGATAATTTACCATTCAACAAATATTTAGGATACAGTGACGTAAATTCACGTGTTGGTCCTTTGTAACAACTAACAAGATACCATTTTACAACAATGCTATTCTTTTCCATATGGTAGATCCCATTTTGGGCCAAACCTCCAGTTAAACTAATTTGCCACATAACACAATGAATCTGAGGTATGGAACAGTGTCTTTATTTGAAAGACAGAACTTGAAGAGATTCATAAAATGTTCTAAAGGAATGAAAGGGTAAATCACAATGAAAACTTAAGATAGGATACAAAACAAAAACTTTCATTTCCTTTTTTTCTCCTTTCTTCAACAGCATTGAATGTTCTTTAAGCAGTTTATACAACATTCACTTCATACAAACACAATTCCATAATGTCTTCTAGGGATGGCTTTTTCAAGTACAATCTTTGTTTCATTATAAGCCAATCACCAAAGATGGTCCTTTTTGTTTAGTTTTATCAAACTCAATACTTCCAATTAACTTAAAATTTGAAGGAAATTTTCAAGTAAAGACATGAAAGTGAATCTTTTAACAGAAAGCATTTTGTTTTGGACTCTTGAAGACTCCAGAAGTGGTCACTGGTGTAGTGAGATAGGCAGGGTCACTCTGGTATAGCGGGTGGCCAGTCCACATCAACAGACTGAGGGGGCAAACACAACAACATAAATTCAACATTGCATTTAGATATTAAATAGTATAACCAACCTTAACCACGTTCAACCAGGTGTCACTATTTTGGGCAGGTCATTATAGGCACACATGTTCAGTAATGAACACAAATAGCTGATCTACAAGCTCAAAAACCCAATGGTGTGCCGTGGGCACATAACGTTTTAAAACACTGGGATAGATAATGTCAATTGTCAATGTACCAACCATTTGAGTAGAAAGGGATCCAATGAATTAATGAAATCTCTGCTCGATTACCCGAACCATGCTGTCTGCACTGAGACAAACTGGGCAGCTCGCCAGGGAATACATTAATGATAAAGTAATGAAGTTTACCAATCCAGATAAGTAGTCAGAATCTACAAAGTGGAGAATAAAGTGTCTGCAAGGTACTCAATGTGATAAGGGAAGGTTTGGATGCATGTCACTGCAAATAAATGGGCCATGCAGTTATACACACTTGCACAGCAATCCACTACAAGTGTTTTTATCTTCTTTTTTTATACACGTTTTTTACAAGTGAAGTTTTCCTGCAGATGCAGCCAAAGGCACCCTCTAGAGGCTATCACACTTACATGCTCTATTGATGATACCACTGAAAGGACACACCAGTTATATTTGAATAAAAGTATAGCGGACAAGACTTGAGTTCGAAATCATTAAGCATACATGTTAAATTATGCTCAATGTTAGCTATGGAATCATCATGGAACATGATTCTGGCCCGTCAGATCTCAGTAGAGCAGAGCCAACATGGCTGAGCTTTCATTAATTTATGAATGTTCTTAAAACATTTAATTCATGCCGAGGTCTAGCCCTGAAACATGACTCATAATCATGACAGTCATGACGCAACTGAAGCCAGTTTTACGCAATCGCTACATTTGCACTGAAAACGTTTACATAAACATTCAGATTTCAAATATAAAGTGTGCCACATAATAATCGCTGTCCCAGTAAATCTGTCCCGTGGCCCACGTGGTGAGTACTTTATATTTGAAATATGAATGTTTATGTACATGTTTACAATGTAAATGTGGCGATTGCGTAAAACAGGCGGAAGTTAATCCATGACTCTCGTGAAGTATGAGCGTCATGTGAACCATGGCTAGCAGAGGTCAGATGGTCGCACCTCAACATCCAGCTCCAGGATGTCTGCGTCTGTCTTCAGTAGCTGACAAAGGTTAGGCTTTGTACGCCCAAAGTCCCCATGGACAAACTCCTTGATGTAACTGGGAATCATGGTTACGGAGCAGTCTGTGCACAGTTTTGGCAATGTTAAACAGGGTGCAATTGTTAGAAATATGAATTAGGCCTTGTTCTCCAGAGTAGACCTACAGCTATTTGTAACTAACCACTTTTCTCCTCCTTAAATGTGTGTGTGTGTGTGTGTGTGTGTGTGTGTGTGTGTGTGTGTGTGTGTGTGTGTGTGTGTGTGTGTAAAATGCACCATCATCATCTCTGTCGTGAAGATGTTCAGTAAGAAATCAATAGAAGATGGAGAACAGTGAAACTATTTAACTGTATGCATATACAGTAAATCAGAGTGGTACAGAAAAGCTTATAACCTAAATGTTTTAAAGCATCCATTAAAAGTGTGTGTGTGTGTGTGTGTGTGATTAAAGGATACGTCCCAGCCTGGGTTTTGAGCCCCAGGTAAAAGTGATGTGGGTCCACAAAGCGGGTGCTCATATTGTGGATCATACGTTTCCGGACTGCCAACGCCCGGCGATGCAGCACCCTCAGAGGAGTCTTCTGGTTTATTGTCAATTCCTGACACAACACACACACACACACACACACACACACACACACACACACACACACACAGGTGACGGACCAACTAACGGGAATTGCACATTTTCATAGTAAATGCGACCTGGAGTCGCAATAACAAACTGCACGTCTCCTTGACACATTAGGTTTTAAACCGGTTTGTTTTTGCAAGCAGCACGATCTAGACTATAAATTCAATGTAAATCACTATATTCAACCATGCTCTTATTTGTATACAACAAGGAATTAACATAAGTTGAAAGAGTTCACACATTTTGCGCCCACGGTAAAGGTGGTGCTCAACCTTTTCTGGATTTGTGCATTTTCATGGTATGTTATGATCCGGCTGATTAGATCACTAGAACTACTGTAGTAATAGACATTGACCATCACAAACGTGTTTTACGTGTTTTGGGGCTTTTTATTAATTCATAATCGTCTCGCTAATATTTACCGCAAAGCAGCGCTCCCCTGTCGCTAAGCAATGCTCAGGTCACTGTATTTTCATTTTGCCTGTAGCAAGATGGCAGCCCGCACACCGATCTTTAGAGGCTGCCTCAGATTAAGGTGGATTGAACAAAGCTGATTTCACTTCCTGATTTTTGGTGAAGGGAAACAGAAGAGTTTTCCAAGTAAAACTGAGAGCTGTATATGGTGGTGGTAGCTGGAGGTTTTGCTGGCGGTCAATGTTAACATCCAAGTGTTTTGCCAATTTCTTTATGCAATATCCTCCTCACACCCCAGAGACTGCTCTACCACATGTCGATGGGTGTATTATTATGCACTCGACT
This sequence comes from Protomyctophum bolini, assembly GCF_963924005.1. Classification (NCBI taxonomy): domain Eukaryota; kingdom Metazoa; phylum Chordata; class Actinopteri; order Myctophiformes; family Myctophidae; genus Protomyctophum; species Protomyctophum bolini. The sequence goes on along the minus strand of NC_137864.1, from coordinate 9,808,575 downwards.
CATACAGTGAGTTCTATTCCATTAACTGCTGGTTTCAGCAGTACTGCAGGTTACACTGTCGGTTGTGAGCCAGATAAGAAGATATATGTGAGTATGCATATAGAGATTCCTGAATGTTGTGTGTCAGGAAACACACTCACTTTAATATCGTCGATAAATGTGATGTCTTCTTTCTGTAGGGGTTTCTGGCTCCAGACGAGAGCTGTGTACGATTTAGTTTTCTCTTCTTCACCCTCCTTCATATGAGCCATGGAGTCTCTTAATACACACAGGTGACAGTGTTTTGCTTTTCATTTTCTTCAGACAAGTCATTGTAGAAGCAAAGAGAGACAAGACATTGTAGAGAGATGGGACATAAAGAGAGAGAAGGGGAAGGATCTGCAACACAGATGTCCAGTCTGGAACCAACGTGCATGTGTGGTGTGTGCGTCAGAGAAAATTATATACCTCGATACAATCTGTAGATCTCTCACTCTGATTTTCTCTGAAGATTTGTTGATGGTCTATGAGGGGAACAAGTACAGCACATGTGAGTGAATGCGCGCGCGCGCGCACACACACACACACACACACACACACACACACACACCCCTAGTGAGAGAAAGTACCTCTTGTATCTGTTTAACTTCCTGTTTGGTCAACCTGATTCGATGAGGATTCATCAGCTCCATTGCAAATGGACGACCTGTTGACCCAACACACACACACACACACACACACACACACACACACACACACACACACACACACACACACACACACACACACACACACACACACACACACACACACACACACACACACACACACACACACAGTGAGGTCAATTGTCAAATTGGCATAGTAAAATTAGTTAAGAGGTGTAACTGTGAAGTACGTTACCAGTGTAAGGAGTTTAACTTAAAGTAATTTGTGAATTTGAAGGGACAACAAACACAGGCACTTTTGGGGGGCTCTCACCATTTCCAAGAGTTCGAACATCAACATCTTCTCTTCCCGATGAGGAGAAGTTGAAGCCTGTCCACAAATCAACAGTTGACAGCTTGTTTGATTGCCAACACATTTTACATTACAAACACTCTGTGTACTGTCTCAGTCATTATTTAGCTAGGCAAATTAATTTGAACCCACCATCTGCTCTGAAAGTGCTAATAATAGGCGCAGCGATCAGCTCCTCCACTGAAGACTCCATTTTTCTCTCTCCATCAATCACCCATGGAGTCTGAGGCAGGGTGCGACTGAACTTGTTGTACCTCCCTAAATGCCACCATACACAGAGATGAGAATAGGAAAGACATGATGGAGTGCATCTTCTAGGCACGTCTGTCCAGGGCCAGACCAATACAAGAGCCATACTAGGCTTAATACAGTATGTCTACTTAAATTAACTGTACCAATAACAGATTTACGACCATGAATATTAAAATGAGAAGTGAGAGAACATAATTAAAATTATGCACATATTGCAATGTACAATAATTGTAGCTGATGATAAACAAGAAATGAAATGTAATTTACAGGTGGTTGCTTGTCTCCGCGGCGCAAAGGCTTTTTTTGGCCTGAACGGGGCGTATAGGGCCTTAGAGGCCAGCCAATCATGAAAATATCGGCACTAGATCGGGACTAGACTAGTCCTCTGGATGTTTGTTGACAGCTGGCTAGTGCAGGAGTTCCCAAATGTTTTCAGCTTGACCCATGGACCCAAACGTACACAAATACATTATGACTTAATCCCATATACCCATTTCATAAATAGTGCAATCTACTTGAGCTCTATGTCACGGTTTATAATACACAGAGCATATACTCAAATATGACGACAATATATCATAATATCGTACCAGCCACAAAGACAGATGCATGAACACACTGGATCTCCTGTGTTGTACACTTGGTTGTCGGCTGTATAGGAGGACATGGGTAGTGTCTAAACAAAAGGAAATTATTACAAAAGATAATCAATTAATAAGTGACGGCCAGTAAAAAAAAAAAAAAAGTTTAGGGGCACAACAGTTAATCCAACCAATAATTGATTTAATCAATTATAAAAAGGATTATCAGTTTAGCTGAAACTGTGTCATGATGCAAAGCACTGTGAACTTGTAGTTCAGCTATTTTCATGCAACACCAATGTACAACAAAGCCCAAACTACGGCTTAAGTGGTTCATCAGACTAAATCGATAATTTTAAGAAAAATAATTTGAATTTTTCAATTACTCAAATGCAATCAGTAGAATCATTACAAAGAATGTAATGGATAGTTTCAGCCCTAAGTCTGGACCTATAACATTGTATCTCAGCTTGTCACACTTACGCAGTGAACTTGTCAGCACGTATATTGTCCAGGGCTTTGACTACTGCCGTTCTCGTGTACATTGACTACAAGAAGATAGGGGGAAAAAACAATGGAAGCGGAAAGCAGTTTATTCCAAAAGAAATTAACTTATTGTGATGCTGTGGCCAGGACACCACACCACACACACACACACACACACACACACACACACACACACACACACACACACACACACACACGATCGTTAGATATTCTGTCCAAACTAAACAATTTTAGCTGGTACAATATAAAATACATTATCTTGAGATCTATATTTTTCTTACCTCTTTGTTCTTAGTTGGTTTGAAGGCGTCTGGACATGTTGTGGAACTACGTGAGAGAGAGACGGATAGTTGAACCAACTCTCATTTCATTAACCTTCACACACATTCACATTATGATTTCAAACACACACCTGACAAATGTTCTACGGTATTTAAATTATACAATTATCTTCTATAGTACTTCAAGAGACATGCATTGGGTTAAATCTATTGGCTGGCATTTTTTACTTTTGCCCTGTGAAGTAATTCTCTTGTATTAAAATAAGCATTTAACAGCTCTATATTATGATAGTTGTCATTGTTATAGCTATAGAGTATTTGTAAAGTTAAGTGTTTGTAAAGTCTCACGGAAAATACATTTTCAGGTTCGGTGCCAAAGAGACTGGGCCCCGAGACTGGGCCCCGTTATTGAACGGCACGCCCGCACACAAAATATTCAAACTAAAAAAACTACTACCTTCTGTGGGTAATCCTTAGAATGTTACTAATATGCTTTTCTCTCTCTCTCTGTACAAAGTGAACTTACAGAAAGTGGCAGTCTGAGTCTGTCTCGGGGTGGGTGAAACTGAGGTTGACCTCTAGTGCACTCTGAAAGGTCATCATCTGTTTCACAGGAGACAAGAGAATATGGACACTACTGTACTGTAATGGAGTGAAATATAATGGCTGGGTGACCAAAATATATGCAGTGAGAACCCTATTATCAAGCATTTTAAGTAGATAAGATAACATATCGGTACAATGACAGAGTGACTAATATATTCTCTGCCCATGACTTCCTAGTCTCCTTGAAAAAGCTGCTCCTCAAACAAAGATTGTTAACGTAGGAAGATACACCATCCCAATTGGAACAATTAGAGACGACATGGTACATAAATCCTACAAATGGTCTCCTAAGTGGGCACCGTTGTCCTATGTTTACTGGTACTAGATCGCACAAGAGTGTGTTGCTAGGACAGAGAAAGTTCGATAAAGTAATTTTCTCCTGATTTGTCTTGCTACAAAAGGCCATTTTAGTATGAAAATCATATTGTGTGGCTTGTGATGATCGGGTCTAATATTTAGTTCAGTGACCAATTAATGGTTCAGAAGCTGTGTTCACGTTCACTCTTCTATTGGAATGAATAGACCCCAACCTGCTTCTGGTCTCCTAAATAAGCGTCCGCCCACTTCACAAAGATACGGGAAGTAAACAAGAGATGGAATGTCTTGCTATTTCCGTCTTAGCCATCAATTCAGGCACTCTTTGTAAGATTGTAAACTTCCAGGTCACAGGGTCATGTACCTTTGCGACCATGGTAACGCCTCCAAGTTCCTTGTTGATGTGGCTCTGCACAATCCACTTGAACGCCTCCTTCACCAGGATGATATCATCCTGGTCTAGAGTCATCAACTTGGCTCTATGCACAGACATCAACCAGAAAAAACATTAGATAAATGCTGTAATTTTGAAAAACACATGTTAAATGTGCAGTGCATTACAGTACAGTACAGTAAAGAAAAGATGCTGATGATTACCTCACTTCCTTCTTCACATACAGCCAACAGGAATGCTGATGGATAAAAAGGGATAAAATGCTGCATAATTACATTGTTACAACAGTGTCAGAGGACTACAAATAAATGACTGTGTTCCTTTCTGTGGAGATTGCAACAAACTTGAATATATCCACAAACAGTGGTAAGGATCCTAATACACTCCTTTGTACAATATATATACAATGCATGCATTATTATTAGTTTGCATTATGTTATGCACAATGTAATAGCCAATGCAAAGAAATTGAGCATGTAGATCTGCTACTTTCAGACAGAGTATAAATTAAGCCTTAAATTAGGCACACTAATTGAAGTGTAACAGCTTTGAAATGTATGGTCTCCAAGTCTTGCATCACATGCCTGTGACTGACAACAATAGGAAGTTTTATTTAGATGAAAGTAGAAGACAAGTCTGAGGTCTCCACTAAGTCAACGTTTTTGGTTCAATTTCAATAGATCAGCAATGTCACAACACAATGGAGTACAATCGGGATTACAGTATTTGTTTTCCGGCTTTAGAAGTGGGTTGTTCAGAATATTCATGTACATAGTTTTGGTGCTGCCCTTGCCAACAAGAATAACACTGTATACTGTATATAATTTTTACCTGAATGACATTCCCTTTAACAGGGTAGATTTTCACAGACAGAATTCATAATAGCATCATTTTACATATCCAAATGCTTAATTGCATGATTAACAATGCATTCCGCGTGTGTTTTCTAAAGGGCTTTTCTTTCTCTCACACAGAAACACACACCTCTCTGATACGTAGCTGAGCAGGGAGAGAGACGGACAGCATCATGCTGTCACACTCATAGTTTCCGGTCTTCACAGCCTCCACAATCTGCATCAAGAGAAAAAGAATCGTTAACCTCAGATTGCACTGATGTCACCCAAAAGCGCCAGGATGATGCCAGTGACAAATGATAAATATGATACAAATCCTAAAGAGTCTGAACACACACCTTCATGGCATTGGTTTTATCACTGAACTCTGGTAGAATGCCTAAGCATACTGCACACATATGTGACTCCTTGGCTTTTAGGCTGACTTGGTCTGTTGCCATGGAAACTGCATCATCAGAGCCTCCCTCTGGTTTGATGTCAGTCAATGACAGCTTCATCTTTTTACTCGGTGGGTCTTCGGTGGGTTCTTCTGGTACCGATGAACCTTCAGTGTCGTTTCCACCTGTGGGTTCTGGTACGGATGTGTCTTGTAAGTTGTTCGCTGCATCACTTATGAAAACTTGAAGTTCTTTTACTGTATCCTGAAGGAATTAAAGAAAATGCATGTTATGCACAAGGAGTGTATTCAGTAACTAGACAACACTTTGCATAATGTGCAGACTGAACCCACCCGTGGATATTGATTTCCTTCAACAGGTTATTACACACAAAGAGGCTCCACACCCGATAAGACTAAAACAGCTTACGGTAATTTACCCAACCAGCTCATGCTACCATTATTGTAATATCCTCACCCCCTTAACTTCGGCTTGCAGATTTTGGCTTGCCTATTTTCTGTGAATGTTAGGGATAATATGGTTCAAGTGGTTAACCTAGGCAGGGTGACCAGACGTCCTGGTTTGGCCGGGATTGTCCTGTTTTCAAGCTGTGTGTGTCCGCCTGTCCGGAGTCCCGACAAATATAGGGGCTGAATATGTATGGTCACCCTAGGTTAATCTCAAAGTTCAGTTAACCTTAATGTTAGTGATCTACCTCATAGGGCTTCTGGTAGGCACCTGCCGTGCGCACACTGCAGAATCTGAGAACACAGTGTGCACAGCATCCAGCTGACAGCAGCTTCTTGATTATAGGTTTGTCCTTCTCCTTCAGGGGCAGCATGGTACAATCTGGAATGGTTCAGGACACAGAAAAATGTTTCCTACTGTACGCATGGTCCCATACTGTTTTTCCTTCACACTGACGCTGCACACAATTATGATTGTGACCCTTTGTAACCCTTAGTTGGAAATGTAGGGTTTCCAGCAACATATTATGGAATGAATGTGGTGTTGGTTTATCTTATCTGGCTCATCATCACTGCAAAGTGCAAACATAATCCACTTTGTAGCTGACAAGTTACTCTACAAAGTCTACATCAACAAAATACATCCAACCAAGAATACATACTAAAAACTAACTTAAAACATGGTTTATTTGACCGGTTGTGTAACGTAACGTAGCTAACTTTGAGCATTAATTAATTAATAGTGAAAACAAGCATAACTCACACACAAAAATCTTTGGAAAGATTAGCAAATTCAACCCCCCAAATACTTCTGCTACAGTATACTGACTCAGGCTCAGCCGAAAATAAACGAATCAAAATAGCCCAGATCAGCTTACCTTTAAATTGGTATTATTGTTATAAAAAGACTAGTTTTCTTCGATCCGCACATGTAACCCCCGTGGGCAAAGCTCTAGACTACTATTTCACGTCATCTCCGAGCGTCTTGCAGCTGGGTCCTTTCTTTCCTAACAAGAGTCGCAGCCGGTGGCTCTGGAAGGTTCTAGTTGAAGCAGGAGCACGTCAATAAATCTGGACCCATCCTTAGCCCAAAAGGAACCCACCGACACCAGCGCTCATCTAGTCCTCATCCGAAGTATTTTCTTTACAATTTACCACGAAAATTAAGTAAGGATACCTGAAGTGATGGCGACGACAAGAATCCTGAGCGGAGGCAATCTGGGCAAAAACAAAGGAGGGGCGTATGTGGACCGCGACAAGCCGGCGCAGATTAGATTCAGTAATATATCTGCTGGAAAAGGTAAAGATTCTAATGAGGCATTCTCGGGCTTTATTTCTAAACGTGTGTGTCTGTGCGTGTCCCTTACTTGCGCGTGTGTGTTCACGACCAGTTTCTACGACGGTTCTTTTCCCTGTATCATCCATCACAAGGATGCTATACGGTAGCCTGGCCCAGGCTGGGCTGCTTCAGCTTCATGCACTGTCTGCAACAATGCACATGACTCAACATAAGAGTAGGAAGTTCATGTACTGCTAGAACTGAATTGAACCAATGCTCCGTCGGACCTAGCCCAAACATTTAGACTCTCGTGGAGGTTTTTTTCGATTCTGACGAATCAGAATCGGGAAAAAAAACCTCTACGAGAGTCTAAATGTTTGGGCTACGTCGGACCATAGCATGCCTCCCGCCCCAACCTAAATCCTAATGCATTGCCTATTCTCTGATTAATTGAATATGAACAATCCCAATGGAAACATGCTATAGGCTTTCTTGAGTTTTAAATCACCTTAGCAGATACACACACCCCAACCTTAGCCTTGCCTAACACTAAGCCAAAAGTTCACCCAGAATTTTGCCACACTTGCCGAGTTAATAGATCTGTTCCTTTCTGCAAGCGACACCATCAGAAGACAAGGTAGCTCTGGTCCATAGCTCTAGCCTTTAATGCGTATTAGAGCTATGGGTCAGAGCTAAAGACAAGGTATAATGTGTACGTTAGGCTTTACACTCAATACACTGCCATTCTTTATTACAAAAGTAATGATTAACAACTCTGTCAAACCGATGAGCACTTAAAATGCTATAAAAGGCCTTTTATTTATAAAGTAAAGCACGCTTCTGATGTCTTGGTTGCTGTGATTTTTAATTTCATCAGACGGCGTCTATGAATTTGTACTGTATGGACGTGGTGTGCTCTGCAGAAAATAGAAATACTGACTGAATGATTTGTTTTTGACAGCTGTCGCAGATGCCATCAGAACCAGCCTCGGACCCAAGGGCATGGATAAGATGGTAAATGGAAATGGTCTTTGTTTTGGTTCTTTTAACAGATTAAATTCATGCATGTGTCTATAAACTGGATGTAAATGTTTCAGATCCAGGATGGGAAGGGTGATGTGACCATTACCAACGATGGTGCCACTATCCTGAAACAGATGCAAGTGCTCCACCCTGCAGCTAAAATGGTATATGTTTTTTGAAACATTAAGTGACTGTCATGTGATGGTCATCCCTGAATATCCCTGTCTGATCTGTTACTCTAAGCAGGTTTAAAATAAATACTGAACAATTTGGACCAAAAATGTGGTTGTGAACTTGTGACCACGCCCCGGTAAGATTACTCACCAATACTGTGAGGATGCTAATGTGTCAGGGTGTGTGTTTTTAGCTCGTTGAGTTGTCCAAAGCCCAGGACATTGAGGCTGGTGATGGCACAACCTCTGTGGTGGTGATCGCTGGAGCTCTGCTTGATGCCTGTTCCAAACTACTCCAGAAGGGTATGTACTGTATGGGCCGATTCATACTCCTAGACCTGAAAAAACTCGATTCGGTTCTGTAAAGACTACCATATGACATCATTCGAGGTTCGGGGGGGGAGGGGGAGGGGGGGGGGGGGGGGGGGAGAGGAGGGCAGGAACCATCCTAAATTCGGCACTTTGGTGCCACTGAAATTTTGTGTCGAGCCAAAATAATTTCGGCACTATAGCAGTATTTCTAATAAGAATCACTCGAGATTGTGTTGAATAAATGTATTGCCCCTCAACATACTTTTTTGGCAGCAACCAGTCAGACTGATTTTGTGGCCATCGCAGCTTGTAAATGAGTGTTCTGTTCATCCCTCGGCCAGGTATCCATCCAACTACTATCTCAGAGTCCTTCCAGAAAGCTGTGGACAGGGCTGTGGAGATTCTGACCGACATGAGCACACCAGTGCTGCTCAGTGACCGTGAGACACTGCTCAACAGCGCCACCACCTCTCTGTGCTCCAAGGTGGTGTCCCAGTATTCCAGCCTGCTGGCGCCCATGAGTGTGGATGCCGTGATGAGGGTTATCGATCCCGCCACGGCGACTGGCGTGGACCTTCATGACATCCGCATTGTCAAGAAGCTCGGGTAAACCATCAAATCGTTATCCATTTGTAAAAGAAAAAATGTAATCATGGAAACTAATGAATTTGAGCAAGATTTTAGCACATTTTGGGAACATTTGGGCAAGTGGCTGTTTTTTGTACAAAACTAACTTGGAATGAATTCAGAATCATGAAAAAACCCTATTTTTACATGTCACATGCTACTTAAAGCATAAGGAAAGTTTGACAGTTTGGCCTCATACAGGATGTTAATGGCAGGGTCAGAAGAAACCCCTATAAAAAATTGCCCAATACCGACAGCCGGTCAGCAAGTGGATTCATAAATAAAAGTACAGTAACAGTATATAGACTATTTTAGGCCAATAAAAAAGACTATATAGTATATACCAAATTTCTCACTTTAAACAAAAGAAGCATGTCGGCTGCTGGACTATTTGATCAAAGTCTGAACAAAAAGTAAGCAAGGAAAACAAGGTTATGCATGAAATGGTAATCAAGGATCATAGAAGAACCAAGAACCATCATCAGTCTAACAGTAGAATATCCCAAAAATATATACTTCACATGACTTGGCATTCTGAACCACATTCTTGGATGGTAAGGTTTGTAATGCACCTCAGTCTCTGGACACTCAGACAAGTCAGATATATCCTTCATCGTACCATGGTGTTGCTCACTGAAAATGGCTGATCTAGAAGTTCACGTATTGCAATGTGTCTGTGAGCAGCATTACGCATGCCTATGTCATTAGACTCATTACCACAGCAACTAGCACAGATAGGTTGTTGATGACTGAATTCACCTGGCTGATCTGATCACTTGCCAATAACTGAGTGGACAGTCAGTCCTAGAGATACAGTAGATCAGTATCAACTTTATTGTCACATCACAGTATAAAGATGTGGGAGAAATTCAGCTTTCAGGAACGTTGGGGGAGGAGAGAGGAAGGGAGGTGGAAACAAATCATCAAAGATAATTGTAAATTTATAAAAGTAGCAGGTATGTACATGATGCATACCTACAGGTTAGAGATATGGTACAGGTTTAAAAAAAAAAAAAAAAAGCAGGTCCCGAGGTAGGTAGAGCATTATAATTATTTTTAGTGGACACTCGGTCATCCACATGGCTTATTAGTTTTTTGGTGCTACCTGCTAACCCAGTACTTTTGTGTGCAGTGGGACCATTGACGACTGTGAGCTGATTGATGGTTTGGTGCTGACACAGAAGGTGGTCAACACTGGTGTTTCCCGTGTGGAGAAGGCAAAGATCGGCCTGATCCAGTTCTGCCTGTCCCCTCCCAAAACGGATGTGAGTTACCAACTAATACGCTTCAATTTTAGGCTGTATTATTTGTGATGATGGACTACTTATGCATTTGTTACCTCTATGAACGCAGTGGTGCTAAACCTGGTCTCTTGTAGTCCTCAACTTCTTGTAGATATAGTTGCTTAATGCACTAATGTGAAGTAATACAGTTTGACTGATAGTATTTGTCAGCAGTTCTAGTGTCTCTTTATCAGATAAAACAACATTGTGGCCTTTTTCATCCCTTGAACTCTGTGTTTTCCCACTGGTGTCCAGATGGACAACCAGATTGTAGTGTCAGACTATGCCCAGATGGACCGTGTGCTGAGAGAAGAGCGTGCCTACATCCTCAACCTGATCAAACAGATTAAGAAGGCAGGCTGCAATGTCCTGCTCATCCAGAAATCTATCCTCAGGTAACCCTATTTGAATTTCTATTTTTGATGGCCATATATGATTCATGATAAGAATTTAGTGAATGTTGAAAGTGTCATACAGTCAAGTCAACACTGAATGATCCACACGAACTAAATGTATTGGTCAGGAGCGGAGATAAAAGACATGTGTAATTTTGACCTGGTTAACAATGGTAAAGAAGTTTTCAAATACTTTATATTGATACCAAACCTTATCCTACAGAGATGCTATGAGTGATCTGGCTCTGCATTTCCTCAACAAAATGAAGATCATGGTCATCAAGGAAATTGAGAGGGAAGAAATTGAATTCATCTGCAAGGTAAAATCCTAATTTCCTAATCCTAATCAGTCTTGTGACAATGTGGTTTTATTTCACAGCCGCCTCCTAACTGTAGCCATGTTTTATTCCGCTGTGCTGGTTAAATATACACACTGTAGTGACTGAATCTGACAGTACTAATGTTCCTGAACTGCTTAAGTTATAATGTTGGATTTAATTACATTTTCTGCATTAAAACAAATCCTTTGAATTGAAGACTTTTCTCATAGTGTATGAATGAAGTGACTGACTCTCTCTCCTGTCCCCTGTTTTTAGACAATTGGTACCAAGCCCATTGCCCATATTGACCATTTCACACCAGAGATGTTGGGCACAGCTGAGTTGGTAGAAGAGGTCTCTCTGGACGGCTCTGGCAAGCTGGTCAAGGTATGCAGCGGCTGTAGCTTTATTCTCAAAGTGCTCATGCTAATCCTATGCATAGTATGGAATAACACTTGAGATGGTTAGTTGTAATGCAAAATTGCGAGCGAGGAACCTGGATGTGAAAACATGATACTCTGCCCTTTTCTGGCTAGCACTGCTAACTACCCTCTATCGCCACCCTGTGGCAGACTGGCAGTCAACTTGTTCATTGGCCAATGTCTTTTTATATTCAATAGTAATAACAGTTTACAGTAAGTACAAATTTATACCCATATCCAGTACAATGTTGGTTGACTTCCTGATGGGTTGTCTGTGCAGATCACAGGCGTTGCCAATCCTGGTAAGACTGTGAGCATTGTGGTGCGCGGCTCCAACAAGCTGGTGATTGAGGAGGCTGAGCGCTCCATCCACGATGCACTGTGTGTCATTCGCTGCCTGGTCAAGAAGAGGTATGTTTCCCAAACATCTCCTTTCTGGGTTAGCTACGAACTGCCAGAAGACATCTCCGATGTTTGATTCAACCCTTCCTTTAATCTGCTCCCCGTCTGTCCCATAGGGCTCTTATCGCCGGTGGTGGGGCCCCAGAGATCGAGCTGGCGCTGCGGCTGGCAGAGTACTCCCGCACCCTGGCAGGCATGGAGGCATACTGTGTGCGTGCCTACGCTGACGCACTGGAGGTGATCCCCTCCACGCTGGCAGAGAACGCTGGGCTGAATCCCATTTCCACTGTGACAGAGCTCCGCAACAGGCACGCCCAGGGGGAGATCAATGCTGGCATCAATGTCCGCAAGGTGGGTTGGCTGTTCATCAAATATGAGGTTACTTTTTCGTTCATGCCAAGTTGAACAGTTCAAGGGTTATAGACATATGCGAAGAGAAGAAAGGTACAAAAGTTACTGTGTAGTGAAAGGTGAAAAGCCTTAGCCTTCATTAAACATTTTAATTCTGTTGTCTGAATATCTATCAATTAGGGATGCACCGAAAGGGAAATTCTTGGCCGAAACCGAATATAGGAAACAGTTGGCCGAACACCTGAATATTCGGTGCATCACTACTATCCATCCATCTTTCCGTCATCCATGAATGAATTGAGTTTTATTTAGTTGTTGTACAGAGTTTGTCAAAAAAGGCACAAAAGTCATTTGGACCGAAAAGATGTAGTGCTGTAGTCTGAACTTTATAATGCCTACCCTTTTAACCATATATTATGCATAAACTGGCAAAACATTGATACAAAGACAAAAGTTTGGAAGTTGTCCACATGCCCCCACATTATTAGTCATCCCGTGTACCTTTTTTGTTTTTCATGCAATGAAAATCCATATCTCTTGAAGGATATGTGTAATGAACTCCTTTGTGTTGTCTCACAGGGCGGTATCTCCAACATCCTGGAGGAGCTGGTAGTTCAGCCTCTGCTTGTGTCCCTCAGTTGTCTGACTCTGTCCACTGAGACGGTTCGCAGCATCCTCAAGATTGATGATGTGGTAAGAGACCCCTACCACCTAAAACTGATCTAAAAATACCGTATATTCATTGTAAACTATAATGCGCACTAAAGTAACAGACAATGGAACGTTGTGGAAACTTCAGGAAAGCACGTTTCTTTTTTTTATCTTCGTCAGTGCCTTATGCCTAAACGTCTTTGCGTTCTTTTTACTATTTTGAAAACTATTTTTAAATTGTTCAACTAGCTGAGTAAAAAAGTCAAAGAATAGGGACCTAAGTAGCCAGGCAATCAGATCTCCATCTACTAATTCATCTGTGGTAATCTAAATTACAGGATGCATTGGTTTTGTGATATTGTTACTCTTCAAATTGTTGCCACAAAGTTTCAGTCCATTTATTGAATTTAGATCAGTAGGCAAAGATATCTGCTCACCTGGTGAGACCATGTCCTTTATCATATTGCATTTCCATGTACAAGTTCCAAACATGTTATCTATCACTAAAGGTGATACATTCTTACATCTTACAGAACTGTAGTGTAATTTTGTACTGAAAAGCTGCTTTCTGTCCTTGCAGGTGAACACTCGGAATTAAGAAGTTCTGTTTTCATCCAGTTCTGTCGTTATGGCTGTTGGCACCACAAAGGATCATTGGACCGTGTTTGCTTAGATCTGTCTGTTCGGATGTCCTCTGTAGTTGTTACGTTGCATACTTTAATAAATAATCCTGTTTTCTTTTTGACACTCCAGCTCCTTCCTGCGTGATTTTCTTATGAGCTGCACCTGAATAATAGCTCCTACACACTGTAAGACTTTTATAGTTGTCGGGGAGTCGTCAGATCGTTATGTATTTCACACTACAGGAGTTTTCTTTTTTAAAATATGCTGTCATATCTTTGTGGCTATCACACACTGCAAGAGTACCAAGATGCCATCCAGTAAAATGTTTGCTGCAGCGTAGAACTGGAATGCAGCTAATAAACTGGTACTCCTGATGGCTTGAAATTCTGTCACCTATCTGAAAATGTATCTTCTGTTTTTAAAGAGCTGGAGAGACAGGGAGACCCCTGTTACTGGACAAACATCATAGCAATGAGTTCTATCAGAATATAGTTATTTAACCTTTAAACAAAAAACTTTAATGTAGCCTGGCTCCAGACCATAGACCCCACCCAGACTGAAAAAAACATTCTTCTTTCCTGCCTTGATCTTGTTGGGGAAACTTTGACTACTGCTGAAAGTTGGGATAACAATGACCTACAGTATATGCATGGACCCAGCCCAGAACAGCCCTGCCAATCGGACCCCTATTGCCACGGTAGGTTGGCCTGGCGAATGGCAGCCCCAGGTTCAATCCCCACTTCCGCGTAATGCTACACATGCAAAGTATTTTTTCATTCTGCTTTAAGGAGCATATGGCGGGTCGAACTAGGAGGTTGTCAAGGTTCTGAATGCATTGCAAGCATTTGTGTTGCACAAAAACTCCATAAAGGCCATAGCCACTATTCCAAATGTGATGATGTATTTGTGACCCAAATTTTCAGCAGTTGTCACAAAGTTTCCCAAGGTAGTTGGGTTTGAACAAATTGAGAAGTGATGGTAGACTAGAGTATATTAATAGAGTAGAGTATGAACTCATTTGTGAAGAAAGCTATTGGTAAGCATTTATTTTGCAGATATGTCACAAACGTTGCTATTTGCGGTGATTCATATAGTAGATCGGGTTTATTTTTGTCATCCCCTAATATAATATAAACTCAATGTAATAAAATTAGACCTCATATATTTTGGTATGTCACTGTGAATGCTATAGCATGGGATAAATAATCAGTTATTGTATAACTAACATCAAATGTTTGTTTATTGTTTCAGGTTAGTACTCCTATAAATGTATTGTCTTAAGCATTCACAACATATTCAATATAAAAAGTAATTTGAATTTATCATAAAATAGACGTCTTTCGTAAGGGGGCCTGTTAACCCATTCCACACCCAAAGCAACACTGTCCTTTTATTGTGTTCAAATTAAATAGCCTGAAAAGGGAAAATTAAAATGAAGGGTCCATGTGTGCACTGAGGATTTTAGAGTTGAACAGATGTAGACCTCTTTTACGGTAATGTAGCAGTTAATCTATTTTTACATCAAAAGTTGTGGGTGCCATATGTCACCATGGTGCAACATGAGTAGGCCTACTGGCACTGGATTTTGTTTTCTTCTGATAAATTATATTCCCTGTGAAATATAAGGCAGGGAAAGAACCTTGTGCATTGGTGCCATCTTTTTATATATTCATTCAAATATACTATTCATTACACGGTTTTGTACCATTAATCATTCAAGTCCTACGCTCATAAGGAATGTCAATCTTTGTTATAAAAGGTTTGAAACAGTCTAATGTGGCTGCCAATGTTTTGTTTTTTACTTTGATCACATGCAGTGGTGGACAAAGTATATACCGTAGTCATGTTCTAATCATGTATACTTTAATTCAATTATTTTTTCCCCCCAAATATATTGACCAAATAACCAATTTAACACTGAGGTGCACTGCCCACTCTTCCTTGGTGCCCACTGCACTGCCCATCTAGTGCCACTTATCCTCAGTGTTGCGACAGTATTGAGTTCACACATTCCCTTCTCACTCACTACTGTCTGCCACCAACTGGCGGAGTCGGGTTAGCAGTTTGCATCATATGTCTATGGTTTGCATCATCGCTCAAAATCTGCGCTCAGCAGAGAAGCAGGCAAGGAGGCAGAGCCATATTATAGACAGAGTTACGCAAACTCCGTTCACTTCATGGGGCGACTCTTCTAGGCCATAGAGTAGACGTTCTAGGCTCGCGCGAGTGCGATCATGAACCACGTGACCAGGCTGTTTTCTGCCCCTTCAACTCTTTATGGCTCTGGCAGGAGGCATCGCTGGTGACGTCATGCCCCCTCCCCCATTGAAGAGTTTTTCGCACGGAAAGGAAATCCCCCCCACACAAACGAAACAACAACGTGCTCGATCGCTGCTGCTAAACACAAATACAAAATATTGTGTTATTTGGGCTTTTCTCTCCATCAAGCCGTCAAATCCATCCAATCAATGCGAATGCGATTCACTGCCATCAATACGTTTACCAGGACACGAGGCACACTAGGTTTGTTTTATTTCCTTCTTTTTCAAACTATAACGTAAAACACGAACTTTTCGTCCGATAAAAAAAAGTTTGTTCCTGGTTAAGCATGGGCTAAAGGACGGTAGAGAGAGCTAACGTAGCTAATTAGTTAGCGTCGTTGCGTGCCAGATTTTGCGTTATGAGCGTGCGTTTTTATTAACGTCAACAGTGATAATTATCATGGAAATACGACTTTATTTGCATACCCATTTGTGCCTGACTGTTTTCCTCAATGAGTTCCTCAATCAGTGAAGTTCGGATACAGAGTCACGGCCACGGGAAGCACTTCATCCTACAGAATATTTCAGCTCGATTCGACATGTAACATCCGTCCGTGGCTTAATTTTTTGATTGATTGATTCATTGAATTCTATTAACAGTTTGCAGAATTACAGTACATTTCAAGCACAACTCAACACAAAGACTTAACTGTGAGTGGACGACCCAATAAAGCATTACACTTGTTTACAAGAGGGTCCACCACAATTCATCAAAACATTTAGAGACGTACAAATAGACACTAATATATATATACCGGCAAAGAACAGAACAGGAACTAATCATAAAGGAGGTAAAACGGGAAAAGAAACGTATACAGTGAGGGGGAAAAAAGGTTGGGGGGATTCCGATTTTACAGGGGCCAGTTTCGAATCGCAGCCGTCCGTAGGTGCCCTTTGAGAGCGGTTTTGAAGGAGTCAAGGGATTCGCTAGACCCATATGTGCCCTCTCCCTAAGGTCATTCTGTAGCTACGAGATTCTGTAGCTCATCTGGAGATACAGAATGAGCGTAGTGCTGTGGGAACATACTGGGGCTAGGGATTCGCATGTCTTAATGACTGTTGGAACTAAAGGTCGTTCCACATTTTGGTGGCATAGGAGCAAGATAATTTAGTCCCTTGTTTGTGCCGAATCTGGGTTGCACATGGTTTGTTGCACTCCCTCTGGTGTTGTGGGTGTGGACATTAAGTAAGTATTTAGACAGGTACATGGGTATCTTGGTGGTGTATCGAATCTTGTGGACCAGACCCATTGCAAGATGCTGTACTCTGTCATCGACCCTAAGCCATTCCAGCCTGTCAAAGTGGGCAGGGGTGAGGTGGGTTCGGGGTGAGGCCAAGCCTGACCAGTTTGTTTTGGGAAGTCTGGAGTCTTGTTTAAAGGCCTTTGAGGTGCTGTGGTACCAAGAGGTGCATGCATAGTCGAAGAAACCTTGTACCATTGTTCAAAATTGTACACATATGGATATGGAATAGTTGGACTGTTGGAAAATATGAAACAGAACTAGCCTTGCAGTCAGTATATTTGTGTATTTATGCAGAATTATCATTCTGCATAATGAGTGTTTTTACTTTAGTATATTTTGATACCAATACTTTTGTACTTACTCAATTATATAATACATTTTACTTGTAACAGAGTAATTCTACATGGTGGTATTCATACTTTTACTCAAGTAGAAAATGTGAGTACTTCTTCCACCACTGTATGTCTGCAGACTGCACCCATTTTTGAGGGGCTCCTGTATTCAGCTGTAGTGTAGATGTCTGTCCACAAACATTAAATGCCATTGACAATGAATGGAGAAATTATGTCGTATTATGTCAGTCAAATACAGAGTATGCTAACCGGTCGTTCTTCTGCTTCTGTTCCGATAGAAACCCCACTTCAACCCTGCATCTCACCGGGCTGCTCTTTCTGTCGTCTCCTCGATCCAGTGAGCGATGGAGGGAATGGAAGGACCTGGATTTGACCCTTTCTCTCTCAGTCAAGAGTTCAACTTGAGCCAGGAGATTCGAGAGATCAGCATGAGACCCGATCAAGAGTTTAGCATGAGAACGGATCATTTTAATGCCATGTGTGAAATTTAGTAAGTGATTTAAAAAAGCGATTAAAAAAAGTATTGACAGATAGGAGAGATTAACTTGTGCCTATGAAAACATCACTACCTTTTCAGAGAATATTACAAATTATTCCTAATTGTATTTATCACATTAATACATTTGTATAGCTTGGTTTACAGTTTGGTTTACAGTTATATGCCTAAGGCAGATGGTGATTGATGGAATAATATCAAGCTAGAAAGAATTACTTTGTATATTGAAATATAATGTGTCTTTTTACACTGTGTTTAGCTTGCTTCCCACTGACGAACCAAGCATGGGACATGAGTCTGCTGTGGATGAGCAGGTAAACTATAACTTATGTTGACGCTATCATATATGATCATATCATAATTGATCACAAAGTGCTCACCCTTTATATCTATATTTGATATCTGAACCTTCTTTATGTAGATGTAAGGGCTGTAAATTCAGTCTAGGCCTGTCAGTTATTTTTTATATTCATAATTGGACATATTATTATTTTGCATAATTGTTTTCATTTTGAAAAATGTTCATATATTCCAAAATGGTGGAAATGGCAGATCTGACATGTTTCTTTTGCAGTTTTTATTTAACAAAATGCTTAAATGTGGCCTATTTTGGCATAGTCCATTATTTATTTTCGGTCACTGTGGCAAAATGGCATGGTGCCGATATGACGAATAACCGAAATGACTGATCATTTAGGTTATTTGTCATATCGGCCATGCCATTTTTGTTTACAAAGCCAAACAGAATTGTTGAGAACGGACAGATTAATATGACGCTTCCTTCTGAGTCACTTTGCCTTCCCTCACAGCTCATAACGGACCCCACTATGACAGACGGCTTCTACGGAAGTTTGCTCAATGAATTACCTCTCCAAGAGTTGTCCAACGTGGACAACCTGACTCCCCCGGCCTCCACCGTGCCGACAACAACCGACTACCCCGGGGAATACGGATTCCAACTCCGCTTCCAGCAGTCAGGCACTGCCAAGTCAGTTACCTCCACTGTGAGTACCCTCACTCAGTCACGCGGAGGCATTGTTGAACACCACACACCACATTACAACTCTTTGTTCTTTCTTTCCCGTGTCTCTCTCCACTCTACTGTCGATAAAATAGAAATGTCCTGCGAATTATCTTAAAAACAGATGATAATGACTTACCACCTGAGCCATTCTTGGTCCACTGCTAGTAAACCCTTTAGGGAGACAAAGATTTAGCTGGGGATCCCAGTGTTGAAGCACCACTCACTCTGCCATTCAGTAACTATGTACCACCAATACCATATTGTACATCCAATACTCTCCTCTCTGGACGAGTTGCTTTCCTTTATACCACTCTGTTTACAGAAATGTTTAAGTTGCCTCCCATTTATTGAATTTACCGTTAAAAATATTTGAATATTCATATCAAAGGAATTCCACTAGATGACCATAGGGGTTTGTGCCTTTAAATCAGTATGACATTGTGGCATAATGCGTTTATTTGACAAAAGTAAAATCAACATACCTTGGCGACGAATTATAGTAAAAATGTTCATGCCCCGTCGTGGCATTCATGTGGAATCTTACTCATTGTGACGATAAGCTAAGGTTCGGTGTCTCGCTTTGTTTGAACAGCCAATAGCAGGGAGATTTCCATGGTGACTCAGTGATCAATGTGTGCTGCAATTGGTCAGCTGAGTTACAAGTTAGAAGGCTGTGCTCCCGCCCCCTTGCCACTCGTTTTCACCACTCTGGCTTCACAGCCTGGTTGCAAAGCCCTGCTCTGACATGACGGGGCATGTTCCCTTACCTTCTTCCCCAGCACAGACAGGGTTAAAAAATGGACGCTAGGAAGGTATGGCGCGATGTTTTTGACTTTAATGAATTTAACGAAATTGTGTTTCATTCTCTACATAATTTTTAAATTGCGTTATTAAAATTAACTATTTGATAAACTGAATAATTTATTATAAGTCAGAAATGTAAACTGCACGAGGTACAGGCATTGATTAAGGCTAAAAGAATAACACAAAAAGGTCCTGGGGATTGTTTCCATTGTGGTCCTAATTAAGTCTGTATATTTTATATTGGTTCTTAGAAAATAGTTCAGAACTTCAGACAACAACGATGAGCAGAAATCATTTTTGTTTTGTGTTTTAGTACTCTGCCCAGTTGAATAAGCTGTTCTGCCGGATGGAGAAGACATGCCCAATAGAGGTGCTGGTGATGCAGGAACCACCTCAAGGTGCCATTCTCAGAGCCACTGCCGTCTATAAGAAGACAGAGCACGTTGCAGATGTGGTCCGCCGCTGTCCACACCATCAGAGCGAAGACGGTGAGAAAATAACGTGGGAGAGTGACCATTAAGTGTCTTCAAAATGCGTACATTTAAGGTCACATTTCAGCACAGGCTGTTTGACTGTAGCTTAGTATTTCAGGCCACACCATGTTGCCATATAATATGAAGTAAGTGAATGCCATATCTATAGAAAAACTAAGACCAGTCTGAAGCGAGTGGTGCAACCCCCTATTGGTACTCTAAACATCGGGACATAGGGATATAGGTTAGGACATAGGGACATTGCTGTTCCTTGGAGTGGTTGCACCACTCAAAAAACAGATCCGGGCACACTTAATAATTACAAAGGAGGACAACTTTATTGAACCGACATGTTTCGACCATACGGTCTTCATCAGGGCGCAAACTGAATGTCATAATTGCCATTAGCCTTGACATGGAAATGAGATTGATTATCAATTTCCCAGTTTGATAATCTCTTGGCTTGGTTTCTGTTTGGCAAACAAAACCAACTTGCGCTTTGGTTACTTGTTAACCAGAATCTCATTCAACAGTATGTCAACGGCCGTCTCAAGCCTAATATTATATACTCTCTGTAGTATCATGAGTTGTTAGCTCAACAATCAATTCTTGTCGGCACTGTCGTTTTTTGGATGTATACATTTAATTAAGCTTCACTTCCAGCGTCTCCCTCCCTCTCTTTACTTGCCTAGATGTGGCGCATCGGAGCCACTTGGTCCGGGTTGAGGGCAGTCAGAGGGCCAGCTACTTGGAGGACCCCTGCACCAAGAGGCACAGTGTGACTGTCCCCTACGAGTCCCCACAGGTAGGATCTCCATGCTCCTACCCCCTTGGGAGAGCCCATGGGGGCCTCCTTCTGGACAACTAACAATATTCAATGTTAATGTTTTTTTTGTTTTTTGTTCCCTCATTTATGTAGTAGTACTGGGTCTGTTAGTTGAAAGTCGTCTTGGGAAAAAGGCCTCTTCATGTAATATGAATGTCCCGATATTTATAGAATTTATCACTGTGGTCTACATTATGGTACAGATTTAATTATAGAATATACAGGGGTCAATGTTTATTATGTAATGTATATTATCCACTTTCAATATGCTACAAAATATTTTACAAAAGATACATAAGATGCATTCAACAGCTTATGATAACTATTATTATAACATAATACAATTTGGTCTGCATTTGCAAACACGATAGTGTATACCCTAAAATGTTGTGTGCTTGGTCAAGGATGAAAGAGGAAGAAGTGATGATGACAAGCATATGAGTTTTACTTCTGGAAGTATTTATTTAGAAATCGATAGGGAAAGGTCATCTGTACTAAACGCTGTTTGATTCTCTCATGGTTTTCCACGGGTGGTTCATGCAGACTCAGATCTAGCTGCAGACTTTACTTTTCACTGACACCTATGTCGTGGTTTCAGCTTGGCTCCGAGGTCACCACTGTCCTCTTGAACTTCATGTGCCTCAGTTCTTGCATGGGGGGGATGAACCGCCGACCCATCCTGACCATCCTCACCCTTGAGACAGCTGAGTAAGTCTTTAATTCTTCTGCTGTTTGAGGACCGTATTCGCACGGAGGCCATTTTGCTCTTTGTTTCACCTTTTACATCTCCCCTGGCTCATCTGATTGAATTCTTGTTGGATCTTGTGGTTGTTCATGGGCTCTCTTTATTCCATCCTAGTTGTCAGGTTTTGGGGCGCATGTGTTTTGAGGTGCGCGTTTGTGCCTGTCCAGGCAGAGACCGCAAGACAGAGGAGGAAAACGCCAACAAGGCAGAGAAAGGTGTTAAAGCAACCAAGAAAAGAAGTAAGTATTAAGTCATGGCAATGCTTCGACTTTCTGCCTGTGTATAAACGTCTCCTCCCTAACCTGATTCACTCTCTCACTCAGAGAGTGTGGCTGTTGCCCACACATCGTCAAAGAAGATGACACCTGCCTCCAGTGCTGATGAAGAGGAGGTGTTTGTCTTACAAGTGAGTGACTATATACTGTAACTACATAATAGGGGTGGGTGATTGCATACATTGACATCAACCCTCTCCGTAATCACCGCTAGGGTACCGAATATGTCGATATGACAAAAGGAAACATAATTGCCATGGCGATTTTTTTAATCTCCCTGTGATCTCTCCCTCAGGTACGTGGACGCAGGCGTTACGAAATGTTGAAAGAACTCAATGAAGCATTGGATGCAGCAGACAGAGAGAAAAGGTAAGCTGACCATTCCAAAACATTGCCAAAACGCCTCTTTAGCATATGTCACTTGAATTAAGGTCACTTGATTGATGGACAGCGCCTGTCAGCTCCCTTTATGGCTTCTAAATTATAACCTACCACTTCCATACAGAATGGGATGAAGACTTTCCCCCCCACTATTTCCTGTTCCACGTATTTCTTATATGCAACGCCAGTGCCGCTATTGCAAAGCCCCCTCAGGTACATTTATTTGGGGTGGGTAGATCATGTTGAGCTGGTCATTTTAACACTTATTATGCCCAGGACTTGTCCACACATCTTCATAATTAGCTACATCCGTAACAGGACCAGGACGTGTGGACACATCTTTAGGTCCTTAATGATATAAAACGCAACCGCTAAAATCAATTTTTTAGCTGTTTAGCTGCCTTCTGCCAGGATCCCCTGGTGTAATTCCATCTGATCGTTGTGGCAAAATTAAATTTAAGACACGGACAAAAAATTACTCTGTAGTTATTGCAATTTGCAATTTCTTTGGAAATTATTCTATCACAAGGTTGATTTTCCTTGTGTCATGTTTTATAAAACATTTTAATTTGTTTTCCTTCTTCAGTATGTCCAAGAAGAAAGCGCCTGTGAAACAAGAGGCACCGATGCCATCCAGAGGGAAGCGCCTTAGAAGTGAAATAAGTGACACTGATTAAATTAGCTTTAAACCTAATTTATGCATGTCAGTGTCACTAGTTGATGAGTGACACAATTATATGTTGAACCATAAATTAGGCATCATGCATCACTTATTTTCTTTTCTTTTTTACATGTAGTTTTTTGGTAGTCTGTTTTGGCATTGAATGCCAGGTTGAGCTCATTGGTCAGGTAAAGGTCACGTCAGTTCAATGAAAAATAAAGTGTTTTTCTACGAAACAATCACAGAGCTTGATCATTCATGGTTGTCCAGAGTAGACAACTGTGCAAAATGTATGTGTGCTTTTTTGGGGTATACACTTTGTAAGATTATGCTTGTGCAGTGGTTCTCAACGTGGGGTCTGGGGACCACCAGGAGTCATTGATGGTGTTTGAGGGAGTCCCAAGCTAAATCACCATTATTACAAAGTACAAATTCAACTAGTCTAGAGAATGCACAAGAATGGCTACTTTGATCTCTATCCATAGCCTACTATATTCTCTAGTATATCAAGCCTACTCACTAAAGTGATGGACGATAAATTATGTATGGGTTAACCTGGCCTTTTACAGTTAAATGTCTGTTTGACCCTGTACTGATTACATTTCTGCCAATAAAGTATTCAATCAATCAAATATAGGTATGAGCCACAGCCATAACTAACACACTGGACCGGTGCTAAATTAGAATACGGTCACCATTCAAGCTGGCTTCAGTTAATGTACAAAGAAAAAATAACATCAATTTTGGGGGATTTTATGTTGGTGTGTGTGCGTGTGTGTGTGTGGGGGGGGGGGGGCTCATTTTTAACTTGGGTATTGGGTTCCCTGATTACTGCTACCCTATCTTTGTATTCTACATTGCATTCACCAATGCTCAATCATGCTGAGATGGTCACAGCGCAATCATTGTTTGATATCTTACTTTTTCATAACGATCACGGTGTCATTTGTGGAACAAAGGAAATGGATGGGGGACAAACCACATAATCCTATACCTTTTTGTAATTGTTTGACAAAATGACAATACAAGATCACAATGTGTGACATCGTCGATCGCAGTGTGTTGTAACTTGTGAGTGACTTATGAGCTTGTAGATCAATTTCCCTTTTCATGTAGCCTTGTAAGCCAGGGGTTGTGCATCTTAAGGCTCTAGCTAAGTTCAAGAGATGCACCCAGAGTATGGGATGCACCATGCATGCACTGCCCTCTGGTGAATGCACCAACTGAAATGAAGATGTATTTAAAAAAAATATCTTGACTGTCTTGAATAAATGTTATGGGGATATAACGGTACTCTTAGAGTTTTGCATTATTTGTGTATTTTGTCTTAAAAATGGTAATTTAATTGGTCATTTTGCAATTTGCATGAGACTATGGGCCGTGCAGATATGGTCCCGTCCTAATAGTGTGGTACGATGCGTCCAAAAAACAGCTCCCGTAGGATTTTTGTGCTAAAATTGCAGATCTTGGTTCTATAGAGTCCAAACTATGAGAAAATGATGGGGTTCAAATTTTCCCGACCCCCACCCCGTTTCTGGGGGGGGGTCATCTATTTGGGACCTCCCAGAACAGTATGCCAGCCAGTTAATGTCCGATTTTCATAATATTTGAATTGTTTTGTATGTTTTAAAACATTCTGAGTTGATTTCTTAAACTTTTAAAGTGGTCAGAATAATTTTTTGACTTTTGGTAGGGGTTTTTCCTCACCTGGGACCTCCCGGACTGACCTCTGGGCCTATAAATTCTCATTACATTCCTCGCTCTGCTCCTGTTCCAGAATAACGTCAGATTAGATCATAAATGAAGCATAAAAGTATGTGTAGCTGGGCTCTGATATAAAATAAATAGTAGTAGCCAATACCAGGGGTCTTCCACAGGGGGCCCATGACCCCTAGGGGGTCCTCAGAGTTACTATACAGGGGCCCACCAAATCATTGTGGGATAGGAACTTTTATTATTTTTTTTACATTAAACCACTTGAACCATAGCATCCCTTTTCCAGGGAGAACTTTAGCCAACAATAGCTGATCTACAAGGTTGTAGTTTGAGCTTGTAGATCAGCTATTTTCAAAGTAAGGTGCCTCAGTGTAGCAAATATTGCTGCTAAATAAAGATCAGCCAGGCTGCTGCTGTCTTTCTCTTTGTCTTTCTGTTGTCAGTCAGGTGACTTAGAGGAACTCATCAAGTATTTCCTTGCTCGTGATCTCCTTAAATATGCTCGACTGATGCCAGTCTATCTTGCCCAAATGAACGCTCTTGAACAGGATGACCCTGCAGAAACATGGAACGCACTGAAGTCAGGTGAATTTGTGGTCAGAGACACCGTTCACTCATCTCTTCACAGATCAAGCCCTTGAGAAGGAAATCAAGAAGCTAAAGGGACATGGTGGGATGGTTGGAATCAGTAGAGATGAAGCAGCTCTGGACCGACTAGTCACTACCACACCTCATCTTTCTGGTCTAGTGAATCAGTACCTCAACATCTTCCCAAAAGCTTCCAGGTCTTCAGGGAAAGAACATTATCAGCTCTCAGGAGAGATTGCATTGAGGTCAAGAGAAAATGCTCTCAAGCAATGTAAATTGATTGAGTTGCACTGTGGAGGCAATCTGTTCAAAGAGAACACACAATTGAAGAGTCTGGTTTCATCAGCGCCTGTGTCAGATGGGGAAAAAAATGACATTCTTCCTGGGCCTACACAATTTTTCTGGTGCTGACTGGGGAGGAAAATTTGTTGGAATCTCCAAGAAGACATGGGTCAATGCCTACTTGAGGCTTGATGATGATGATCCTGCCATTAACTGCTTCAAGGACCTTGGAATGGGTTCCATTCCACCTGAGCTTGTTAACGGCAAGCTTCCATCACCATTGGAGTCATTGGAGCATGGAGGTCCAACAACCTTGCCATTACTAGATGGGAACTATTGAGGGTGAGATGCTACCTCCAACCCGTGCTGCACGGCTACCACATATCCTCTGTGCCAACTACGTCACAATGCGGGATAAGTCATTCATACCTGGAAAATTGCCCCGAGCTTCCACCAATCGAACAAAATGGATGGAATTCAGATAGTGGAGGGTATGTTCCAGTCGGGTGTCTTGCCCTCCCTGCTCCAAAGGCAGTACTTGAGCTCATCAAATGTGGTTGCAAAGCAGGTTGCAAGGGACGGTGCAGCTGCTCAAACAATAACCTGCCTTGCACTCCTCTCTGCAAATGCTATGGTGGAGACTGTGTCAACACTATCAGGGAGGACATTCAAGATGATGATGACAAAGATGAATAGATCCTACAAATAATGTATTGTAGGCATAATTTACCATGGGCTCTTTAAGAGGATAAGTGTGTGTGTGTGTGTGTGTGTGTGTGTGTGTGTGTGTGCCCAAAGTGAGAAGTTGCAATACCTTTATTCCCTGCAGTGTCAACAATAATGGTAGAATACTAATAAACTATCAAAGTACTTTACATAAACGCAAGATATTCTAATACTATTCGAAATACTTGCAAATCACATGTAACAGGAGCAGAGCGAGGAATGCAATGAGTACTGAGATGAGTCCGGGGGGCCCCGGGTGAAAGACCCCAACCAAAAGTCAGAAAAGATTATTCTGGCTACTTTCAAAGTGTAAGAAATCAACTCAGAATATTTCGGACATTAAGGCGAGACACTACAGGTGAAATCATGATATTTTTTCTTTTTTTTTGTTGCTATTTTGCTTCCTAAACATGTTTTCTTTCAAACTAAAGCAAAATACACATTAAAAATCAGTGTTGGGCAGTAGCTAGCTACAAGTAGCGAAGCTACATAGCTTACTACATTTATCAGTAGCTTGATGGTAGCTTCACTCCTTTTGAACCAAGTAGCGTTTTTTGTAGTGTAGCTATTTTTAGACCCAAGTAGTGACGTAGCTTTCAACAAAAGCTACAAAAGTTACAAATTGACTGTTAAATAAAGTTTTGTGGGGGGAAAAAATCCCTGGAAAGAAATCCATGATTGGTTGGTTTAGATAAGAAGAGTCTGACACAAACAAACAGACAGGCATTATCTAGTCCAGTTGTTCCCAAACATTTTTGGACCAGGTACCCCTTTTGGGGGTAGATATTTGTCCAGGTACCCCCTCATCCTCGCAACACGGATAACAATATATTTACAACCACAAGCAGTGTTTCCTGCAGGAAAAAGCTTTGGCATGGTGCTGGGCACAGGCCGCAATTTTGATTAATTAATTAATTTGATTAATTAATTAATAAGATTAATACATTAAGATTAATTTGTATTATTGCTCTTGTATTGCTATTGGAGACACTGGGGGGACACTGGGCAGGCACTGAGGAGGCACTGGGGAGACACTGGGGAGGCACTCAGGGGCACACTGGGGAGGCACTGGGAAGGCACTCGGGGGCACACTGGGGAGGCACAGGGGAGGCACTCGGGGGGACACTGTCTAAATGTATACGTCTAAATGTATAATAATAATAATAATACATTTTATTTATAAGGCGCCTTTCAAGGCACTCAAGGTCGCCGTACAGGTTAAAACAGTACAAGTTAAAAGCAGAACAGTTAAAAGCAGAACAAAAACACAGCTTGTATACAGACGTCTAAATGTAGACGTCTAAATGTGTACGTCTTCTCTTATGGGGGTCCCTGGCATATCTTTTCAAATGGGGGTCCACAGGCTAAGTAGTGTCAATTTGGGGGTCCTTGACATGAAAAAGTTTGGGAACCACTGCTTTAAACACTTTAGCACTTATGAACATGAACAAAATAGATGGGTCCCCCCTGGAACTCCCTCAGGTACCCCTGGGGGTCCCCGGACCCCACTTTGGGAACCACTGATCTAGTCTAAATCCCTGTCTCTCAGCTGGTGCGCAAATGGCTAGGCTGTGGCAATAATAATAATTAAAAAAAAGAACAAAAAATAACTAAAATCGTTCATTTTTTGGAACCATGAACTTTAGTTCAAAATGTTGAATTATGAACTGAATTAGTTCCTTTAAAAAAAATTAACTGTGAACTGAACTATAGTTAATAAAAAAAAAGAACTTTCCCAACACTGAACACATGAATCAGCCACACCGCAAGGTACATTAATACAAGTAAATGTGAAAAAGTTGACACCAAAAGCCAGACAGAGGGCTTGTTTCCAGTTTGTTTTTTAATAAACAACCAAACTCAGCATTTTTGCCTGCCTATTAGGCTATTTGTTCGGTGGAAACTTGATCATGAAGTTGATAAAAATATTTAAAAAAAAAGTAGTGTCCATGTAGCTAGCTACTTTTGCCATGTAGCTTATAGTGTAGCTTGCTATAATTATCTGGGGATAGCTTTGTTGTAGTTGAGCTATATTTAATAGAGAGTAACTGGTAGTGTAGCTTACTACATTTTCCAAGTAGCTTGCCCATCACTGTTAAAAATACAGATTTAGATGTTTATTTTGATAGTTTATTTTAGCCAATGACAGCTCGTTTTTCTGGGTGAAATGATGATTGGTTGTTGGTACAAAGGAAGTGACCATATTTGGATCAGACCACAGTCAGCTCGAGGTCCAGACCTTTCCAATGATATATGCCATTATATGTTGTTGCCAAGGTTTGGATGAGATATTTTGTCTCCAAATAGTGGCTTCAAATAAAACGTTTTGGAATTTTACAATACAAATCTTTAAAGGCCGTTTTCTCAAAATAGGTTTTCCTCATACCTGGGACAAAGAATCTCCACTTCAGTTGAACTCACATACACCAAACGTTCCAGTCTCATTCATAACTATATTCCGCAGACATTTACACATGGATTTGTTGATATATCATTCACAGCCTGATTTACATCACATTTTATACCTAAAAACATGCCAAAAATGGTTTTTTTATGCCTGTTGACACTATTTTCTGATTTGTGGAGTGATAATTAGAGATATCAAAAATCCCATGAGTAATTTTCTTTGTCTCTAATGTGCCAACAAAATGAAATGATAATTTTGAACCTGGCTTTATCCGATCTTCAGATTTATCGTCCCGAAATGTATGCAAATTAGCGCATATAATTCCTAATTTGCATATTTAAACATATAATTTCAGAAAACTTGTAATACAAAAAATCTTATTTTTAATATAAGTAATCAACTGGAGAAGTTTCGTTGTGATAGCTATTATTTAACTTTTTTTCCCTATTCACCTGGGGTGGCATACCATTATGGGAGGTCCCAAAAGATATGACCCCCCCAAATAAGGGGTGGGGGTCGGGAAAATTTGAACCCCATCATTTTCTGACAGTTTGGTCCCTATGAAAGCCAAAAAAGCAAAAAAATCACTTTTAGCAAAAAAATCCTACGGAAATACACATCGTACCACACTATAACTCTGGTCCATAGCTCTAATGTAACGCATTAGAACTATGGACCAGAGCTAGTCCCGTCCCGTTCATAGGGGGGTCCCGTCCTAGCTCTAATGAGTTCATTAGAGCTATGGACCAGAGCTAGTCCCGTCCATAGGGGGGTCCCGTCCATACTCTAAGGAACCGTCCCCGCCGGCGTGTCATCACTTCCTGTCACCATTTGACCGTTTCCTTCACAACCACGCGTCGCGTCGCTGTTACCAAGGAGGTGAAATAAAACGTCCGGGTTTCCGAGGCTACCAAGGAGGAGTTAGGACCTGTTGCTGGCTGCTGTCTGATCTGAATTCTGGATGTTCCTCGGTAAACAACAAGATATTAGCCAAGTAACAGTTTCAAACTCAAGAGCAAGTCGGAGAAGAGAAACTATGGCCAACGACGCCCATCGGACAAATGTGTTGGTCACGTCGTGTTTAAAAACCCCAGTGGACCCGCTCACCAAAGCGCCGGTGGCTTTGTACGAGCGTGAGCGAGCCGTGCCATACAGTACCGTCCCAACAGGACACAACATGAGGCACAACCTGGACTTCTTTCAAAGAGAGGTGAGGGTGAATGACTAAATACAGTTGAGTCAATCCAGACGGTGAATGAGAAATTGTTCAGCGAGTGTGGTGTCAGTTCAGTTGAGTGCAATACAAGCACAACGGTGTCGCTTGTCGACAATTACAGATTTTCAGCTGTCAAGGTCGCATGATCGTCTGAATTCCTTTTCAGTATACATTTGGCTTTAGTTGACTGACATCCTTAATTTTTTACTTTTTGGAATGCTGTAATGTAGACTAATTCCTTTACAAATTTCAAGTAGGAACATTCATCATTGTCAACTTCTCTCATTTCCCAGTGTTTCCAGGCCAGCCTGCGTGATTAGACCTGTATATTATGTTGTCTTTACTATTTCTGGCCTCCTACCTTGACTAGATTATTATAAGTCACAGTGCTATCATAATCCCAGATGCTTAATTTTCGTCTGGACAGACAGACAGCAATGCTCTGGTGCTCTCATGCAGCAGTTTAAAATGCCTGGACCCCGGCCTGAGGAAGATCTTAAGCTGTCTAGTCAAAAACTAATGATAATTGGAAGAGAGATGGAGGAGGAGGCACCGAGGCAGCAGACATCTGACGTCTTTATTTGCGACAGACACCCTGTGTGCTCCACCATATGGCTGTACTAACTGCAGTTGCAGGGGGATAATAAGCTTAGACCCAAAGAGGAGTCATTTGTAATTACACTGTGTGCCGTGCCACCACTGATCTGCTGCAGGAGGATTTGGTGGTTAGGGAGACCTTTCTGGTCTGGGTGATGGCAGGTTGACCCCTAGTGACAGATACAGAGTGTATCACCATTAAGGAATGCAACTCAACCCTGCATTAAACCTCGTTATGGCAGCCGAGGCAGGCAAGAACCCCCCCAACAGGGATCAAATGGGGACTAAGAGTATCACAAAATGTAGCCTACTGTTATCACTTATGAAACTCACACATCAGTTATGTTGTAGTGTCAACCTTCAATCTAGCCTGGTATCACTTCTTGAGTTGACAAAACTGAATGAGTCAAACCACAAATACACACTTGGCATAATGTTGCGGCGTGCATATATCTATTCAGTGATGCAAATAGCCTGCATTCTACATCCTTAGACTCACTAAATTGAGAAACAACGCAACCGTGTCACCCTTCGGGGCTCCTGGGATGCAATACTGTACTCAGTACTGTACTCGGACTCATAAAATGTCCATGGGAACCCATCTTAAAAGAAACACCCCTGGGTCCAGGGATCAATTACATTGAAAACCTATTTACATCACTGTCTATTCATTTGTGTATGAAACTTACTATATATAGAGCACAACAGTGGGCGTGGTTTTCTGGACCCACTTAAAAATCTGCTATTAATTTTTCCCATACAGATTTACAAAAATATATCAATTATTCTAAGACTAGAATCAAGCCATCCAGGATCCCGGTGAATCATGACCATAAAACCTTTGATTCGGTGAAAAATAATAATAATAATACGAAATTGAATATTTTATTATATGATATACTATATTTAATAAATACCATTTGTTTTTCATTTTCATTTTTTCACAGAATCAAAGGTTTTATGGTCATGACTCCCCAGGATCCTGGATGGCTTGATTCTAGGCTTAAAATAATTTATGTGATTAATGCACCCTGCTTATATGAGACAATTTAAAAAGAAACTTCTATGACCGTGCTGACATAATGAAGTGACATTATTCCGGTACAGTGTGTCAGCCTAAGGTGTCAGCCCTTCGGTCGCCCGTTGCCTTAAAGCGTCTTACTGGTATAAATAGTTTTGTAAATCTTGATCGGAAAAATGAATGGCAGATCTTTCAGAGGGTCCAGAAAACCACACCCACTGCTATGCTCTGCTAATTGCTATGCAACCCAAAGACATGTGGCAGAAGTCTGTGAATTTACCTCAAGTACCTCAATATGTGTATAAGAAAAGCTGTGTAATGCTGTCACAGAAATCATTCAGACTTCAAATGCACAGTATAGATCAATGATCACCAAATAGCACATCCTTCATGCAGTCTGTTGTACGACGGTGTTGCGTGCTGAAAATAACTGCTCTACAACCTCAAAATGCATAGCATCGCAAGCAATGCATTGTGAGCTTGTAGATCTGTTATTTTAGGTGCGTAAATTAAGCTTAACCCATCACCTTCTTCTCAGATGGAATACGAGGACTCTGGCTCTGAGTTTGGCGATAGGGAATCTTCTGGAAGTAGCCCTCTCATGGTCAAGGACTACAGGGTAACGGGGGATCAGCTGGACCTGCGTGAGATATTCTTCTCCAATGAGGAGTACTACAGCAAACTGGAGGAGCTTAAGAAGGCCCATCTGAGGACCATGGCTGAACTGGAGGGCATGTACCGCAAAAATCTGCAGCTTCAATCTCCCCTGGATGCAGCAGTGGAGACTGGGCAGAGGTGTTTTGTTATTTCTCATGATAATATCAGTCACCATATATAATTACATTACATTAGCCTGGTAAAATAAAAGTATGAAACATAAAATTGAATTCCACGACCAGGAGGGTTTACCCGGCTACCATTATTTCAGTTGATCTAAACTTCTAAAGGGACATACATTGTCAATAATTCTTCACAATCCTAGCCTTTTTGACATTTATAATCCAACATTATCTGCATTGCAAATTAAATTAAAAAATAGTATATACAGTCCTGTCTTTTGTATCATTGTGGAAAAAAATAAAAGACTTGTATGACATGTTTGTCTAAATAGAAATATCTTAAATATATATATATATTACATACCATACAACATGGTACGCATATTCATGGTATGCAAAAAAATAATAATGTGCTTACTTACTTAGGCTTAGTTCCTCCCGTTCCTATTGGAACATTTAATTGGGCGACGAGTGCTCTCCATTTACCTTGCACATTTATAATGTGCACAATGCACATATAATGTTATAATGCACATTTATAATGTGCAAGGCCTGTCAAATGATGGCTAGTAACTTGGCTAGTAACTTATGAGTTACTTTTGCCAGGCATGTCATGTCATTTGATTCACTACGTTCCGTGGACTTTTTTGCTACTAAGTGACAAAATAGAATCCACGGAACGTAGTGTATCAGGATGGATCCTAGTTTTTTTTTTTATATTTTATTCTGCTTTTTATGCCTTTATTTCATAGGACAGTAGACCCCCCCCCCCCGACATGCTGTCAGGATGGATTAGCCTAGGTGCCCGGACGTCTACGCCAGCCGTCCGGGCCTGAATTTTTATATTTTATCAGCTTTATGTATTAGTGGTGATATTCTAATTCTCTATATTATGAAAAATTAATCACCTTTGGTTAACAGCAGAATGTGTTTCTCACTAGACTACCCTGGGTAAAGGGCAACCCAGCAGCTTCACAAGGACTGAGGAAGTTCCACTCGGCTATAGAGCTCCGCAGAGGTTCTGGACTCTGTTGGACTCAGATGGACGCATCCGATGAAGAGGAAGCCAATGCTAAAGACATGGAGAAAGATCCAAAAGATCACATCAAGAACATGTGGAAGGACTTTAAGTTGTCACACCGTCACCCATCCTCCTCCTCACTCCAGAGTTTGCCATCAGATAACAGGACAAAAGGGAGGGGAAAGAAGAATCAGGGACGTAAAGAATCGAGTCACAGGGTTACCGTCCCAGAGCCCTTCCACATGACCTTGCGCGAAGCAGAGAGACGCCGACGCGGCATCAAAACTCGCTCAGAGATTGAACATGAGAATGCAGAGCTGCGCAAGCAACTGGAGGAGGTTACAGAGTGCCAGCGAAAGTTCCGCGCCAGCCCCTTGCCCGCACATGTTCGCCTGCCACTTCACGGAGATCTCCGTGGAGAGGAGCGGCGCCGTTCTACACGCGAGCGGCAACCATCTGTCCAGAAGCCATTCAGCTTCCTGGAACGGGAGCGCCTGAAGAAGGTGCAGAGAGAGGAGCAGCTCCGTCACCTCCAGCCTTCTGAGCAGGAGACAGTGACGCCCTTTAGGGCTAAACCTGTGCCCAAGGCTGTGTATGAGGCAGCGACTGGGGAACAGATGAAGGAGGAACAGCTGTATCGTGCCATCAAGATGCAAATGAGAGCTAAGGAGATGCTCTGCAGCTCTTCTATGCCATCCAGCATTCTTGCACAACGACTCAGTGAGCGGAAGACAGCCTCCCTGGCTGAAGAAGACTCCCACAGGCCTAAGATAAATAAAGAGATACCGGACTTTGACGCCAGTTACAGGCGCTTCCTGAAGCACCTGGAAACCCGAAAGGAAGTGAGACCTGTGACCACGTGTGAACCCTTCCAATTAAGGACGTCCCAGATCTCCTCACACCGCGAACGTATTCTGGCTGACATTGAAAAAGAACTGACAAGCCCCCGGTTGAGACGTTGGTCCGGGGCCGCCCGCACACACAATTCTAGTCTCTGTTCTTCTCTCTCAGGAAGCCTGGAGCTCCTCCCAGGAAAAGTCACAGATGCCGCCAAAAAGCGCCAAGAGGCTGTGAGGTACCATTATAGTGGATACCGATGGCACCCTAGATAGACGAGATAGTCAGAGCCTCAGAACCCACATGGTCCGTTTAGACATATTGACAGTGAAAATTATTTATTTAATTTAATTCTACAATGGATACTGTAAATCCCTCTGGAACTCATTTCCCATTTAACACTCACCCCAAACCCTCCACCTACAACAGACTTCCTCCTCCTACACTATACCCCATAGTTGATCATTGTACCTAAAAGTCCTCAAGTCTCTAAGTTAGTCCTCAAAGTCCCTTCTCCACACGTCTTCCACCATCTGTGACTTGATTGTCTTCCTTGAGTAGAAAGGTGCTTGAGCAGAGGAAGAAGGCAGAGGAAGATGAGGAGATACAGCGAGAGAAACGGAAGCAGAAGGAGAGGAATCTGCAGAAGGTAGTGCTGAAGCGTGCTCAGGCCAACGATCCCCACCTGGCACTCTCACAGACCAACCAGAACAAACTCAGAGAGTTCAGGTAATCCAAAAAAACAAAACAAAAAAAGAAACAAGACACTATTACTGTTCACCCCTACAAATGTATTGTTACTGCAGTGCACAGTAACTACATTCACATTTCAGATGTAATTGTATCATTATATTTGGGATGGATGGAGTACTTTATTTCACACATAAAAAATGATTAGTTTGTTCTGCTTTATTAACTGTGAGATCTAAGACCTGATGTCATACTATTTTAACCATGTTCTAACTAAACTGTCTGTATAAGATTATGATATAAAAGATATTGATAATGTAGCTGAAAGAATGTCAGAATTCCTAGCTTCTTTCTACAAAGTAGTATTTTGTCATTGTAATATTAATCAACTTAGTGGTACTTCTGTATTATTTTCGCTCCTATGCCACCAAAATATGGAACCAACAGTCATTAAGACATGTGAATCCCTTGACTCCTTCAAAACCGCTCTCAAAGGGCACCTACGGACGGCTGCAATTCGAAACTGGCCTCCGTAAAATCTGAATCCCCCCCTCACTGTATAATGTTTCTTTTCCCATTTTGCTTCCTTTATGATGAATTCCTGTTTATTTGTACGCCTCTAAATGTTTTGATGAATTGAACATGGTGGACCCTCTTGTAAACAAGTGTAATGCTTAATTGGGTCGTCCACTCACAGTTAACAGTCTTTGTATTGAGTTTGTGCTTGAAATGTAGTGTAATTCTGCAAACTGTTAATACATATTTCAATCAATTAATCACACACACACACACACACACACACACACACACACACACACACACATACAGTACACAACCTCCCTCCCTTTTGGTAGTTATGGTAGCTGATGCTGTTATCCACACTTTGTATGTCAGGATATTCTGTGTGTATGTTGCTTGTCAGGTTTTGAAAGAAGACTGTTGTGATTGTTTGGTTGATCATAGTATGTATATTTTATATAGGAAACAAGACCTTCAGCGCAAGAGGGAGTATCAGCAGGAGATCAAAGAGATCCAGGAGAGGGTAAAGGGGAGACCTCTGCTATTAGAGCAGGTTGCACAGGTGAGGCCCTGGACCTTTTATGGGTTTCAGGTTATGTGTAGTGTGAGCATACAGTAATTATATATCATTGACTGTCAAAGATTGTTTAGCCTGGAAACCAGACGAATCTGCCACAGCTAAAATAAATAACCCTGTGCAGATTTGTCTGTCACTCGATTTGAATTACATTTCGCTCACCCAGAGTTGTGGGTGACCAATCAGTGCCCACTATTCAAAGTGGCTGTGGCGTTTGAATCTGTTTATACCGCCCCTTGGAAATAAATCTTCCACACTGACGTTCCACGTTGGCCATGCCAGGCTAATAATGTTTACTTCCTTATTAGTTTTATTAGTACCGGTAGTATGTTATTTTCACTAACATGCTACTTTTAATTCAAGGACTTCTTTAAAAAGGTTCACATTGTGGTTTGTACAATTCTTATTGACTGTACTACTTACCCTATTAAATGGTTTTGTTATTTATAAATGTGTAAACGTTAGATATTATTTAATTAATATATTATTCTTACTGTTTACACAATTTTTGAAACAGCAAGGCCTTTTTTTGTGCGATTAATTCACGTTAATTTAAACTGTTGTTTATGTCACGTGTACATCCACACAGAACACGAATATTACTCAGCAATAAAGCAACCTAATTTTTGAAATGACGCAATGTATGATGCATTAACAAACAAATAGTTTGATGTGAAATATTTGCGACACATTTTCATATAGTTTATTACACCCTCCTGGTGTGTCGGGACCTAAAGTTTTGAAAAATGCAGAGGCTGTAGGTTTGATGAACATAGCATTAAAGCTGTCACAAATTTTAACATTTTACATATACAAAATACATTTTTGATTGGCTTTTAGGCTTTGTAAACAAATAGGAAATATAAACGGTCATGGTGTGATGTGTTTTGAGCTTGTAGATGGGCCATTTCTACTATTTAAAATGAACATTTTTCAACATGAAAATAATTGTTATCTCAATTAATTGCGATTATGTAATAATTGTGACAGGCCTACATAGCATTATGACAACTGTCTGTGTGTTTGATACAGAGGAATGCCAAACTGGCAGCTGAGAAGCGATACACAGAAGCCCTGCTTAGCTGTGGCCTGAGTGAGGACTTTATCAGTAGGAAGGTGCCCAAGTCAACAAGCACTGCCCGCAAGAGCTCCACTGAATCTAAACAAAGGTAAATATATTAGTTACCCGCTGGTAAAATACCATCCAATCTCAATCCTTATCTCTCTACTGTTGTTACATTATAGTACCCCTTGTATCTGTTGTAAGAGTGCAACGGGTAGTCGTGTACCTGGGGTACTCTGAGTCTGACAACAAATAAACAACAAGTACAATGTGTATTGCATAAACGGGTGGTTCATATATTTCAGCCTTACATCGTTCCTGACTTGCCTTCTACCCAAATAGGCTGCTGCCCGTTTATAAATTGATTGTAATATATCTAACTTTATTAGCATTGTTGTAACAAGTACTGCACTGGGTTCTCTAAAAACGGTACAATAAGTACTCTTGACAACAGGTATAATGGGTGTTGCATAACTTCCTGTAGCGTGCATTTCCAACGCGTGAATTCCGTTTGTGTCCGAGCATAGGCATGGTAACGCCCCACCTGCCTGTGATTGGCCTACCGACACTGCCTGTCTTGACTGTCCTCCGAGGTGGATATGGTGGACAGTCTGATGCGAGGTTACTCCGTGGTGGGAAATTATACAGTATAGTATAGTATGGTGTGATACGAGAACGCTAACTTGTAAAATTTATTTTTGTAGGCAAAACTAATATTGTTTATGCCGTTTGCTTTGATGGAATAATTGATTGAACATGCACGCCATAATATGATTTGATTTGGGTGTGTTTGTGTTGATTATTGTGTAATTTGTGTAAACTTGAAACATTATTGTATATAAAAAGATCTATTTTCCCTTCATCTTTATCCATTGTAGTGTAATAGCATTAGTTTACTATAATTAGATTAATACACGATAATCAACACAAACACTTTATTTAGAACACACCCAAATCAAATCATAGTACAACATACGTGTTATTCAATCAAAGCAAACGGCATAAACAATATTAGTTTGCCTCTTCTACAAAAATAAAACGTACAAGTTAGTTACAAGGCTGCATTCTGTTGCGCGTGCCAAGCTGTCATTCTCTTGTAGCCTATTATTTATTTCTCACTCTCACCACGGAGTAACCTCGCGTCTCGGAGGACAGTCAAGACGGGCAGTGTCAGTAGACCAATCACAGGCAGGTGGGGCGTTACCATGCCTATGCTCGGACACAAACGGAATTCACGCATTCCCAACTTGTGTCGTTCCCAGCTTACATCATTCCTGACTTGTGTGCTCCCCGAGTAGGCCAGTGCGCCGGTCTAGTTCTATAACTTTTATATAATCATACATAGCTTTAACTCTTATTTACCATCCAGCCACAGATTGCTTGCAGATTGTTTATGTAATTAGCTAGCTTTCTAATCAGATAAGAGCATTCTGCAGATAGTTCTAATGACTTACTTCTTTTGATATTTTAGCGACAAGGAGGCAGATATGGACTATATTCCTGTTCGCTTCAGAAAAGTCTACTTGGATGACGAAGATGCCGAACCAGGATCAGAGGAGAGGGACAAAATTGAATCCAGCAAGGATGAAAAAGATGACGGTAGCGCTGATGGAAAGGAGGCTGACAACGGAGATGCCCAAAATTACTCAGATGACAATGACCACTATTCGGATGATCACGATCACGAGAATGACTCGCACAACAGTGAGAAGGACTTAACCGAGGAAAGACAGCAGGATGATGACCTCATTAAAGAGCACGAAAGCAACAGAAGTAACCAGCACAGTCGCAATAGTCAGGGCTCAGACAGAGCTGAAAGCACTGTATAACTTAGTGATGAGGAAAACAGAAATTATTTTCTATGAAGTTGTCAAAATGTCAGGAAAGAAACAAGGTTACATGCCAGGGAGGGATGAATTGAGTCTTTATAGAGGACCCAAGTGCAAAAATGGGACCTTATATAGCAATATTATTTTGTTAAAACGTTGTTTAGTGTATTATAGAAGAAATGTGTTTCTATACTGTCATCACATTAAAAAGTATTACGAGTTTCTTGTAACATCGACAATAAAAAGTGTTTATATTCAGTTCAATACATTTTGTAACTATCTGTGATTGCCATCTATCTATTCATAGAAAATCTCTGTCAGTCCTTTGCATATTTCGAGACCTGTAGTGTACAATCCAATCTGCTTCACTCATGGCAGCTGAGGACCCAAGGGAATGCAGTCGAATGTGAAGTCGATCAGATCACTCATATTCAACCTGTGGGGTCCCAAATGATTTTGAGGGGTCCCCAGATGATATTCTTAATAGAGGGTATGCGCGTGACATAATCATACCCGGAAGTTATGTGGGAAGCCGTGAACGCACACTGAGTGGCAAAAGAAAGACATTCTGGCCTTGATAGCCCATACCCCCAAACAGCTAAAAGTCCTATCTGATTGATTACATTAAGTTAAACTCACTTTGCCAAAGTTAACCAACATACAGTAAGTACGTGCATCTATCTGCACATTTCTAAAATGACAATTGTGTTTAAATTATTATGTTAATAGAAATGATTACGTTTAGCTGTATTTCTACTAGAATAGAATGGTTCAATTTGGCTATATATTATTAAATAAGTTCTTGCATTTTGGTTAGAGATGGCATGTTGCACGGCAACGGTAAGAACAGATCTACAAGCTTAACAACAACGCACGGTCGCGACGCGTTGCTAAGCTTGTAGATCTGTTCTTTTTGGTCAAAAGAAGTCCGCCCTCACGCCGATGACGCGGCACCACACGCGCCCAATCAGACGGTTCGAAGGGCGTGCACACGGTCCAAATTTTACGCGGCGCGCGCCACGGGCCCGACAGCAGCACACCGCGCGAGCGAGATGGAATATCCCGGTCTCAACCGGTTTCAACCGGTCCTCCTTTGGGTTTGAAGCATGAGCTCGAGACTGGAGGAAGAACTGAAGCACTCTATATCCACGCATTAAAAACACTCCTGCTTTATCCAACATTATTTAAAAACAATCCGAGCAGAAACAAAAAGAAAAATAAAACCCCGAGAGTGTTTTATTTCGTCATCTTTATTATTATGACCCGGGATACGACTAATAAGTGACTCCGTAGAAATCTGGCTGTATGTGCTAGCGCTTGAGCTAACGTTAGCACCGAAATCTCATTGACTTGTGTGCATTTTGTATGCTAACTGGTGCTATTAGCACAGTTAGCACTTCGTCCTAGTTACGAGAGACAGGCTAATATTGTTATTATTATTTGACAGAAAGCGTTTGTGCTCCGTTGCTAATTTGTGGAAATAATTGCAGGGCATTACAAATCGTTTTACGTTTACGATATACTAGTCTGTTAGCCACGGAAGCTAGCTAAGTTGCTATCGTTGTGTCCACAGCAGTGTGCCATGAGATAGTTTAGTCAGCTTCCATTCAGTCGAATAGTTATAATAAAGAGGGGGAACCATTTCTTTTTCGCCGAGAAAACCAAGAACACGACCAGGTAAGTTTGGCCGAAATCACAACAATGTGTTGCCCTTCGCATTAGACATCAGGTTTCTGTGTGTCTTGCTTTTAAAAGTGGTGTGTATTGTTTTTATAACACTGGATTAACTAACAGGGGATTATAGCGCTAGGCACAGGCTAGTGATTGTTGTTGGTCGACTCACGGATTTCCCCCCCGTACTTCTGGACTTGTTTGATTTGTTTACATCATTCATCACAGACACACCATGGCGCCGTTGCGTTAATGCTTATATTTGGGAGGGGTTGCTTGGCTGCTGTAAAAATACATGCTACCACATAGGGGAGCTGTTCCTCCCTTTGATTTAGTTTGCTACTGTCACCATCTTTGGTTCACATTTTGGGTGTCCAGAGAAGTACTTGCATTCAAGCATTTTACTGAATGCACTACTAATGTGATTTAGGATTATTTTAATTCACATGATAGTGATTTTAACATGCATTTTCAGGCTTTTCTGTGCTTTTTATTCCTTGAACTGCACATGTGAAAGCCTGTGAGTTTCACCTCACTTAATGTTTATTGATTAATTGATTATGTATAATGTACAAATGAAGCTTATGCGGATGTGTTTGGTCATAGTTTGTATGATATCACCCTAAGATACGTGCGCTGTCATTGGAATATACTACAAGTTTAACCTTTAAGTTGTTAGCTATTTGATATGGAAAGTCAGGACAACTAACTAACCACTACATTCATTATCCCCACCCCCCGCCATAGCTCTATGCCAGCAGAAATGACGATGTTGGCGGATCACACAGCCAGACAGCTGCTGGACTTCAGTCAGAAGCTGGACATAAATCTGCTGGACAATGTTGTCAATTCCATGTACTATGATATTGGATCCCAGGTGAGACAACATTCCATCATTGGACATTGGCCAAGTCTCGTATCACTTTGATGCATCTGTTCTGTGCAGTATAGGATTTCACACATCATGTGTGCTAAATTGAGATATTCTTAATTCAGGACATTTGGAGGAAAGTCATGGCGGGTAACAGTGATCACTGTATAGCCGCAATTTGCAACTCTAGATTTTTTATATAATGGGATGAATCTAGAGTTGCAATACCCTCCACTGACTCCCCATTCATCCAATTTGCTTTTGCGATCTGCTTATATTAAACGTTAACTCACCAACATTGCAGCTCCAGGCCAAGCTTGAATTATCCTCTTTCAATCTGCCAAGCTTTTGTTTCATAAAAATCCACCATAGACATGTTATGAGCTACTTTCTCTCTCTCGTCGAAGTCACTGAACGGCCCTCCGTACCACCAGTTTCGCATTTTCACATAATGCACGAGGCAGCACCGCGACCTGTTCAGTGACTTCGACGAGTGCTTAAGTTCCAAACTCCAACACTATCCAAAAATAATCACCTGCAGAGAATGTCTTGACAGAAAGTCACTCAGTAGTACCGGTAGTCTACGGTGGATATCTATGAAACGAATGCTTTGCAGATTGAAAATGGATAATTTAAGCTTGGCCTAGAGCTGCAATGTTGAGTGTTGTTTAATACAAGCGGATCGCAAAAGCAAATTGGATGAATGGGGACCATTGGGAAGTCAATGAAGTGCAACTCTAGATTCATCCCATTCTAAAAAAAATCTAATTGTGGCTAATCACAGTATAGTGAGAGGGTGTGATTGTTATGACCCTGGCCTAGGGATGCCAGGGAACTAATCTTTTCACCAAGGGGAAATGTTGAAGAGACACAACCACCAAATTAATTTTGCTTTGGGCCCGTTTGTTCGTTTGTAATGACTGTTGCACAGCCCGAGTAGAACATAATGATCTGGGAAAATGTTTAGTCAAACATGGACTAGAGCCCTGCGCGGGAGTGATTTATTAATCCCACCCACTCCCGTTGAAATTCAGACCAATCCCGCCCGCTAGAGCAATCATTTCATTTTTGTGCCGCTCCCGCCCGCAACAAAAAAGGAAGTCCCATTTAGTCCCACACCTTCCCGCAATTTTACCCAAACAGTTGCTGAGATTGAGCAGGCGTGCATGCACGAGAGAGAAGTTATATATTAGTGTGAGTAGCTGATCACAGTCACAGATAGAGGGAAAGTGTTAGATTAAGCCTATTATGCTATATATATATATATTATAATGTGACACTCACAGACACTGCGCAGCAGTGTGCACACGGTGGATGGAGAGACATGGAGAGAGAGAGAGGTGCTGCCAGCGTTATTGGTTATAAAACAAATTGTATACTCATCTTCGTGTTCTGTTTAATGTTATTCCTGAGTGGTGCACACAGGGAAAAA
This sequence comes from Protomyctophum bolini, assembly GCF_963924005.1. Lineage (NCBI taxonomy): Eukaryota > Metazoa > Chordata > Actinopteri > Myctophiformes > Myctophidae > Protomyctophum > Protomyctophum bolini. The sequence goes on along the minus strand of NC_137864.1, from coordinate 9,765,635 downwards.
TGCACAGAGTGATTACTAATGATGGACAGGTGCGGCAGCTGGGAGCGCCTGAAGATGTCTGTTGGAGAGAGTGAAGGCTCATACATAGTCTGGATTTACGGTGGTGGGGTGACCACCGAACTACAACATGACGTCACGAGCCGCGGTGAAGAGCAAACCACCGCCACCGCTCCAGCCCTTCTCTCTGTTTTTACTCACCACCACTCAACGTTATTTCAGCTCCGGTGTTCGGCTCACCGCCGGAGCGGTGGTCACCTTACCACCGACAATCCAGACTATGAATAGGCCTTGAGACTCCACGGTGCTTGTCCAGCGCACTAGGGAAATTATACGTTCTCCTCACACATTAATATTTTTCTAACGTGTATATAAGCTCTGTATCTGGTTAATTGTGGGATTTTGCGGGTTTTATCTTGACTGTCCGCAGGTATTTTAATACCGCCCACGCACTCGCGCAGCCAACATTTACGTTTTGTCCCGCGGGCGCTACGGCCCCCGCTTCCTCTATCATGGACCTAAGTACTATTAATTTGGTGCTCTGCGTTCATTAAAAAATCACATCTGTGTGAAGTGAGGGTCGCTTTTATCATCTCATTCTGGCCAATCACAATTTGCGTCCTCACTTTTGTCTTCAATGTTTGTGTTTACACACTTTTGTCTTCAATGTTTGTGTTTACACACTTTTGTCTTCAATGTTTGTGTTTACGCAAACCCTCAAAGCTGGACATAGGAGGGGCTAGCGGCCCTCAAAAAATATATTGTACATGACTAAAAATCCTTTACTCACGAAGCCAAGAAAATACAGATAACTAGAACTGCACTGTCGAGTGCCTACTTGCTTGTTGCACACAAGTAGGCCATTTTGGCCTACTAGTGCGCAAGCAAGTACTGTAGACCGCTACAAACTTTCAAATGTCAGCCTCTCTGTGAAAGAACGTTTGCAATATTGAATTATTAGGTTTAGCTATTTGCAACATACCTTGCTTTTGGAGGAAAAAAACTAGTATTTAGTATGGTAAAATCGTTTATCTATAAAGGAAATACAGTCCCATCATTTTAGAAGTGTCCAGTATCCACTTGTAGTTTCTCAAAGAAATAAGTCATGGATATCAGATGAAAAAAATATATATATTAATTGAAAAAAATATGTTACGTATACAGTATAATAACATTCTCAATAACATTGCTTTCCTGGTCCATCGGTTTCATTTATTTGGTTTTCCTTACGTATTTGGTTGTCCTTATGGTTTTGGTTTTTCTTTGTATCCATTCTTTGATCACACAGTTCTAGTTTATGAGTTTCATTTCCGTTTCTAGTTTTTGTATTCCCATATTATTGAGATCTTTTTTACGCATAACCAACCGTTCCTTTCGTCTTTCATCCGTTTCCTTTGTTCGGATATTTCGAAGTCGTCTGTTTCTCTTAAGTTTTTTATTTTCAAGTGGTATTTTACTCATATCCTTTTTAACGTATGAATTCCGTCTTTTTGAAAGCCGTTCCTTTTTTGTCCATCAGTTTCATTCATTCGGTTTTTATTTTGTTTTTCTTGGTCCTTACGGTTTTTCTTTTTCTTTCTATCCTCAATTATTTTATTCGCATATGCTCATATGTATGTATATATGTATGTATATGTAATTTGTGAGTTGATTGACACTGAAACATATCATCATTACGTCACCATCGTAAACCAATTGTACCCTGGAATTGGTACATATCTTCATCACGTCATGGGACATACACTTCGTAGCATGACGGAAAACATACCTGCACGGTCTGCTTCCGTATGTCCCGTGCCAGCATATGACGTCATATCATATGCTGCTAAGGGACATGCGCATCGTAGCACCTGACTAATAACATTACTTGCACGCTCTGCTTGCGCAAGTAATAACCTCAGTTGTGGTTGATCTCTCTTAGCAACGGATGGCCCAAGAGGTACTGACCAACCTGAAGGACCATCCAGATGCCTGGACCAGGGTAGACACCATCCTGGAGTTTTCCCAGAACATGAAAACAAAAGTAAGGAATAAGGATCACTAATGGCATGGTATCCCTCTGCAATTGTAAATGCTTTCAGACGGCTGGCATTCAAAAAAACATTATTTTCCTAGATTGAATGGGGACCATTTAATTCATAATCGTGTGATTGACTGTCATCAACATGCATGCAAAAAGTCTCATAAGTCTGTCATAGGTATTTATTTGACCTTGTTGTTTATCCAAAGAAGATTGCTGAGCCACAAATACCGGGAGACATAATCTTCCATTCTTACCTCATGCTGGTCACGCTAAAGTCTCTCTAGAAGCGTTAATATTCCAAACGAGAGGCATGCTAAAGTCAGAATTGAAGACGGAACATTGCCCATCTGGTTAAAACCATAGAGAGTTCCCTAGATTAGGAGATACAAGCCATTCTTTTCTAGCCGCAAACAAGAAAGTGAAAGGCAGTGCGCATGCGCAAATCAACAAGGAGTACATTGCAAAAGGAGAGGCCAACCTATTTTTTATATATCAATCAAAAAGACCTAAAGACTCCTATACACGTGCAAGGCACCCCATGGTTTTGATATAAACTACGTATACACGTCCAAGGCCAGAATTGTGTTAAAAGCTGGTAACTCCCCAACCACAGTCGCTGAGCAGCTCCGCTGGAGTGGAGTACCTTGCTCAAGGGCACATCAGCAGTGTTCGTCCACAAGCGTGCTCTTCTAAATTTTAGACCACCACTGCCGTTATTAATTTGTTTGTTCATGTAGCATGTTCATCTATTCTGGAGATAACAAGCTCACAATGTGTCATGTTGCGACATGTTGTGAGCTGGTAGATTGGATATTGTCAGCGTAGATATTTAATTAACCCATTTTGGACTGACGTCGATTAAAAAAAAGGCTTAAAAAAATCTGAAAAACCCATGTTTTTATGTCATGAATCCCCAGAATTATCTCTATTGGGCCACGGACCCCCATCTCAAAATGTAGTTCCAGGGACCCCCCAGTTTCATAATGCAATGTTTAAGATTAAACCCTTGTCAAAAGGGTCGTCCCTTTCTAACACCAGTACCTCCTATGTTCAGTGGAGTGTTACTGGCTTTACACGGGGACAGACTACTTTGCTCTCTTCCCTCCCTGTTCGATTACTGTTCGTTCCAGGGCTCGAGAGATGCAGACACTTGACTACTGTTCACAACCTGTCTGGGTTCATGGGCTTTTATACATCTGCTATGCTTCACATGAATTGAAGCCAATATTTTAGTTAAAAATGTTCACTCTGAAATATATATTCAAAGATTTGCGCCACATTTTCACGACTTTTCAAAAATCGCAGACCTACAAGCTCGTAGCGCGCCACTCTGTGGTGCGCTATGAGCTAGAAGTACAAGTTAGCACTGAGTTTATTGTAACTCTCAGTTGCTTCCATCTACACAAAAAAAAACATAATAAATGGAGATTATGATTTTTGTGCTGAGTAATTAATTATCTCCATTGCATTAAATACACAGGCAGACGATATTTCTATCTTACAATATCATGACGTCATCAAAACAAGCTGCACATGTGCACTGACAACACTCCCGCATGACACGATTATGTGTGTCATGCGGTGAAAGTGAAAGGGGTGATATGACATCAGGCATGCAGAAGCAGTCACATGTTGACAGTGTCAATAACTTGTGCATCTCTTGTCTTCTAGTCCTTGATTCCCTATGTAACTGTCTGACATCTTACCCGTAATATCCCCTGTCCTCAGTACTATGCACTGCAGATCCTGGAGACAGTCATCAAAACTCGGTGGAAGATTCTCCCAAGAAATCAGTGTGACGGTATGTGTAACTCTCGATATGCTTGTTCTTTCTCACAGAGATGGCACAAAATGAATGAAAAGATTAAACTATATTGTTTTGTAGGCGAGTGTAGCTGTAATATAATATGAACATTTCCATGTGTTTCCAGGAATCAAGAAGTATGTTGTCGGACTGATTATCAAGACGTCATCTGATCCTGCAAATGTAGAGGTGATGAACACATCATATGAAAAGCTCATGATCAACTCAGATGAACTTCATGTGACATCATATGAAAAGCTCATGATCAACTCGGATGAACTTCATGTGACATGTGTTGCTATATTAAATCTGTTTCTGTGTTGCAGAAAGAGGGAGTGTACATAGCCAAACTCAACATGATCCTTGTCCAGGTAAAGGAAAATGACTGGTAGAAAACCCATGCCCTCTGTACAGCAAGCTGCAAAATGTCATAGACTAGTTTTTGGTATATTGGTGCAGAGATTTGGTGTCACAATACTGGGACACACATTGTGCAAGAATCATACACAGACTGCAAAGAGATGTTTCAAAACATGCTACTGACAATGATGACTATAGGGCTTTATGCCTGTAACTAATAATACTTTTCAGAATTGATTATGTCATTTGTCATATGTCAATTGTTTAAGTTCTTAGAATCTATACAAATAGTTCTGATCCTAAAATGACAAAAACATAAGGTAATGGAAGTATAACAAAATTATGCTCATAACATACTATCTGAACTCAAACAGACATCTTGCAATTGCTTAGTATGTTTAGCTAGCAGGAAAAAAACATTACTTTTCCTTGAAACTAATAACAATTACAATTGGGTATCGTTCTAAACGGCATATATTGTAATTTATTATAACATGATACCATAGAGTGTTGTAGTCACGCCCCCTTCAGAACGTCGAGTCGCCCAGGAAATAATTTCCTATAAATTTTCCCCATAGGCTTTTCACGTTTACACCGTGGACAAAGCCAACTCTGCTCATGACAAATCATGACGATAAACACAATGTTTTGGGCCGATCAAATAATTAGTAAGAAGAAAAACAAAACAAAACAAAGTGTTTCCTTCCATCTCTGCTTATTGTCATGATTTGTCATGAGCCGAGTTCGCGGTGTAAACGTTTTTAAATAAATACTTTTTGAAAAGTCTATGGGGGAAATTAATAGGGAATTATTTCCTGGGCCACTCGTTGTTCTGAAAGGGGACGGGACAACGACGCTCTATACAGATAATTCAATTAATTGACTGTGGCCTAAAAATATATTTAATTTTCTGGTTCATTATTTAACCCTAGACTTAACATCATTCACGCTCTGTGGTTCTAGATCTTGAAGCAGGAGTGGCCTAAGCATTGGCCTACCTTCATCAGTGACATCGTAGGAGCCAGTCGCACCAGTGAGAGCCTCTGTCAGAACAACATGATCATTCTCAAACTGCTTAGTGAGGAGGTATTTGACTTCTCCAGCGGCCAAATGACTCAGGTCAAGGCCAAGCATCTCAAAGACAGGTAACAGATTCAGGGCAGTGCACTACACTGTACTTTCTAACCAGTCTTTCACTTAGTCACTTAAAACCTACTTCATAATAAGTCTAATTGCTAAAATAAGAGCTTGTCAAGATATGATTCCGCTGTGAGCTTGTAGATCTGCTATAGAGCACCGAAGTCCTGATGTCACTGTCAGTAGAGGGCGCCAGTCCACAGGTTTGTGTACTTTTTATTTGCATTGAAATCCCCATAGGGGGATTTTAGATCTCTTCATATAAGAACTTTGTTTGAAAAATAAACCGATCATCCCGGCCTTTTCACTCATATGGATATGAAGCATCGACTGAAGGTGGAAATGTACAAATATACCCAAAGAGTAACACAATAAGCGCTAGAAACGAGTCAAACAACCCAGAGACTACATTCCCGGGTAGGCGGGATGGCTGCAGCTGCCCGTCGCACAACATAAACTGACATGTTAATTAAGTTTTTATTTTATATATTTAATGTTTCGTGGTTAGTACGAGTCGAGTCACCGCCAGCTGAGCTTACGTGAACGAGGAATCTCAGGAACGTGTTGGCAGCTGGGTGTGACGTATATTAGCAGCGACATTGCTTTCATAATATGTAGTTTCAACTTTCAAGGCTATTGCGGCCACATTAATTCCCTTTTCTCCAGAAACTGGCTGTATCAAATATGAATGGACATCATTAACGAAGCACAGCCACCCCCCTGACAGAAAGGCCAGGATGATCGATTATTTTTCAAACAGTTCTTATATGAAGCGACCTAAAATCCCCCTATGGGCATTTCAATGCAAACTAGAAAAAGTGCCCTTCTGGGCACAGTTCTCCACCAGGAGGATAGGAGTGTTTGTGATGTTTGGCATGTTTTTTGCAACAATTGTCTTCATTTTGTTGAGGAAATGCAGAGCCAGATCACTCATAGCATCTCTGAGGATAGAATTATGTGTGCAGCATGTTGTACAAAACGGGCCACTCCTGAAAACTTAGCCAGTCAGTGTAGAATCTGAGAAATCCAACACACTCATCTTGATCACATGACTACAGAGATCATGTACCGATTTGGATGAAATCTGTGCGACTAATGTAAACAATGTGTTTTGCACAATCCGGCAGATGTGGAGGGATGCAGGGAAACTGTTTTTCCATGGCCTCTAGGGAGTGCACATATAGAAAGATGTACACAGATCGATGCAGTTGTTGGTAGAATCATAAATTGCCCTGTTATAGCGCCACCATGAGGGTGATTTTGAAAAAAAATGAAGTGGCATGGCATGCTCGGCATAGTGGAAATGTTCGTGTATAATTTCACGTAAATTGCACACTGTGTTTGTGATTTGTGGCATTTGGTACAAAATTGACCATTGAATCATGTGAGCTTTGGAAGCCAATCTGGTGCAGATCCGTGTTGATCACATGACTATGGAGATAGTGTATACCGAATTGTTTGATGTATGGATAAAATGTGTACAAGTAATCTACATAAATGGGTTTTGCCTAAATCGGCCTCATGGTGGCGCTATAACAGGCAGTTGAGGAATATTTGGGGCAGAGGTTCATCGTTGGCATCCAGGGAGTGTGTGTGCAAAGTTTGGCATGGATCAGGCCAACGGTGCCGGAGATTAGCTGGTAACGGACGGAAGGAAGGAAGGAAGGACGGGGACACACACGGACGTGCAAAACATTCTCTCTCCCCATGCCTTTGGCCTGGTCGAGACAATAAAGAAATACATTAACCTGTGTACTGGCTCCCTCTACTGAAAGTGACGTCGGAGTTCAGTGCTCTATTTTTTCTGTTTTAGGAATGAAAGGAATAAGACAGTGCTTAAATTGTTTTAGAGAAAACGTGTCTTTATTGAAGTTTTTCAGATTTAGAAGTCGTTTTTAGAATCTACCTCGGTCCTAAATGGGTTAATCTGTTTCAGATATACAAATCCCATTACTTTCTTATGAAATGTATTTTCTCCTCAGCCCTTGCGTTTTATTTTCTTTATGATCTGGTTGATTAAGCATTTAAGATTATTTCCTGCCTGAATTAAATGTAATTGAAACAGCTTTGACAGATGTGTTTGTGGAGCATGAATGTACTTTAAAAACATATACCGGTATATATATTTCATTAGCAAAGTCTTAGTACAAGATATTCTTATACTGAATTGTTGCTCTTGAAGTAAAAATTATTGAGCAAATGTATACTGCAGGTTTTTTCATTGCCTGAAGACAATGCTTCCTGTTCAATATAATAAACTGAATATCATGCATCGTAATACTGCTTGAAAACATATCGTGATATTATATTGTTCCTTATCGCCCACCCCTTACTGAACCTAACCTACCAAAAGACTGAAACATTGATCATCTCAATCTTTTTCAGCATGTGCAATGAGTTCTCACAAATATTCCAGCTCTGCCAGTTTGTTATGGTAAGTCAAAGCCCTCTGCAGCATGGATATCGGGGCCATCTACCTGTTGTATTCTCTTAAAAACCCAATGTTATCTCATGAATCCTTGTTCCATTAGGAAAACTCCCAGAATGCCCCTCTGGTCCAAGCCACGCTGGAAACGCTTCTTCGCTTTCTAAATTGGATTCCGCTGGGTTACATCTTTGAGACGAAACTAATCACCACGCTGGTGTACAAGGTATAACAGTAAAGATGTTAAATTAGTTTTCTATTATGATTGTCTGACTCCACCTCATCTTCTAGGACTTTGTTTCTTAACTTTTTATATAATACCACATATGTGGATTATTAGTAGGCCAATGCACAGTATTTTGTTTGTTTCAAAAATAGAAAACGTGTACAGATCCTGATGTGTAATGCATGCTAGAATGTCAAAGTTGATATCCAATACTACTACAAACTGTTTATTTTCTTTTATTGTTTGTGTGAATTTCAGTTCTTGAATGTGCCCATGTTTCGCAACGTGACGTTAAAGTGTCTGACGGAGATCGCCGGCGTGAGTGTCAATCAGTATGAAGAGCAGTTTGTCAACCTCTTTACCCTCACCATGTGTCAGCTCAAACAGGTACATGGCAAACACATACGCTTATTTTATAGGCAGGACATATACATAACCATACACACTGTCTTATTATTGACCCACTCTGTATGCATATTATCTTTTGTAAGAAGTGCACACGCAGTCCTTTTACTGTGCTTAACTATTTATCTGCTGGGTATCTTTTTACCGAGATTAACCAGACGGTTAAGAGTTTATGGTTACTTGAAATACAAACTAAACAGTATGAAATTGGAAGGAATTAGTCACCTGCTCTCTGTAAATGGGAGACGAATACTATCCTATTTGAAATGGCATATTACCGTATATTATTATTATTGCATTAAATAAAAGAAAGTAACTTTTTCACTAAGCGTGAATCTTTTCTTTTTATAAATCCACTGAAAAGGCTTGTTTTCTGTCCCTTGCTCTGGCCAGATGCTACCTTTGAACACTAACATTCGGCTGGCCTACGCCAATGGGAAGGACGACGAGCAGAACTTCATCCAGAACCTCAGTTTGTTCCTCTGCACCTTCCTCAAAGAACACGGTCAGCTCATCGAGAGGAGACCCAACCTCAGAGAGACACTTATGGAGGTAAGATGGAGACAATGACTCAGGTCTGTGGTCAATTATTGCTGTGCAGGATAACAAAGTTGATCCTCACTGCATCCAATTTCTGATTCCCCAAAAACGAGTTTTAGATGTAAAAGTCACACCCGTGTGAAGTGAGGGACGCTCTTATCATCGTACATCATGATGTAAATTCTCCATTTCAATGTGAATGTGAATGTAATGTTTGTGTAAGACAAAAATGCAGATTTGATCAGACACGTATGACGTAAATTCTCTATTCATTGTCAATGGGAATTTAATGTTTATAAGACGAAAATCTACACTAATAGCTGAATATAATCACACCCGTGTGAAGTGAGGGGTGCTCTTATCATCATACATCATCATATATCACGTTCCACGAAACCGTGGCCCCTTTTCATAGAACCTCAAATGGGCCTGGAAAAACTACCAAGAACTGGTCGTGATATTGTCAATTCAACATTTACATGGACATCAGGAACTTAAACAGAGTGAAATGTCTGAACTGTGTTGATAGCTGACAGTTTGATTGCGTGAGAAATCTAAAAGCCAATTATTTATCTTCCAGAACATTCTCTAGTGTCCTTCCCCCCCCCCCTTTACACACCTTCCCCAATTTATTTATTTGATTTGATTTGATTTATTTAGAAAAGCAATCATAATACAACATTATAATCAGCGATTCAAGGATTACACAGTAAAGTCCAAAGACTTATTTCCACTGGGGTCCTCTCACACTGAACACTACTTTAAAATACATCACAAATACATAACAGTACATACATACATTACATACACAACACAACAAGTACATCCCTATCCATCCCTCTAAGATGACCCTTTATAGGGGAACCTTTTCCAGTAGCCATTTCTTAGTCTTCTGTTTAAATGTCCTCAAATTGGAGGTCAGTTTAACGCTGGATTCCAGGCTATTCCACTGTGTGGCTCCTATATAAATGAATGAGCCTTTGCCCACTTTACTTTTAAAAGCAGGGAGCACCACATCTGCAATACTGGCTCTGGTGAAATGGTTGTGTACCTCGTTTACCTGCCTGAAACATGTTCTTAAAACTTCTGGGACCTCTCCGTATTTAATTTTATGGACCATGTTTAGTCTAGCCATTGTAACCTTTGATTCTACTGGGAGCCAGTTCAGCTCTCTGAACTGGTTCCTTCCTATATGGGTTCTGGGTTCCATCCCTAGTATAACCCTGATCAGTCTATTTTGAGCTGACTGTAGCTTTGTTTTAAAAGACTTAATTCATTTAGTCATTGCCAATTTCCCCTGTGCATTACCTGTCGTTGATATAATTTACCACACTGTTGTGACGAAAAGAGAGCTCTACCGAGCAATTTTTGTTCCTACTCTCACCTATGGTCATGAATTGTGGTTCATAACCGAAATAATTAGGTATATATGATTATTTTTATATATTACATATAGGCGGTTGCAACACACTTACTTAAGCTGTCATAATGTGAAGGGTACCTGGCTGGTACCGCATTTCTTTTAAATATATATTTCCCATTGAAACCTGACATGTACTTGTCTTTTCTTCTGCAGGCCCTTCATTACATGTTGTTGGTGTCTGAGGTGGAGGAGACGGAGATCTTTAAGATCTGTCTGGAGTACTGGAACCACCTGGCAGCAGAGCTCTACAGAGAGAGTCCCTTCTCCACCTCAACGTCACCTCTGCTGTCTGGCAACCAGCACTTTGATGTACCACCACGCAGACACCTCTACCTACCTGTGCTGTCCAAGGTAGGGAAGCTTTGCGTGTGTGTGTGCACAGTCAATTCGTAACTTTGCAATTTAAAAATCACACTTGTGTGAATTGAGGGGCAATCACTTTTGGTGTCTTCACTTTTCTGCCCTACTTTTATCCTGAATATGTACTTTGCTCAGCCAATCAAATCATCGCTATGGGGTGATCAGCCAATCAAATCATCGTGTTTGTGTTCACACAAGCAGACTTAGACAAGCTTAGGAGGGGCTTGCACCCATCAAACATTTTAAAGGTACTGTTCAGTGTACAAATCAGGGCTGCTGATTGGTTCATTTACAAAAAATGTTTTTTTTACTATATAACATTTCAGCATTTATTGACACATTTGAGACTTAATGGGGAAACATCCTATCTAAATTACATTTCATTGTTTGTTTATTATATACATAATTACCTCCACGCATGTCTGTTCCTGCAGGTGCGTTTGCTGATGGTGAGCCGTATGGCCAAGCCAGAGGAGGTGCTGGTGGTGGAGAACGACCAGGGGGAGGTGGTCAGAGAGTTCATGAAGGACACGGACTCAATCAACCTCTACAAGAACATGAGAGAAACGCTTGGTAAGTGTTAGTTCTGCACGCTTATAATGCTGTCATGCTGCATTCGTTAATCCCATCATCTCCCATACCACTTCAGGTATGCTGTGTCTGTGAATAGTGTTAATATGTTAATGAATCATTCCTTACATCGGAACAAATTAACAATCAAGCAACCGCATTTTTTCCATATAAAAAATGTATCTCTCCATCTCTCTAAAATTGTAGTGTACCTCACCCACTTGGACTATGCGGATACGGAGCGCATCATGACCGAGAAGCTCCACAACCAGGTGAATGGGACTGAGTGGTCGTGGAGGAACCTTAACACACTCTGCTGGGCCATCGGCTCCATCAGTGGGGCAATGCACGAGGAGGACGAGAAGAGGTTCCTGGTCACTGTCATCAAGGTGAGCGGCGCACATTCACATCTTGTACCTACTACAGAAATGTAAGATATTTCAAGTCTAGGTCTATGTGTCTGGCTCTAAGTGAAAACTGTACAGGATTCCCTATTTTCCAGAGTATTTATTAAGAATACAATCAATGTTTTGTTTGTTTCGGTCACACTGACCTTCATTGTGTGATACAAGATGAAGGTCAGTGCAACCGAAATATTGCATTCCCAATCAAAACTTTGGCTGTAGGAGGCATTGTCGTTGTTCCCTTTTTTCATGCATTGACTGCCTTCTTCTACGCACCTGTCCTTGAACAACTAGTTTTAACAACTAGCTCTGTGTCGAAGTGTCCCTGGTCACTAACCATTAACTGAAAATGTGAAATATGTATTTATTATGATTATAAACCGATTATCAAATTGTGATATTTTTACATAAAAGGCTCATCTACCGGTTAGCCATTGATGTAATGAATCCTTAAATCTACCAGGTCTAATTTTTCATTCATGTTTTTTTCTTTGACGACATTGGTGTTAAAATGGTAGGAAAAGTCTTGTGTTTAACCTGCTGAAACATCCAGTCAGACTGTATTAACTGACTCCTTGTCCCCACCTTCCTGTCCTGCCTAATGAAGGACCTACTAGGGCTATGTGAGCAAAAGAGAGGCAAAGACAACAAGGCCATCATAGCATCCAACATCATGTACATCGTGGGCCAATATCCACGTTTCCTACGCGCCCACTGGAAGTTCCTGAAGACTGTCGTCAACAAGCTGTTTGAGTTCATGCACGGTGAGAAACTGGAAGATTTTGATTTAGTATATGTTAATCTTAGTGTCACCGAGTAGACTGGCTCTTACATCTTTGTAAAGGTTCTCAATTGTAATTGTCTCGTGCTGATTTCAGAGACCCATGATGGTGTGCAGGACATGGCATGTGACACCTTCATCAAGATCGCCCAGAAGTGTCGTCGTCATTTTGTCCAAGTTCAGGTGGGAGAGGTGATGCCCTTCATTGATGAGATCCTCAATAACATAAACACCATCATCTGTGACCTTCAGCCACAGCAGGTACGTCCTCCTAATTACACCAATGTGTTAATTTATCACTTCCAGCTTGTTGAAAAATATGCTCTTCCATAGTTGTTGAAGAATGTAGTCAGTACAGTACAACAAATCAGGATTAGTCTCAATAATGTGAGGAATAGATAGTGAATACCTAAAGTTAATAGAAAATTCCTCTTAAGGTTTTTATAATACAAATTCCATCTGTTCCCCAGTTCTAATCCTTGCTTGTCCTCTCTGACTTCAGGTCCATACATTCTACGAGGCAGTGGGCTACATGATAGGGGCTCAGACAGACCAGGCAGTCCAGGAGCACCTAATAGAGAAGTACATGCTGCTGCCCAACCAGGTGTGGGACAGTATCATCCAACAGGCCACCAAGGTAAGGACAAGCTCCCCTGCTAAACATCTTGAACATCCAAAGGCATTCGTCAAGCATTCCGTAGCCCGTCAATTAGTATTTTAATTGATTTAAGTAACTATGCATATTAATTAGACCTTGAAAGCGTGGTTAAGTGCAGTAATAAAACGATTAATCAATTCCCAGAAAATGCATCAAATAACATTCTAGTTTGATCAAATAATTGGTTTAGTGATGTATCATGTGAAAGTGTCCAATATGTGCTATTTACAACCTCATCACGATGTAAATTCTCGTCTTTGTGACTGGTGTTAATCCCCCACTCTGGTTTAACCACTCATGTGGACTCCCTCTGCAGAATGTGGACATCCTAAAGGATGCAGAAACTGTTCGTCAGCTGGGCAGCATTCTGAAGACTAACGTCAGGGCCTGCAAGGCCGTAGGACACCCATTTGTTGTGCAGCTGGGACGCATCTACCTGGACATGCTGAACGTCTATAAGTGTCTGAGTGAAAATATATCCTCAGCCATTCAAACCAACGGTAAGCTACAATCCTAATGGGGGTGGGGGGTGGGTGTGTGTGTCTGCTTTCTGAAGCTAACTTCACTCTGGTATTCTAATAGGTGAGATGGTGACCAAGCAGCCTTTGATCAGGAGTATGAGGACGGTTAAGAGAGAAACATTAAAGTTGATCTCTGGTTGGGTCAGTCGCTCCAATGATCCCCAGATGGTGAGCCTAAACCTTTTTTTCATCCTATTAATAAATTAATAATCACTAATATGTCCACTAAATGCTATGTTCCATGGATATATTTTAACCCCATATCGATCTATTGTGAGGATGATCTGAAAGTGTGACATAACACTTCCCTATCTAGGCACTGAAAAATAACGTTAAAACAAGTTATCCGATATAGTGAAGAGAGACAGGGCATCAGAAACGGGGAGGAATATTTGTGTTTATGTGCTGAGTTCCAGTAATGTGCCTGAGGAAACTGACATAACAAAGAATGTTGTCACACACCACTTTCTGTGTGGTTGTATAGGTGGGTGAGAACTTTGTGCCCCCACTCCTGGAGGCAGTGCTTATCGACTACCAGAGGAACGTCCCCGCTGCCAGGGAACCAGAGGTTCTCAGCACCATAGCGACCATAGTCAACAAGTTGGGGGCTCACATCACCGGTGAAATCCCCAAGATCTTTGATGCCATCTTCGAATGCACGTTGAATATGATCAACAAGGTAGCGTCCCTTTGAAAATGTATATGAATAATGTAAGATATTAAAAATGTATGTACTAAAAATGACAATCTATCGGTATAGAATTTTATGTATAATTTCTTAAAGACAATAAAAGACATGAACTAATTAAGATTTAATCTGGTGTCAGATTCGGATACATAGCCCTTAATCGTAATAAGACCCCTTAATCTTGAGGTCTTTTCTATCCCTGTTTATTGTATGTGTTTAATTGAATGGCAACCTACCTATGTCTGCACAAATTCTGCTAACCTGGAGGCTTTTTGCTTGTAACCTCTAATGACTAATTTCTCTGCCCCCTTCAGGACTTTGAAGAATACCCTGAACACAGGACACACTTCTTCTACCTCCTTCAGGCGGTCAATTCGCAGTGTTTCCCAGCCTTCCTCTCGATTCCTCCAGCCCAGTTCAAATTGGTTTTGGACTCCATTATCTGGGCCTTCAAACACACCATGAGGAACGTGGCCGACACAGGTACCAAAATGAACACCGTTCTGTGCTGTTCTTCCACCCGGAAAATGCAGCCTATAGTCAGTGTCAGTGATAATGTTTTGGTTTTGTATATCGAACAGGAAATGCACTCAGAGGGATGCTGCACCCAGAATGCTTGTACTGTGCAACGTGTGCATGAGCTTGTGTTGTAACCTTGACCTTTTGTAGATTTTAACAGTCCTAGCTATAACGATAGATATTAAAACATCTGGAATGCATCTGTGTCATTTTAGCATTGGCTATTAAAAAATGGCACATACAAGCTCATAGTGACGTGCTATGAGCCTGTACATCTGCTATTTCTGAAAGAATATATATAATATATTGTCTGTCCTGATGAAGGTCTAAGCGACCGAAACGTTGACCTAATAAAGTGTCTGACAGTGTGTTTTTCAAAGATACCCTTTTTAAAATATATATTGAAAGTGTTTAAATATATATAAATGTTGAATATATTTTTATTGAGAACCACTGATTTAGAAGGCATTGTGTAGTACCAACCTTGGGTTTTAATATGTCTGCAGAAGAAAAGGGGTTACTTAAAAAAAACAACACTAATGATGTGATGTGTTGTGTAGGTCTACAGATCCTGTACACCCTCCTGCAAAGCGTGGCTCAGGAGGAGGCGGCTGCACAGAGCTTCTACCAGACATACTTCTGTGACATCCTGCAACACATCTTCTCAGTGGTCACTGACACCTCACACACCGCAGGTACACTGTTTGAATCCATCATATTGATGTGTGATGATGTCCACACATAACCATAATCACTGTTGTCTTGTCAGACATTACACTGGGGATGAAAAGATACAATTTTGTTTCCAGGTATGTTTGTTTTAAAAACGCCATTGACAATGAAGAGAAATGAATGTTTGTTTAGTTAGCTCACTGCGTTCGCAATAAAGAGTTAATGGGAGAGATTTGTGAGTTTGTACCGCATCGCTGAGAAAATGTAGCTGGTTGTACAGTACTGCTAGCTAAAGGCTGTGAGCTAATGCGAGTGGTGATCTCCCGGAGGCCCCCACCTTCCTGTTTAACCCGGAAGGGAAACGAGCTCCGTAGAAACAAAAATGTTTATCTAGACAAATGCAGGGTAACATCATGCACTCAGCTAGTGACATAAATGTGGTCTTACAAACCAAAACTAATTTCATGTTTAAAGGCTTTCTTACCTTTATTTGTAGTTGTTACGTCCCCACCAAAGAGGTCCAGGTGTTATTTTGTTAAAAAGTCCATTATTGGCTATTTCCCCTACCATACGCCCACAATGAATTGCATTGAATTAGATTATTGTTTTTAAATATATATATCCTCTCTTCATAATGTAAATAGTATCCCAAGCGGCACACTTTACTACTTATTTCGATGGAAATAAGAGAATTGGCACAAAAACCCAACACCCATTGAGGGCTTATATTAGGGGAAATAGCCAATAATGCACTTTAGCACAAAATAACACCTGGACCTCTTTGTTGGGGACGTAACGACTACAAATAAAGGTAAGAAAGCCTTCTAGCATGGAATTCTCCGTTTAATGTGAACAAAAAAAGGCTCTGAGGCTCTAAGTGGACTCATCCATCAGCAAGAGCCTTATCTTCTTCAGATGCTTCGCTATACTCTCACTCTCTCTTGACCTGTAACCAGTGCTGGGACTTTGCCAACATCTTGATTGACTATGTGGTCTCCGCTGAAATGGATTCTTGGGTGTTTTCGTCCATGGCTTCCATGGAATCGGGTTATAGAAGCTCTGCGATGGGTAGCCTTTATAATATGGACTAGCTTTCCATTTTTCATTGGTCTTTTCTAGCCATACGTTATACTTGTCCTCTGCCTTCTTTCGACGTTCGTGTTCCTGGTCCTTCTTCTTGACCGATTCCTCCTTTTCCTCCTTTACTTTCTCATTTCTTTCCTGGTTCTTCTTGCAGAGCCATTCTTTGTATTGTAAATTACGGCATTCTGCCTGCCTCTGCTTCACTTCCTTCCACTGCAACTCCTGTAGCTCTTTGCTCTGCTTCAGCTGTTTCTCATGTCTCTCCTGCTCTGCCTTCACCTTAAGCCATGCCTGGAACCTCTCTTTCACTACTGTCCTCTTCTGCTCCTGCTCTCTCTCCCCCTGCTCTTTTCCCTCCTTCAGCAGGCGCTCCTCCTCTACTTTATTTTTCATTTTCAAGCCATCAACTTTATTTTTCCTAACTAGCCACATCTTCCACGCACTAAGCGTTGGCGAGGCTGTGGACTCCTCAGTTGTAGTAACTGCCTCTTCGGGTTGTGGTTTTGGAAGTTCACATCTGACTGGAGCGATTGCAGGTCTTTGGTCTTCAACCTGTTTTCCATAACGTTTATGCTGAACAGTATAATCTATGTCTTCATTACTATGAAACCTGTCCTGGTAGATGGGAGGGAGTATGATGAATGTACTGTCAACAGTTTCTGGTTGATACTGCGCTGTGTAATCAAGGTCCTCGCTAATTTCAAAGTTGTCATGGTCGGTGAGAGAGAGCACTGGGAATGTCTTGTCATTGTCGGGTTGATGCAGAGCTGCATTATCCAGGATTCTGTCACTATCAAAGGTGTCATTGTAGAATGTATTGTCGGTGTCAGGTTGATGCTGAGCTGCATAATCCAGGTTTTTGTCGTTATCAGAGATTGGAGAGAGTAGGGAGAATGTCTTGTCATCAGTGTCATAATCCAGATTTTTGTCGCTATCAGAGATTGGAGATAGTAAGGAGAATGTCTTGTTGTCAGTCTCATACTCCAGGTTTTTGTCGCTATCAGAGATTGGAGATAGTAAGGAGAATGTCTTGTTGTCAGTCTCATACTCCAGGTTTTTGTCGCTATCGGAGATTGGAGGAGATGGTAGGGGAAATGTCTTGTCATCAGTGTCATAATCCAGGTTTTTTTCGCTATCAGAGATTGGAGGAGAGACTAGGGAGAATGTATTGTCATCAGTGTCATAATCCAGGTTTTTGTTGCCATCAGAGATTGGACAGAGTAGGGAGAATGTATTGTCGTCAGTGTCATAATCCAGGTTTTTGTCGCTATCAGAGATTGGAGAGAGTAGGGAGAATGTCTTGTCAGTGTCATAATCCAGGTTTTTGTCGCTATCAGAGATTGGAGAGAGTAGGGAGATTGTTTTGTGGTCAGTGACATAATCCAGGTTGTTGCTATAAAAAATCGGGGAGAGTAGGGAGAATGTCTTGTCATCGGTGTCATAATCCAGGTTTTTGATTTTGTTGCTATCAGAGATTGGACAGAGTAGGGAGAATGTCTTGTCATCAGTGTCATAATCCAGGTTTTTGTCGCTATCCAAGATTGGAGGGAGTAAAGAGAATGTCTTGTCTTCAGTGTCAGGTTCATCGAGAGCTGCATAATCCAGGTCTTGGTACATAGGAGAGAGCTGGTAGAAGTTGTCGGCAGAAGACAGATAGTCGTACATGATGCTGTATCTGTTGGCCCTGCTGTACATAAGAGGTGTCTGTCCAAATGTCTTGGAATTGGGATCAGGGGAAGGTAGTATTTTAGATCGAAACGCAGTCATTGTTGCTCAAAGAGAGCTCTGTGTCAAATTGATCCAATGACTAGCGTGTCACCACCGGTCCAGTAACTCTGTTTCAAACAAAACATTCTCTCCTTATATACAGTATGTACTTGGTCTAACCCAGTGACATCACTGATGATGCCACCTAGTGCTTAAATACAGGGGGTGGTTGTTTTTCTTTGATGTGTGAGCTGTAATTATCTTTGCCATAAGAATTGCCATCAACATAGACATTTACAACTAATAATGCATTACCTGTGTTCTATTACAGCTCACAGCAGCTCAGAGTTCTTAGTGTAATACAGAGTACATGGAAGCCAGTCTATTATGTCAGGTATCTTAGGACACCAGCTTGGGACAACAGTAGTGAGTAGTAAATGGGCATTGGTTTCTAAACAATCGTCAAACCCGATATGGATTTATACAAAGGTCACAAAAAGATGGACCATAGAAAACAATTTCTATGATCAAATAAAAAATGTGGTCTAAAAGAATGTTTAGGAAACCCAATCTTGCTGATGAGCTAAACTGCTTTCCTTGCTTTGTGTTGACAGGTCTGACCATGCATGCTTCCATCCTGGCCTACATGTTCAACCTGGTAGAGGAGGGAAAGATCAATGCATCCCTTAATCCCACCAGCAACAACAACCAGGTTTATGTTCAAGAATATGTGGCTAACCTTCTCAAGACGGCCTTCCCACATCTACAAGAGTAAGTGTTCTTGCCTGGTTTATGTCATCAAAGCCCCGGTGACTTACTGTATATGTGATTTGGTACAGAACCAGCACACTTACCGTCGGGTTCTATTTCCAAACTGCACACTCACCCCACTTTTTCCCCCTCCCCTCTAGTGCCCAGGTGAAGGTGTTTGTAACGGGCCTATTTAGTTTGAACCAAGACATCCCTGCCTTCAAGGAACACCTGAGGGACTTCCTGGTGCAGATCAAGGTCAGAGAAGCCAGATGACAGTCAAATGGTTTTGTGCTTTAGAAAAGATACTGAATAGAATGTCTTAGTTTCTGAAAAATCATATTCACCATAGTGTGTTGTGTAGGTGCGTATATGTGCGTACCGGTATACAAGTAACCACAATCCATGGGAATTTTTTTACACACTTTTTTTCTCAACGTTTTTGGATGGGGACCCCCGAAAAATTATTTGGCCATGTCTCGCAACCCTCGCCCCCCCCCCCTCCCCACCACCAATACAAATTGACCACTACAATTACCTTAATAATAGAGAAAATAGTCAAAATACATCATAAATAAATAAATACTGAAACCAGATATAATCATTAACGGGTAAGACTACTTTTTGAGAGGTTTGGGTTGTTTTCTTACCTTATTATGGGCAAATTATCTCTATTCCATGAGTTATTTCCCTCCGTTGTGTTGTTTATTAGCAATTTAAGAAATAAAAAATTGTCTCTCATTGACTTCCATTGTAACACGGAAACGGCTCTCAAAGTCATTATTTTAGCACATAAACCAACGCAACAAAAGCTGATTCTGACAGTTTATGACATTAGAGAACTCATGCGGGTTTTTTTTCGTCTTTTAAGATAGATTTATAAAGTTACTATTTTGGTTGGAGATATACTGAAGCAGTACTCTGGCATTCCCAACTCTCGCGGGGACATCTTGAGAGGTTTCGTTTGTAAACAAGTCTCCGCGCTGTTTGAGATGCACCCAGCTGCAGCCTCGCATACGAGCAGTCCCAGACACGTGTCTTCTAAAGTGTCTCCCTCAAACCCGTCCATTGTGTGTGTTTTTAGTGACAAGCGGATGAGATCAAATCCATTTGTTTACATCCCCTCAACGGCATTCCAATATTACGCTTCAGGAGTGTGTGTACAGTTTTGATCCAATCAGATCGTTTTTTACTCAACACGAACAGCAGATCCCCGGTACTAGAGCACCTTCGTTAAGGGGCAATGTTGACTCCTGCGGTTCTCTGTGCATGAACTGTCCCTTCATGTATGGTACCTTTTTCGTGTGCAGGAGTTTGCTGGTGAGGACACCACAGACCTGTTCCTGGAGGAGAGGGAGGCGTCGTTACGCCAAGCCCAGGAAGAGAAACACAAGATCCAGATGTCTGTTCCTGGCATTCTCAACCCTCACGAAATCCCAGAGGAAATGTGTGATTAAAAGAAAACTATGGAAGAAAAAAAACAACCACCACATGTACAATCCTGAAGGAAAAATGTCAAGTTTGAAGCTGGAAGCTCTTCTTGACTATAGTGTTTTTCAAGCGTGTGTGTGTGTGTGTGTGTGTGCGTGCGTGTGCGTGTGTGAAAAATGTGTGCGTGAAAAATGTGTGCGTTTGAGAGGAGAGGGTTGGAAGGATCCTCAGCACTCGGTTGTATGTCGACCAAATCAATGCCAATATGTAAATGAGAATTGTGACCCCCCCCCCCCTTTCCCAAAATACCACATCGCGGATCCCTTTTTTTGCATACAGAAGCATTTTATACAGATGTTTGAGTAATACTTTATTGTTTTGTTTTCTTGGTAATTTGAGCTTTATGTTTGGTCACACTTTTCTTTGTTTAGACATGCATGAAGTTTAACAAATTAAAGATTGGTTATTTTAATTCCCTTAATTCCTTGTATCAACCCCACCCCCCCACCCCCCATCCATTACCTCTTTGTTTATATGTAATATAACAAGTTCAAAGCTCATGAGGTTACTTTAACAAAATACTCTAGTTTCAGGAAAACGGGGAGCTTGTGTGGCCTATGTACACTGCAAGATGAATGTGATGGTCAAGGGTAGAGAGATAATGCTGCTTCCTTTGCTGTCCATAGTTTGGTTTGCTTTTTTTTCTTTTTCTCTTACTCCCGAGGAAAGGTGGAGCTTCGATTTGCATCCAAATCTGACCGTTCTGAATTTGGATAAGAATCTTTGAACAAAGGAAGTCTATGTGCATATCATCCTGTTTGTAAAGCTGTCTTAGTACTATGGGAACATAAAATTGGTTATTTTTACAAAAACATCACTGTGATTGTGTGCTACTTCTAACATGTTACTTTTTACAGTGTAAAAGGTCATTGACAAGCCCAGGAAAAAAATTACATTACATTTATGTTTATTTATTTTTTCTCCAGATTGAACGCACCAGTATCCCAACCATAATAAATATTTTCTGTTTACTAAAGAACTGGAGAAATGGGAGAGTAAACAGTGGCACCACAGTCATTACTATAAGAATATAAAGCTTAAATCCCACGCCTTTGATGTGCACTAGGTTCTGCTAGATGCCCTGAAATGGGCAGAGGATAAGCAAACTGTTGCCTGGGTGTTTTGACATGTATCATTTCAGTCCTAAAGTGAACTCGGACACTAGGGAGACTTTCTTTGCACATGTGAACACTCCAAAATGACTTACTAGTCTATACGCTACTAAGGTTCACTTCTAGTCCCTGATGTGGTTTGTTTTAAACATGCACTGTGAATACACGCGTTCCATGTTCCTTCAGCTTTTACTCTTTAGTCTAGGCTGTGGATACATCAGCCATTAACACAGCCAAGTATATTACAAAAGGTTTTTGAAAATGTTTTTTTTATCAAATATTTGGTAGAAAAAACTGCACCAAAGTGCATAGCCTGAACTATAGAGATGTGCATTGGCACTGACTTCACGGTTCAAATTAAGATTCACCAGTCACTCACGATGCATCACACTTCTATATTAGTGCACAACATGGCCATTTTTTAATTTTCAGTCAATAGAAGCAGTCATACAGGTATACTGAACATATTGTATTTAGAAACTGCTGTGTAATCAATCACTCATGTCCCCTTGACATAAATGTCTTAACATTAAATTGAATTAAATATGTAAATGGTACATCAATTATGTCACACTGCTGCATCGAATCGTGTGCGACCGAATCGCGATTCATTGCAGAATCGATTATTTTTTACACCACTATCAGGCGTTGACACAAAGGGTTGCCCACCTGGCACTGGCTGGTAAATTAGACTTTCGGGCAGGTAGAGTTTGCTTTCAGGTTGCCCGACGGGGGCAAGTGTTTACCTATAATGTGCCGTTTTCACTGTTGCTACACTTATACGTGTGAACCTATACCAAGTATGTAGTATTTGGCATACAAATTGAGGTATAACATTCTTTATCACACAGCCCCAGAAAGTAGAAAATGTTACCTTTTATAATGGAAGATTTACTTTTTGGGCAAGTGGGCATAACTATTGGACAAGTACAACATGACCTGTTCTTGCCCGACGGGCAAGTGCTGCTGAGACCTTTGTCAACCCTGGCTGCTACTGAATGAATTATGAACATTAGGAAGTACAGCAACAAACCACCGTCTTGTTTCAGGTGAAGACTACCCATGATAAATCAAGTACAGGTCTGAGCTCCACAGATCTTACACTAGTGTGAACAGTAAGGCCACATCAGAGTTTAGTGTGAACAGTAAGGCCCCATGATCAGACCTGAAGTGGGCCAGAAAGAGAACAGTGTCCTCTTTCAGGTGTACAGACCAGCATAGACCATGTGAACACAAAAAGAACAGAGTCCCTTTTCTTTTTTTTGTCCCACTTCTTGGTCCACTTGAAGAGGATCTCGTATTTCTCAAAGGTGATTTCAAATTAAATTAGTGTCACGATTTCGCTGGCCTATATCGCTTTGTGGGTCCTTTTCAAGAGGAAAGAGTATAAATTGTACATGAAACTGAACAGTAATGTCATAGGACATCGGAATACTGTATATGGTAAACCATATACACCCCTACCCCCATTTCTGCCTTATTTTTTAAAGAGACACTACAGAGACACAAAAGGCAGGAAAGAGATTGAATGACATTATACAAAGAACCCTGGGTCGAACCTGGGCTAGCAGCATGAAGAGCTTTATTTAATATACTATTAAATCATGGTGGATAACAGCTGGACTATTGAAAAATGACTATAAATGTCACTCAATACATTCACTTTTTATTTTAATCATTGAATGTTTAAACCATATATTATAGACTATAACAGTGTTCACCTTTTTCAGATTGTATCAACTGAGTTGATCCCAGTGAATCGTTATGTAATAATACTTATTGATAGAGTACAATAAGGGTTTACACTTCCAAGGTAGCATGAAAATGAAATGAATCAAAGAGTTACTGCCACAATTTAATAGAAATAGAAATCAACTCAAATAGAAATTAAACTAACTTAAAGTATATTGTGTACTTGCAAACTAAATAGATAACGATTTGAAGATATACAAGTACCGTATATTGTGTAGCCTACTTGCAAAACTAAATAGATAACAAAGATATACTATAAAGAATTATTATTATTTTACATTAATATTTTTACTATTACTTTGTATTAGTTTACTTTGTAGTATTTTACCCTTGAATCTTAGTTGTATCTTCTGGTGTCAGGAAAGACACAGCCGAGATAGTTAGAGTAGACTGTAGAGAGATGCAATTTATTTAAATACATTGAGTGTAAATTGTAATTGTAATTGTAATTGTAATTGTAATTGTAATTGTAATTGTAATTCTACTCCAAGAATCTCTGCTGTATATTTTCTGACATCAGTCGTCAGTCAGTCAGTCTGTCTTTCTGTCTGTATGTTGTTTTAAACTTTAAAGCGTCTTTGTGTCCTATGTATTGTAAATATAATATAATTTTGTCTCAATAAAGTATATAAATATATATAAATACATTTAAATAAATAAATAGGGAATGAAAATAACTTATACTTGGCACCTAAAAACACAAAACGGTGCCCGTGTGTGTGTGTGTGTGTGTGTGTGTGTGTGTGTGTGTGTGTGTGTGTGTGTGCGCGTGCGTGCGTATAAATGACCGGATACAGTAGGCGGGCTCTGGTGACCGTGGCTCTGCTCATTGGGTATAATGTCTATGTGCTCGCTGTTGATGCTGTTGCTTGCTGACGGAGGTCTGTCTGGCCAGGCTAGCCGGGTTGCCTTGTCTGCTTATCATAAGCGACTACTGGTCTAAAACAACATACACAATGTTTGGCTGACATGGGGGCCAGTTTCAAATTGCAGCCGTCCGTAGGTGCTCTTTGAAGGTTTCTTCGTCTGCACCTCAAACTTTGTCAAAGGCTACTATACTTGGCCTCACTCCCAGAACACACCTCACCCCTGCTGCCCATTTTTATAAGCTGGAATGGCTTAGGGTTGACGACAGAGTACAGCATCTTGCAATGGGCCTGCCTGTCTACAAAATTCGCTACAACACCAACCATGTCTAAATACTTCCTAAATGTCAACGAAGTCCACACAGACAAAGCCAGAGGAAGTTCAACAAACCACATGCAACCCAGATTCGCCTCAAAAAAGGGATTAAATTAATTTAGCTCCTATGCCACTAAAATGTGGAACGCCCTACCAACAGCCATTAAGAAATGTGAATCCCTTGACTCCTTCAAAACCGCTCTCAAAAAGCACCTATACGGTCCGGACGGCTGAAATTCCAAAATGTCTGGCCCCCGTAAAAATATGTTTTTTTTAAAAGTGCCCATACCGTACGTTTTTCCCTTTTTACATGATGATTTTCTGTTTTTCATAGAAGTGTATATTTGTCTTTAAATGTTCAGATGAATTGAAAATGGAGGACCCTAAACAAACTCAATCAATTCAATCAATCAAACAAACAATTAACTGACTGTGCCTTTCTTTTTGCAAACTGGTAATAAAGTATTCAATCAATCAATCAATCAATCAATGATTCTTTGACTATATAGAAGTGCCTATTTGTACGTCTCTAAATGTTTTGATGAATTGAAGTGTAATGCTTAATTGGGTAGTCCACTCAGACAACAGTCTTTGTATTGAGTTTGTGCTTGAAATGTACTGTAATTCTGCAAACTGTTAATAAATCTTTCAATCAATCAATCAATCAATCAATCAATCAACACGCCTGTTGTAATCAATTTATTCTCCCTTCCAAGTCTAATTGCTTCTTTTGGGCTTTTACTTTCGTAGACCCACAAACCCTATACCTAAACTTAACCCCAGTATGCCTAAACGTATTTCTAACCTTATTCTCAGTAAAACCAAATAAATAATATAAGAACCCTCGGAGTCGGACCGAGCGGTCGGCCGGCTTGAGGTCGGCGGAAAAATCGAGGGGCGAGATGGTTTAGGGGCAACCGTACAGTACCTGATACCCCCACTGACCCCCCAGTGTCCTAGTTACGTGTTTCTCTCGTGAAATTTCAAATCTGGCAACATGATTGCTGGCTACGCGAGCACTACGCGAGACTAGTCGACTATTCAGAGCGAGCGTGACCGCGAGACTAGCGGAGAAAGACGAACCAGACGGAGGAGACAGGACGAAAAGTTCCGAACCATCAACATGCTATGCCCCCCCCCTCCCCCCATTTTCAACATGGCTGCCGTATCTACTCTCTCAAGTAACGCTCAGATTGGGGACTGAACTCGAATCTTATCGTCTAGTGCCTCTTGCTTTGTGTACAGTTGGATGCTAAGTACCAGATGCACGTGTGATTTCCTCTGGTTTTGCTTAGTGGAATTATACATTCACCAATCACTTGTTTCCACTGGGCCTTTCACCCCAAAACAACCAACCAGCTGCCAGTCAGTTGTAACAGTGTCAACCATTTCCAGAATTGCAATGGTTTGAGGAGGTCCACTCAGTTTCTCACCTTCTTCATGAACAATGTGTGAAAACTGCGCCGAGCTGGTGGAGGTTTTAAATGAAAGTAAGTAACCAAACAGAGTTTTATTTATGTGGAAGTGGGCGATGCTAAGCTAGCTTGCTTACTGTTAGCACAGTAGTGGACTGGACACTATAACAGCTTCATAGCATGTTAGCTTGGCTAGCTAAACATTATAAACTTTATGAGTGTTGGTGCTTGATTTGTTTTGCTTAGCGTTCGGTTTATTTTTCCATCCGCTGCCTGTCGCCTGTTGTGTATGTTGTTGTGTCTGTTGGAAGTGAATGCCAAATGTCATAATTTCAGCAGCAGCACAATGCCAGTCAGTCTGTCCGTTTCGGGGCCTGGTCTGCTGCCTTTCTGTCAGAATCCTCCACGCCGGGACAACCTCGCCAGTTCGCTTTACAAACAACGTTGTTGTGTATGGTTGTCAGGTTGTCAGGTTGTGTTTGCGTGGTTGTGGTGGTGGTGTGTGAGTCCAGTCAGCCATTCTTGTGTACTCTTGAAGTCTTCTCTTACTTCTCGGGGTGTGAATTATAACGTGGTTGCATTGCCTTGTCTGCCTGCCTTGCATGGATGGACTATAACTGAGGGAAGTTAGCAGGCTAGTTAGCTGTAGCGCAAGCCTGCTGCTGCTGCTGTGACTTTTTGTTTGATTTGTTTGTCAGGTTCAGTGTGCAGTCAGTGCACCGGCTGGCTGCAGCTGTCCACTTCACCTAGTACTGCATCCTTTGTTTCGTGTTGTGCGGCCACATGTACACTATTTGCAAACAGTTTGCTGTTTGTCAATACATACCTGGCTACCGGTATACTACCCAACCACATTTCATCACATAGCTCAGTGAACTATAACATGTTATATCGGGGGGAAACAAAAGATACACCCCAATATAGTGTGTATGTACAGTATGTGTGTGTGTGTGTGTGTGTGTGGTGTGTGAGCTCCATGTGGACGCATGGATCGAGAGGGGGGGGGGGGGGGGCGGGGGAGTTATAAGTTATTCTAGAGCTTTATTCGTTTAATGAATCAAGTGTACAAAAGTTGGTGAAACATTTCATCATACTCAAACTTTTCTGCGCACTTTGTTTTACGAAACCACTTTTTTAACTTAAGTTCGGGTTGTGGGTGGTGGTGGTCAAGAATAACTTGCAATTAAATACCATTGTCACAGTTCTATAAAATGGTCGCAGTTGGATTATTATTATTATTTTGGTTGAGCATCAGCAGCAGCCCTCCAGCAGTCCACCCTGGTAGTTGAAGCTGCGTGATCACAGCTGCAAACGACGCTCACACACATAACACAAGATGACACGATGGCTATTAGATCTTTTTGGGCCTTGATTCTTGATTCTTGTGGAATTATTTGCATTGCTTGCGATATTGTGGCTATTAAATACACCAAAGCACATCCCCATCAGTCTGTAGAGCTAACATTTGCTCTAATAAATAAATACAAGTTCACTAACAACAAGGCCATGTAGCCCAACCAAATCCCTGCAGTGGAATCATGAACAAATAATTATATTATTACACTGTCATTCACCATTTTATTCAATAGTGTCTGACATTCTCTCTATACATCTATGATCCATTCCCTTTGTCTGTCAGGAACTTCTGTCTCAAATTCCTATACTAACAAGTCAAAGCGCTTCAAATTGGATGTATAGAAATATCCAGAGAGACATTGAAGGAGTCGTTAACCATTCACTAAGTTACTACCATGGAATGACTGAGGCAATCTTCTAAGGGAAGTTGAGTTGACTGTTGAGTTTTTTTCTTTTGCATTTACAGAAACATGACTGTTCTGGAACACACATATGACATATCCATCACAATTATGTAGCCTACTAGTGGAAAAAAGTGCCCATAAGTCGTTTGGTCCCTTCCTACATGAAACACACTGACAATTAAAATTGTTTTTACTAACTTTGGGTACCCAGAAAAGCGCTATATAAATGTTATATAATATTATTATATTATTGTTGTTTTCCTGTAAAGTCGCTTAAATATTCATAGTTGCGTGTTGCTTTAGTTTGGGCTTGTTTCTGAAGTGTAGTTATTATTTGTCTTGATTTCAAGATTATTTTAGAAAATAGCTGATGTAGGTCTACTAATAGTGGTGAAACTGGTCGCTTCTTTTGGGCTTGTTTTCATAGACCTGGTCGCTTGTTTCACTCACAGAATTTTGCACCAAATCACACATAACATTTTTGCCTAGCTTTGATTTGGAGTTGATCGATTTGAATAGGAGTTGAGATTGATGTTATCTAGTTCAAATGTGTGACGGGCAAATGTCTCTGCATTTAGGCCTGTTTCTGCACCAGTAGTCAAATATGACGAGTGTTGCTGTTGTGTGATCCATGGCTACACCAGTAGCAGACTAGAGGTCCACTCTACAGTGGAGTATTTACCCCCTTCATCACTACCACACATATATTGACGGCTAGTCGGCTACCGAGGTGGGCAATAAATGATAGAACATGCTCAGTTCTTCAACGGTATCTGTGCAGTGGAGAGCTGGCTTAACTTTTTCAGTGCCAAGGTGCCCACCACCACCACCACCACCACCACCAGGCAGTTAACCTAGACCACTGGGTACTTGGTGCGTCTTGGAAAGTCTCGTGACCCGAGGTTAGGTGCTTCTCTTGAATCTAGGGGGACTCGTTGTAGCGTGCATGCGTGTGCAGCCGTGCACCGTTCTGTTTCGTACCTACGAGTGCACGGCACATTTATTTTGGTACCACAGTGTTGTACTGCGGTCTATGAGCATGATACCACTGGTGATCGATGAGTCGATTACCACAGCGGCTGGGTCGGTATGGGGGTGTGGTGGCCGGTGGACAGCTGAAGTAACCTTTCCGTGCCACGGTGCAAGGACCCCCAAATTGATGTATTTGGCCGTGGACACCAATCAGAAAATGTTCTAGGGACCCCTAGAAGAGAAGATTTGTGCAAAAAATTATCAACATTATTCCAAACATTTTTGAACACTTTCGAGATTGTGAGCCACTGTTCTAAATCCTAAGAGTTTTCTGAAAAAACTATAGCTTAACTCTAAAATGAAATTATGTTTTCCCAGTTTCAATGGGTTAATAGTACACAAGTTGCTGGTTCTCTTTCCCCTGGAGAAGGTTGTGTTGAGATACCCATGAGTAAACACAAACTAAAGGCCTATTCATACTCCAGTTTTAGGTGATAACGTGAGTAAAAACAGAGATGTGTTTGGGTGAGTGGTGAGTCGCTTACCACTGCGGCATGACGTCATGTCGTTTTCGATGGTCATCTTATCACCTAAAACTGGACTATGAATAGGCCTCAAGGTAGTAGTGAATGGGAATTGTAATTTGTGTCACCATTACACAGAAATATACCAATTCAGGATGGAAAGCCCTTTTGGTGTTTTGACCCTTCAAGACGGGAACCCCTTTGGGGGTTCTTGTTATGTACAGTACTGAGTATACAATTTTTGTAATGTTTGAATAGTTTTTTTTCTTCAGAAAACTCAGGAAGTCAGGAAGAATTTAGAAAGAGTTTTCGGTCCTACTCCTAAATGGGTGAGGAGAAATAGAGTACACTTAGTCCACTGTCAGAAATGTCAACATGTCTGAGGCAGATTATGTCAAAGCATGTTGGAGATTCATGGGGGATAAAGTGACCAAAATCTGGTACAAAAATAGAATATTTAAAGTAAACTGTACAATTTATACAACTTACAATTATAGTCTCATATGTTGTTTAGCTACAACATAATCTGTCTGTCACTCAGTTGTTGTGACAACAGGCCTTTGTCTTAAAGTATAAAAAGTAGTATTGGATTGTTTTTTGTGTGAATGTGTTTTGGAACTGTCCGCTCTCAGCAGTGACAAGTTAACCCTCCAACTCTTGGGAGAGTGACAGGCCCATTGGGCTTTCTCTTGGTAACCCTTGACCTCTAATTTGCTATAGTTGCATCATGTGTGTGCTGTTTGTCTGTGTGGTAGAGACTAGAGAGACGGATTAGTACAATATGCCAGCAAATTCCTCTCAACACGTTACCTCCTGTTACACAAGGTGGGATTGTGAGGCCAGTGCCAGTCAAATGCGCGAAATACCACAGTAGAAGAAGAGATCCTTGGCAACCAGGAAGTGCAGTTTTTACAGTAGGCTACAATAATGTTTCAAGTTTACACACATACAAATACATTTCACAAACACATTATTTAGAACACACCCAAATCCTATTACGGCGTACATGTTCAATTATTAAATCAAAGCAAACGGCATAAACAATATTAGTTTGGCTCTTCTACAAAAATAAAACGTACAGTTCTCTTGTATCATACCGTACTTGTATGTATTATTTTCCACCACGGAGTAACCTCGCATCAGACTAAAACGGCAGGTTACAACACTTTTTGTTGTTTTTCTTCTTTGTAATTATTTGTTTGGCCCAAAATGTTGTTTGTTGTCATGATTTGTCACAACTCGAGTTGGCTTTTTCCGTGGCGTAATCGTCTTTAAAGAAATACTTTTTGAAATGTCTATGAGGAATTCACTTCTGGTCCTAGCGTTGTCATGAAAGGGGGCGGGACTGCGACGCTCTATATATTCAGTGATTTTGAAAAAAAAAACCTGGTTCGCTAGGAGTGCCAAAGAGTCACCTCCTTCTCCAGAAGTCAGTCCTGTGATACATGAACGCGCTTAGCTTTATGGCTACTAGCTAGCTTTTACCATCGCACATTTGCCGTCATATTAGCTAAATATGGCATTCAAAAATTATGTAACGAAAATCTTAGTTATGTTGCATGATTGCAAAATCACACTCTACTCCCGTGGTCTCTAAGGCCTGGTCCCTACGGGATGCTCTAAAGTCTAAACTTCGGCCAAATGCTCACAGAGAGATCCATATGGGACTCGGGAGTACATTATATATACATGTGGGTCTAATATAAAATGCACCCCAGGTTACAACGTCTTGCAATAAAAAATACTGTTCTATTAAATGTCTTTTTTTTAATGCAAACATTGGGGTAGCCTAATATTTAGAGCAGCTGGTTGCCTAGGGACAAGACTCGTTTTGTTGACTCTTTGGGCTGTATTTTGCATGTCTTAAGTACCAGGTCTTATTACCTAACTTGAGTAAACTAAAGACCTGGAGGCGTGATCAATGCCATTTGGCTATTCTGAGTGGCCAAAGAGCATTGATCACGCCTCCAGGTCTTTAGTTTACTCAAGTTAGGGAATAAGACCTGGTACTTAAGACACGCAAAATACAGCCCTTAGTCTCAGAGGTTGACATTGCTCCAGTTGTCATATAGACTGGCAGCCTCTCCTATTGGAGGCCAGAATACCACTGTCTGACTCATCACACTTGTTCATCACACGTGACTAGAATCATCTCATCTTCCACACTTTTCATCATTCTGCTCACAAAGTTATCTTTTGATGTAGCCTACTTGTGATTGTGAACCTATATCTATCTATCTATAGCTATCTATCTATCGGTCTATCATCATACTAAATTCGTCCATAAATTGGCCCCCGTACACCAAATGTCTACACACGCAAGCATACACTACAGGTTTATCAGCAGTCTTTTTGTGTTACTCACGAAACGGCATACAGAGACTGTATTGTTGTTGGAGTCAAACATGACGAGCAGAAGGCTGAAGATGTATGTGTGAAACAGAAATATTTTAATGGAAATTAATTAATTCTCTGTACAAAAATTGTAAGTAGGCCAGGATGTAGACCCACAGACCCCCCCCCCATCTTAAAATAAAATGTTTTTCAAAAATAGCAGATCTACAAGCTCATACAGTTGTACATTTCCCTAAAGGCCAAACCTCATGTTTTATGTACTACTTTGTAAAAAACTAAAAGTAACACTATTTCTCTCTTGACGTACTAAGATGATTTATAGGACTTGTGGGAAAGTGGCCTATTATTGACTTTAAGCAACTAATAAACAAGGGATGATTACATGGTAATAATGCGTCAAGTGAAACAGGCGCTGTCTCCGTTGTCTCCCCCGTCGTTTCCCCCCCATATTATTATTATTATTTTAGTATAGTGTAAGTGTTTGTTTCTCTGTCACAACCTCGCGGCCGTTGCGGTGCAGGCGACATTGGCAGAGTTCCGCAATTCGCATGCTGTCTCCGTTGTCCCCCTAAAGCAGGGGTGGGCAACCGGGATAGGTTATTGCTATTTTTTAATTGGAATCCTGAAAAGTAACCTTTTTATTGAATTTCAAATGCATTTAGTTATAGTTATGTTGTTTATGAACTGTTAACATTCTACAGTGGACACAAAAATAACATTTTTATACTACATTGACATTCATACATTCATTCATACATACATTATTGAGACATGCATTTGCATATTATAGCCTATGTTTTGTAGTTATTTGGCAGATTAGTTTGGAACAAGGGGGCAACAGTGGAAAGATCATAAATATTTTAATCAGCAGCGTTAAGGCCCTTGAACACAGAGTCTGCTGCACTTCATTTTATTGGTCAATCAGTTGTTAAAGCATCTGAGAAATAAGCACAGCAAGTCTGACAATTATCTCCTGCTGTAGCTATTCATTCGCCATACAGAGAGCTTCTATGTATAGTGCAGCCAAAACAGCGAACGGGGCTGAAGATGCAGGGAGGAAAATTTTCAGCATCCATCCACAGCCAATTGTGGCCTGGGCAGATACATTTGACCACCCCACGAGGCCACATTGATGGCACACTTTTTGAAGTGACATTTCTACATGTATTAGGAAAATTGTATAAATGGCATATTTCAATTAACACATCATTCAATATGCATTTTAGTTGACGTGGAGACATTATTTGCCATGAAAACCCTGAACTCACTACTATTGACTGCTTGTGATCTACTGTATGTGTAAATGATATATCAATTTGTTCAGCTAAATGCCTAATCGTGCATCTGGTGTGTGGTCACACAACAAATGCCAAATAATATGTAACGTTACGTAACGTGAGGCAGACATTTTCCGTTTCTGGTCAGTGTGGCTGTGAACACTCAATAAATGAAGTGTATTTATATTGTACTCTGAGCCTGAGCCCATGAACATTTTCATGTCATGGACCACTAATATTCTATATATATATATATATTTACTATATATATTTTTGCTGTTCATATATTCAGAACGGGTAAGGACTAGTAGGTTTAATTTTAGAATACAGATTGGAACTACTGTTTCTGTTGTTCCCTTATGCCATCATAGAATTCAAGCAATATTGATATTCCTTGTCTTAGGCCTTTTCTATTTTGTGTGCATATGTATGCACCTTTTGTGCACAGACTCTGCATGTAGGTTTCCATATATCCATTTATATTGTTTAACAACCAGGCCAGTGGAAGTGGTCTTGGCACAAATTTAAAAAATCCCTGACATAGTGAATACACAAAAAGATGCAGTTACTGTGCCGGTCACGTCATGACTCCTCGATAAGCATTGAAGTTCACAGGACCAGATGCCTTGCTGTAGGTCTCGGTGACTAACAACCGTGTGTTCTTTCCTCAGTATCGGATGCAGAAGGCAGTGAAGGAGGTCTACAGCTGAAGAAGGAGCATGCTTTACGAGTATTCAGCTACATCAGCTCATGGACACAGAGGTCAGTGGCTTCCCTTTCATGTGTTACACCGTTTATCACTGTTTCTGATGTGCTTAGCAGAAGTGGAGCACCAGCAGCACACTGTACAGCAACAGTGTACAACAATGTATTGCCACTGCTAGAATGGCATGATATTTTGTCATCAAAATAACACACACACACACACACACACACACACACAAACAGGATGTAAGAAATTGCTTAGTGCTCCTTTTTAACTAAAAGTAAAAAACATACGCACACCATAATGGAACTGAAGTAGGTTACTACTACATTGAACCAAAGCAAAACGGCTTCTGAGGACGACCTAGAGAGACTGCTTCAGATTACAAAATGAATGCTGAATTCATTCCTCACTGACAACGCAACAATTCACTTTTCATCGACAACCCGCTTCATTACATAAGCCGTATGAATAGCCCAGTGTAATCTTGGAACAGTTATTATCAGTAGTCTGCTCCTCAGTTTCCTAATTGCTGGCCATTGTGTAAACTCTCTGCCTGAATACCAGAAGGCTAATATCTCTAGCCTAGGGGGAATTCCCTTTACAGGGTTTCCTGCAGGGGTAAAAATATGTAGTCTAGGTACTACTGGAGGTGGGTCCATGTGCCTGCACACACCGGGTGTGTACAATATGGACCGCATTTATACCTCAATATTTGAGCCAAATATCATAGTGGTTGTTCAGCTTCAGACCCAGTACAGTACATACATACATTTATATATCGCCTTTTTAAGTACCCAAGGACGCTTGACCCTCAGACTGTGTGTGTGTGTGTGTGTGTGTGTGTGTGTGTGTGTGTGTGTGATGCCATTGACAATAAAAGGAGTCTTTGCGTCATGTGTCTGAGCAAATCGACATGTTACGTCATGATGATAAGAGCTCTCTTCACACGGGTGTGATTTTTGTAAATGATATGCCATAATGTATTAACATGCAGGAATATATGTATGCATCATCAGAGAGTATTGGACACGTCAATGAGGTGCTTTAACTAGAGTTAAAGCTGCTATAAGCAATAATGTGTCAAAAATGTAATGACCTTTTTTACTTTTTATTTTTTTGTATTCAGATTCAGCAATTAGTAAAACGCTCCCAATGAGTTTTTGTCTCTGACTCATCTAGGGGCCACAGTCCTATCGTAATAGGTTCTAAATGGGGATGCACGATATAATCGGTAGCATAATCGGAATCAGCCATATCGGATTATCGGCCATAAAAATGCCATATCGCTATCAGAATGGTCTCACAATAATGCAGATTATTTAATTGGTTTTCACCAGCAAAATGTAAATGAAAAACTTAAAAATGCATCAATGTAATCTGTATAATATCAGAATTGGTATCGGCAGTTATGACCCTGCAAATAATCGGAGATCGGTCATAATTTCATAATCGTGCACACCTAGTTCTAAATATGCCCTAAGGACGGATCAGAAATTAAGCCTCTCTTTGCAGGGTGCTATGATTGAGCAGGTTAAAGAAGTTAAACTGCTGGGTGTCATTATTGACAACTCTGTCATGGTCCACTCAGATCAATAATACAGTGGTGAGAATGAGTAACGGCATCTATGCCATTAGAACGAGTGCTCATCTGCTAACTAATACAACACTTAGACTAGTCATACAATATCTAGTTCGGTCAAATCTGGACTACTGTCCTGTTATCTGGTCTAGTGCATAAAAGCAAGACCTTGGTAGACTTCAGCTTGCTCAGAACAAAGCAGCAAGACACTTCACTGCTCTGTCAGGACTCAGGACTAGTGTGGATGCTATGCGTGCCAGGCTGTCATGGATGAGGGTGAATGAAAGACTGGCATACAGCCTTATTCTGTTTTAAAAAAATGTGCATTCCTCACAGAAACCCTTCAGTTTGTCTTTCTACAGCTATTACCTGCAAATGAGAGACATGATTATAATACTAGACGAGCACTAAATGGTCACTTTACTTCCCCTCTGCCCAAAACCCCCCACATTTGACTCTAACAAGAAATACTTTTTGTTTCAAAAGGAAACTTAAGGCAGCAATAGTCATTATATTAGATTAGGTTGTTTTGACGGACAAATTGTCTTTCTTTTCTTTTTTTTACTGTTAATGTAAATTTGGTTCTAAGTTTGTGTGTTTGTTCACGGTGCCGAGTCTGCTGACCAATTCAGTCTTGGTGCAGACAATTTATTTTATTTACTTTATTTAGCCAATAATGTCATTAGTATAGAAATTCTGTAGAAAACCACCCAACAGCCAGGGTCAAATACTCAAAATCCACTATAATCTATTACGGCATGGCTTAGTAGGAGGCTATATATCTGTCTGTCCGGGGCTAATCTCCCACAGGACAGATGGCATATTTTTTCATACATGTTTTATATTTCTTGAAATAATTAAAGTGAATATGATAATGGAAGTCAATTGAGGTCGGATCGGGCTGGAAGCTTGTCCAATTGTGGAGTCAAACGTCCCAGAGATGACTCAAGTTACAAACCAATATAAAGTCCCAAATACACATGGGACACATGCCCTTATTATACCGTGTCTTGTTTGACAGAGCATGGTTCTTATTGTTGTATGCAGAGCAGGTTGCAAGGTTACACCAGTCACCAAGCACCAACCTGAGGTTGGTATATTTTGGCTGCTGCCAAAAAATATGTGTATCTGTATCTGCTCTGCTCCATTTGTCACATAGGCGTGTTCGCAGCATCAATCAAAAGTTTGATGAGTTCCATTACTAATACAACTTCTCTGTTTGGCTGGTTTATCTAATCTAGTATTGGATGATCAGTCTCTTCAGCGAGAGACTAGGTTATTGGAGGCCAGGGCAATAAGTAATAACTGATTAAGTAATGAGCCCCTTTTTTATTTTTAGCTTGGTAGGTTGTTTTTCATCTATGTTAATTGCGTGTGTGTGTGTGTGTGTGGGGGGGGTGTGGGTGTGGGTGTGTGTGTGGGTGGATGGTGAAGGAGCCTTGAGGAGGCGTTGACCTTAATGCAGTGTGATTTCTCATGCAAAAGTGCTGACATAGCCATAAAGTTATTTAGAAGCAGTCCTTGCTTGTGTGCTGTGTATTTGATAGATAATGGCTCCATTTTCAATTTCATACCATATAATTGGATATTGTTATTATCCCACATAAGTAATTGAAAAAGAGAGAATACACTAGTACTACACATACTTTGTAGAGTGTGACAAGAAGTTACATTCTGGCTCTCGTTTGTTATGCCTGCTGTCTTTCGATATACAATAGATAAGAACTTTGATGTTTTTTCCTCCCATTAAGACAGAGCCAAGGAAGAGGTATTGGATTGAAGTTTACTAACTTGACTAAGTTTCCAAGTCCTCACTAGGACACAAGATGGAACACAAGCAATTTTGTCAGTGGAGAGACTCCACTGACTGCACTAGACTAAATATGAGATATGTATATTATATTTGCAACGGCAATAAATACAGTACTTGTGTTTTCAAGTACATGACAACACGTCACACGAGTAGGCTATTAAACTGTCAGGTGTGTGCATGACATGAGCGCAACAGTTGCTTCACGTCACTTGCATCAGACAGAATTGAAGCTGATTTCCTGCTTTTTATGTTGTCTTTCTGATCTGTTTTACCCTGCTATGGGCAAGCTGGTAACATACAGTAGGTTAACATTGGCTTCCATGTACACAATCTTTGACTTCTTCTCATTTGCACCTCTCCACCCTGTCCTCAGGCAATGTCTCTGCTGCTTCAAGGAATACAAGCACCTGGAGGTGTTCAACCAGCTGGTGTACGCCCTCATCAACCTGGTCATCGCGCAGGTCAGCACCCTGAGGGACCGCCTCTGCACCATCCACGCCCACGAGGGAGGTGGCGGGGTTCGGACCGAAGGGGCCGCTGACTCCGAATGGAACGCAAGCACGGCTATAACCGGGTCACTCCCCCAGCCTTCCTCACCTGGGGAGGACGAGCCTGTCAACGTGGAGAGGGACTCTGCCGAGGAGGACACTGATGCCCCCGACTTGAACCAGAACAAGGTTCAGGGCGCGAGCAGCAAGCCAAGTCATGTCCAAGTCGAGGCTCTTGGCAGGCCCGGTGACAGCGGGAGTGGGTCGGAGGGTGACGATGCCGCGGCTGTTGCTAGCAGCAGCGCCGGCGTGGACAGCCAGGACCCCTTCAGCTCCTGGAGTACAGAGGAGAGGGAGAAGCTTTTGCTGTGTGCTGCTAAGATCTTCCAGATCCAGTTTCCTCTCTATACGGCCTATAAACACAACACACACCCCACTATAGAGGTAAAGATGCTATGGGGTGTCCTCGTTGAGAACCAGTGTTCTATACATACAGGGGTGAGAAACTAATGCCAGGCCAACGGTCGTAAAGGTTGGCCTGGCATTAGCCCCTCCTATGTCCAGTTTTTTTTGTAAACACAAACTTTGTCCTAACATAAACATTAAAGGCCATTGATAAAACCTGCAAAGCCCGTCCGTAGCTCCGTCACTCCGAACCCTGCCCATACCTGTTTTTCATTGTACATTTTTTGGTCAATGAAAAACAGGAGAAATATTTGGGAATGTCAATATATGGCCATATTTATTGTGACGGTCATGTGTGGTTGCCGAGACATGGGTCACACTTGCAAATGAACCAAGTTGGAATGACCAGTTTTATGTCATTGTGAATAGGCCTATAGGACGGCTTGCGCCCCTCAAAAATAATGCTAAGGCACGTTTTGTATTTACATTCTTTGCTATGTAAAATATCGGATATTGACAAATTAATATATCGGATTGGAATGGAAAAAACCTGTATTGTTGCATCCCTATCAAATTCAGCAGAATACCGCCCAATACCTGTTGATACTTATTCCAGGTTCTTTTCTGAAATGTAGTGAAATGTGGAACTCTTTAGTCCATGGGTTTTCAACTGGTGGTCCGTGGACCACTGGTGGTCCGTGAAGGTATTGCATGTGGTCCCTGACCATGCATTTACTATGTAGGAAAGTGTAGATTTAATTGTATTATTTTATCGACCACTAGTTGAGAAACAATGCACTAAATGACCTGGTGAAATATGATGACGTGTCAATCTTGGCAGTTACTGGGACATCAAGAACTTCCACAGAAAAGGGAGTTAGCATCTCAAAGGAAACCGTACCGGATTACCTGGTTGAGTCACCATTATAAGGAAATGTGCCGCTAATCAATCAATGTCATGTCTGTGTGCTCACTCATACATACATAGCAATGAAGAGCATCGTGAGTTTAATATGGAAGGTTAATTTCCCCCACACCACGCCCATATCACCCCTCCCAACACAGCTGTGGTACCCAGATTGATTCTCACTCAGGGTGGTGGTCCCTGGTTCATAATCAGTTGAAAACCCTTGCTTTAGATTTGCCAAGCGTTGCCATGGTATTTTTCTGTCTTTGAATGAAATTGGGTTTTGTTGTCCACCGTTTTAGCAGGTGATGACTGCTGCAAGTCACCAGCTATTTCATTAACAGCCAAATGAGTCTAGAAATGATCAATCGTATTATGATAATTGTTATAAACTAAAGGATAAGTACTTCTGAGTGCTTTTATCTGTAATTATACTGTTATAACCAGATTATAATGCAGTATAATAAGTATCTATAATGCATTATAGACCTGGGCTTCATTTTAAGTGTTAGTGATGCGTGTATTTGATTAGTGTTAGTTGTTAGTTGACAAAGTTGTAACCATTGTTTACTTGAAACGTGTCTCATATTTTGTCTTCCTGTTTGTTTCCAGGACATATCTGCTCATGAAAGCAATATCCTCGGCTCCTTCTGCGACATGAACGTAAGCTTTTCACCTCCCACTTTTTACTGTATATTTTGCTGTTTAACCCCCACATAATCTGCAATGACAAGATGAGGTCTTAATAAAAACGAATAATAAAGTACATGGACCGAATTGGGAAAGAAATAATTTATATGCTCTGCTCTCCTCACTTGGAATAGCCTTCAAAAATAAATTGTCTCTCTGCCTGATTCTAAAGCTATTATAAGTAGAGCCTGACTGATGTCCGCTTTTAGGGTCTGATCTAGATTTTGTCCTAGACAATGATTACAGATGTTTTGACCGATATTTTAACAGTGTTAGTTCACCAGAGCCTTGACAAAATACGTTTTGATGGAGGATGGATGAATTTAACAAGAGTCCAGCGCACATAGCAAGTATCATAGCATATGTTTGACAAATTGCTGATCTGGCATTCATTTACCATAGGAAGTTAGACATATCCCTTTTAGGGGTAAAGCAAGGTTCATGAGCAAAACATGAACCGTGTAAACGTTGACAGTCCTTATGTAACCTTGGTGGTCACATGTTAAGTAAAACTCCCTCAAATTGTTATAGTCAGTCTTAAACAAACTATTTTTTCTTAACCACGTTAGCCTATCTATATACTTTGTCATACTTTGTCAAATAGCGAAAACAGGTGATGTACAAGCTGCATTGCATTGGGAGCTTGTGTGTGTGTGTGTGTGTGTGTGTGTGTGTTTGCAAAAGTGTCACCTGTATTGGTATGCCAGGTATAAAGTGGTTAACCACAAAAAAATTGACGTAGGAGGTAAAAGCTGATGAATTGCAGTGTGACCAAACTAAGTCTCTCTTCATCAGTCTGCCTATTCATAGAAATGTGATGCCTAAGGGCCCAGGTCCAAATATAAATGTCCTTTGACATGAGGTTTCAGGTTGCTGTAATAGGCTTAGTGGGCAACTATTGAGTCAGAATTTGTTTTGTATGAATGATGTCGTTTCCATGTAAAGAGTGACTGCTTGGCCATGGGTTGCCTTGTCATTATAACGCATCACATCTTTGTATGTTGTTTTTTTGAGTGAGTGCCTGTTCGTGAACTATACGCATGTGGTGTATATGCACATTATGTATGTAAATATATTAACTATGGCGTCTTTATTATGGTTATGTCATAGCGGGAAATGCACAAAAACCTTTACCCCAAAATGTTTAAAATCTCCAAGCTCATGCGTTATATGAAGCAATGTGTTGAAACTTGTAGTTTTGTAATTCATTTTACAACAAATTCTATGGGGCTTAAGTGGTTGCCATAATCATCTGTATAGATGATTTATTTTGTGCATGCTGGATTTTTTTGCAGATACTGAATCTTTACTTGACTTTATTGGTTTATTTGGACGGGACAGAGTATATTAATGAACATTACATAAAACTGTAGCGTAACATTTTAATACACTGGATTTATCAGAGATGCTAATTTCCATCCACAGTCCCCGGATGTGAAAGAAAAGAAGGAAGTTGTGATAAGCGAGTAGCTTTAACATGACCTTGGAAGAGAAAACAAGAAGAATTGTTTTTCCTTTATTGTGTGCCAAGCCCCGTTGCTTTTATTAAATTCAAGTCTGATTTCCTGCAGCTGAAGTCATTGTCCCCCAGAGAACAGTAATGCGTCCCAGGCTAATTTGATGGCTCTCCCTTGTACCTTTCCACTCTTAATAACGTCTTTTATTAAGCCCAGTAGGCTGTGGCTTTGGCACAGGTTGACAGGTTGGAGCAAAATTACATTGAAATCCTGAAGTAAAAAGTGAAAGTTACTGAGTTGCGGTCTCAAGGGGGTTTCAACCGTCAGCGAGAAGATTTGGTGTACAGAGATACAAGCAGGATAAACTGCTGTGGGACCCTGTTCAATGAAGTTTAAGGTTTTAGTCCTTGTTTTGTCATAAATTCTGCCATAATCGGGCTGTTCAAATGATGCAAGTGTTCCCTTGGCTTGCACTGTGAACTCCAGTCATTAAATATCTGTGAGTGAGATGGAAGAGAGTAGTTGGAAAGGAAAGTAAACGTTGACAGTCCTTATGTAGCCTTGGTCACATGTTATTTCCTGTGGAATGTGTTTGTGCAATTTGTGTCTCTAAAATATGTCTATCTATGGTCTGCTTGAGATTTCTTCACAATTGCCCATTCAAGGTACAACCATGAAACGGCTCCCACTGTGCTCAGTGGCTATGGCACCACAATAGCTCCCATTGCCATTATTCAAGGTGGAGTCAAAAAAACAAGAATCACATTCCTCAGTGGGCACATGCTGAACAAATGACCCTTTGACCCCCTACCCCAGACGAGGTTGGATCTCAATACAGATGTCATAGGACGCAGTCCTCTGACAGCCTCGTGTGCTTCTTTTTCAGGACGTTGAGGTTCCACTGCACTTGCTGCGTTACGTGTGCCTGTTCTGTGGGAAGCACGGCCTGACGCTGATGAAGGACTGCTTTGAATCTGGAAACCCAGAGAGTCTGCCCTTCCCCATCGCCCACGCCTTCATCACCATTGTCTCCAATGTGAGTCTTGCGTGCTTAACCCATTTAGGCCTGACGTCGAATTTAAAAAAATGTATTTAAAAAAATGTCTTTTTCCCTGAAACGCAAGTGCTGACATTTTTACCATTGAGCTAATGGAGCCTGCCTGATTGTTCAGGGGATAATTTGACCTTCGTGTCAACATTTGTGTCAAATCAGAAACACGATTGTGTCAAAGATCATGTCTCACCTAGACATGGGATCTAAATATTTCAATAGAAGAGCAGAGAAACCAAATACAACCACCCCAAAAGTTATATTGTATTAACAAACATATTCTATCATACAGAT
This sequence comes from Protomyctophum bolini, assembly GCF_963924005.1. Classification (NCBI taxonomy): domain Eukaryota; kingdom Metazoa; phylum Chordata; class Actinopteri; order Myctophiformes; family Myctophidae; genus Protomyctophum; species Protomyctophum bolini. The sequence goes on along the minus strand of NC_137864.1, from coordinate 9,723,349 downwards.
TGGATACATTTTCATTTTATTCATTGAAAAAGTCCTTGTATATGTGGCTAGAAGGCTGCTGAATACACATAGCCATTATGACATCATAGACTTTCCTCCTCTGGGTAGAATGCTGCCACATCAGGTTAACTGGTTGAGTAAATGGAGCACAAAGGAGAAAAAGTAACTTGGATAGTAGACATCAAAGCAACGTACTTGGCATCAAGTAAAATACACATGAAAGGAGGGAACAGCATGTGAATTGCTCTGCCACTTGCAATTAGATTGGATCATAAGCACTACTAGGCCTTTACACTGATGGATTGTTTTATTGACATATCTGTTTTTACCTGCACTTATTTCTGAATGTCACCTCATGTCAACATGTTATCTTTTTCCTTTTGTTTCTGTTCATAGATTCGAATATGGTTGCACATTCCTGCCGTCATGCAGCACATAATACCATTTCGTACTTACGTAATACGGTAAGTTGACCCCCAACTAGCTTTTTACAAGTCAACGTTCTCTACAGAATACAAACAAAAAGGGATTTCCCCTGTTTGAAAACAATTCTCTTATGAGATAAAATTAGTAACGTGTATTTTAAGGTCTTTGCAGCGTTGCTACATCTACTCCTTCTGTTCAGCTATTGTTATTTTCTTTCTTCAGTGGAAGGCAATAAAAAGCAGGGGCAGAGGAAAGAGACTCACTCTTGCAGTCAAAAATAGCCCTGGGCTTGTCAGATACTGTATTTACTGTGTGTTTGACTGAATGGCTGCCATGTTGTTAAATAAGTTGTCTACAGAGCAGCACAGAATCAATCACCATACTTTAGGATCCAAGGTGAAGGGGTAGACAGTTGGCCTATCCAGAATATTACATCTCAAATAACAAGTTATGGCCAAATGTCGACATCCATATTTACAAGCGCAAGCTTGGCTTACACAGCACGCATAGCATTTTAATTTGTTGGCTGTGTTATATGACACATGGTATGTTGGTGGATAACGGCGAGGAAACTAGACTGTCATCGTGTGTGTGCGTGCGTGTGCGAGTGCATGGGCGCATCGTACAGTACAGTCGGCGTAATACCTAAACTTAACCCCAGTAAAACTATGCCTAAGCCTAAACTTATTTCTAACTTTATTCTCAGTAAAACAAAATAAAGAATACAAGAACCGCGGCATCGAGAGGTTGGCGAAAAAAAATAGCATAGCTCACTCCTTCATACCAAAGTACCACACGTTTGTTGCTAGGAAGAGCTTCCCTCACCATGGCAACTGTCACCAGGGCTCCAGTCAGCTTCTCCTCACATGACCTTGGCATAGCCAGACAGCTCTCAGTACTGGTCACGTGATGTGGTGAACAGACACTTCTGTTTGATGTTTCTGCTTTTGCTTTTTGGATCTCTTTTCGCTGTTTCTGCATGGGATTATCTAATGCACAGCACAGAAGAGACATAGTAGTTACTATTGACTTATAACTAAAAAACATCACATGGATGCACCTGTGCACTCAGTGATGTATCCTGAGGTCAACGCGGTTTCGGGTCTCAACATCATACCCCTCCCTCAGGCGACCCAGCCAGGAGTGATCAAGTCCCGACTTACGTCCGCAGGGACATGGTGCTGCGGTTCCGCTTGCTGCTTGTATGGCCCTCCCAAAGGCCTCACCGAGGGTTGTTGGGCTTCCTCCTCACGGAGGACACAGGCTGGGGCGCTAACCCATACTGCTCACCCGGGTGCCGTCTACATTCCGGCTGTCACCCGTCTCTCCGGTGGTCACCAGACTATACCTGGTTGTCACATAGTCTATTCCTATAAGTCACTATAAATAGAAGAACTATAACTAAAAAACATCACATATAATATTAACGAGTAAGACGCGCGAACACGGGAAGCGAACGCAGATCGTAAATTGCAATAACAATTAGAATAACCAAAAGGGGCCAGGTCCACTCAGCTCCATATATGGGCACAAAAGGGGCCAGGTCCACAACAAACAAATCACTGGCCCCTTTTGTGCCCATATATGGAGCTGAGTGGACCTGGCCCCTTTTGTGCCCATATATGGAGCTGAGTGATTGCTGATGCAACACACTCCATATTTGGATTGCGGGACAGACAGACAGACAGACAGACACACGGACACACAGACATGATCTGCTAGGTCTCATAGTAAGTGCTCACTGCGTTCGCAATAATCATAATTAAATTGTTGTTTTCCATTTTTCTCCCAATTTCGGCCTAGTTTTTCCGCTCACATGTAGTCCCCCGTCACTTCTAACTTCTACAGTTTGTCATGGAGGAGGGTATAGACAACCACATCTCTCATCCTTTCACCGAGATGCGGAGGAACACACACAATTACACATCCTACCTAGTTTACACTCCACTAAACGGTTGCCCTGACCAACCTGTAAGAGTCGCTACTGCAGAGAAAGAGATCCTCCTCCCCGCCCGGCTTCACCGCCCACGAACATCGAACACGGCCAATTGTGTTAGTCAGAATGCCTGGCCAAGCCTGAGGCACAGTGGAGCAATCAAACCCCTGGTGTCCACGTATCACACTACTCTTGACACTTTTCAAGGATTGAGAGGAGATCAAAGTATACCCGCACACTCATTGCTTCAGTGCCAAAACAGTGCTTCATTGGCGGACGAGAGAGATAAGAACAGGAGCCAAGGTTTCATAAGACGCACTGCCCTCCTCAGAGTATGAGGTTATGATAAAGCTGTTAAGCGTAACTCTTGCCATTTTCTTATTCTTCAGAATCAGTTAAGCCACAATGTACAGTCTTCTCAAATCTTAAGAGGAAATAATTATGAAAATCCACGTGCAATCTAACTCAGGTTATTTAGTGCTCTGCATTTTGAAAGCTCTGCTAAATCCCTTTTGATCAGCAAAACATCAAAGCCCTCGTGGAGGCTATAGTCCCCCAAGTCATCAGAAATGATCTGAAAACAGCCATTTTACCTCAAATTGAATACTGCATGATTCAGCAAAGTTTGCGTTTTAATCATATAACATGTTGTAACGAATGCCTCAAACCTTTTGGCTCAGACTTCATAGGAGATGCAATTTTTACCCACTGTAAATTTAATAACTGGACATTAAATAGAAATACATTGTTGACAACACATTCACATATCGTTTCTGTCGGGCAAAAACCTTGTATCTCCATATTTCATCTTTTTATGTTTAACTTTTAAATTGATAGGCTTGAATGGATCGAATCTACGTGGCTTTTTAAAAGTCATTTTTTGGCCAATTCTGACGCACTAATATTGGAACAGAAGTTCTTTTTTCCATTTAATAAAAGTTTATGCCCAACAGCGACGATATCGGAGAGGGTTCATGCATAATTGAGCAGAGAATTGACTTTAGTACAGAATATATTTCTTATACTTACACCACGTTGTAGTGTCACATTATAGAGTTGTTAATCTAGCTTCAGTTATAATCCATTTCTATTCTACTTGCATCTTGTTCTTGTGTTTCTTTGCATAGTATTGTATACAACTCAGTCTGTAGAGCACAACCCCTTGTGTATTTAGCACATTTTCTCTTGAATAGAGGCAATCAATTCACACCTGGTATTGTAAAGCACTTTATATTACACACACATTACATTACTTATATTGCCCACTAAATCAAGTACTGTAGTATCCCTGGTACTGTAATATCTACAGATGAGTTAACCTGCTAGTTTCTATTTCTGTCCTGTGTGTGATTTGGTCCTGTGCTGCCCGTTTCCCCCCCCCAGGTACCTGTGCAAGCTGTCAGACCAAGAGCTGCGGCAGAGTGCGGCGCGGAACATGGCCGACCTGATGTGGAGCACAGTGAAGGAACCGCTGGACAGCGCGCTGTGCTTTGACAAGGAGAGCCTGGACCTGGCCTTCAAATACTTCATGTCTCCCACGCTCACTATGAGGCTGGCCGGCCTCAGCCAGATCACTGTGAGTTACCTACTGTACATGCACACACATTCACTTCTTGTCCCACCCCCGCAGTGCTTCCCAAACATAGATTCATGACCCATTTTGGCGTGTGGGTCCATTTTCATGAAAGAAATGGGAAAAAGGGGGGGAAAAGTATAATTTACTTGCAGTAAATTATACTTTTTTTCCAAAAGATTTTCATACCTTTTCAAAAATAATTTTCATTTTCATTAAAGGGAGGTATGGCTGTTTAATTCATAATGTATTTTGTACATTTGGATCCCGGGGAGACGCCCCCCCCACACACACACACACACACACACACACACACAATTTCACAGTAAAATGTGTCACATGGAGCAGAAATCTACTCTCTGGAAAAAGGTTTACATGGCTTTGTTTTTACAAACAACCAAGTTAAATTCTTAGGTTGGTTGGTCTGTTGGTTGCTTGTGAATGGTAATGGTTGCAATGCATGCATACCCCAGGTATTATGAAAATGCTTAAAATATATACGGTCCAGTAAATGCAATGTATAGAACCTGGGTTTAGCACTGTGCTGTTGGCACAGTATTAAGTGCTTATTTTGAAAGTTAAACCTGCGTATGTGTGGTGAATTATTCATCTGGGTTATTAATGGCCTGTCGCTGTATTCCCTCAGAACCAGCTCCACACCTTCAATGACGTCTGCAATAATGAGTCTCTAGTGTCCGATACAGAAACGTAAGTCGCTTCACACCACATGTTGATTCTGTTCAAAGTAACACTTAACACATACATACCGGTAACACAAGTTCTGGCTTCACAGGCTTTTTACCTTCAATGTGAAGTGCCTTAGGAAGAAAATTAACCTATCAAAAATAGACTATCCCTTTAACTGCATAGTGAATCTGTGCTGTTTAACGACTTAAATTGTATATGCCATGTTGCTTGATGAATTGTGAAAATAGCAGATCTTTTTTTTTAAAGAATTTCACAAAAGAATTCATGAGAGATGTGTACTACACAACGTCTATTGTACTATACCTTTGTGGTATCCCTTGCCACCAAGACAAACCATTTTACATTTGTGGTACTTGAGTACATAATGTGATTGTGATGTATCCCTCCAGGTCAATAGCTAAGGAACTAGCCGACTGGCTAATTAATAACAACGTAGTGGAGCACATATTCGGACCAAATTTGCACATTGAGGTGAGTTTTGCTGCAGTGACATGGTTGTTTTTCTGACTGACCGCATCTATTTGCTGTTAACACATTGTGGATGTTGGCCCCTGTGTGTTTTTCCAGATCATTAAACAGTGCCAAGTGATCCTGAACTTCCTTGCTGCAGAAGGCAGGCTCAGTACTCAGCATGTGGACTGCATCTGGGCCGCAGCGCAGGTAAACAAACAAGCCGAGACTGAACAGGGTTATTTCTGTCGAAACGCATCTGAATCCAACAGGATCCATTGAAATCAGGGTCCAGTCCGAACTGGCTGAACTTCTCACTTCACATACAACCGATGTTCTATTTCATGCCTTACTGACCGCCAGAGGTGACTGCACTGACGGAGTGACGGGGCTCTGGCGGTCATTCGGGATTCACAGAACCGTAGTTGCATTCACAACTCTTTTTGATCTCTGCTGAATGCCAGAGCAATCTGTCGGTGCTTTAAAGCACCGCCACTGGCTGTCATTTGGTTTCATACTGACTGTTGAAAAGGACTTTTATTATGTATTATGTAATAATTCTTTCATACGTTTTCTTTTTGCCTCATAGCTAAAGCACTGCAGCCGCTACATCCATGACCTGTTCCCTTCTTTGATCAAAAACCTGGATCCTGTGCCCCTGCGTCATGTCCTCAACCTGGTGTCAGGACTGCACCCCAGTGCCCACACTGAGCAGGTGATCTCATAGCATGGATCTTACTAGGGCTGCCCTGAATACCTTTCATTTCAAATAATGAAAGTGGAAGGCATGAAGTGAATGTGAAACTTATATAGGATCATTCAGGCATGTAAAAAATAAAACCGGTGACACATTTATGAAGGACACATTACTATGCCCATTACACATTTTAGCCAAACAAAAATAAGTTTTACTCTTCTGTACCTGTACACGAGATATAACAATAAAGTCCAACCTTGAACCTTCCTGCAAAGTCAAAACTACTGCTCTTGAATGTCGTATTCTTGTCTATTGTCCCGCACCTCACAGACACTGTACCTGGCGTCCATGTTGATCAAGGCTCTGTGGAACAACGCCCTCGCAGCTAAGGCCCAGCTCTCCAAACAGAGCTCCTTTGCCTCCTTGCTCAACACCAACATTCCCATGGGCAACAAGAAAGGTCTGTCTCCTGTCACTGTGGTCTGACTCACTGTCTCGCTCTTCCTTGGGTGACTGGCCAGGAAACTGAACCTTTCTGTCCTGCATCTCCAAATACAGCCAGTCAGTTTTCACTGCTTTACCAGCCAATTGGGACGATCTGGAAGAGTTTCCTAACTTGACCAGCATTGATCTTAATTTGCCATAATTTGCCAGACGCCTTGTGGTAAAGTTTCCTCTCTTCTTTGGAAAGAATAAGCAGCTTTAGGTTTTTGCTAAGTAGAAAACGAGCTATTTTCTAACGGTAAACATTACTGTTATACATTGAATAAAAACAGAGCCAGAATGGTAATGTAATTCGTAAAACAATACGTAGATTAATCCGTAATGGCATGCTCCGCTATCGGAACAGCCCACCACAAATCCATTGCATAAACTGACATGACAGTGTCTCTTACCCCAGCCAGCTTGTAGATCTGCTTCTTTCAAAATATTTTGAGACATTTGAAAACTCAAAATGGGACATTATCTGCATTTTGATGCAAATACATTTGTAGTTTTACTCGAGTACATTTTGTACTAGATTTTACTTGTAACAGTATTTCTAAATTGCAGTATTTATACTTTGACTTAAGTAGACAAATGTTTGTACTCTTTCCACCACTGTGTCTTTGTTGTGTGCCAGGCTAGTGGTTAAACATGGTGCTATGTGGTAATAAATGAGTAATCAATGTGTGTGTGTGTGTGTGTGTTCTGCATCAGGCTCGCCAGCAGCCAGTCCAGACAGCAGTGACACTCAGCACAGTGGAGGCAGTGATATGGAGATGGATGACCAGATGATGAGTGGCAGCAAACGAAGCCAGCAGAGGTTGTCTGACACAGAGGTACAGATGATCAAATTAAAGTCAATGTTGTTTGGAGGCAGGTGGTCGCCACTGTGTGCTAATAAGACGGCAGCATTAGCGGTCACACCCAACCTTCGTTCTCGTTTACAGAGAGATTTTTTTTGTCCCCGTCGTCTTTCAACTTGAAAATGCTTGAAATGTCGTTTCTGAACCATGAAACGACAGAAACGACATTAGCATTTCTCTGAGCTGTGTTGACTACAAAAGTAACCTTACAACCTACAAAGTCATCTACAGCTACAGGTCGTCATTACATTAACATGTTAAATTGTGTGTGCGTTTACTTTCCACGCACATGCAGAATCCCCCCCCCCCACAAATTACGTAGGGGTTGTCTTTCTGTGTGTGTACACAAACACGCGCATATTGGGATCTTGCGCCCAAAAATCAGATCTAGATTTCTTATTCATGTGAAGTAGTGCCGACTGTGGTTTGCGTCGTGTGTGTGTCCCCCTTAGGAGTCGATGCAGGGCAGCTCGGACGAGACGGCCAACAGTGTGGAGGAGGGCAGCAGCGGGCCGGGCAGCAGCAGTGGCCGCAGCGAGGCGTCCAGCAACGAGGCGGCCTCCAGCCGTGCCAGCCAGTCGGCCGGCAGCCCCGGCAGCGAGATGCACTCGGACGATATGGCCGACAGCGAGGCCCTGAAGGAAGAGGAGGAGGAGGAGGAGGAAGATGAGGAGGAGGACGAGGAGGAGGAAGACGATGATGACGAGGAAGATGAAGACGAGGAGGGGGGGAACCGTCTGGCTGCGGAGACTAGCCAGTAAGCCTGTCGCAGTTATTACATTATTTGTCCAAGCGCAGATAATCACAATTATTTTGCATAATGGTCATAATCGTTTCCATGTTGAGAAAGGTTCATACATCTTTAAGCAATTTCTAAGAATAGTGGAAATAGCTGATCTACAAGCTCACATTTCCACTATTTTGTAACACATTTTGAGTGGAGTGCCGTGATTTATTTCCAGTTTTTCATTTGTATGAGGTGGTCAGTACTTCGCTAGACCCCTTGGTGTGGTTGTTATGTGCAATAATGTATTTAGGGTTTCTTCCTGGAGGCTGAAACCTTGACAGTCAAATCTGCCAATGAAAAAACGGTAATATAGTGACATCACAATATCATCCCCTCCCCCTTTATCATACAACGATAGCTGTGGGTGCGGGCGGCTTCAGGTGGATCACAACCCACCAGGCATACTGGTGGGGGTGTCCACATAAAAACAACATTTTAACAAATGCTGTACACTTTTTTGAAAAGAATATTCGTACTTATATAACCAGTAGAGCTGGTTATATAGCCAGCTAAAGGGCGAGGTCGCGTGCACGCATCTGCCTGGGTGACGGCGAGCGCTGGTGCTTTGAGGTCAGATGTAGAGTTGCTGGCCATCGGGGATCTCCATCCCTGATGAAGTCACGAGGCCTGGGGGTGACTAAACTGACGGGAAATGCACGATTTCATAGTAAATGCGAGCTGCTGGCGTAGTAATAATACCTGATGATCATGTCTTAATGTGTGGAAAAATATCACGGCACTCTTATTTAAATATGGTGTATTTTGGCCATAATTCTGTATATTATTTATTTTGATTGATGGAATCGGTCATTTTCTTTGTGTATTTCTTTTTTATTCTATCAATTTGTATTTTATATCTGCCCCCTGTGCAATTAAAAGCCACACAATGAAATTGTTAATCGCATTAATTTGAATGAATGTAAAGTAAAATGTCACATAATCATGACAGCCCTACCAGCCAGCAGCAGCAGAAGGAGACCCGGGAGCAGCAGCCTGGGGAGGTGAGGAAGAGGAAGGCCGGGGAGGCACTGGGCGACGGGCCGGGCCAGAAGGTGGGACCCGGCGGGGGCGAAGGAGGAGGCGGCGGACCCAAACCCAAGGTGCTCCCCTTCAGTCCCGACACGGCCGCCGCCCTGGTGACACCGGCCTCCACGTCCTTAGAGGGCCGCATGAGGATGTTGGACGCCTGCTCTGCGTCCGCCGCGGCGCGGCCCGAGGGGCAGGAGAGAGAGCCTCAGCCTCAGCAGCAGCAGCCGCCAGAGATGGGGGGACCTTCACCGATGGTTCAAGGGCCCCAGGAGCCTCCTTGTCTGCCCCGACCCGGAGATTTCCTAGGGGACGCAATTGGCACCGAGCTGTTCAACTGCCGGCGTTTCATCGGTCCCCAGCACCATCACCACCATCATCACCACCACCATCATCACCATGATGGGTAAGGATGGCTCACGTCTCCCCCAAATGAGTGATGTTTTCAGTAGCCCTCAAATCGCAATGCCTACTGTATCTAACAGGGTCTTAAGCTCTACAGTGTTGTTATCTAAGCTTTGTCACGCAGCTCATGCCACAGGGCTTCTACGTAGGTTATGCCATGGGTTGGCTCTTATACTGTAGGCCCCTTTTCCACCAAAATAACTTTGGTTCTAGATTCTTGGAACCTTGGTGCTTTCACAGAACCGCCAGTAATTCTTTGGTTCCAACTTTTAGGGTTCTGAACCAATTCATTCATTCATTCAGTGGAAACGCTCTGAACTGGTTAAATATTAGGCGAGGAAAAAATGACTGAAAAGGGCTTATATTGTCAGTTCACTTGCCTCTAGTTCCGGGTGCCTTTCACAGTGCCCTGCCAGCCTCATCCTTCTCTCTCTGAGTTTCTCTGTGAGCCATGGTAGATCCCTGTAGAGGACCACATTTCTGGTGTTGTCCGTCCATGTGACACCTAGTGCCATTCGTAGCATTGTTGTGTAGACTCCACCCAGGGACCTTTCCTCTTGTGCTGTGAATTACGGTATGTGATCTTAACCCATTTTGGGCGGGAACCCCTTTTGGTGTTTTAAACATGTTATAATTTAGTGAGTGGCAACCATAGACGTATAGTGGCATTTCATTAAATGAATGGCAAGATGGGCGCCGTGTGAATATGGTCTATGCATACATACAGTACTACAAATATGTAATGTATTTATTTTTCCATCTCTCCAGTCACATGGTGGAGGACATGCTCAGTGCTGATGATGTGAGCTGCAGCAGCTCCCAGGTCAGCGCCAAGTCCGAGAAGAACATGGCTGACTTTGACGGCGAGGAGTCGGGCTGTGAGGAGGAACTGGTCCAGATCAACTCCCATGCTGAGCTCAGCTCCCATCTACAGCAGCACCTCCCCAACCTAGCTTCCATCTACCATGAACACCTGGTGCAAGGTTTGCAATGAAACACTTGCTGCTCAATATACTACTGTCTGTATCCCAATGTTAATTTTGTCGACTACCTTTTATCGCTGACAAAAACCACATAAAAACTAACTAACTATATATTGACAATTTCGTCTAAAATGTGAGGAAGGGGGGACTAGTGGGGAAGAGATCCAGTAGAACTAGAACTTTTATGCTTGGCTGCTCGTGAATGTCAAGCTCTGAAAATGGCAATCTACAAGCGTCTGTGACGTGTTGTGAGCATCTAGATTGGCTAGTTTGGGTAGTCGGTGTACAAATCAGGCATTGCAACAACATTCAAAGCCTGCCAAAATAAATGTTAGTCGACAGTATCCGAACACACTTGTGGATAATTTCTCGTAGCTTTGTTTTTTTCTCACTAAGCTAACAGTTGAACATTTTATTTTGGTATCCAGGAAACTGGCAACTGGGTCAGGTTGCAAATGTTTTCATTGATTACAACGACTATACTATAATGTGGACCTGTTCACAACTCTGACCTTCTCCAAAGACCACATGCAGAGATGGACTTTGAAGTTGATCTCACAAGGAGGCAACGTTCTGCTCCATCAGAGAGATAACAGTCTCTCTCTCTCTCTGACCGCCACCTCTCCTGTAGGACCTGCCGTCCATAAGCACCAGTATTCCAGCGGCCACGCTGTCACAGACATCAACCTGGATAATGTCTGTAAGAAGGGCAACACTCTGCTGTGGGACCTTGTACAAGATGAGGATGCGGTACAAATCCCTTTATTTTCTATATCATAGTTTCATGCATAGCTGAGTGTTTCCCCTGGCTATAGTCACAGGGTTCTGCCAGGGCGACCACAGCTAATCAGTTCATACCACTAATGAATAGGGAGTGGGAAATTCATTGTACCTCGTATTTTGGGTGATCCAGAAATTAATTCTGTTGCCTTTACTGTAAGTGGAGGCGCAATTTCATGCTTCATCATAAGACCATTTCACTCAAAAATGACATATTTTTCATCTGTAAATATTTTTTTGTTGAGCAGCAAAAATGGATAATGGTGCCATATAAATCCCTGAAACATAAAGCTTTTAGTCCTTGTTATGAAGTTATGGTGGAAGGTTTCACTGTCTAACTTTGACTTTGTGTCCTCAGATCCACCTGTCAGAGGGTTTGATAAATGAAGCGGAGAAGCTGCTGTGTTCCCTGGTCTGCTGGTTCACTGACAGACAGATCCGCATGCGCTTCATCGAGGGTTGCCTTGACAACCTGGCCCATCACCGGTGAGTCTGTCACCGGGGAACATAACATTGTCGATGTCTGACCGAAACCTTGTATGTCCAAAATTGTAACTTTTCGGGAAATAAAAATAGCAATAATCTGTCTTCCAATGGATCCAATGTTGTTATTTAGTCACAAGCTCTTGTTAATGCTTTTCATTGGTTATATATATTTATAGAGACCACAGACAGACTTTGAACCTGTCTTCCAAATTTTGGGCATGTCCTTAACAACATGTGTTGTGAGCTTGGGAATTGGCTATTTTTACTACTTTTGTCATAAATCAAATGATAAAATATGTTCTGACAAAACATTACAAAATTAACTATTGAGATGAAATGGGGAGATGCAAGGTTTCATGCCTGACAGTGATTATATGGATGTTCTGACAGATGTTGAAAGATTTGACAAATGCAAAACATATCTAATATTTATTACTAGACTGGTTCTTGAGATATGCAGGGGAGAATTCAGTGGTTCCCAAACTTTACAGGTTGAGACGTTTAAGTGGGACCCAAACAAAAACATTGCAGATCTTTACAAGCACACGATGAGTTGCTTCGCACATACCGTGTTGCGCACTATTTTCACTAGTTTTTTTTTGTTTTGTTATGGAATTTCTTAGATGTGTTTGTTTGTTTTTTAACATTTATATATAGTTAATTAAAAATATATATATTAAAAGTAAACATTTGTTTTTGAAATATATTATATATATTTTAAATGTAGAAAAATAATTCGAGTTGTGAGTTGTGACCCATAAAAATTGTCCTACAAATGTGTCCGTTTGAGAAACAGTCATGTAGAATCTACATTACTGTCTCTCAAACCGTAGGTCGGGATTTATCTACATTGTAGGTTGTAGATTAGATAGAGTGTGATTCTACATTGTAGATAAATCACACTCTTTTAATCTCACATACTGTAAAAATGTTAAACAATTCACCTGTTTTATCTCTGTCAGGTCTGTGGTCGTTTCATTACGGCTTCTACCCAAGCTTTTTGGCACTTTTCAACAGTTTGGCTCCAGTTATGACACCCACTGGATCACCATGTAAGTGACAAATATGTGACACTGTTTGTACACGTTTCGTATCTCTGTTGTGCCAGTTTCGTACCTCTGTTCTTGATTTATGCATTATGCTCTGTTTTCCCTGTGTAATGTACAGTAATGTATTCTGTTTTTGTTTTCATGTGTTTTTTGTGAGCAATGCAGATGTAAATTAGCATATTTGCTCAATCTGGTGAATTTACATTACATTGATATGTATGCATTAATATGCAGTGTCCCATCTAAATAAACAAATTAAGCAAAGACAAATATGCTCTGTTGACACGCATGTATTCTTAGCTTTGTACAGAAAAGGAGTTCATCTTTGTTACCTAGATTTGGAAAAGGTTCTTAATGAAAGCCTTCAGATAAATAAATACATATACAATTATTAGTTTTTGTAATGTATAATATTTATATTCATTTATTCAATACAGCCAGTCCAAAGTGTTATGATGTGTGAAAGTTCTACAACTTATGAGAATAGGATTTCTTTGAAGCAATTAATGTAGGCTTTCTTTATTAACACTCTTATCGACCTAGACGGAGGTCTCCGCCATATTAAATAATTACGCCCATCGCCCAGGACGGAGATTAATCAAAAGATGGATTGATAGATGGATCATACGTCCGGTGGCGACACTAGCTTTGACTCCCATTGTAACAATGGAATGCGGAAGTGCTCATTCTATCTCAATGGGATAGTTCCAGCCATAGGAGCAATGTTTGGAACTATAGCCCATAGGCACCCGCTTTGCGGTGAGATCAAAGCGTGTCGCTACTCTACACTCTGCTCGGGGGGTCTTTTGGCTACATGCTATTATATCCTAGCACAACCTAGATGGCGTCGTGTCACCTTGAAATGGGCTCTGAAGCTGCAAATCACTGGGCGTACTGATTAATGGTTCCAAATGACGCTGGGCGATAAGAGTGTTTGTTACCTTATTGTATTTGTCCGGATTTTTCTTCTTTTTCCGTTTTTCCGCCAAAAATAGCAGTTCTGGCTGGACCATGCAGTTGGTTTTTGCGAAACTTGACAATATGGTAGAGGGCCATGCCAAACGGTGCCACTCAATTGAAAATACAAACTTTGAACGCGTATAGCTCATCAACCGTTTGACAGTCGGCAATGAAACTTCGATACGCACATTCTTCTGCCCATAATACTTACATACAGAGTCACATGCTTATGAAACTTTACAGTATGGTAGAGGGTCATGCCAAATCGCACTGAAACCAGTCTTACTCCAATTGGCCAAAGGGGGGTGCTATGGCTTTTTTTTTTTAATGAAACGGGTACTCATGCCTCGTTTTGCCAAAAGTCATGGCATTTGTTTCCACATGTTCCTTGACTCATGGGGAACACATCTGTCATTTTGACCATTAAGCTCCGCCCTCAGATGTTCCGCCATTTTGAGCAGTTTGAAAAATACTTATACCTGATTTTGGCACCACCTAGAACACGCCAAAAAAGTAAAATCTTCACCTGGTGTGACATGTCATGCACTGTCAGAATGATAAATGCTGATATATCATCTACATGGTATATAAACCTTTTTCTATGCTGGTTTGACACTCTTTGTAGATTTCTTGTTTCATAAACAACACTGTTGTCTTGGCCTGGTTACATGAAGGTTAAGTTTAAAGAAATGAATGAATGAAAACATAAATAAACGTAAACATTTCACTGTGATGTTTCCTCTGCCTCTTCCTCAGTCGATGTATGTATTTGACCGAACATTGTTTGTGTTTGGTGTTGTCTCAGGTGGGCTGAGAAGGAGCTTCACATGATGAAGTTGTTCTTTGAGAACTTGCTCCACTACATCCAGGAGGTCAGGGAGCAGAGGCATAAGTTTGCACTGTGAGTCAGCCCTTCTATACGGCAGATAAAAACACACTTTCAAAGGACTTGTTTTTTAAACGGTTCACATTGTTGGCTGACCAGATTTTTCAATGTTCGATTGAGACTGGAGTGTTGCATGTTTTCCCCCCTGTTTACCCTCAGCTTCCTGTCTTTTTACACGATTACATTTCTCTATAAATAAATAAATAATACATAAAACAGCATATCGGATAGTTTCTACCAATTTATTGTTTCAAAGAATTAGATGACAATCTAATCTAAGTCCCTGAATGAAAATCCCTGCTTAGGACATTTACATACAGTATGTGCCTCCTCTGTGAAACATTATGCAGCTGTGATAGTCGGTGGTGTGGGGAGTTATTTGTGTTGACTGCACACATCCATTTAATTTCACCAAATTATTGCTTTGCCCTTTTAAATCTCCCCTGTCTTATGAATGTGGTGTTGAATGCGCGCCTCTCCTGAATGGGGGGTGAAAAGCCTCTGACCCCGTTGGTATTTTCCTAACTCTACAGTACAGAGTAGTTACTTGTTGTCCTTCATTACAGGTACGGCCACAGCGCAGAGGTCCAAGTCCGTCTACAGTTCCTCACCTGTGTCTTCTCCACCTTGGGCTCCCCTGATCACTTCAGTAAGATTCACATCCTCCAATAAAATTTAAAAACCATAAAATGTCTGGTTAAGGATTTCTTTTTCAAAGAATAATGGTTGGCTTCCTCTGTGGTGTGTAGAGATTTTTGTCAAAGATTAACTTGGAGATTAATACATTATTTTGTAAAGAATACTTTGTTCATCTCCTGTTCAACGGTGGTCAGATAACGATGTTGAAAGAGAGAAAGCATCCTGAGAAACTTTAACCTAGAACAATGACTCAGGGACACTGCTCTTACTTAGTGAGCCAGGCCGGGGAACACTGGGAACCATTCAGTGTCACACAAAAGGATGATACTGTATTCAGCCGGTTTGATTCATTCTGGCCAAGTTGTAACACTAGGACTCATCATATTTCTCACCTGTCAAACTGCGTTTGAACCTACAGAAATCACAGTTAGCCAACCCTGATATCAATGGAGACCTTATGCCTAATGTAAAAAAATAACCTTTAAAAAAAACCGTGGCCGCCAGGATTTATTAATACGTTCGATACAATTCACGCCAGCATTTTCCCCCGTTCAACCCTTATTTTGAAGAGGCAAAAATCCGCGAACGGATGTTATGCTGTCTAACTAGTGTGTGTGTGTTGTCGCATATCACTTCTGGTCTCCTGCTGGATGATCAGAAAGGACTACCACGGCGATCACAGCCGCGGCCGTGGAATAAAGCTTGTTTTGACCAGAAATGCGTGTTAAAGATGTTCGGCAATGACGCTAAGTGTATTTAATAATTGCTGAAATGACATAATTGTGGAAATGACATTCATTGGTTAACCACATAACATCTACATAGGACAAATAGAGAAAATAGCAGATCTAGAAGTTCACAACAGGTCGCATTGAAAAATTTAAATATTTCAAAGAACATTTTTTTTCAAATGTGCCCACAATAAGGACTGCATGGTTAGTGTGGTTAATGAATGGTCGTCTGGAAAGGAGCCAGCTTAGTTAGTTCAGGTATCTGGTTAGGATGCCTCTTGGGCGTCTCCCTAGGGAGGTCCTTGAAGCACGTCCCACTGGGAGGAGACCCCGGGGCAGACCAAGGCACAGTTGGAGGAAACGCATCGATTCACTGGCCTTGGAACGTCTCGGGATCCCCCAGGAGGAAGTCACTAATGCTCTGGAGAGGGAAGTCTGGAACACTCTGGTGGAGCTATTGCCCCCGCGACCCGACTACGTATAAGCGGTTGAAGATGGATGAATGGCCATTATCCAGTATAATTGTATTAGATCAGTTGATCAGTTAACATAATTAGATAATGAATAAATCAAGAGCACAACTCTGTGTGATTCCAAAACCGAGTGGAAAGTAAAAGCCAGCTAAAGTGTATGTACGCCTCCTGCTGTGTGCTCCCTGTTTGACGTGTCCTGTGCTGCTGTTCTCTCAGGGCTGAGTCTGGAGCAGGTGGACATCTTGTGGCACTGTCTGGTGGAGGACGCTGAATGTTATGACGATGCCCTCCACTGGTTCCTCAATCAGGTCCGCAGTAAGGACCAGCACGCTATGGGCATGGAGACATACAAGCACCTCTTTCTGGAAAAGGTCAGCACATGGACAGACACACACACTGAAAACCTTGAAGCCCTAGACATTTCTGATGGGTGGGGGAACAATTACTTGTTCACCCCTCTCCAACATACAGCTGAGCATTGACAAATCCATAATGTATGCTATGAATCATAAGTTATATAGAACCGAATAATCTCAGGAAAAGTGGAATTTCATTATCACATTGTGTGCCTCGAAACCCTGCAGGCACTTTGTGTGGGAGAGAGACAGAAAAACAGACCAATCATATCCTCACCAATGTTCCAGTTCCACACAAAGCACTGTGATACTGACACTGTGTGTGTGTGTGTGTGTGTGTGTGTGTGTGTGTGTGTGTGTGTGTGTGTGTGTGTGTGTCTCCTCAGATGCCACAGTTGAAGCCAGAAACCATCAGCATGACGGGTCTCAACCTCTTCCAGCATCTGTGTAACCTGGCCCGCCTGGCAACCAGCACCCTCGACAGTGCCTCCAACTGTGAGGTAACTATCACCGGTTACTCATAGTCAAACAGTAACACGCAACTTTCTTGTCTGCAGTATAGGACACAAGTGGTAATGATGGTAGTAATAATACAATTACCAGTCATTTTGCTGTCTTGTGTAATGAATAGGGAGTGGGAAATTCATTGTACCTCGTATTTTGGGTGATCCAGAAATTAATTCTGTTGCCCTTACTGTAAGTGGAGGCGCAATTTCATGCTTCATCATAGGACCATTTCACTCAAAAATGACATATTTTTCATCTGTAAATATTTGATTTACAGATGAAAACCTCTGATTTATACTTTACGTGTTGCAAGCCTGTGTTACACACCAAAGATAGCCGATCTAGCACAACCAAGTATCAATCGCGCTTCTGTCATATCGTGCTTAGTTACTATACTGTACACAGCACTGCTGGCTAGTGCGTGGTTATCCCTGTGAGTTCTTCCATCTAAGCACCCTGGTTGTCTGTCTGTCTGTCCCCAGCTGTGCGGGATGGACCAATTATGGGGTATCGCCCTGAGGGCCCAGTCAGCTGACATCAGCCGCGCGGCCATCCAGTACATCAACTCCTACTACATTAATGGTCAGTACGCTCGGGCCGTATTACAGATTGAGAACATGCTTGCTGTGAATCAATTTCTGTGAAAGCACAAACATGGGAACACTTTCTGTACATGCAATTTTATATTCTTAAACCAAGAGTTGCTCGCAATTACAACCAATCTCACCTTTATCTGTTCTGACACAGTTTTACCACTAGTAAATCAAATATGACATACACCATCTGGTGGGTGCTTTAATATCCCTAGCTCCCCTAGGAACATGTTAGTAAGCAGTAAGGGCTGCACAATTATGACTAAAATGTTAATCCCAATTACTTTGATGAATATGGTAATCACTATTGTAATCATTATCAATCATAATAATTGATGGTTGCCGGTGGAAAGATTATTGTATTGCTTTATCTGGGCCAAATAGTATTTAATGGCTGCTGTGAGCCTAATGGATGGAGAGAGATGGGATGTGCTTAAAGTGAGTGTTAGCCTCTGTGTAATGCTAAGAAGACTAGGGCAACAGCTGACCAAATAAGATGTTTGAATCAATTGTAAAGTTTCACAATTACATAATGTGAATGTGAAATCATTTATACCTTAGAAATTGTGCAGTGCTGGGAAGCAGCAGCGCCCTTGGCTTGAATTACTGTAAATCTCTCAAAATAGATAGAATAATATATACATTTTACACACGGACAACAACGGGCAAGTGCATGCCCTTTGTTGTCTGTGTGTACGATGTATATACATGTACGTGACATGTCACTTTTCAATTTTGCCCTTTAACTGGGCTCTATGGCTAGCCTTAGTCTAACAGTTAAACACACAGTACTATTGAAGGGTGAAGCCTACGATCATAGAACTGTACTGTCGCGGGTATAACAGTGGTTGTATTTGGGCTTGTTTGTTTGTGTGTGCCTTGACAGAGCGGGGGCGGTAGAGTATCTGCTATCTGCCTACCGGTTGTGGTGGGCCCCGTCTGGGCCAAATGTCATGTCATGTCATTTTTGACCCAGCCCTGAACTAGAGTTAAACTATATATCGCAACTGCTGCTCCATAGCTGGCAAGACTGGTCTGGAGAAGGAACAGGAGTTCATCAGGAAGTGTATGGAGAGTCTCTTGATGGCCTCAGCCAACCTGGAGAAAGACTCTCACACCAGCCTCATCAGCATCGAGAGGGGACTGCTCATGCTCAAAACTCACCTGGAGGCCTTCCGACGCAGGTATACACACACACTCGCACACAGACCAAAGCTGCGTATGTATGTCACTGCACAAAACTACGATACTAAAAGACATAAAAGATCCAGGGTGTGCTAAAGTATTTCCTCTCATCCTGTTCTCCCACTCTCCTGTGCCAGGTTCGCGTACCACCTGAGGCAGTGGCAGATCGAGGGCACGGGCATCAGCAGCCACCTGAAGGCTCTGAGTGACAAGCAGTCCCTGCCCCTCAGGATCGTCTGCCAGCCCGCAGGTCTTCCCGATAAGGTACAGTCGTGATGGGCATGTGGGCTCTCTTGATTATGTCACAGAATCAAATTCCAGTCCAGAGCTATTAAAATGATCAAAATAATGTACAGTATATCAGACTTTGGTCATTACTAAATTCCATATATCCAAAGTGCAGCATCGTGCAGACTGCACTGTTCTGTGACCATCATCATCTGTGCAAAACGAAAAGACCAATGCCATGTTCAAAACAGAAAGCTTGCTCAAGTATTTATTGGCAGTTTTCCCACGTCATTAAAATGACGTGGAAGCCAGTTTCTGATTCTGCTGTTGTCATGAATAAAGAATGAGCACGATCATGGCAAATTCCTGACACTGCAGCACAGCCACCATTACCAGCTAGATGAGTGGAGCTCATGGCTTCCTTCACTAGTGGGGATGGGCTAGCACAAGCAAAGTAGATATCTTATATAGATATAGTTTTGTATTAAATACATAGATTGAGTGCCTCAACAAATGTTTTGTTGTTATATGTATGTGTGTGTGTGTGTGTGTGTGTGTGTGTGTGTGTGTGTGTGCACTCTCAAAAGTAACAGGGGATGTGCCCTGTTATTATATGAGAAATAATATGATATCGCTGTGATTATAGATATATAATCTCATGTTTTTGAGAATATATAATTTCAAAAAATAAATCCTACACAATGACAATGTTTCCAGATGCCCAATTCATATTTGAGGAATCCGCTCTTTCATCTACCTTTTTCCCCCACTCACATACATTTCCATTGTTTTTAGATGACCATCGAGATGTACCCCAGCGACCAGGTGGCAGACCTCCGTGCCGAGGTCACCCACTGGTACGAGAACCTGCAGAAGGAGCAGATGAGCCAGCAGGCCCAGCTCCAGGAGTTCGGACAGAGCAGCCGGCAGCCTGCAGACTTCCCAGGTCACCTGCTTAGACCTTGTTCACCCAAAGACAAAAGCCATGAAAATAGATTTTTTTGTTTTTTGCACTGACTGTTGTACCAGTGTGTTGATAACCTGATTGATTGATGTGGTGATGTCTTTTCAGCTGGTGGTTTAATGGGACCAGTCAGAATGATCTCCTCTGGCCATGAGCTGACGACAGACTATGACGAGAAGACCCTGCATGAGCTGGGTTTCAAAGACATGCAGGTGACTGCAGGGTAGCATGGTTTCATATCTGCCCACTCTTGTGGGCAAATGGATATTCTCTTCAATTATCCTCAGCCCAACTGAACTCCTTTCTGTCTCCTCCTGGCTCTTCCCCAGATGGTGTTTGTGTCTCTGGGTGCCCCTCGGAGGGAACGGAAGGGGGAAGGCGTGCAGCTGCCAGCCTCGTGCCTTCCTCCGCCCCAGAAAGAGCACATCCCCATGCTCCTGCTACTCCAGGAACCACACCTCACCACCCTCTTCGACCTGCTGGAAATGCTGGCCTGCTTCAAACCCCCCAACCCCAACGCAGAGAGAGCCCTAGAGAGCACTGAGGTGGGTGTACAGTGTGTGTGTGGGGAGGGGGGTAGAAATGGTGAACGAGGCCATCAAGGTTTCTTGTACGCCTCATCTGCTTGATGATGACCACAAGAAAAGCACTCAACACAATTACACATGCCGGCTCCATATAATTTCTCTCCAATTCGTCCATCGTTCTCACATCAGTCTCTGTATATCACGCTGCTGTCAGACTTGTTCTCTCATGCAGTTAAATTAGTTTTCCACACGCAAGGATACAGCTTTACCAAATTGCCAGATTATTTAATGGTGTGTGTGTGTGTGCACATGTCTTGTCCACGCAGAGTGCACGGTGCGAGGAGCTGCACCTTCATGCAGAGAACCTGTCTCGTCGGGTGTGGGAGCTGCTCATGATCCTGCCCACCTGTCCCAACATGCTGCAGGCCTTCCAGAACATCTCCGATGACATGGTCAGTCACCTGTCCTCTGCAACCATCAATTGACCGGTGTAGCTTCAATGAGACGACTGTTATTTTGACCCATTAAGATTCTACAAAATGTCTTTTAAATTCTGGCAGGTTTCTGAAAAACGTAACATTGGTGCTCAAACATTTTCATGTCAAGGACCCCCAGAATGATCTGTATGTTGCTGCAGACCCCCATCTGAAAACATTTTGTTCCAGGGAACCCCCAGAAGCAAATAATTGTGTTAAAACGTTCACTGTGAAGATTTGCTCACATATTCACCAATTATTACTTTTTTTACTGAAGCCTCAAAATGTATGTTTCACCCACATAGTAGAGTGTATAATTAAGTATTGTTTTGCTACTGTTGTTTATCTCTACCTCTGTGTCCCGAGACTTCTGACCACAAAAAGCATCATCAATCAAGATATTGCACCATCAAGAACGTTATTTATTAAAGTCCAGTCGTGGCTCTATCTCTCTGCGCATGACGGACAACTAGATGACCTGTTATTCATCTGCTGTGTTTAGAGCGGTGAGGGTCTGTGTTGGAAAGACCTGCTGAGGATAAAGAGTCCTCACAAGCTGCTGTATGCCCTGGAGATCATAGAGGCACTGGGGAAACCCAACCGCCGTATCCACCGAGAGTCCACGGTGAGTGAGACCACTCGTACCATCCATTAGGATCCTTCTTCTCACATAGTTATTATAGCTGGTTGTTAATGTTTGTTTTGTCGACGGGGCATAGTACCTCTACACACATACTAATAAACATGAACATTTACTCTGTGGTTACCAAACTTTATAGCTCAAGACCCAAGAGAAATTAGACGTTACCCGGGACCCAGACTAGTGAAAATAGCAGAAATTACGTCATAGGCCAGCCTTTCTATGTACTTTTAATGTTTGTTTAGAGCCTAATTATAAATTTCCCGTCCCAGCTTAAGTCTATGGACTTTTGAAGGTTTGTTTAGGGTAAATTAGGATGTAATTTAATTTATTAAGACTATAGACTTTATATTTGTTTAGTTTAGGTATTCAACTAGATTGCGGCCCCCCACACACAATCATTCTCACAATCATTCTACAGCTGTGGCCACAGCTGTAGAATGATTGTATGTTAGTTATGTAGGCTATTATAATATATATTTGTGCACAGTATGAGCACAGGGTGATATATGTCTATACAAGTATATGCTATACCTTAGAATAGACCTATTTGACAGAACGAGCGTCAACGAGCACTAGCTGAAAATACAAACATGCACACACACACACACACACACACTCCACAGGAGTCTGTCTAATTTCTCTCCAAAAGCCCTTAAATATAATTTAGGAGTACTGTCATTATGATAATCTAGCACTTTATATATTGCATACAATTACATCATACCTGTAACTTTCTCTCTTAAAATAATAATTGGCCCGCGTGCTGCCAGTTGAATAGCCCTGGTTTAGAGTAAATGATGATGATTTGCCAACCAAATCTATGGACTTTAATGTTTGTTTAGGGTAAGATGGTGGTAAGATGTCATCTTGCTATCTCAATATACATCTTGTAATAAATGTTTCATTTTTCACATGCATGAGAACATCAACATCTCTCTACACGAGTGTGATTTAGTTTTTATATATTTAAGAAAATTATTAGATTTTATTCATGAACCACGCGACCCACATAATTCGGCCCGCGACCACAAATGGGTCCCTACCCACTGTGTACTGTGTGTACAGTACAAACGGTGAAGTATGAATTGTTTCTCTGTCCAGGGGAGTTACAGTGACCTATACCCAGACTCTGATGACTCCAGTGAGGACCAGATCGAGAACAGCAAGAATACATGGAGCTGCAAGGTATAACCGACAACAAACTCATAAATAAAATGTATTAATCCTTAAGCACATTCACTTTCAAGGACTTTGGTCGGCGTCAAAAAATATATCACCATTTTTAACCCAGACAGTATGTTAGCTATTCAATGTTTGGATAATATCGCTGTGAATAATGTCAAACAGAACAAACGTGTCATCGATTCGATCACAGCATCCATGAACTGCTGAATGTTCCATCCAGCTACTACCTTTCCCTTTCCCCAGTGTGCCCTAGTGTGTAGCCCTTGTGAAAGTCACCCACTTCTCCCCATTTTGTCCAGTTTGTGTCGTCTGGAGGGCTGCAGTTACTGTTGGAGATCTTCAACTCGGGCATCCTGGAACCAAAGGACCAGGAGTCCTGGACAGTGGTGAGGGATTGTGTTAACGACTTTAAACATGGCGTCATAGTTTTGGTCATGCCATTATATTGTTTCAAACCCTTTTTCAAAAATAGCCCAATTTTACTCACTTTGTTCTGGCGCTCTTAATTTAGAAACGTTATGTTATCACGTTTGTTTAGAAACGGCATCACGTTGCCAGTCCAACTAAGGGTATTTGTATCATAGACAGGTTTCCTACTTCCATATGTCATAAGGAATGAATTATCGATGTGCAAGTACATCTTAGTAGATGGTTATTATTATATATTTTTTTAGATTCCATTCCATTATATTCCATTACAAACTATACTTGTGTATATAATATAACTCAAATGGCAGAAAATGCTCTAACAAGAGTACATTTTATATTCAAGCCGTGCTGTCTCCGGTGGAAATTAATTTCTTAGTCTGAGGCTACCTTGAGGGCGGGCCAAAGAGTACCAAAACCCCATTCTCAGTTTCCAAGCAACACTTTATTTTATTCGCACGCAAGAGCGTGAGCTGTGATTGACACGCAGACAAATCCTGTGCTAAGACGGTGTGGTGTGGCTGTATGGCAGGGAAATCTAAATGGTAGTGAGTTGAACCTGCCAAGCCTACTGTAACTGTGAATGAATCATATTTGTGGCGATGTCTCCCCTCAGTGGCTGCTGGACTGTCTGGCGTGTCTGCTGAAGCTCATCTGTCAGTTTGCGGTGGACCCGGCGGACCTGGACCTGGCCTACCACGACGTCTTCTCCTGGTCCGGCCTGACCGACAGCCAGCGCAAGCGAGCCTGGCCCAGCAAGTCCCGCAAGGCTGCGGGGGAACACGGCAAGGGCCTCCACATCCCCCGTCTCACCGAGGTAAGGGGGATGTAATGGGAGTCATTTTGGTGCCGAACAGGAGGAGGGAGGCGTCATCTTTTTTCTTTTTTTCTTTGAGTGGTGCAACCACTCCAAGGAACAGCAATGTACGTGTTCACCTATGTGTCCGCCATAGACTGTAAAAAAATATGGACAAAGCGTTCCCCGGGTCTAACATGAACGTAAAATGAAGCCTGTCAGTCCTTGTATTGTAAATCGCCATCTTTCTAGATCCGTTTGGGCCCAGCTGGCCCATTGGCTGGCCCAGACAACGAGGCGGGACTTCCCCCCTTCTTCTTAGTTGGTTTTTATTTTGACTCGAGTGGGTGGGGAATCCCGATCATAGACTGTAACGGTAGCCACGCCGCTCAGAACATACGCGACTTTATGGTCATTCTTTTAATAAATGGGACCATCATTTTCCAAAAAGAATATTATGACATTAGAAATGAGACTTTAAACTAGTGACTGGAAGCAGAAAGTATTCAAGAAGAGTTTGTGTATAGGGTAAAAAAAAGAAACGGTCAACAAAGTATATTGGGTGGTTAATTATAAAAGAATTGGCAGAGCTCATAACTGTCATTTAATTCCTAGGTTTTCCTCGGCTTGGTCCAAGGCACCAACCTGATCCAGCGGTTGATCAACGTGGCTTACACCTATGATAACCTAGCACACAGGTAAGAGAAGTATGATCCTCTGCATGTTGTTGACTTACACTATGCGTGGCCAACTATTCATTATTTTATCTTGCACTATGTATGACCAACTATTTATATACTTATATTATAGTATACTGTATTGTTAGATCATTTTATCAATACAGCCAACCATTTCTCTTGCACAGAGTTCTGAAGGCTCAATCAGACCACAGATCTCGACATGAAGGTAAGAATTATTTAACATTGGAAATGTCAAGGGATTTAATTATTTTAAATTATATTTATTAGTTTCAAGTCTGCTTCGTCATTGTTTTGATGTCAGTCACTCTGTCTCTCTGTTTTGAACAGTACCATTCATATAAAGTGTATTCTGACCCACAGTGACCCACTACTCCATGTGGTTGTTGGTGAGCTGGGCCCACTGCTGTTCCATGGTCAAGTCCAGTCTGGCTGACAGCGACCACCTCCACGACTGGTTGAAGAAACTTACCCTGCTGGTGCCTGAGGTGAGAACTAGTAGGGACCGTCGGCTGTTGCCTTTTAACCTGAATCCTAGGGCTCTCACCATTACAAATTTAAGTTGACTATTTATTGTCACACTAAAACTTTATTGTGTTTTCTGTTTGCCGTTTGGGCTTCGTAATCAAATATTGCACAGGGTAGATATGACAAGAATTGCGTAAACAGCTGATCTATGAGCTTACAGCGCTTAACACGTAAGCATGTAGATCAGCTATTTATGTATGAACATTTTTCAACATGGAAAACGATCGATGATTATGACAAAAAAAAATGTTTTATCTCAAATAATTGTGATTAAAACACACAAAGACAACACACAACACAATTACTGCATATTCGTCTAATGTGAAAATTAGACATAAAAGCTTATAAATGTGTTATGGGATATGTGTCTGGAGAACTCGACAATGGTCGGCCATCGCGACTAGAACGTTACCATTGCTGTTTAGAAACGGTTATGAGTTCGTCATGCATAGAAGGAAGCATGAGGTCAGTCCCCCTCAGGTTGGCAGAGGAAGTGTAGCTCCCAGGATTACATTAGATAATTGACACTGGGTGAAAAAATGGGTTGCACAATCATGGGACCCTGTCTGCAGAGGGCAGACAGGGTAGGGGTCGAAGGTTATAATTCATTTTCTGCACTAGGTATGTTGGGTGTGTTTTTTTTTTATGTTGTACGGGTCACTGTGTGCCTTTGTTGTCTTGTATTGTGTATTGTATTTGTATGCTGCAGAGCGGATCCTTGGGGTCCAAGACAAATTTCTCTCTTGGGAGACAAAATAAAGAAACCTTGAACCTTGATAAAAATTATTAAAAACAATAATTGGTTATGTGTGTTTGTGTTGACAGCCTGCAGTGAGACATGAGGCCTGTAACGGCCTCTACAAGCTCTCCCTGTCAGGCCTGGAGGGAGGAGAGTCCATCAACCGCTCCTTCCTGCTCCTTGCTGCCTCTACACTGCTGAAGTTCCTGCCCGACGCACAGGCTCTCAAACCACTGCGGGTAGGAGACGCACACACACACAAGGCCTTATTGTACAAGTCCTCAGTTAAACGCATTTACAATGTGTGGTCCATTCAAACACCGACAGCAGAGGGTACCAACCTCCTCATCACTGTCTTGCTCAAGGACACTTCGATGTGATGCCAGGAGGAGTGGGAACCTTCTGAATCCTTCTGCTCTCCGTCTTGACATCGCAATTTTAAAATCAGCCAAATTTCTCAAACCGGATCACAAACGATTCTGAGAATGGGCAGCCAGTTACACTTTCTTTTGCTCAATTAATGATACAATATATGGTCACGGTGGCACAGTCGTTAGTGCTGTCGCCTCACAGCTAGAAGGTCCTGGGTTTGATTCCCGCTGTGGGTGCTGGGGGCGTGTTTACTCTTGTCGACCAGGAAACTGTCATTGGGTTTATGCGTGTGTCTGTGTCTGTGTCTGTTTCTGCACAGGTGGAGGATTTTGAAGAAGAGCCTATGTTGAGGACTGGGTGTAAGGAGTACTTCTGGTTGCTGTGTAAACTCATAGACAACATCCATGTTAAAGATGCCAGCCAGGTGGGACCTTCAGATTGTAATAGTAGCGTAACGCTGGTGATGGCTATTCATCTTCAGTGGTCAAATGTTATTACAAAGCTGGTGTCTCTCTGTCTCTCATGCTGACATTAATTCTCTGTAGACCACCCTGTTGGACCTAGATGCTTTGGCCAGACACCTCGCAGACTGTATAAGGAGGTAAGAACAACCTTTTATTTCTGAGTATCGGCAGAATAAACTAACCTTTTTTAGATGGTTTTAATCTAACAATAATGTTGAATGTTCAATCTAGCCCATTATCTCAGTTTCCTTGATGCCTAAAATGAGAAATGGTCAGCTGCTAGCTTAGCTAGATAGTTGGTCACCAATCAGAGAAATGGCTTTTATTGTGTAATTCTCTCTCCCCGACGTTTAGGGACAAGGGGTTTAGCACTGACGAAAATAGGGCCCTTAGGGCTCTAGTTTAGTCCATGCTAAACCCCTTGCTAAACAACTGCACTGGCCATCTGTCAAGTTCCGTATCAATTATAAACTCCTCCTTCTCACCTACAAATGTCAAAACGCCCTGGCTCAACAGTACCTCTCAGGCCTCCTCCATAAACCTCCTGTGACAGGGAGCCTGCGCTCCACAAACTTGGACCTCCTCTCTGTCCCCAAGGCAGTCAAGCGAACCTTCGGGGATAGAGCCTTCAGAGTGGCAGCCCCCCCCACCCTGTGGAAGTCTCTCCCAATAGAGATTCACCATGCTCCAACACTGGACTCTTTTAAGGCTGCCTTGAAAAGACACTTATTCTCTCAGTCTTATGGCATATAGTTGTTGATTGTTGTTGGTACATTTTGTAAAGCGTCCTTGGGTTCATGAAAGCTGCTATATAAATTCAAGCTATTATTATTATTATTATTATACTACTTAGCCTTTTTTTAACTATTTTGAAAAACATTTTTGATTAGTTAAAATCTACAAGATCACAACGTGTTGATGTAGGCTATTTAACTATTCAAAAATGTTTTTCTAAATTGTAAAAAAAAAATCTAAGAAAATAAAATATAGCCCTTAGTGTCCTAGCAACACTAGTGTTTGGATGTAAGTTAACAAGCCATCATAAGTGACCCTTGACCTTCCCCTCCTCCCCAGCCGTGAGATCCTGGACCAGCAGGACGGAACCATCGAGGACGACGGACTGACGGGTCTCCTCCGTCTGGCCACCAGCGTCCTCAAACACAAACCCCCCTTCAAGTTCTCCCGCGAGGGGCAGGAGTTCCTGCGAGACGTCCACAACCTGCTCTTCCTGCTGCCCAGCCTCGCTGACCGCGCGCAGCCCAAGTGCAAGTCCCACGCCGCCCGGGCCGCCGCCTACGACCTGCTGGTGGAGACCGTGAAGGGCTCTGTGGAGAACTACCGTCTGCTCCACAACTGGGTCATGTCACAGCATATGCAAGGTGAGGACTTTCTTCTAACTGTAGATAACCTTTGCACTCAAAGGTTATCAGACCTGGTCCAAGTCCAACTACTGTATATTTGTGAGTAGAAAGCTCGCAAAAACGGCTTTGGCTAGCTGACCTTTTCACCACATTTTACGAGCCCGATTATTTATTTTAGAGTTGACTTAGTTTCTTGATGGAGGCGTCAAGCTTACCAACCGCTGACAAAATGGATAACCTTTACTACATTTTCCAGGGTCTTCTACATCTTTGGCATTTTAACCAATTGTTAAAAGACCTGAGGCCGATTATACAAATGCCTTCTAAATCAGTAGTTCTCAGACTTTCAAGCTTTTTGAAAAATGTTCAATAATAGTACTAGCTCGCAGCGCTGCACGAAGTGATGCCCTGTGAGCTTGATACAATGCTTTCCCAGTTTTAATGGGTTAAAGAAGCAATCCTACCACAAACTACCGTATCAAAACCAGAAACAATAACTCATAGCTAAGTTAACAGAAATTAAAATCTACGTTACCTTCTGTGTTGTTGTCCATCAGCCTCTCATGCCCCATACAAGTGGGACTACTGGCCCCATGACGATGTCCGAGCGGAGTGTCGCTTTGTGGGGCTGACCAACCTGGGTGCCACCTGCTACTTGGCCTCCACCATCCAACAACTCTACATGATCCCTGAGGCCCGCCAAGCCGTGTTCACAGCAAAGGTCAGTCACTGTTTACCCGTCCATCCAGTGTTTGTTTACTCCTGCCCAGATTATTAAAACTACACAGCATAAATTCTCATGTAATGTCTTTTATATTTGTAGTATGCAGAGGAGATCAAACATAAGACCACTCTGTTGGAACTCCAAAAGATGTTCACCTATCTGATGGTATGTGGGAGAATTAAGAAATGTGCATTCAGTTAACCATAATCCTAAAGTGGCCATTTTGCTGATAATCAAACTCGTTTTCTACCCGGAGGGTGACATAATTGCACAATGGCCTCCGTAGAATTATGGTTAATGGCGTCATGGTTTATCAATACGCAACTATTCACTAACTCCTGGTTAATTTGTCAAAGTAATTTGAGTTGTAAAAAAGTGTATTTGAACCTTTCAACGGCCAAGCATTTATGCCTCCCTTTGTATGATTAGGAGAGTGAAAGGAAGGCCTACAACCCCCGTCCTTTCTGTAAGACTTACACCATGGATAAACAGCCTCTGAACACTGGAGAACAGAAAGACATGACCGAGTTCTTCACCGACCTCATCACCAAGATAGAGGAGATGTCACAGGACCTGGTACACACACACACACAAACACAAACACACACCTCTAAACTGGAATTCAAATGCATAATTTTCTTTTAAAACATTACTCAATAGGTGTTAAAGGAGAATGCCCGGGGGTATTTGTAACCATTAAATCAGGACGCCCAGCGGTTTGTTTCTTCAGGACCTATTTCAAGGTTGTTCCGTGCCATTTAGGAAATAGCTTGAAGTAGCTAGATGTAGCCAAAACACCCCCGAGGCGATCGACAACAACGGGAGGTATGATTAATTCTAACGCGACTAGCGACGGGACCGCGATGGGCAGTCAAAAGGCTTTGGTTTTTATTTGGCTTCCTCACAATTGTACGATGAAAGCAACCATATTCTTTTATATAAAAGTAAAGAAAAATCCTAATACAGTATTCTGCTTTTTTCTCTCCTGTTAGAAAAATACAGTGAAGACTCTCTTTGGCGGCGTCATCACCAACAACGTTGTCTCTCTGGTAAGAATACAGCTCAATGTCGGAGGAGTGAAAGGTTGCTGTGTGTCAGTGTGTTGGGAGGTTTGTTATCCCATTAAAACCAGGGCTGTAAAAACATCATAAAAATGTGTGCAATATAAAATACATATATATATATATGCCAAATACATATACATTTGACTCAAATGTGGTGCTCAAACCGTTTCATGTCAATGATTTGAGGGTCCTTGACATGAAAAGGTTTGAGCACATATAGGAACATACGTTTTTCAGAAAGACATTTCCAGACATTTTGAATAACATTCTGCTTCTCCTCCAGGACTGTGACCACGTGAGTCAGACAGCTGAGGAGTTCTACACAGTCAGATGTCAGGTGGCTGACATGAAGAACATCTATGTGAGTCATTTGTACATTTTTCATTGATGGACTAGCAAGACGAAATAAAAAGAATAATCCAACAGGATAATAGCATGTTAACCACTTAAACCCTATGCTTTCCAAAACATTTGACAACGTGTCGCCGGTTGTGAGCATGCAGATCAGCTATCTCTGCAAAAATGCACTGATGTAAGACACAACAAACCATGTCCCTGGGTGCCTCTTCTACACCTACATACTGTAGCAGTAGGATTTGTGGTGCGATGTAGGTGTGAGGGCAGTGTAGCGGCCTGAACTCTTGATAAAGCCCTTTTTTAATTGAGCTTTGTTAAAACCCTATACAGTATATGCATACATGTTTATAGCTTGAATTTGTATACGTAGAAACAACGTACTTCGACTACAAGTGGGGTGCATACTTAGTTTAGACTAGTCATTGGTTAGACATGGGTTACGGTTAGGTTTAGGTGTGCTGCCCCGTGGGAGGTTAGGTTTAGGGTGAGGGTTTGAGATAGGTTGTAGTAGACCCTACAAGTTAGTCGAAGTATTCTTCATATTCCTTACCTGTATCCCCTCAGGAATCTCTTGACGAGGTAACCATCAAGGACACTTTGGAGGGAGACAATATGTACACCTGCTCCCAGTGTGGCAAGAAGGTCCGAGCTGAGAAACGGTGAATATAGACAACATACTTTCAATTGAATGCTTTATTATTAGCTAATTAATGGCCTAGCAGTCGCTAGTACGGTAACCACCTACAGTACCAACCACCATGCACAGTGCAGATTAAAATGGACTGCAGATTATTATTGACATTCCTTTAATATATCAAACTTCAATCAATTATCAATTACAACTTAATACACATATCTTTCTTTATCTTTTACAGTATCTACTTTCAGTTAGGCCACAGTCTTCCAGAACTGATCTAAGTTGTTCTGCTGGACTCTTGTGTGGTTGGAAATGAATGGATCAGAATTTGTTGATCACACGTTGACGTTGCGTTCATTTCAGGGCATGTTTCAAGAAGCTTCCTCGCATTCTGAGCTTCAACACCATGCGTTACACCTTCAACATGGTGACCATGATGAAGGAGAAGGTCAACACGCACTTCTCCTTTCCCCTGCGCCTCGACATGACACCCTACACAGAGGACTTCCTCATGGGCAAAGGAGAGCGCAAGGAGGGTATGGACATTTATTATTTAGTATTGGCCTATTTCCCACAAATGTTTCTTTGTCCACTGTAATGCCCAGAATAGGGCGTTCAAATGGTTAGTTAATTTGTATAAAAGCAGTGGGAAATCCATCCGATCCATCTAGTAATCTCTGTATTTGATCAAAGCAATGTGATTTAGAGTTTTCATATTTTCAGGATTCCGGGAGGAGGGCGAGGCAAAGGTCACGGAAAGCTACGAGTACGACCTCATTGGAGTGACGGTGCACACGGGCACGGCCGATGGCGGTCATTACTACAGCTTTATCCGAAATATCGTCAACCCACATGCCTACAAGAACAACAAGTGGTGAGCAGATACAGTCTACCATTCATTGTCAATGTAACCCAGCGACATAAAGATGCATCCGATGTTTGTACAGTAGCTGCTGCAAAAGATACAAAGCTACACAGCTACAAAAAAGATGAACTGGCTTCAACTTCAGATACAAAGAGTACAAAGTGACAAATATGCTGTAAATCTTTTTTGCATCTGCCCGTGTGAACGCTGCATGATGGTTAATTTCATAATCTTCTATAAAGCTGTATAATTTTGGATTAGTCCATTTAAACATTTGGTTAATATGTGTTTTTCTTTTTCTTTACACAAAGTGATGAAATGGATAGACTGCTTAATAATAATAATACGTTTAATCTCTCCAACCCCCCTCTAAAACTCCAGGTATCTGTTCAATGACGCTGAAGTGAAACCCTTTGACTCAGCCCAGCTCGCATCTGAATGTTTTGGTGGAGAGATGACGGTAAGAGCCAACACCAGAGAGAATAAAACGTATAGTGTTAGTATGACATTGGGTTGGATTGCATAATATTTTGTTTGTGTGTGTGTTCTTTCAGACTAAAACGTACGACTCTGTCACTGATAAGTTCATGGACTTCTCTTTTGAGAAGGTGAGCAGGGTCTTTTTATTCTCTGTATGTAAATGCACTTACTTTTCATGAGTGTTTTATTGAACATGACCTCATTCTGTCCAGACACACAGTGCCTACATGCTCTTCTATAAGAGGGTGGAGCTGGAAGAGGAGAATGGCAAAGACTTTAGTTTTGATGTTTCTCCTGATTTACTTGAGGTAACCTTCGCTCCATTTTCCCCTTTTATTAGTTGATCCAAGAAGCATTCCTTTATCGATGTGTCAAAAACAAACTGAATTCGGACATGAAATAATGCATTGTTTGTGACCTGCCCTAATCTCTTTTCAGTGGATTTGGCATGACAACATGCAGTTCCTACAGGACAAGAACATTTTTGAGCACACATACTTTGGGTAAGCAAGGACTCTAATAAATAATCTGTATTATATGTAAATATATAACATATTTATTTAATTATTTGTGTAACTGATCAACCTTACTCTAACCAGGATTTTAAAAAAAATAAGTATGTACACTTTTAAAGATGTTTTATCTACAAACATCTAATTAGAAAGGAGTGCCCAGTGGAATGCATATTATTTTCCAGGCCAGGTGGAACTCGTATGCAATAGTCATCTATGACGCATCTTTCACGTTTGACTTCATATTTGGGCAACCCCTATTGACTTTAACTATAAAATTAAAGTGATTATATTTCAAAAACATAAACACAATGGGGGGGGGGGGGAATGCTGGTGCTCATCATTCCAATGGTTTGCTAGATTAACCTCAGACAGACAAATACACAGGTCCCTGGACAGACAAACAGAACCCAGACAGACGGGGACGGAAAGATAAACTCCCTATTGCCTTTGGTGGCCTGGCAGAGATAATAAAGCGAATGATTCAAGTCAACTACACACAGCAGACATCTATGGCTCCTTGTGTGTGACGATTGTGATTGCGTTGCAGGTTCATGTGGCAGCTTTGCAGCAGCATTCCCAGCACTTTACCAGATCCCAAAGCCATCTCCCTTATGACCGCTAAGGTTAGTGTCCTGGACCACTTTGCTTCAATGAACGCATTGTGACGTGTTATACTGTAGATCTAAACAGATTTTGAATTTATAATATAAGCATCTTTTTCTGGCGTTCCCCTGGAACGCCCTTCAAGGACCCCTGTATGGTCAGCCGTCTTTGAGCATGTTGGATAGATGTTAAGCATGGATGTCTGAACTGTACGCAGTTTAACCATTTAAGCTCCATTTTATTCTTCATCTTATGATGGTGTGGTGTGGGGAAAAATTGCAAATCTAAAAGCTCACAATGTATTTTGACATTGTGGATCACACTCATTTCACAGAAAAGTCGAAGGTTGTTGTATGTGGAGTGTTTCGGCTTTACCGAGTTTCTCTGTGCACACTTTGGATGAGAAAACCATGACGTCAATCTGAGATAAATAAATAACACTGCTTTTATTGTCTTCATTTCGATCACAGCTGAGCACATCGTTTGTCCTTGAGACTTTCATTCACTCCAAGGAGAAGGTAATGAACAACACAGCCTATCAGACCCTACAGTCATTTTTGCACACCTGCTTTTATTCAGTACCTGGACCTACTATAATGAGTTGTTGTTATGTCCACAGCCCACGATGCTGCAGTGGATAGAACTCCTCACCAAACAGTTCAATAACAGCCAAGCGGCTTGCGAGGTTAGGCTTAGAAAAACCATCCGTAACTGTGTTCATCCTATAAATGTGCTCTCAATGCTTCAATTCAATGATTTCCAGTAGCTTAGTGGCCCACAATTAACTACTGTGCAGTTAAACATTATCCTTGGATATTGTGCGTTTCAGTGGTTTTTAGATCGCATGGCGGATGACAATTGGTGGCCCATGCAGATTCTCATCAAGTGTCCCAATCAGATCGTCAGACAGGCAAGTCAAACCAAAACTGACCGATTAGCCCTTTGCTAAGTCCCTCCCCAACCATCCTTAGCAATGGTTGCTAAACTATTTGGATTGGCTTTTTTTGGGTGGGGTTAAGCTAAGGGCTAATTGTAATTTTGTGTTACATTTCCTGAAATGTGCCTTTCAGTTTTACTTGACATATTTTCACTGTAATGTTACTATTACTCCTGTGCATTTTTCTGGTTTGCTGTAGGGATGTTAATGAGAGTATATTAAATGTAATGTGTGTGATTTATTCATTTAATTTTCATGGTATGATAGAAATGTACAGTTGGTGTTTAAAAAGAGAGTACAGACATTTTACACCACTGTCCCTCTCGTATCCCTGCAGATGTTCCAGAGGTTATGTATCCACGTCATCCAGAGACTCAGACCGGTACACGCTCACCTCTACCTGCAGCCAGGCATGGAGGACGGGTAAGGATGGACACACGTGTTGCTTAGTTAAGCTTAGTTACCTAGTATTGCTTCAATGAAACTATGACATTTTTAATTCTGTCATTTGTATTCACCATAACTTTTTTTTTCTGGCTGCATTTAGACTTTTTTTTTATTTGCTTATCTTTAGTAGTCACAGAATATTCATACTGTTGATAATTCGAGAGACGTTCACTGGGTGTTCGCAAGAGAAAAAGAAAAACTATTATAAAGCTCAATAGTTAGTCAATTGAAAATGTAATGTGGTCGCGATACAGGAAGAGGGGTATGAGCGCTCTAGAAAATTGTCTAACATGGAAGTGGATGGGAGGCGAGTTTTAGCAATCATGTGATTTCCTTGTTTCTGGCTTCATTCATAAAGAGGAAAAACAACAAAAACATCACATCGCGATGCATTGTGAGTAGATCTGCCAGCTAAGTGGTGCAATGTTACCCAACATGACTATGCCACTAGAGGTGTGCAGTATGACTGAACGTTGTCATGTCTGTGATAATAGTTGGCTGACAGTGATACACACAGAGGGAGCCATGTCTCACCCAGTGGCCATGCGTTTTGGACACTTGAGAAAGTTTCATGCTCCAACAACATTGCTGAAACACACTTAAGGGTTAAGTGGCAATAGTCTATAATTGTTTAATCACACTGACGAGAGAGTGTTGGTTAGTAATTGTAGTAGTTTCTTGACTCATGGGAACTTTGCGGTTATGTATGCATTGACAACACTTTTCCAGTCAATTATTACTTGCACCAGCTCCTATGACCACTGACCACAGGATGGATAGCCGACTGTGAGGCAACTCACGCAGTTCTAGACACTGAGAACTAGGCTCTGACGGACGTTCTGGCAGTGACCAAAACTTTGGCCAATAAAGGTGTCACCTGAGTCTGACATTCAGATGATTTGACCTGAAGGCACATTGCACCAGTCACATACCTTAAAGAAGGCCATAATCAGAGTGTGTGGACTACTTGCTGTATATGTCATGCCCATTTGCCCAGACCATTCATCCTAGTCACTCTCTCCTCTTCCTGTCTCTGGGTTTCTCCAGCTCTGATGACATGGATGGACCGGTGGAGGACATTGGCAGTCGCTCTTGTGTGACACGCTTTGTCAAAACGCTGCTATCAATCATGGAGCACGGAGTCAAGCCCCACAGCAAACACCTCACAGAGTATTTTGCCTTCCTTTACGAGTTTGCAAAGATGGGGGAAGAGGAGGTGGGTTGGTGCTCCTCAAGTACAGCAAAATTGAAAATGTTATCAGAGTTGAGGGACAAATAAAGATTGAAAATGAAGTCTTTCTTACTAGTTTGAATTAAATGTGGATAGAAAGATGTTTCTACAAAGACACCATTTGTGATAAATAGTATACGGTATAAGACTTTGACTCACTTGATGTCTAAATGTGTTTTTTAAATGTTCAACAGAGTCAGTTTCTACTGTCTCTACAAGCCATCTCTATCATGGTGCACTTCTACATGGGAACAAAGGGTCCAGAAAATGTAAGTTCCAAGCCTACTGTATAAAAGTTTTGAAAAACAAAATGCTCGAAGTTATTATCCCTTGGTCTCTAAAAGTGCATTACATGCGCCTTCTGATAGTCATTCAGAACTTCTGATGGGTGGTCTCAAAACTTTAGCAGAACTCCTGCACCCCCAGATGTCCTGACTAGTTCAGAAGGAAGGAGCATGTGTTGACTTTAAGCCTGTGTGTTCCCACCAGTCATGGAATGTCAGGAATATCATGGAATTCCATTTGATTGTTTATAGAGACATAAATTGAGTGAGGGGCAAACCCATCCTCTCTGAAAGGTTGCAACACATGTCTCCAGCTTAAACTGAGGAGATTGTGATTATATGAGCAACGCGCTAAGAAATTCTTCAGATACATTTTAGTCACATCACACAGCAAACTGTTGATTTTTCCATGGTTTTGTATTCCATGTGACAGTACGTGCGTGACCTGACTCCTCCCCTTCAGCCGCAGGTGGAGGTTCTGTCTGAGGAGGAAGGAGAGGAGGAGGACGAGGAAGAGGACATCCTGTCCCTGGCAGAGGAGAAGTATCGTCCCGCTGCTCTGGAGAAGATGATCGCCCTCATCGCCCTGCTGGTGGAGCAGTCCCGCTCAGAGAGGTACAATCTCTACATGGATGATTCACCTACTGTTAATTTACACCCTTTAAGACCTCTATATGTTTTTCCGGTCACCCAACCTCCGTTGTTTTCCCCAGACATTTGACACTGTCTCAGAGTGACATGGCGGCTCTGACCGGTGGGAAAGGCTTCCCCTTCCTCTTCCAACACATCAGGGACGGCATCAACATCAGACAGACCTGCAACCTCATCTTCAGCCTCTGCCGCTACAACAACCGCCTGGCTGAGCATGTAGGTTTACTTTCTCTACACACACACACACACACACACTTGTGTTACTATCAACAACATCAAGAGCACTCGAATGCCTAACCGTAGCTCAAAGAAATTGCCATGGCCATTATAATGACCACTGCCCTCAAGAGGGCCTGAAAATTTTCCCCATGAGTCACATTTGTCTTGTTTTACTGTCCTTGAGTTTTGACCCCACGTGGAAGCACGCTCTCTCTCTCACGCACTCACTCACTCAACACTCTCTCACACACACACACACACACACACACCCCTCCTTTCTGTCTGGAGTGTAGTTTTGCACTCTGTGTGTGTGTGGCACAGTTAACCCGGTCGATGCCAAATTTTGCACACACACTCCCTAGATGCCAACGATGAATCTCTGCCCAATTATTTTCCAGAACGGCCTGTTATAGCCTGTTATAGTCATCACACTATCTCTATAGTCATGTGTTCAAGCCGGATCTGTCGGATATTTCATATTCCATCCTAAATGGCTTTCAAAGTTTTCAGTATTGGCTCGTTTTGAACAAAAAGCCTCAAATCATGAATGCAGCGTGCAATGTACGTGAAATCTTTCACAGACTTTCCTACTAGGCTGAGTAATATATCCCACCCTTTTCACATTGGCCTGTTATAGCGCCACCAGGAGACCTGGTGGAGACCTGTGCCCTGAGGGGCACTTTATCTAGTTTTTCTCTAATCTCTTCTCTACAAGCTTGTGTTGTGAGCAGAATGTTTACACCTGTTGTGACCTGCCCAGAATTGGGACGCTAGGTTTGGATGTTGATGGTATTTGCTATTAACTCATGTACTTCTTTCCATTGCAGATTGTGTCCATGCTCTTCACTTCAATAGCAAAGCTCACTCCTGAGGTAAGCATAGTTCTATGAAAAATAAATAAACAGTGACGGTTTAGTGAACACATCCAGCTGTGATGTCAGTATATTGCTTCAAGCGTAAATGTCGTCTGGTGGGAATATAACAAGGCAGCATGATTCATGTCGTTTGTTGTACTGTTGTTGTTTGTCTCGATGTTTGAGTGTTTATGGACCACAATAGAAACAAGCCTTTGGCTTTTTTGTGATTATTCATTTGGCTTTTTTTTTAACGTACTGCTGTACTTTGAAACTGTTGTTAAATTAATGATAATTGTTATCGCTACTATCA
Source organism: Protomyctophum bolini (assembly GCF_963924005.1). Classification (NCBI taxonomy): domain Eukaryota; kingdom Metazoa; phylum Chordata; class Actinopteri; order Myctophiformes; family Myctophidae; genus Protomyctophum; species Protomyctophum bolini. The sequence continues at coordinate 9,684,776 of NC_137864.1, read as the reverse complement.
AGTAGAGCGTTAAGTTATGAACAAACGGCAACCATATTCTGCCATATTCTGCTCTGATCAGTCAGCACAGGATATAAGAACAGCTAAAATGATTTTTTTTCATCTACTTGTTCTTCATCGTCGTGTTGTGGTGTTTTGTTTTGCCGTCAGGCTGCCAATCCGTTCTTCAAGCTGCTGACCATGCTGATGGAGTTTGCTGGTGGACCTCCAGGCATGCCTTCCTTCGCCTCCTACATCCTGCAGAGGATCTGGGAGGTATGGCACTTACTATTATTTATGGTCACGATGTGAAGTTCAGTAAAAACAAAATTGCCCACATTTATAGGCTACTACTCTATGTTCAGAGACTGAATGGCCTGACGTGGCCTGTTTCACATTCACTTTTGATAAATGCACCAAAAGCGTAATGGCCACGAATACAAATGTGTTTATTATTTGTTTTCTTCTCATCAGGTGATTGAGTACAACCCATCCCAGTGTCTGGACTGGCTGGCCGTGCAAACGCCCAGGAACAAGCTGGCACACAGCTGGGTGCTGCAGAACATGGAGAACTGGGTGGAACGCTTCCTGCTGGCACACAATTACCCCCGCGTCCGCACATGTAAGAAACCTTATTTATACTCCAACAGGTAGTTGAAATAAGCTCTCTACAAAAACACAGCTGTGGCTGATAAGACGGCGTCTTAGCAGAGCAGAGCCGGCTAAGTGACTAGGGTAGCAGCACTCTGTCAGACGGTGACCCATGTATTTCCAGGATAACTGAGAAATAACACTATTTTGAGAGCGAAATGCCCCACAATATGAATACATTTGTATATGTTTTATTTTGATGGTAACTGTCTCGCCTCTCCTCCCTCAGCGGCGGCGTATCTCCTGGTCTCCCTCATCCCCAGCAACTCCTTCCGCCAGATGTTCCGCTCCACGCGCTCGCTCCACATCCCCACACGAGAGCTGCCGCTGTCCCCAGACACCACGGTGGTCCTCCACCAGGTGTACAACCTGCTGCTGGGCCTGCTGGCGCGCGCCAAGCTCTATGTGGACGCCAGTGTGCACGGCACCACCAAGCTGGTTCAGTACTTCAGCTTCATGACCTACTGTCTCATCTCCAAGACGGAGAAGCTCATGTTCTCTGGATACTTCATGGACCTCTGGAATCTCTTCCAGGTGAGAATTTGGAAGTCATTGTCTTTTTTTTTTTTTTTTACCCCAAGTGATGTTGGGGCCTTGGTCTAGAAGCGAGGAGTTTGGCATGCTCAACTCTAGATCTTTTCAAAAGGACTAGAGTCCTATTTTGGGCATGTCATTATAGGCAACGTTTTTCAACATTTTTAAGAACCATTAAATGTAGACTCTGCCAATTTGGAGTTGGATTTAATTCAGCCTTAGTGTAATATCATTACTATTTTAACCCATTAAGACACTGATTCTAAATGCCTTTTAAATTGGAAGTTCTTAAACTATATATTTGGCTCAATGTTTGTTTTGTAAACGCCATTGACAATGAATGGAACATTTACGTCATAATGTATTACGTCATATTGTCTCTTCATTGTTAAAGGGACACTTCACCCTTTTTGCAAAAACATAAATGTTAATGACGTTTAGGAGCTTTAGAACACTTTCCTGGGGGTCTTTATGTGTGTAATATGTGGTTTTAGATATTTTAGATTGTAGCAGTGAGCCTGTTGTCTCTGATGTCATGGACACTGGTCTCACTACCTTCCTGGACTACAATTCCAATAATTCTTTGGTGCACTGCTCCTCCTTGTGGATAGGGGGGAGAGCTCTTACTGAGACAACATGTAGTCCAGGAAGGAAGTGAGCCCAGTGTCCATGACATCAGAGACAACAGGCTCACTGCTACAATCTAAAATATCTAAAACCACATATTGCACACATAAAGACCCCCAGGAAACTGTTCTAATGCTCCTAAACGTCATTAACCCATTCTGACCTGAGATCAGATTCATACCAGGTTTCCACTGGACACACACTGGTCTGATTAACCCATTCTGACCTGAGATCAGATTCTAAAAATGTCAGTCGTTCTTCGATTTTTCAAAAATAGCAGACCTACAAGCTCGTATCGCGCCACTCGGTGGCGCGATATGAGCTTGTAGATCTGCTATTTTTCAATAGCTAAAGCATAACATGATGCTAACACCAAAATGGGTGCCAGGTCAGAATGGGTTAACATATATTTTTTTGCAAAAAGGGTGAAGTGTCCCTTTAATGGTTAATGTTTGTGTTGGCACAGTTTGTTTTACATCACCTAATCAACATGAGTTAGCCCCTCACTTCACATGGGTGTGATTTTTTTTAATAATAATGGGTTAAGCAAGTAATTAAAATATGTAGTTCATCAATGGAATAATTCAGAAAAGTTCAGACCCCAGACTGCAGACCCAATGCAGGATTGTTCACCACCAGCAGACAGTGACCCACAACATGTCCTCTCTCCTCTCTGTCCCACACACAGCCCAAGCTGTCGGAGCCCGCCATCGCCACCAACCACAACAAGCAGGCGCTGCTGTCCTTCTGGTACAACGTGTGCGTGGACTGTCCCGAGAACGTGCGCCTGGTGGTGCAGAACCCCGTGGTGACCAAGAACATCGCCTTCAACTACATCCTGGCCGACCACGACGACCAGGAGGTGGTGCTGTTCAACCGCGGCATGCTGCCCGCCTACTACGGCATCCTGCGCATGTGCTGCGAGCAGTCGCCCGCCTTCACCCGCCAGCTGGCGCAGCACCAGAACATCCAGTGGGCGTTCAAGAACCTGACGCCGCATGCCAGCCAATACCCCGGGGTGAGTGGACACGCCTGCCTTTTCACTCCCAATCTCTCCCCATTTCCTGTCAGACTACTGTCCTATCAACAAAGGCCTAAAAAGTCCATACATCTTTAAAAATAATAATCCTAAAGGATCCCAACCCTAATTGTGGGTAGGACACGTGAAAATAAGACTGAAGGATTCTTTATGCGGTCCGTTTCAATTGTGCTGGAAAATCACAACCAGCATACGGTACTGCATGTGAAACGACACGTTACGACTTATAGTCTTAAAACGTGTGTATCCGTTCGTTCAGGCGGTGGAGGAGCTGTTCAACCTGATGCAGCTGTTTGTGGCTCAGCGAGCCGACATGAGAGAGGAGGAGCTGGAGGACGTGAAGCAGTTCAAGAAGACGACCATCAGCTGTTACCTCCGCTGTCTGGACGGACGCTCCTGTTGGACCACACTTATCAGGTACGTGTTAGCATTATGCTATGCTTTAGCTATTGAAAAATAGCAGATCTACAAGCTCATAGCGCGCCACCGAGTGTCGCGCTACGAGCTTGTAGGTCTGCTATTTTTGAAAAGTCGAAGAACGACTGACATAGAAACATAGCTTTTTCAGAAAACTGTCAGGATGTAGAAGACATTTTTAGAATCTGATCTCGGGTCAGAATGGGTTAAGTTCATAACACACACTGGGTGACACTGCGCTGACAGTTGTGTTTGTGTCTGCAGTGCCTTCCGTGTCCTGTTGGAGAATGACGAGGACAGACTTCTGGTGGTCTTCAACAGAGGCCTCGTCCTCATGACTGAGGTACACTGCCTAAACCCAACAACACATGTATCAACTGATGTCCTGTGTGAAATATGGAGAATTTACAGAAAGTAGGCACCCCAGGAAGAGTGTGGATATCAGTGATATTTTTTTTTACAAAATGTTAAAAAAGTAAAATATACATGATTAGACAATGCTTAACCAATTCAACAATAAATGTGTAATATTTCTATCTCCAGTCATTTTGGGGCATAAACAAGAAGTTGAAGGATACAATTAAGTCTGATAATGATGTATGCATGTTCACATCATGTGTACTTAAGTATTAGTAGTTTGTATTAGATTTTTCAAATACATTTTAACATTTTGGACAAAATGGCTAATTTTACATCGAGGTGTCCAGATGTCCCTAGTGCCCACCTATCTGTTATCCAACCTACCTACCAATGTATTGTACTGTACATCATAATTGAATGTTCCATCTCCCCTCTCACTTTCTAAAACTGTTGCTTTCTTTCTTCCCAAACTCGTCATCCTCCCTCCAGTCTTTCAACACACTACACATGATGTACCATGAGGCTACAGCCTGTCATGTCACTGGGGACCTAGTGGAGCTGCTGTCCATCTTCCTGTCTGTCCTCAAATCCACGCGGCCGTACCTGCAGCGCAAAGGTCACTATTCTTTGGCATTTAGCTGACATTCTTAATCTGATGAGACACTCGGACGCTCCGTCCCGATAGAGGATGCGTGGCAATACATAGACGTGCATTGGCTCTGGCAAGGGATCAAATGATATGTGACATTTGTTACTGACAAACATGTCTCTTTCTACCATGCTCTTAAATGACTGAACAAACTGTTTTTAACCACTGTACATGACTTATTTATTCATGGGAAGTGAGTTTCTTTTTTGTTGGATAATTTCTGTTTTTATACATCAACGAATCAAAGCGGAAAAATCTAATACACATTTTTCAATCGTCAAAATATATTACCGGTACTTATACCACTTATTACTTAAACCCTTTTCTACATTGTCATACAACGTTGTCACAGACATTTGCAAAAATTACCAATCTACAAGCTCACAACGCATCACATCTATTTTCCCTATTTTTGAAGATTGATTGTTTTCATAATCGATTCATTAGACTCCTAGTTAACTGACCTGTATTGTCTCCTGTGCTACAGGCTCTCATACAGTGTTATCTCCTGTGCTACAGATGTGAAACAGGCTCTCATAGTGTGTTATCTCCTGTGCTACAGATGTGAAACAGGCTCTCATACAGTGTGTTATCTCCTGTGCTACAGATGTGAAACAGGCTCTCATACAGTGTGTTATCTCCTGTGCTACAGATGTGAAACAGGCTCTCATACAGTGGCAGGAGAGAATCGACTTTGCCCACAAGCTGCTGACCCTCCTCAACTCCTACAGCCCCCCCGAACTCCGCAATGCCTGCCTGGGTAACTTGCACACACTGCATCAGGTTTCTTCTTGTAGTGTGTTTTATTATTATTTTATATTATTATTATTTTTATGAGCACACATGGTTATTTTATTCATTCGGTCAAAAAAAGTTTAATCACATTATAATCATTGCGCAAGCGTGTTGCTTGCCATGAAGAACAGAGCTACATGCTAACAATATGTCGTGACATAACACTTTATCTTGTAGGTCTGTTTTTTCCTTTTTCTTCAAAACGTGAATTGTCGCATGACAGCTAGCTTTATTGTTTTTTCCTCCCCGTAGATGTTCTGAAGGAGTTGGTGCTACTGAGTCCTCATGACTTCCTGCACACACTGGTGCCCTTCCTGCAACATAACCATTGCACCTACCACCACAGCAACATCCCTAGTGAGTACTGTATAAACCACTGTACCTATCACCACAGCAACATCCCTAGTGAGTACTGTATAAACCACTGTACCTACCACCACAGCAACATCCCTAGTGAGTACTGTATAAACCACTGTACCTACCACCACAGCAACATCCCTAGTGAGTACTGTATAAATGACTGCACCTATCACCACAGCAACATCCCTAGTGAGTACTGTATAAACCACTGTACCTACCACCACAGCAACATCCCTAGTGAGTACTGTATAAACGACTGCACCTATCACCACAGCAACATCCCTAGTGAGTACTGTATAAACCACTGCACCTACCACCACAGCAACATCCCTAGTGAGTACCGTAGAAACTGTTAACATGAGTCTCCTCTACTCTCTACCCAGTGATTTACAAACTGTTTCTGTTCCCAAAGCACACCAATGGACATGTCACAATCTCAATGAACACCTTGTATTCTATTTTCGAAACTGAAACTTCAAAACCTTTCTCCAAATAGGGATGCCAGGTCAAATATATATATATATTTGTAGGGTATAGAATTTGCCTGTTTTGGGCAACGAGGGTGCTCAAAACACAGTCAATCAAAAAATATAATTCACAAGTTTTTGGACGTGTCTCACTGCACATCGTTTGGGAAGCTTTGTGGTTAGAACTGGCAACAAAAAATATATATATATATATATATATATATAACGGCATTCATGATATCGCCTTTCTAAAATGTTAACCTCATCACAAGTATAGTAATACTTAAGTGTGTGTGTGCGTGCTCTTCCCAGTGTCGTTTGGTCCCTACCTGCCGTGCAGAGAAAACATCAAGCTGATGGGAGGTAAAAACAACATCCGACCCCCCCGCCCGGAGCTCAACATGTGTCTGCTGCCGTCCATGGTGGAGACCAGCAAGGTCAGACTGGTTTTACACTTTTACCTTATTACGGAGTGTTCCTCAGCGCTGAGGCTGATGTTTAAATACATACATTCACATGAACAAGGAAGTTCAAAATCTGTCGGCTATATTGGTCAGCCATGCTGTGTAGAGCTAGATATGCCATTTTGGCGATATCTTGTTTTGCCAGCAGATGGCAGTTAAGAGCACAAAACGGACCAGAGTGAACTGGGATCAATGATAGATGACTGCTAAAATATGATCTTCTGGGCATATTGCGTGATTTATTGAACGCATGTATCATTTGGTTACAAACTGCCTATTTTATCAGGAGAGAGCAACTTATTTTCTAAATTATGTTGATTATTGTTTTATTTATTGAAGCAGCATTTAGCTCCATTGATTACTATCTGTGATGTGTTGGATGATCTGGTAAAACAGGGTACTGTAGCCTCTTTCTTGGCAGTCAATGAAATTTACATGTCTGTCTATACAGTTCTCTATCATCTCTGCTGTAGTCACCCCCACTTGAATTGGATAGGAAACCCATTCTCCCATGCTCTTACATAACGGAGAGTTGAAACTTTAGATTACCGGCAACATAGACTTTATTGTTGTTCCCCAGAGAGGGAAATTCAAAAACTAGCCATTATCGAATGAAAGTGAATAGAACAACTTGCATTCCCTGCCTCTCCCAGTGATGTTTGTCATGCATGATTTACACTTGGTTGTTGCTACGTGACATCGCCAGCATGATTTAATCTTGATCTTATATTAATAATGTGTGTATCAGGGGAAAGATGAGGTGTACGACCGGATGCTGCTGGATTACTTCCTGTCTTACCACCAGTTCATCCACCTGCTCTGTCGAGTCGCCATCAACTGTGAGAAGTTCACAGAGACCCTGGTCAAACTAAGTACGTTTGTTTGAATATGAGAGAAAGTGTGTGTGTGTGTGTGTGTGTGTGTGTGTGTGTGTGTGTGTGTGTGTGCGTGTGTGTGTGTGTGTGTGTGTGCGTGCGCGAATATGAGAGAGACCCTGGTCAAACTGTCTGTGTTTTATATCAATGTTCTTATTCATGACAAAAACGGTACAATTAAATATGCTGGCAACTATGAAAAAGTTGACATGACTGACATCGTAACAGACCAAAAATAAATAAATACAAGTCACATTTGGTTCACTCTCGGTCTAAACATATGCACCAGCTTCCTAGCTCTGATTATTAAATCATTGTACTTTGTTTTCCAGGTGTCCTGATAGCATATGAAGGACTGCCTCTTCACTTGGCCCTGTTCCCAAAACTTTGGACTGAACTCTGTCAATCACAGGTACGTCGTCGTTCTCTCTCTCCCACCCTCTCTCTCTCTCTCTCTCGTCTTTCTCAGTCATGATAATTGTGAGGACGTGTGTGTTCTAAAGAAAAATACAGTTGGAATTATTTTTCAGGCCAGCAGTATTGGTATTCTTGCTTGAATTGCGTACCATTACAGAATGAATATCCTTAACTTGAAACTTGAATCTAGGCATATTGGGCAAGGTTTCAGTCCGATCCGAGCCCCATTGACTTCAATTATAAATGTTAAGTTAAAAATATCCCCAAAACCTATTACTGTACTGAATTACTGTATTTCTTTAGTCTACGGTGTTGAAATGAAATTTGGCACTCATCTGCCACAGTGTTTGCGAGATTAGCTCTGAACAAATGCACACCCACACAGACGTACAGCAAGCCTCATACCGAGCCTGCTGACATCTTCGTTGTTGTTTTCAGTCTGCTCTGGCCAAGACGTGTGTGAAGCTGCTGTGTGAAGACCCGGCATTTGGCGAGTACATCAAGTGCATTCTGATGGACGAGAGGACCTTCCTCAATAACAACATGGCCTATTCTTTCCTCACCTGCTTCCTGCACAAGGTAACACAGAACATTATGATGATAACCATATAACGGCATGCTCAACCACTGGTGCTGAATAAAAAAATATATATATTGTTTTTATGTGCACATTCAAAAACGGCAAACAGCTGAAGAAATGAGGGTGTGCATAAGAGAGGGAAAAAAAAGAAAAACGTATCCACGAGGTCTATAACTTCATTATGTGTGTTGTCCCTCAGGTCCTGTCAGGTGTATAATGTGCTGTGTGTGTGTTGTCCCTGCAGGTTCAGGGTCAGGTCCTGTCAGGTGTATAATGTGCTGTGTGTGTGTTGTCCCTGCAGGTTCAGGGTCAGGTCCTGTCAGGTGTATAATGTGCTGTGTGTGTGTTGTCCCTGCAGGTTCAGGGTCAGGTCCTGTCAGGTGTATAATGTGCTGTGTGTGTGTTGTCCCTGCCGGTTCAGGGTCAGGTCCTGTCAGGTGTATAATGTGCTGTGTGTATGTTGTCCCTGCAGGTTCAGGGTCAGGTCCTGTCAGGGCCCAGCTGCAGCAGCCTGGTCAACGTGTTGGTCACCAACCTGCTGAGTGAGCAGCACAGTCTGCAGCCTGAGCTGGCTGCTCACCGCCTGGAGCTCAGCAAGACCAGCAGCCTGCTCAATGCTGTACGTACACTATATCTTTAATTCCTTTGAGTCCACATTTATAAAATACATTTCACACTTCCATCTGCTATATAACCAACACCGGAAAAACTAACAACAACCTCATCCAAAAGTCTCAAGTTTACAGTAGGTATTTTTTTTCTTTCTTATGCCGGGGCTCCACTGCAGCCTTCAGGCATCCCGTCAACGCTGATGCAGGGAAAGTTCCCTTTTTCACCAATGAAGGGTGCTCCACTGGCGACATTGCGCTTCATTCGATGACTGTAATTCACCTCGGTTAACTTTTTTGACACGTCAAAATGCACCACGATGCAACACAGTCAGTGGAGCTTCAGCGTAGCTGAATTCCTCATCTAGAGAATCTGAAAAATGTTATTGACATCAGCATGCGTTAAACAAGGTCACAGTTTAGATGATTTCAAGCCAACTCAAGTTTTTTTTTATTGCCAAGCAACTCTGCATATCCAATAAAGTACTGATTTTGTGAAACGGAAATGTTTAGATTTTTGTGATCATCATCACATTCTCTCTCATCCCTCCTCAGGACCTGCGTGCGTTGGTGCTGCTGCTCTCAGTGCATCCTCCACAGGCGTTAGACCCCGCCCTCTGCCCCACCCTCCACGAGCTGCTGGGCCGGTGTCGGGCCTGCGTCCAACAACGCACAGCCTTGGAGCTGGAGGCCAAAGACAGCAAGGCCAAAGGTAAGGCTGGCTGGAATGGGATTGAACCCATCAGATTCTAAAAATGTCTTCTACATCCTGACAGTTTTCTGAAAAATCTATGTTTCTATGTCAGTCGTTCTTCGATTTTTCAAAAATAACAGACCTACAAGCTCGTAGCGCGCCACTCGGTGGCTCGCTATGAGCTTGTAGATCTGCTATTCTTCAATAGCTAAAGCATAACATAATGCTAACACCAAAATGGGTTAAGTTGTTCTATCAATCAGTCAACTAGCCTTATTGTCACAACACAATTACAGGTAAAAGTGAGCTTTCACATTTGCAGTTTTTAAAGAGTAAATAAATAATTAAATGTAAAAGAAGGGGGATTGAGATTATCCAGAACCAGACATTCCCAAGTAGTGGTAAAGAGAGTTCACCCAGAATACAAAACCGGTACCATTTATCGAGCCATGTCTTTTGGGTGTGATTTGACGAGGTTTGTACGTCTCTTGTCAAGATGTGTGCCGTCAACCCAATGCAATGGAGCTCAATGGCATTTGGTTTGGCCCTCAAGGCAACAAATTATGTAATGTAAATTTCCCAGACATGATAGTGGTCCACCTGTGTGATCATGGCCGGTAGACTTTGGTAGAAAAAAAGTAACCACCACCCTCTTTTGCCTCCAAATTTTGTCCAACCCTCACCAAATTATGGTACGAGTATACTAACGACACTGAGGTCTCATATTGACATCATGCGTTAATTGAGGTTTTATTCCGCAGCTGAGGAGGAGGGAGCCACCCCGGTGAAGCGTCGGCGGGTGAGCAGCGATGAGGAGCGAGCCGGCGAGGGCACCAGCTCCTCCATGATGGGCTCGTCAGCCTCCATGCCCTCCACCTCCGCTGCCTCCTCCTCCTCCACGGCCCTCCCGCCGTGCGGCGAGCCGAAGGCGCAGGCCGATCACCAGGAGGCGCTCACGCCCGCCAGCACCTCGGACACGGAGACGCGCGACTCCTCCTCCCTGATCGACCCCGGCACCGAGCAGGACCCGCCCTCTCCGCCCGACCCCGCCCCCACCACTGCAGCCCCCGCCCCCAACAGCATGGAGGCTGCGTCTTCCCCGAATACTGCCGCCGCCAAGGAGGAGAAGATGGAGGCCTCGTCTTCCTCCTCCACCTCGTCCTCATCTTCCTCCTCCTCCTCTTCCTCCATGCAGGAAGTCGGGGAGACGTACATCCGCGGGGAGGACCCGGAGCCTCCGCCTCCTCGGCACGACGAGGAGGAGGAGGACAGGAGGAAGAGGAGGTGTGGCGGGGAGGCCTCGTCCGCCGCCTCGGAGGAGACCAAGGAGCAGAAGGAGATGATGGCTTCCTCTAGCGCCCACGCCCAGCCCCTGGTGGAGGACGCCATGTTCCCGTCAGCCCTGGGAATGGTGGGGGAGGGGCCAGAGGTCAGCGGCCACGCTCCCCCAGCTGTCATGGCACACGCCGGCCCGCCCCCAGACATGCTGGACATGCTGTACAGGACGGTGGAAGCCACCATTGCCATAGTTACTAAACTGACTGGCAAAGGGCCCTGCCCCCCCTCCTCGTGACATCATCAACTCACAGCGCTTTCAGATCTTTGAGAAATCTTTATTTTCCTTCTTTTCTTTTCCTTTCGTTCTTTTCTTTTCTTTAAGCTGAATCATGGTCTTGGTTGAGGACTTCCTTTCCCTGTGTTCTTGTTTGGGTTTCTTCTTTTGCTGTATGTGTTGCGCTGGCCTTATGCTCATGACGTATTTAAATTGGTTGGCTCTGTGCTGCGGTCTGTCCGTGATTTCAAAACCTTGTGGCTTTCAATTGCCGCCATCTTCCTCCCCCTGGTGTTATGCTCAAAAGAAACATCCCTGGACAACAAGTTGCACAGCCTGCCATTCGTTTGACAAAACAAGAAGAAAAATATCAAGTTGTACAAGCTATAGCACATTTCTTTCATTTTTTGTTTGTTTTTTTAGTTTTGCCTTTTTTTTTACTGATTTACTGAGTTTCTTTAGAAAGTGATTTTATTCGTTTGAGGTTTGCTGTAACGGGGAAAGGTTTACAGAAATTTTAGTCTGTTTATGTAATTTAATTTTATTGCATTTTTACTGTGTATAAAATTGTGTCCCCTGTGCCAGTTTTGTACTTTAATGAAAAAGAGGCGAAAATTGCCTTGGCTTTTTTCTGTGGTTAAATATCCAAACTAAGTTTACCTGTACATTAAAAGAACCACAAGAAACTTGATTCTGTAAAGAATCCTCTCTAGTCATTGCCTGAAGGTGTATATGAAAAATTATATATATATATAAATAACTTTATATATATATATGAATATATAAAAATGGTGCTTTATTTGACTGTGGCTGAAATAAAGCACACTTGATGTAACAGTTGGAGCTTTATTTTATTTACTGAAATACATTCCATAATCTATTGTCATTCTTGCTTCTTTTGCTGTTTGGTTTTTTCCTGATTTTATTTTAATAGAGATAAATTAATAAAAACTTTAATATGAATAATTATGAACAGAAATCTATTTTGAGACATGAGATTTGTTTTCTTTCTTTCTCACCCGACACATGAATGTACAGCTGTTATGGTTCAAGATTTCTACAGAGCATACTGTACTGTTATGAGGTGGTTTCCAACACCGGTGAAGCTTCAAATACAGACAGTATACTGTAAGAGTTTATCCAAAAATGGACGTAAACATTATTAGGGCACGATCACTTATATTCTACCTACCAGATTCTGCCAATGCATTTCAATGGGAATTGAGTGGGGGGTGGGGGTTTATCTGCAAATGGAAGCAAACCACTCCATTCCCATTGAAATGCTTTGGCAGAATCCAATCCACCCTCAGAATAAAAGTGCGGTGTGACCGTGCCCTTATTCTGCAAAAGGAGACGTGTGAAAAATTGAGCAGGAATTATTTAATCTAGCAAAAAGCTATGTTATCCGAACATTTGCACTAGTCATTGGACATACTGTGTTATGGACAGGGGTGTTGAATATTATAAGTTAATAATGAATATACTAATTCTGGCTGTTAATTTCATTGAGTCATGTTTAGACTAGAGACTAAGGGCCGATTCATACTCCTATTTTACCGCTGTTTCGTCGCTGTAGTGCCGAAATGATTTCGGCTCGTCAGAAATTTTCAGTAGCACCGAAGAGCCGACTTTAGGACGGTACCCGCCCCCCCGAACCTCGAATGACGTCAAATTGTAGGCTCTACAGCGCCGAATCGACTTTTATTCGGCTCTAGACTAGGAGTATGAATTGGCCCTTACTGTCTATTCCCAAATCGGCTCCATTATTATTAGTGCTTTCATCTCTTTTAATCTGTTTGAGAGATTGTGTCAGAGCTTTAAAGTATTATTTCTGCAATATGAGAATAGCATGTTGGGACCTTGTATTAACAATCTTCAGACTTGACAGTTGTACATGCATCTTTTCACAATTTAGAATGTCTGAGCTCTTGATTGCAAACTAGGAGAAATATGGCGCACTCACTATCCTCCATAAATGCACCATGTCTCTGCGTGCATGTGCGCGCGCGCGCGTGTGTGTGTGTGTGTGTGTGTATTGTAATGCACGTAACTCGAGAACCGTTTCACCCACCGACTTCACATTCAACACACACGATCCACACCCCCGCAGGGAGTGCAGTGCCCTGTAAAGAGTCGGTCGGACCCACAGTTATCCAAAACCACCACAAAAAGGCTGTGGTCAGGCTCTGCCAGTGGGCCTAATGAGGCCAACTCCTTTCACCTGGTCAGGCTCTGCCAGTGGGCCTAATGAGGCCAACTCCTTTCACCTGGGCCAGGCTCTACAAGTGGGCCTAATGAGGCCAACTCCTTTCACCAGTGCAGAGACACAGGCACATACACAGATCTCCATGTGCGACTGACAGTTAAAACGGGTGGTATGACAACATATATCATTAGGTTCCCAAGTTGCATCGTTCCCAAGTAGGCCGGTGGCCGACTGCGACGGGCACTTACAGGTCTAGTATAGTCTAATGACCAAATATCAGTTTTAACAGTAAGCTGTCAAAACATTGGATTGTATATTGCTGTCCAATGTGCCCATATCACTGCTAAGAGACAATATCCAATATCCTACTATAAATACACAGAATCTCTGTACTTTTTGTTCATCTGATTGATTGGCTGAGCACGGAATGTGATGTATGATGATAAGAGCGCCCCTCACTTTACACAAGTGTGATTTTCTTTGTTTTATCTCCGAAAACTTTGTGTATGGCTGGCTGTTGGTTTGAGCACAGAATGTAGGCCAGTCAATCTAAGCTTTAAAAAAAAGGTGGGTGACCCACAAACTACAGGAAGGCAGGCAGACAGACACATACAGATCTCCATATACAGTATGCATAAAAGGGACACAGCAAGACAGACCGGTGCAAAAAACCCTTGTGTGAAGTGAGGGCCATCTTTTGAGGCACGCAGAAAGGTAAGAAAGTTTCAATTTTATTTGTCCTCCACTAGGATATTCCTATCATTCTGGTGGACAGTCCAAATGTTGTAGGTTCTGCTTATTTTATGGCTGCTGGTTGGCCCAAAGGTGTGGGGGTGTGTGTGTGTGTGTGTGTGTGTGTGTGTGTGTGTGTGTGTGTGTGTGTGTGTGTGTGTGTGTGTGTGTGTGTGTGTGTGTGTGTGTGTGTGTGTAGTGGGAATAGGCATGCACGTGGATATGCACGGATAACCATGGATATGCACGGCAAACACATACATTATTCAACGTTTCTTTACCTATACTGGCAGGTTAAGTGCTCTGGAAATATCCTCTTTAATGAAACTGTGGGTGCTACCCCCATCTAATAGGCACCATGGCTACTTGGCTTTGCGTTGGTGCATCTATCCAAATGGTAGCTGTCTGCAGTAATATTACTCTACTATTGTCAGAGTTGCTTGCTACACTATAACTGCATGATTGCAACACTGTGGTCAGCCTGTCTGTCGTTGCCGTGGTCGGCGCGTCTATCATGCGCTGTATATTGACTGGCTGTTTGATTGCAAACTGTTTTGTGGTGCCTGCGCCCGCACTCTTCACAGTGAATGCCCTGCGTTCTACAATTACGCGCGACATGCCTGCCTAGCATTTTAATTGCATTGTCATAATTCTGGTCTGATAAAGCCAATCCCGCGACTAGCCGCTGTGCCACTTAAGAATGACTTTAAATATGTGAATTTATCAGACTTACTGAGACTCGTGTTTTTGTCTATTGCTGTCTCAAATTGACTCCAAAAGCTTTGCCATTGACTCACATCTCCAGTGAACTTCTCCATGGTCAGTTTAGGCAGTTTGACGGACTGTTGTCTTGTCACTGTATTTCCCGAGGCCGTGGATGCGATTTCTCCTTCCTCATTTCTCACATAAAATTACTAAGCTAAAAATGCATCACAATTCATATTGAGCTTGTAGATCAGCAATTTTTTTATATATACTGATGAATGATGTAGATTGTAGACGTTCCTGAACTTTAGTCATCCCAAATGTTTACAGCATGTGTGTGGAGTAGGGGTGCAACAGTTAATCGTATTATTCAATAAAATCGATAATTGATTATTTACTTAAAAAATATATCGATTAATAATGTAGCCACCGGAAAGTAATAAAATAAAATCACAGAATGTAATACTGATAACTAGTGAAAATAGCAGATCTATTGGACAAGCAGAGTAAGCTCACAATGTTGTGACCTAATAGATCTGCTATTTTTAAAGCACATTATTTTAAATATAAAAAACACATCTCGATTATTCGATTGAAAAGCAATTGATGGAAGAATCGCTACAAAATGTATGTATAGTTGCATCCCTAATGTGTAGATACAGTACATACAGTAATGTGTTCTCAGAGAAAGTCACTGTCACTCGTCTCACCAACATCAGTAATGTTTGTTTCTGCTTTGCTACTGTTACTGTCCTTTCCCATTATTTCCATCTCTTCTCGATCTTCTCCTGATGTATGAGCGTTAGTTACTGTCCCGTTGCCGGCCACGCTATGCGCTACAGTCTTCTCTGGCTCCACCACCTGTGATGACTTGCTGTCACTTCTCGCCTACAACACAATACACAAATCAGGTACTACAATTTACAATTTTGGCATTTAGCAGATGCTCTTAATCAATAGCGACTCACAGAAAGCAAGGACAAACACAAGGTAATACATCAAATGCATAGAAATAGTATTCGAGGTAAACCAATAATCTGTAGATTGAAACTATACACACTGTCAACAATGACGTGTCTACATAACATGCTATCTAAATTACATTTTAGGCTTATGCAATTTTTACATTGCATAAGCCTGCAAGGTCATCATAATAATATGGCCGAGCTCAGAATGAGTATAGGCTACTTACCCGCTCTGAGGTTTCAGACTCTGAGGTTTCAGACGCTGAGGTTTCAGTCTCTGTGGTCATACCTGTATTTCTGAGAGGACAACAATCACATCACATTCAAATTCCTTTGGATGTGAAGTGTGAGATACTGTATAGACTAGTACCGTTTCCCAAACACTGAGTCGGGGAACCATTTGTGGGTCGCAGACACATTTTTAAGGGTCACTTTGATTTTTGTTTCCTAGATTTTGCTTCTAGTCATTATTAAACAAAAACATTCCCAAGAAAGCAAAACTAAATAATTAATTAAAAGTAAAATTCATTCAAAATCTAAGAAATTCCATGAATTAGAAAACAAATGTTTAAGAAGTAGTGAAAATAGCCGAAACGTTTCATTGCTTTAGGGTCACGGGCTAAAAAGTTTGGGAACCACTGGTATAGAGTGTTAGATACTTACATGTAGCCATTACTGGGCTTGCCAATGTCAAAACTCTCCGTGTCAGAATCCTCCTGATGTTTTTTTATCCTTCTGAACCTGGGAGGGAAAAGGACACAGTGATTATTAACTTTTCATTATGAAATTAGAATGAACAGTCTATTCAAATGTCTTTACAGCATTGGTTGTATTTTCATATCAAGGACCCCGAATTGTATTTGGCCACGGCAGAACCCCTTTTGAAATTATTTTGTGCAAGGGACCCCCATAAGAGAAGATTTATCAAGATTGGTCAGAATCTTCTGAAAATGCCAATCTGTATAAGGTCACAAGTTAACACATCGCGATCTGAAAAATAAGGATCCCTGCATCCCTTAAAAATGCCTCTCCTTTCCTTCTTCTACATGTCCTCATGTGGTTGTTTGAACTAGCATAATGATTTTCTACTGTAGATCAGTGGGATTTTTTTTTGCCTCTTTCTAATATTATTTGTCAATTTGGCCAATGTTTGACAAGTGTTTATAGTAAAGTTTGTTTTTGATGCAGTAATAGCCTTTTTTATTGTATTTCTTTTTTTGAGGGGCGCTAGCCCCTCCTATGCCCAGCTTTGTCCGTTTGTGTAAACACAAACATGATGATTTGATTGGCTGATCACCCCATAGCGATGATTTGATTGGCTGAGCAAACTACCTAATGAGGATAAAAAGTGAGGGCAGAAAAGTGAAGACGCCAAAAGTGATTGGCCGAATGACATTTGTGATGATTTAATTGGCTGAGCATGGAATGTGATAAGAGCATCCCTCACTTCACACGGGTGTGATTTTCAGGTATTCAAAATAAAAAGGTCTTAAAAGTCCTTATATTGTCACTTCATTGTCATCTGGGGACCCCCCAAGATCATGTGGGGACCCGTCCCACAGGTTGAGAACCAGTGTTGTAGATAAAGTCGAAGTCCTCTTTTTGGACTCCATTTAGGACACTTACTTGACAATGGTGAATGTCACCATCAACAACAATCCCAGCATGCTCAGGGCCAGTAGAACACCCAGGGCGATCACTGTGGCCTGGTTGGTGGAAGGACCACCTTCCTCCTCCTCCACTTCATGCTGTAGCCCCTCCCCAAACACTTTCTCTAGCTCCGCCGTCACCGTCACAGATTCACTCTTCAACTTCCTGTTTACGATGAATGGGACCATGTGACTTACAGAGTTAATGAGTTGATAATCAATTACGTATGATGTTACCTAAAACAATATCTGCCTATTGGAAAATGTCAAAGGCAAAGCCTTCATAGCTTTGAATGTCAAAATGTCTTACTCTATAACCTCTTCAGAGGAAACGACGACCTGTTCATTTATAGAAATGAAGCTTATGAAAGACTTTGAGCTTCTTCTTGACAAGCGGTAACCAGAGTGTCCATGTGTATTGCTGCCACTACTGCCAGACACATCAATCACCGTCACAGTCCAGCCCAGGGCTTTACCTAAAGACCTGAAATTAGTAAAGACAGACATTTGAACTCTATTCTAGGTACAGTATCTGTCCAGGGACACATACAAATACAAAACTGCCAGCTTTAGACTCTCGTTCGTTTTTGCACACAAATTCAGAAACCATCATGATTATGAGGAAATGTTAGTAGCATGGTGAAAGCATTGTAAGCATACGAGGAGGAAGAGGAGGTTAAAGAAAAACAAACATGCTCAGTACAAACAACATACGTACTCCTCCATCTCTGCAACTTTCTTCTCCACTATGTTGGCGGGCTGGTTGATGGAGATGATAACTATGTCACTGCTGCTTGCACTTCCCTTCACCTCCACCTGGGGGGAGTGAGGGGATGGGAATGGTAGACAGAATCATAGGGCAGAATGAAGATGCATTCTCTGTGGCAAAGTGGCAAACTGTCTCTACCACCACCATCAATTAATATACTTGTGTGTAGCTAAACGGGACGAGCACAACACTAACACATATCCAAGCATATGATTTACAACTCCTGTGCTCACTATAGCCTATTTCAGGGTGTTTAATACTATGCTTGATTTTGTGGAGGCCCACATAGAATCCAATCACTTATCCATACTCACTTCCACCTTAGTGGTTGCAAAAAGTCCCTTGGGGTCTGTGGCTTTCACTTGTAAAGCCATCTCCTCTCCAGCTAAAGCTGTTACTGACACCACAAAGACCTCGCCGGTGGAATGGTCTATGTCAAAATAGTCACTGGCTGCCGACAAACTGTACACAAGCTGACCGCTCTCCCCGATGTCAGGGTCTGTGGCCTGGAAGGAACAGACAACAGTTAGAGAAGTAAGCGTGTACAGTAATTATTTTTCAAGTCATTACTTTACACCTCTGAATGATTATGGTAAGAACTAAGAAAACAGTGGCTGAGATACATACTGCTGGTCTGGCTGCTCTGGCATGATTTTCAAAGAAGCCATTGGACTCGATCCATTCATTTCAAATATATAGTATGAATATCAACTTGCAAAGACTTTCTGCGAGAGACTTGCAGACACTGTCTAACATGGTCACTGTGTGTATTCTCATTATTACTTGTGCCAGTGGCGCACAAGTATGGTGATGGTAGCCGTCCGTCTGTGTGTGTGTGTGTGTGTGTGTGTGTGTGTGTGTGTGTGTGTGTGTGTGTGTGTGTGTGTGTGTGTGTGTGTGTGTGTGTGTGTGTGTGTGTGTGTGTGTGTGTGTGTGTGTGTGTGTGTGTGTGTGTGTGTGTGTGTGTGTGTGTGTGTGTGTGTGTGTGTGTGTGTGTGTGTGTGTGTGTGTGTGTGTGTGGTTGGGTGGGTATGTGGCCAGATCAGCAGATCTTGTTCGCACTTCGCAGCATAGCTTGGTAAAATAAATAACCGTATGATGTTCATACTTGGTACATATATGTTCCACCCTGACCCATTTCAACTTGATTAGATTAGGGAAGTCTGTGCAGGTCTTTACTTTAACTTGGATGACAGGAGATTTGTACGGGGCGATGCTGAAGATCTTCACATTATAGGATTCACTGGAGAACTGTGGCGTCTCATTCACATCCTCCACCTGCACTTTGACCTGCAGAGAGAATTCACAGTTTAAGGAGACCGGCACATGCTGGGGGTCTGGGGTCTGAGGGGCTGACCCAAAACAATAAGAAAAAGTCATTTAGAAAAAAGACAGTAGCGTCTTTGGGCCGTCTTTGGGCCGATTTCCTGTGCCAGTCCGTGCCTGATCAGAGTGATATAGGTACTGTATGTCCAGTGGTTCTCACATATTTACATTTTGAGGATTTAGAAGGCCCCGAAGGAACCCTGAGGGTCCCTGGACCCCACTTTAAGAGCCACTAGTCTATATACAGTATGACTATTGCTATGTCTATTGCTATGTTGTATGTTTAAAGAAATGGGTTGTACCAATGCAACGGCCGATGTAGGGGGCACCCTGGTATCCACTGCCTCCACCTCCAGAATGTACCAGTCCTGGGTCTCCTTATCCAGTGTCTCTATGGCAGTGAGGGCTCCATTGGCATCAATGGAGAACAGGTCTGTGTGTGTTGTCAGTGTGTAGGTGACGTCATGGCCGCCGCCTGCGGAGGCCTTGACGGCCCCAACAGACGTTCCCATTGGCTGATTCTCTGGAAGGCGGAAGTTGTAGGAGGAGTTTTCAAAGACCACGCCCTCAGTCAGGGTGTTGATTCTGAGCTCGATGACAACACCGACTGTATAAAGAACACATATACACATTTACCATACATGTACCAGTGGTGTAAAGTCACTAAGTAGTAAGTACATGGACTCAAATACTGTACTTAAGTACAATTTTGAGGTATTTTCACTTTCTTCAGTATTTCATATTCACAGTTCTCAATACTTTTTGATGATGTTTTGATGATGATGATGTTGGTAATGCCAAATCAGTGCTGGTGGACAGACCTGTGGAGTTGAGTGGAGGTTGTCCGTGGTCCTTTGCCATGGCTGTGAGCTCTAGCGTGGTATCCTCAGTGACTTCAGTAAGGTCAGAGGTCAAGGTTACTGCCCCCGTCTCACTGTCCACAGCCAAATATGGAGAAGCTCCTTCAGAGAAACTACAAGGTCAGAGAAAAGACCAACATGTCACTCACACATTATCCACTTTTGTATATGCTTATACCTGCATGAAACCATTTCAGGAACACACTGAATATGATTATTTGGGTGATGTATTTATTTTCCTTCATTTGAAAAGCTTAATTTGTTTTTCATTACTGTGTGCCTGTAGTTTCAGTAAATTAATGTTGGCACTGTCAAGATGGCTGTGTCTTCAACAGACATGTACCAACACCACATGTCTGCTAGCAGCGTTTCACAGTTTCATATGGCCAACAAACCATCATAAGTACAAAATCCACTCACACTTATCTTCGGCAGAGAGGGGTTGAGTGGGAGCTAATCCTCACTGGTGGGTGGGGCCCTATCTGATACTAACGAGGCACACCTGTGCAGGACCTACATATGCCCAGGTGGTATCGGCAGACATTCAAACATTTGCCTTTGCCTGGAGAAGTGTAACCTCGTGTCACCAGGCTTTCCACCTCGGAGGAAAGCCTTTCCTATGTTACTAAATTGCAGTGTGATCCGGTTGGGAGTGGATGATATCTTAAGTCATGTTGTAATCCCTGTTTTGTAGTCATCAGGCCGGAACCCTCAAACCAGAGCTTTTTCTTTCCCTCAAAACGGAAGAATAATACCTTCCCAATAAAAGCGTATTTTTGCGGATTTCTAAAATACAAAATATATATGTGAGTGTGCTTCCCAGAGACTATTTAGCGTCTGTATACCTTTGTTATCCCACAGGGAAATTCTATTCTCATCGCAGCTAGGCTACGAGAGAGCGAGTCATGCGTTTATTGGGAAGGTATTGGGTTTGAAGGAAGAATGATGAACCTCCAGAAAGGGCAGATGCACTGTGTTTGGCTCTAACAAACAAGTCTGCCGTTTTTGAAGTTTTGGTTGTATTTTTGATGACACATGCCACAGTGTGAGTTCATCACTAACCAAAGAAATGGCTACCAAGGGAAAGGAAGTTCAGGTTTGAGGGTTCTGGCCTAATAACTACAAAACAATGACCACAACATGACATAAGATAATATCTTAAAACCCAAAAAGGAATGCTGCCCAGGCTACTGTGGGAACCCCACGGCTATGTGCCAAGTTGTGATACATAATATTTACAACATTTCTATCACCAGTGCACACCATCATCATCAATGTTTCTGATCACCTGTTAAAGCCTGAATAAATTCTGTGAAACTTCAATCCTGTCTGGTCTTTGTGCTCTAACCGGCAGTAGACTTCTAGCCAGCAGACTTCCTCTTATTACCCAAAGACATTTATTTTACACTACTGTATATTTAAAAGTATACCAAAGTATGTATCCAAAGAAGAACATTTTCAAAAACATATTCAAAATCTCGAGCTGTCCTTCAAGTTTGTGAACAGATTGGATGAAACACCAACCTGTAAGTGATGAGGGAGTTGTTCCCAGAGTCTTTATCAGTAGCAGACAGCGTCAACACCACATCTCCTTCCTTAGCGTCTTTCACGAAGATGCTGTTGGTGTAAATTCTGGCACTGAACACTGGTGTGTTGTCATTGATGTCTGTGATGCTCACAGTGATGGTGGTGAAGTTCTACAACATAGCATTTAACATGGTGTCAGCAATGGAGGTTGTGTTACTGTGGTGATTTGCATACAGGGTCAAATACAGGTGAAGAAACTCAGGTTCCATGAAAAACTGTTCCTGTTTTTCACTGCAGAGCTGTGCTATAAAGTTTTACAGTTTTACAGTGTTACAGTATAACATGTTTACATAGTTGTACATAGTTGTTTTTGTATCTGTACATCTTGTAAAGAACTACTTGTCCCGGAATATTGATACACCACTTCGCACATTTGAATGGCTTGTTTTAGAGTCATTTATTGTAAAAGTCAAACTATATATACATTTAAATGTATCTTAATCTATACCAGCTGCAATGTTAGTGATGACTGTGGTATTGCTTTTATTTAAGACAAATATCTGAGCACTTCTTCCACCACTGCTCATAACCTAGCCCCTCTCGGAACCCCCTGGGTCAGCCCAATCCGAACCGAACCGGGCTGACCCGTAGGGTCCCTGGTCATGCTAAGATTTTCCAATGCGATTGTTGGAACGCGGATATAAAAAACTCAACCTTTCTTCGATCGGCTCGCTATTACCGCGCTTTGTATTGTGTTTGATTACGGATGTGCGAACTATAAGTACCTTACATACCTCTGATAAAATCTCCTGTGTCGCGGAAGCCGTTAAGTATTTTTAATCCATGTTTGATTAAAAATGTCGCTTTGATTTCTTCTTGTTTATTTACCGTTTATTGTACCGCCTCCCGATGTGCGGTTGTCTTTGCGGGCTACGTCCCTGCCTTTGATCTGCTCCGTCATAGCTGTAGCACCACTAGCTAGCCAGATAGGCGGTACAATGAGGTGTCAATAAACAAGGTAGGAAGAAGCGACATTTTTAATCAATCATGGATTAAAAATACTTAACGGCTTCCGCGACACAGGAGATGTGTCGGTATGGTATGTAAGGTACTTATAGTTCGCACATTCGTATGTCAAGACATGAATAAACATGGTAAAAGCGCGCAGAAGTCCGTCTCATGGCGTGTTTACATTGTATTTGTCTGTGCGTAACTGGCGACAGCCCAGCGTGAAGCAGGACCCAATGGGTAAAGTAAACAAAGTATCAGAAACTTTACTACATTCGGGTTCTGCTTGCGGGGCTACTCATAACCCTGTTCCTAATGTTTGCTGTCATGTACTGTACCTCTCTCTGTGGTGTTCCTCCGTCGGAGGCTTTAATGACCAGTTCATAGGAGTCTCTGCTCTCTCGGTCCAGAGCCCCCACTACCAGCAAGGTCCCATCCTTCAACACACAACATCACACACACTGGCGTCAGTAAATAATAAACATTATTATACGATGAGTGTCTGTGCATGGCATGCATGGCACTTCCCTCTACAGCAGAAAACACACATATTGTAGTCATTTCGTGATGCTCAGTTTGAATGCACATCGATAACGAATGAATGGTGATAGAGAATAGAATCATACGTGCAGTCCATTATCTGCATCGTCTCATTGAACTGTGTGCATGCAAGGACTTGTCATTGTACCATGTGTGTACAGTTATGTAGGTACTGTTAGACTTTATTATGAATCTTGATTCATTATTTACAATGACTATACATCTGTCAGTAATATACCAAACCAAATTTAAAACCTGACAGCACATTAAAAAATATATATACTAACTAATTTCAGATTTCTGAGCCATGATATATTTCCTTTTATACGACAGGGAAGCTGACCTCTGTGAACCTGAAGAGTGGGTTAGGTGAGGGGAAGGACAGGGTGACCTCTCCGTTGGGCCCAAGGTCAGCGTCGGTGGCCAGGATCCTGATCACCTTCCCTGGGGACATGTCAGAGTACTGTCCTTCAGGAATGAGGAGAGCCTCGGGGAGATGAGGGAACTGTGGGCTGTTGTCATTAAAGTCCAGGACAGTGATGTTGAGCTGGGCTGTGGCATTCAGGCCTGCAACAGGCTGATCCACTGCTACCACCTAAACACAAAGACAAAATCGATAAACGTCGGGTGGCGTCCTCATTTTAACTCAAGCTCAACAAACTGATCTCCCTATTAAATCTCATCTGCTTCTGTGGAGTTGCTAATTGGCCAGCAACAACAGAAGTATTACAAAGAAGACAATACAGCGAATAAACAGTGTTGGTGCAGAGGTTTACCTGTATGATGTAATGATCCTTTGTTTCTCTATCCAAGGTGGCATTCTTCCTCAGAGACACAACACCCTGCTGGTTGATTTCAAATGTGTCACTGGTGTAGAGGAAGAACCCTTTGGAGAATCCACCCTGTAGAAGCACATACGCACAGCAAACTCCTGCGTGTTAATCTAACTCTGAGAGTGTAGAAACGAACCCATAAGGTTCACATACAGATTCGTCACAGTTAATGGTCAACATACTGTACATGTAATAGTGTGGTGTGTACACTGTACAATAAATAAATAACTTTTCATACAGGGCCTCTGGCTAAAATGGAAGATTTTCAGTTGCTAAATTGGTATTTTGAAATTATGTATTAATAATTACAACATATGTCTTGTTAACATCTGCAATATTTTCCTTAACATCTCCATCAGGGAAATCAGGCCCAGGCCCAAATAAAGTACTGGGGGGAAAATACCAGTAGGTCACGCTGACGCTGGACCTATTTTCCCAATCTGTTGCCTTTAGGCATGCCATGTTAGCAGTCTATGGGAAAGAAATTCATACCGCGTCGAACGTGTGAAAACTGTCAGGAATACAGTCTGAGCCTTGGGTCTGGGCTTGCCTGTGGGTGTGACTATACTTCTAGTTGTTGCCATATGTGCTTCTGCCCTGACTAATTGTCATTTCTTGTCATTCCAGTGCCGTCACTCCCACTCATCTGCTCACTTTCAATCAGCCAATCAGAGTGGAGCTTCACACCTGCACTCTGTTCGTTTGTGACACTCAGTCTACTTAAACCCTGTTTGTCTCTTTGTTCTCTGCCAGATTATATCCCCGTGTCCCTGTGCTCTCTGCTCCAGTCCCACCAGTTTGCTTGCATTTATAGCTTTTGTTTTTTGACCACCTGCCTGGATTCTGACCTTCCTTTTGCCTGCCGGATATTGGATTTGATTGCCAGGGTTTTTGTGGATCTATGTTCATGGACTTGCTGTTGGACTTCCTTTCCTGTGAATTGCTGATTTACAATTAAAACTCTGTTTAACCTTCAACCTGTTTCTGTCCGCTTCTGGGTCCTAAAATCATATCCTGACATGAAAACTATGCCTTGCTCAGACATGAAGTTGGTGATGTGACGTGATGTCTCTCACCTCATCTCTGTCGGTGACCTCCAAGGTTAGGATGGACGATCCACTGGACAGGCTCTCAGAGACGGCCACATCGTAGCTGTCCCTGTTGAACTGTGGTGGGTTGTTGTTCACATCACGCACCTTCACCACTACAGAACCATTCCCAACTAGAGAGGGAGACCCTCCATCGGCAGCCTGGACCACTAGACTGTACACCTTTGTCTCACTGTAGTCCAGAGTGTGGCTAAGACTCAGAACCCCAGTGGAAGAGTCCAAAAGGAAAACGGCAGGGGTGGAGGGAGGATTCTGCTGGAAAATATGGTAAGTGACGGTCCCGTTTGTGCCCTTGTCCGGATCCACAGCTGACAGCATAAGTAATGGTTTACCCACTGACTCTGTTTCTGAGACTTCAACCTCGTATTCTGCCTCGGTGAACACTGGTGTGTTGTCATTGATGTCTGTGATGCTCACTGTGATGGTGGTGAAGTTCTACAACATAGCATTTAACATGGTGTCAGCAATGGAGGTTGTGTTACCGTGGTTATTTGCATACAGGGTCAAATACAGGTGAACAAACTCAGGTTCCATGAAAAAACTGTTCCTGTTATTCACTGCAGATTATATATTTTGTATCTGTACATATTTTAAAGAAATATTCGTCCTGGAAGTACCTCTCTCTGTGGTGTTCCTCCATCGGAGGCTTTAATGACCAGTTCATAGGAGTCTCTGCTCTCTCGGTCCAGAGCCCCCACTACCAGCAAGGTCCCATTCTTCAACACACAACATCACACACACTGGCGTCAGTAAATAATAAACATTATTATACGATGAGTGTCTGTGCATGGCATGCATGGCACTTCCCTCTACAGCAGAAAACAAACATATTGTAGTCATTTCGTGATGCTCAGTTTGAATGCACATCGATAACGAATGAATGGTGATAGAGAATAGAATCATACGTACAGTCCATTATCTGCATCGTCTCATTGAACTGTGTGCATGCAAGGACTTGTCATTGTACCATGTGTGTACAGTTAGACTTTATTATGAATCTTGATTCATTATTTACAATGACTATACATCTGTCAGTAATATACCAAACCAAATTTAAAACCTGACAGCACATTAAAAAATATATATACTAACTCATTTCAGATTTCTGAGCCACAATACATTTCCTTTTATACGACAGGGAAGCTGACCTCTGTGAACCTGAAGAGTGGGTTAGGTGAGGGGAAGGACAGGGTGACCTCTCCGTTGGGCCCAAGGTCAGCGTCTGTGGCCAGGATCCTGATCACCTTCCCTGGGGACATGTCAGAGTACTGTCCTTCAGGAATGAGGAGAGCCTCGGGGAGATGAGGGAACTGTGGGCTGTTGTCATTAAAGTCCAGGACAGTGATGTTGAGCTGGGCTGTGGCATTCAGGCCTGCAACAGGCTGATCCACTGCTACCACCTAAACACAAAGACAAAATCGATAAACGTCGGGTGGCGTCCTCATTTTAACTCAAGCTCAACAAACTGATCTCCCTATTAAATCTCATCTGCTTCTGTGGAGTTGCTAATTGGCCAGCAACAACAGAAGTATTACAAATAGACAATACAGCGAATAAACATGAGTGTTGGTGGAGAGGTTTACCTGTATGATGTAATGATCCTTTGTTTCTCTATCCAAGGTGGCATTCTTCCTCAGAGACACAACACCCTGCTGGTTGATTTCAAATGTGTCACTGGTGTAGAGGAAGAACCCTTTGGAGAATCCACCCTGTAGAAGCACAAGCACATACGCACAGCAAACTCCTGAGTCTTTGTTCATGTAACTCTGAGAGTGCAGAAACTAACCCATAAGGGTCACATAGACACATACAGTAGACAGATTCAATTAATGGTCAACATGTAATAGTGTACAGTGTGTACAATAAATAAAGTACTTGGCATGCTGGCCTCTGGCAAAAATGGAAGATTTTCTGTTGGAAAATTGGCATTTTGAAATTATGTATGAATAATGAATATATGTTGTAGAAAATTGGAAAGAATTTGCCATTTGTTAGTTATGATTTTGTTATTTGTTGTGAGTAGTTCTGGAGTAGTTCCAACGGATTGTGTGGCCCTGGTTTTTCCCTAGTGGGACTGATTGAGGGAAGCTACTGGGACATGAGTCGGGACTTGATCACACCGGCTGGGTCGCCTGAGTGAGGGGTATGATGTTCGAGAGACCCGAAACCCTGATGACCTTGGGATACATCACTGAGTCCCAGGTGCATCCATGCAATGTTTTTTGTTCTTCTATTTATAGTGACTCATAGGAATAGGCTATGTGACAACCAGGTATAGTCTGGTGACCACCGGAGAGACGGGTGACAGCCAGAATGTACAGTAGACGGCACCCGTGTGAGCAGTAAGGGTTAGCGCCCCAGCCTGTGTCCTCCGTGAGGAGGAAGCCCAACAAACCCTCGTGAGGCCTTTAGGAGGGCCATTCAAGCAGCAAGCGGCAGCACCACCTTCTCGCTCGGGTGCAGTCTGCGGAACCATTGCCCACCACTCCTGAATGAAGTGTTTGGTGCTGGGACTCTGGTGCAATGCACAGGTCCTGGGCCTGGTGAGAGCAGGAGTGGACCTGGTGAGACGTAGGAGGGGCCCGAACAGGAGTCAACACACAGAGCCTAACCTGTCCGTCCTGCCAACCAGTATACCAATGTCTACTGTATGTGCTAGCCCAATTACCAGCAAACACAGCCTACAACTTTAACATACTGTATGTCTTGTTAACATCTGCAATGATCAATATTCTCCATAAAATGTCCATCAGGAAACCCAGGCCCAAATAAAGTACTGTGAGGGGGTTCAGAACCCACTTTATGGCTTTATGCTCAGACATGAAGGTGGTGATGTGACGTGATGTCTCTCACCTCATCTCTGTCGGTGACCTCCAAGGTTAGGATGGACGATCCACTGGACAGGCTCTCAGAGACGGCCACATCGTAGCTGTCCTTGTTGAACTGTGGTGGGTTGTTGTTCACATCACGCACCTTCACCACTACAGAACCATTCCCAACTAGAGAGGGAGACCCTCCATCGGCAGCCTGGACCACTAGACTGTACACCTTTGTCTCACTGTAGTCCAGAGTGTGGCTAAGACTCAGAACCCCAGTGGAAGAGTCCAAAAGGAAAACGGCAGGGGTGGAGGGAGGATTCTGCTGGAAAATATGGTAAGTCACGGTCCCGTTTGCGCCCTTGTCCGGATCCACAGCTGACAATATAAGTAATGGTATGCCCACTGGCTCTGTTTCTAAGACTTCAACCTCGTATTCTGCCTCGGTGAACACTGGTGTGTGATCGTTGATGTCAGACACTTGGACAATCAGGCTGGCAGTGGCAGACATGGCCGGGTACCCCTGATCTGAAGCCATCACCATCAGGCTGTACTCTTCTTTGGCCTCCCGATCCAGATCCCCAGCCAGACACACCACCCCCGAATCCGGATCGACAGAGAACTTCCCCTCGCCCCCTTGCAAGGAGTATTTTATCTCCCCATTGACGCCGCTGTCTTTGTCTGTGGCCACAATGGTGGTAACATTCATTCCTACCCTACCATCTTCTGGGACGATTTGTGTGACTGAACTGGAGGCGAAAACAGGAGCGTTATCGTTGATGTCAGTGACTTGAACTTCAACAACAGCACTGTCCGTTTTATCTCCATCAGAAATGGAGATTGTTACAGAGTAGTTGTGCGGAGCCTCGTCATAGTCAAGCTTAACCGTAGAGCGGAAAACACCATCATTGTTGATAGCAAACTTGTCGGCATGTGTCTCCACTTGAAGAGTAACCTCTGATGCAATTGCCAGGAAGCTAACCTGAAGAGATAAAATCAGCTGTAAGTTTCCTGATTGTTCTGGCAGAAGTTAGGAGCACAGATATGATGAGGTTGAGGTGGCAACAGTGACAACACTAGGATCTCTCACCCTGGTGATTATAACGTCTGGTTCCTGCTCCTCCTCTATGCTGCCACTGTAGGTGCTCTCTAGGAACTGTACTCTAGAATCCCCGGGAGCTCGAACGCTCACCAGCACAGAAGAAGAGCGCGACACTCTGCCACCTACAGTAGAAGTAGATAGAAGACACGTAAAATGTTCAAGACTCATGCAAGAGTCACACGTTGGGATGAAGTTTGTCATCGAGCTGCAAACACATTTGAAATAGATTGAATATGCAATAAGTCATTCATCAACACAACAAAACCAGTACATGTTATTAGCCGATTAAGAAAAACTATAAATATGAACAGGAAAGAGATGCAAAAACAGCTTGTCTACCGTCTCTGGCAGTTACGTAGAGCGAGAACTCCAAGGTCTTGTTCTGCTGCAGCGGTATGATCTTGTTCAGTGTGATCCTTCCATTGTTTTCATCTATGGAAAAGTAGCCTTCTTGGTTCCCAAAGTCAATGGTGTATTTGACCTCTCCATTTGGACCTTGATCTGGGTCCACTGCCTTGACCTTTAAATGTCATTATATATCGTCACTGTTGGCTGGATGTATGGATTTTATTTTAATAGGTCAATGCTATTTGGTCACACTTTATGTCTCTGTGGGCGTTACTAATATTATTTAACCACTATAGGCTCTGTTATAGTTTTAAAAAACATTTCCAAAATAAGTTGAAAGTGATAAACAAATGAAATGTATTGTGACTAAATCCTATAACTCAATTAGATCTACTGGGACAGATTTCTCTTCTTTCCAAGTAATAAACATTAACGTTTCCACGCAACAGTGATGATATATTAAAACACATGCTGTTACATATTGACATTGTTATCTTTAATATCTTCAGCAAGAGTACTATCAACCCTTTATAGCTCTGCCAGACTGTAATTCCCTATCCTTTATTACTGTTACTGTTATTACTTAGTTAACACCTACTTTTTAAATTAACCTATGTATTGTGTAATATCACTGTATTTCCTTCACTGTATTTCCTTCACTGTATTTCCTTCAGGTGATGAATTACGGAATACTACAATCCTGTTACACATAATCCCTGGGCAATCTCCGATGGTTTACCTGTGTGACCAGCATTCCCGCTGTTTGGTTTTTGCTCACTGTGCCCTCATATGTGTTCTGCTCAAATGTAGGACTGTTGTCATTCTCATCCAGAAGGGTTACATTCACATCAGCCACCACAACATGGTTAGGAGCCTCGGTCTCCCTTGCTTCAATCTTACAGTGGATCAGAGAAAATCATTTTAGTGACTCTTTCTCAACAAGCAACCAGGTCTATTTGACACTTTAAGTTAAAGTTTTAACCTGAAATATGACGATCTCTGATGTTTCTCTGTCCAGCGCAGCAGAGTTCTTCACTCTCACAGCTCCATCAGAACTCACAGAGAAAGGAGCAGATTCTGGAACGATCCCTAGAGTTCCTTTAAATCCTCCCTGCATTGTAAAACAGGAGGTAATGTCATTTAGAATAAAGACATAGTAGTCACCACAGTTGTGGTTTCTAGCTTAACCCATTCTGACCTGAGATCAGATTCATACGAGGTTTCCACTGGACACACACTGGTCTGATTATAACCCATTCTGACCCGAGATCAGATTCTAAAAATGTCAGTCGTTCTTCGATTTTTCAAAAATAGCAGAACTACAAGCTCGTAGCGCGCCACTCGGTGGCGCGCTATGAGCTTGTAGATCTGCTATTTTTAAATAGCTAAAGCATAACATGATGCAAACACCTAAATGGGTTCCCGGTCAGAATGGGTTAAATAGGTACAAACTGGTCAAACATAAATTGGTCTATGAGTATTTAATCTAAACCAGTGTACTGTAAGGCGCTATGGATAAATACATCCAACAAATGCTGAAAACCTTGTTATTGTACATTCATGCCAAATGTAAACAGTACAGACCCACCTCGTCCTGGTCAGTGAGTACAACTTTTAGAACAATAGCGCCAACGGGAGAGTTTTCCAAAAGTGGAACAGAGTAGCTACTTTGATCAAACTCTGGAGGGTTGTCATTCACATCCTCAACAGTGACAGAGACAACAGCACCAGCTGTCTTCAGGTTATCATCTGTCTGGGCCGCCTTACAGAAAGGTGGAAGAAAAGGGAATATTAGACTCAGTCCTAGTAACAGTAGTATTACTGTATTAGTCATGAAATAGCTGATCTGTATCTCAGTGGGTTGAACAAGGTCCGAGCATGGCCAAGCTTCAGTTTCCAATAGGATTACAGTGACTGTCATCCACAAAACTAAGAGTCCAACCTCTAGGAGTCTAGGGCCGGGCTAGAGGCTGTGCTTTACACCCAAGGCGGAAAAGTTGTGTGTTACTAGAGGAGTCAAGAGGACAAGGCATTCGGTCAAACTCAGGGTCAATCCTATGAGATCTGTGTGCAATTTACAGTTAAGTTGACTAGGTAATTAATCTATGTAACTTTGATACCTTGATGCTGACAGTGATAATGTTACTGTCCAGTTCCTCTCTATTGATGGCAGTCACTACAGAAATAACTCCTACACTCCTACAGGCGGCATGAATAATATGTATCCATTTGTTGGTGGTGCACAGAAAACAATTTACAGTTAATTTGACTAGGTAATTAATCTAAGGATGTAACTTTGATACCTTGATGCTGACAGTGATAATGTTACTGTCCAGTTCCTCTCTATCGATGGCGGTCACTACAGAAATGACTCCACTGCTGGCATCAATGTTGAAGTTACTCTGATACTTGCTTGGAGAAACTGAAGAAACATCAATCCATAGCATATGACATTCACAACAGACTGCACTTCATTATACACTCCATCTCAAGGTGAGTTATTACATGCAATTTGCCAAATGTTGATGGAAGATTGAGTATGTTTCTTATATTGTTACAGACCATTTACCTATCTAATGTATAAACAATCACTAAAGGTTTGATACATCACAGAAATCAGGGGAAAAATCATATGCAACTCTCTGATTTTATATCATGGTCCATTTTCGTGAATCATAATTTTATGATTCATGAAAGAGGCTTCAGGATAGTTTACCGGTACTGATGCTGTAAACTACAGTCACGTTGATCCCAGTATCTCCATCCTGGGCCTTTATGGGTTCTGGTAGAATGGTGTCAAATGGGCCTGTCTGATGATGATGATGATAAAATAAAAGCCATGGGATATTATTATTATCATTATGCAGAATGTCCCATTTTACATGTTTTCAAAAAAGTATACAAAATCTTTTGAAAACGCCCAATCTACAATAAAACTATTAGCCTACTGTATGGTGAAGTTTGTATATCTTACCTGGGTCTCATGTATGGAAGCATCATACAGGTTATGGTTGAAATAGGGGTTCAGGTTATCAAAATCTATCACATCAAAAAGCACAACCGTGCTGTCACTCTTTCCCCCATTGTCCTGTAGTCAATGACAAAAGCAAATCAAGTTGCATAAGTGGCAAATTTTTTAATCGTTTAGGAACTAAACCGTTAACGTAATCACAGTTTTAACTTCTGTAATGGACAAAAGGTCAATTACAGGACTAAAATAATGACCTCATTGGGACAGGGTGTTTTTATTATTACCTTGGCCTCCACAGTAAAGTTGTAGTTTGTGAATAGGTTGTAGTTCAGACGTTTCTTCAAAATAATACGTCCGGCATTGTTGATTATGAAGTATGGTGTACCTGGAGGCTGATGGAAGATACAAACAACATGATTACCATCTCAATTCAGCTGATTAGAAAATAACACAGCCTAATGAATGTTTGGTACAATATTTGATTTGTCTGAACGTTGCTTTTTGGCCTCAGACATAGTTCAACAGATTATTTGATGGCAAATGTTATTTAAAAACAATACTCTGTGGCAGTGTAGTTTGCACCACTCACCACAATGGAATATGACAATGTGTGGTGATCTACAGAGACGTCTGCATCCTTGGCTACTACTTCCAGAACCTCAGAATCCACAGACAAAGTCTGAAAAAGGAAGACTATTGACAGCAGATTCTTCATAACAATTATTACCTGGTTCAACACAGCATGACTGACACATAATTAATGTATTGTATTGGCCTCATCTTCTGTTGGAAATTGAAAACAGTATCTTCAAGACGTCTCCCATCACCTAACTATTATAAAAGTAATCACGTCCACAGCATCCTCTTGTGTTTAATACACCAAAAACATTTATTCATCTATAAATAAAAATAAATCTTAGATTTTTAATTTATTTGTTTATCGTAACATATCATTCCAGGTATGCAAGTTCCATTATTTTATGCATTAAATTATGGCAAACTAGCAATTTAAGCTTATGCACACAAAATTCTGGTTGGTTCCAATGACTTACCTCAGATAACTTTTTGTTATATGTCTTTTTTTCAAATATGGGACTGTTGTCATTTTCATCGATGAGTTCCAGGGTTCGATAGTTGACAGCCTACAAGGGTAATTGTGTTATTTTGTATTTATTATTATTATTATTATTGTATGTATTCTGAAATGTATATTTGTGTATATTTGTGTCTCACTCACCCCAAAAACACACCTAACAGAATAATACAGAACTCCACCAGACTGCAAGAAGAGGAAAGGTTTAAGTTAAGTGTACAATTAAGTGTCTATAATAAGTATAATTTGAGGTGGAATGGTTTTATAGAATCCAACCATCAAAACATACATCTTGTAGTACGTCGGCATCCAGTGGCATCTTAGTCTGAACAATAGCACTCGAATCTCCATCTGTGAAATTCAGTTCCAGGAAGATGAGATGATCTTCGAACGCGTAGGATTCGAGTGTCACTCTGGTACCTTCTGGGATCCCATTAAGCACCTCGATTGCTCCTGGATTATCATGGAAGAAGTGATGTCATATTAATGTATTATAAAATACTAGACCTTTGCCCATCAGCCACTGGACTACTTGGGAACGATGAAAGTTGGGAACCTATGCAATACCCGTTTTAACCGCCCGTCTGTCACGTCTGAGTCCCGGCCTTTTGTGCCTATATGGAGATCTCTGTATCTGTCTGTCTGCCTGTGTCTGAAGAGTGCAAACTGATTTTGAAACGTGGACTGGTTAAAGGGACACTTCACCCTTTTTGCAAAAACATATATGTTAATTACGTTTAGGAGCTTTAGAACACTTTCCTGGGGGTCTTTATGTGTGTAATATGTGGTTTTAGATATTTTAGATTGTAGCAGTGAGCCTGTTGTCTCTGATGTCATGGACACTGGTCTCACTACCTTCCTGGACTACAATTCCAATAATTCTTTGGTGCACTGCTCCTCCTTGTGGATAGGGGGGAGAGCTCTTACTGAGACAACATGTAGTCCAGGAAGGAAGTGAGCCCAGTGTCCATGACATCAGAGACAACAGGCTCACTGCTACAATCTAAAATATCTAAAACCACATATTGCACACATAAAGACCCCCAGGAAAGTGTTCTAATGCTCCTAAACGTCATTAACATATATTTTTTTGCAAAAAGGGTGAAGTGTCCCTTTAAGTAATTAAATGGCAGGTGTGGGGTTGCCATGGCAATCACTGGCTGAGGCAGAGGCTGGGAGTTAGTTATTGTAAGAAGATGATTGTGAAGTTCCCAAATAGAGAATGTTTCCTACATGTATTCTGTATGACATTTTTAAATGAAAGTCTTTAAATTTCAATTATTTACTTTACTTTACCTGTGTATCCCTCCGCCACACTCCCCACCCTTATTACATTTGATGCAGTCCCACAGT
The DNA here is from genome assembly GCF_963924005.1 of Protomyctophum bolini. Classification (NCBI taxonomy): domain Eukaryota; kingdom Metazoa; phylum Chordata; class Actinopteri; order Myctophiformes; family Myctophidae; genus Protomyctophum; species Protomyctophum bolini. The sequence continues at coordinate 9,649,796 of NC_137864.1, read as the reverse complement.
TTATGTCTGAAGTTCCTTGAAAACAACAACAAGAGAGAAAACACCATTAATGTTGAAAGTCTTCTCGATTTTAGTAACCAGATGCTGTCAGCCCTGACTGGAATGGGACCAACATGTATTTGTAGTATATTAATTACTGTGTAAAAAATCATACTACATGGAACAAGGCACAGCCACCTTTACACAGTGAAACACACAGGCAAGCTCTCGCTTTTTTAGGCATTAATCCACTTTGGTGAAGAGTTTAACCTTTTATGGATGCTCAAGGTCATGCCACCAAATGAAAAACCAAACAGCATGTGACTTCATATGGATTGATAATAGTAAACATGTCTAACTTTATGTTTAGCCATTATTTGTGTTTTATCTAGGCCTACATGTCATGAACAACTCAACTCAAACTACAGATTTAATGTTGGCAGAAACATCTACTGTACTGTACAGTGTACATCCAATGCAAAGCACCCACTATTAGTGTTATTAAGACTTCAGATGTGTTTGCCTGTCAAAATAGCAGCGGTGAAAGTCAGTTTAAGAGTGAAACAGTTTTCAGTTTGATAAATTAAACATAAGCAAAGTTGGTTGTATTACTACAGTAGTTGATACCAGGCTCCAGATCCAGTATAGCTCTTTAGAGGAAAACATTTCTAGATTGTTCATTCTGTGTATACGAGTCACTCTCTCAAATGACCACCTGTTTGACTAAAAGCTCAATTATCTTTATGTAATTCCTTGGACAGATTATTGGACATTAAGAAGTTGATTGATTTTAAAACTGCATACTGTACGAGCATATTTTCTTATTAACATATTTGAATTAAAAAGCTCATCTGTGTGATTTCAACTCGATATTTTTGTTTCAACAATTACAGCATCTCATTATTTGTGTAGCTTTGTTTATGATGGAGGTATGACCTATTTTGCATACAGTACATTGACATGGAGCTTACATTTATGGACTGTGACAGAGACTATGAAAAACAGTAATAGGAAGTTAGGAACAGTACAATAATAATACAGTAGGTGAAGTTAAACAATGAAACCATGGGTAGGTACTGTAGGCTACGACCAACCTCCATGTCAAACATTATGGGCTTTGATTGTTGCTGCTACTGTATCTACTGTATCACCCACTTTGACAACTATCAAACTCACTGCAATTTCCGAAATGCCATTTTTTAAATCAAATAGTGATAGTACCGTATTCGTTTTAGAATGATTAGCCATTGTTGCCAGACTCCAAAGAGAAGTTCTTGATAATAATTCAAAATTAAGCTGCCAGAATAATTCTCATTATTTTCCCCATTATTTCTAAACCTAGTGCCATAGACCTCAGTGATATTCTCTTCCCCTCTCCACTTACCTATAGGGGTTCCAATAACACCACACATACACTGAAAGGCTGTGAGAGAAATCCAAATCAGGTTAACCGTGTTCATATTTGCAGGCCCTCCCAGTATACCCCTGCTAGAGCGCTGTCTTTCAAATCCTCCTGACGGACTGCAATGATTTCAAGCTAACCAAATACAGTAAATAGGGTACGTGACAGTGTACTGTGTACGTCATTTTATAACAGGCTATTAAGAGCTACACCGATACAGAGCCTATAGCCTATCAATGGGTCCAAGGAGCAAAGTCTCACACACTCTGGGGCCCAAAGTTTCGTTTCTCTCGAAGAAAAACGGATGTGTTGCTAACCCTAGGCAACAATTTGAGTGATCTTATAACCCAAAATGAAAATTATGAAATACATGGGATTTTATGTTTTATATGCTTACCCTGGAATTAAATGAACATTTGCTTTTGCTGTAGCTGCGCTTTCACTTTTTTGAGGTAGTTAGTCAGGTATGCAGGCCACTGAGGGCATTGAGGGCAAATAAATTAATCACATTTTTTATTGCTTAACTCTGTCCTCTAGTCTATACCCGGAGCCAGTTTAGACTAGCAAAATGGGTTGGCAAGAGGTGGGTCATGGGCCCCAGACCGAGAAGTATAGTCAAATTAGTTTGTTTTGGCAGGTAAATCCAAGTCAGGTGAACCGTGTGCATATTTGCAGACCCCTACCTCCAGTGTCCCCTGCTGGTCAAGTCCACATGACAAACTGATTTCAAGCTATCAAACTCACATGTCTGACTCTGAGGCTGGCCTCTTTTGCTCTTCCTTGGACCTACCTGTGGATAAGGACAAGTGAGTCAGAATTTTCCTTTGCTCTTCCTCGTATTTCAAGGCTTTTCGCAGTTTTTTCTTTTATTTCTTTTCTTTTTTATTATTCCACAGGTTTTTTTCTTTTTTACAGTCTGTCGTGGGTGTGACGTTACCCTTACTGCGTGACGTTCACGTGATGTGAGACAGTCACGTGATCATAACAGGGCAACATGGCGGACGTCGATGCAGCAAAATCTCTGATCGGTCTTCTAAATGGGATTGCTCAAAGTGTCTATTACAATAATACGGAGATCACCGAAGAACTGTTGAAAAATGAACTATATCCAGACCTCCCGCAGGAAGAGTTCTACGCCTTGTACGAGAAGATGAAAGGCCTTATAAAGGTACATCATGTAGTATTCCTGCTGTCTTTCACCGCACAACATGATAATATTATACAGTACACTATAACGTCTGAGTCTGACCTATAAATTAGCACTGAGAATGTCTAAGCAGGTGTATTTGGTATTACTGAACATGTACTCTGTGACTGTGTGTTTGTCTGATGATGTCACATAGGGGGTTTGTAACAAGACAACAAACAACAAACCGTGTGTTGTCTTTGTTTGTTGTCACATTGACTCACACATAGTGGGAAGTGGCCTCTAGGAGAGGGCAACGTGCAATTAATTGATTGCTGTAGCCTATCCCAAGTTTGGTATTGCATTAGGACACTCACTGACTCCTATAACTCATAACAAATGGGTTCCCAAATCCCAACTTCCCATGGGTTCCATTTGTACTCTCTCAGAGTTGCAGTTGCAGTTTGGTTCCTATTTCACTTAACTGGGGACCCTGGAATTCCCCTCAAGGACCCCTGGACATTGAGAACCACTGGTATAATGAAATGGCACACGTACAGTGGCTTTGATATAAAAGTTCAAGCTAACATTACATCTCCAAGACATCACTTTCCAGTTCACGCTCAATGTGTCATTTGACACACATCATGGCTGCTTGGAGTTAAGTTAAGTTGCTCTCATAACATGACACAGAAGCATGACTTTAATTTGTGTTTTATAAGATCACTATTACTAGCTACTGTATATTATCTACTCTTGGTCTTATTTTTTCCAGCAGGTGGCAGCACTAATACATCCTATCAGCATAGCTATGACCACAGGTGTCTCACAGAATTGTTGATAACAAAGTGTCATTTGATTTCCTATTCTTTCAGTACAATGGTTTACTATTTTAGTTCTTACTGGTAGTAGCAAGATTTATTTAGACTTACCGTACTATGTTGCTAAACATTTCCCCCTTAATCAAATATGATCATGCATAGTTACACAATGCTACGCTTCTGTCCCTCTCCATCTCCTAGTCCATTGCCGTGGCAGACATGGATCATGAGCAGCTCGAGGCCTTCCTTACAGCCCAGACCAGGAAGCAGGGTGGCGGGGCGGTGAGCAGCGAACAGGCCGCTGCTCTCTCTCGCTTCTGGAAGAGCCAGCGGAGCCGCGTGAGGGAGAGCCTGCTGGGACAGAGCCGCTGGGAGCCAGGCCTCAGGGGTCTGTCCTGGAGAGTAGACCTGCAGACGGCGGCCAGCAGGGGCGAGACGGCTAACAGCAGCCCTGTGGCGTTGGTGGAACTGGAGCTAGGCAGGGCTGACCAGGTGAGTTAACTGTGTACACTTCCAGTAAGCTAACTTAGAACCTCCATTTCCCATGTTTTGTACTTAACCTTAACCTTTTTTGGAGTCATACCGTATGACTTGACTAGATCCACATTGGAGAAACGCCATTCCAATATGGATCTCGAGATGCATATGATTCGATATTTTGGGAAAGATTTTGAAAACTACAATGAACTCATAAATAGGTCAAAAGTAAAAGGTTCGAAACTCCAAATATGCTGCATGGGTAGACCATAAGTCTAATATACAAATAAATGTAATCAAATCAAGCATACACCATAGTACTTTGGACCATAAATTAGGCTTAATCATCATACACCATAACTGTACATACTGTAGGTGGCATACACAGTACACTCCCATGCCCATGGCACCATATCAGATAACACAGCAAGGTGTCATAAAATTCAAATTCAAAATTCAAAAACTCAGACACGCCCAATATACAATAGAGCACACATGTTTTTCCCTGGTTTGACCACAGTTACAGTATCTTGCCATGGGCCCTCAAATAGATACTGTATGCACTATGCCAGACAGTGAATTGTTTTATGCAGAGATGACATAATGTCTATTGTAAATAATTAAACTAAATGAAACAGTGGAAAGTTATTGAACCACTATTTTATATTTCGTCGTACTGCTGTGTCCAGTGGCAAACGAGATTGTAGATATGCCAGGTTGAAAGTGAAACACATTGCGATTGACTGTATCTAGAATGTTGTGTTTATATAGTAAAATAGAGGATGTTTCCTGCTGCTCTGAATGTTGTGCTATTACCACGTGGTATTTGGCATATCCTATTTGATCTGCTGTCTCTAGAATGACAATGAGATGCTGGAGCCAGTAGTACACACTACAGTACACACAGGGTAGAGAGGATCAGGAAAGCCATGTTCTGCAACAGTGAGTCAGTATGACAACTCCTCATGAACCTGAGACGTGTCCCAATGAAAGAAACACAAATTCTTAGTGTTTGCTACTATACGCTGATAAGAAGAATGGGACTGATAAGAGAGAAACGTTGAGAGGCAAACAGAAATAGAAATTGTAACGTTCCAATGTTCAATGCAAGAAACACAATTAAATCGTTAATCGCAATTATCTGTGTGACAATTCATCGTCATTTGTAATGGTGACAGCCCTAGACCTGGTGGCATCATGTACTGTATGTCAGATTGTCCCCCAGGAGTGTGTTTCCTACTTTGTCATAGTGTCAGGGACGACTCCCTTTCCCCCAGATCTGATTCTGAGCTCTCCTGGCACTGCCTATCGGATCAGAATACAAGTCCACCCACACCCATAGCAACCTATACACAGTACTGCTGTGGATTATACCTATAATGGCTGATTAGTTAGTGATTATCTCATGAATGTGGTTTTCATGTTTTCTAGAGTTTTCAAGATAAATATTATTATTTTTGCTGAATTTTGATTTTGGGTTTTTTAAACCACTTTGGACTAGGTTACAACCAGGCTTTATCCTATTGGGGGCAGGTTGGCTGCTGTCTTTAGCAATTTTAGATAGATTTGCTTGGTTTTAAATTGGACAGTACAGACTGGAAACTGGGAGCAGTGTGGGGGAAGGACATGCAACAGGGGTCAATTGAAAGCTCGTTATGATTACAGTATGTGACCGGTGTACTATCCACTCAACCATTACATCACTAGAATACATCTGTAGTGTTCAAGGTTTGGTGACTGTGTAGCCCTTTCACTCCTTGAGATCCTTGTGCAGATACACACTTGTCTTACACAGCAGGAAATATAGTTTTTGTCATGAGTATGTCCACACAGAATGCAAATGTAAACGGGTGAACAAGTGATGCAATTTCTATCCTGGAACAATGTTAATGAACTTTACTTATATAGCACTTTTCTTACATAAAAATGTAGCTCAAAGCTCAACATGGTGGTGGTAACCAGGCAACAGGTGTTGAAGAAAAGGATCCCTGCGAGACATCCATTGTTTAGGACAATCGGAGGAATAAAGCAGGTGGATGGAGGCCGGGGGGCAGTGTATGTCATGTCAGTGTCACAGAGATGTCACTGAACTCCACTTCATGCATATTTAAGTAGAATGTAAAGCACAGGTCACATGTTATTGTCACGGACATGGAGAGAGATGAATAGAGCTCTGTGCACGGTGCTCTGCTCACTAGATTGCACCGTTACGTCACGCAATCCCTAGCGTCCCTATTCTCCGTATTCTGAGGCGAAAAATATCAGACCGACAAGCTCGCAACGTGTTGAGATAGATGTAACTCTTGGGGTTCAACAAAGTATATAGGGTTTTAAGTCGTTAAGCTCTATATATACTTCATCATACGACGAAGAGTGAAAATAGCTGCTTCACACAACGTGTCGAATCCTTGCACCTTGTGAGCTTGTAGGTCTGCATGCTATTTGTATTTTATTGTGTGAAATATTTTGGAAAATTGTGGAAATATTTGCCAAAAATGAAAATAGGTACGCTATGATGATCTCTGCCACCAGCCAATTGCTACTAAATACTAGTTCAGTCAGACAACTCACGAATAGATTTACCAATATTTATTACAGAATGAGTAACAAGTGTGCATAATGATATTTGACTTGGCATTCGGCTCTGCTGGATTTCTCCCTGCTCGGCACGATTAAGCAACAACATAAAACATAAAGAGCAGGGAGATGGATATACAATAAATAGCAGAGCCCACCAGTGGTGCTGGGGTGGTGGTGGGAGCAAACATCACATACAACCGGGAACCATGAGCAGAGGAAGGCAGGAAGAGCATGCAGTCTAGTGAGCTTAAGTAGCCTGCCCAATTGGTCAGCTGACTGCCGCATCGGCGAATGACGTGTGGGACTTGCACACACTTATACGCCCACAAGTAATGCAGCATGTTAACCCCTTGAGTATAGTATGCACCTTTGAGCATGGCATGAACCCCCTCGAGTATGTCTGCCTGAACTGACTTGCAAGCTACGTCTCATTTATCGCTTTGAAGTTAGTAGGTTTGTTAGTGGTCGTTCTTGCCACTGTTCTAGTAGCAACTAAATTAAATTTAGTTTTAGATGTTTCATGATTTATCACACTCATTAGTGTGAAATCATTGAATGTCCGGCAACATAAAACTACAACATAAAACTACTTCTCACAGACATGGCTGTGAGAATACCATGGTTTCGTTCAAACAATGGTTAACTTATGAGAGCTATAACTAACAATTTAGGCACTGGAGGTTCGGCTCTCACACCTGTATCGATGAGCTCCATATATGGAGCTGACTGATTTGTTTTGCCAGGACGGAATATTGGGGTTAGACATTGTTGTTAACTTGTTAGGCATGTTTTTCTCTTCATCAACAAACCATGGGACTATTTTCCACCAGATTTCCGTCGATTAAAGCTGCAAATACTTCGGTGTATGCTCCAAAGGTAACAGATCAATCCTGGCAGCCTAGATAGGATGGATAGATTAATCTAAGGCCCCGAAAGTGTTTTAATTGGTTAATATCCACAGCAGTCCAATGTGTGTCTGAGAGCAAGACACCGAACACCATGATGGCTTTATTATTAAATGCTTTAAAATGCAATAATAATGTACCGGTAATGTAATCCTTTTTTGCAGGACTCAGAGTTTGTGTGTCTGGAGTTTGATGAGGCCAAGATCAACCAGGTTCTGAAAAAGATGAGCAACATTCAAGAGAGCATAGACAGCATTGCTCACCGCAGCTAGTTGTGTGTGTGTGTGTGTGTGTGTGTGTGTGTGTGTGTGTGTGTGTGTGTGTGTGTGTGTGTGTGTGTGTGTGTGTGTGTGTGTGTGTGTGTGTGTGTGTGTGTGTGTGTGTGCGTGTGTGTGTGTGTGCTCTCGCTCTCTTTGTACTGTAACTTCCTTCAATGTCATAATGATGTAATGACTTCCTGTCCAGGTTGGACTATTTCATTTTCTTCTCCAGTATTGGTTTCAAAACAATACATTCATACATGTGCATTAAAGCCTTAAAGATCTATGTTCACCGGAAAACACACTTGTGTGTCCTATAGATCAGACTATATCATTCAAATGTATTACCGGTAATATGTGTATCATACTGTATATGACTGCTATCCATTCCTATCCACATTTCTTTGCACAGAACCACTTGATTTTGTTCATCTAAGAGATTGTAATACTGCCTGAGCAGGCAGCATTTCACAGACGCGCTCTGTCTATTCATCCAATCATTTTTCTAGGGTTCCGTTTACAGCATGCAATGTAATTTATTTTACAGGCATATAGAGTAGTCACACATGCTTGCAAGTAATAAATACAGTGAATGACATTTTCGCATATCGTTGTTGTTGGGCGGAAACCTTGTACCCTATGCATGTCCAAAGCTGTTACCTTTTAGGAAATGGGGTAAAAAAAAAAAGAACCTGTCTTCCAATCGAAGACCCTAACCCTAAAATCCACAGACAGACGTTCACAAAGTTTAAATAGGGCATTCGTTAAAGTGTAACTATATAACTTTTTATATAAATATAGATATTTTTTTTATTAATACATTTTAATTTTGTCCAATCTGTATGGTAGAGTTTACTGCCAGCATTGATTCAGTTTGAAGATTTTTGAAGACTCCAAAATGAACAGGAAGCTAAATCAGCTAAAGCTAATCTGGCTACCGTTTTTTAAGCGTTAATATTGTAACTGTGAGGTAGCAACGATTTAGTAATGAGCCGCTAACATCACGGTTTTGATCCAACACCTGAATCTGAGAAATGATTCTGAGAAAATAGGGTTTTAAGATCGCGGTTATAATGGCAGTGGATGAGCGGGAATCAGTTGACGGACCACAGCCAAGGTGAGCGTTACCTAGCGACGGGGCCGCTGCTAGACGGTAGATAGGGTTAAAACTAACCCATTAAAACTCACCTGTGGCGTCCACATGCGGTTAGGGTTAGTGTTCGGGGTAGGGTGTCGGACTAATGTGTGTCAGACCAAAGGCCAGCACCTCTTCGGCAGTCTGGGGTGGTTGTATTTTGTCTCCCTGCTCTTCTGTTGAGACATTTAGATCGTGTCAAAGATTGTTGTCTCACTTAGACACAGGATCTGACACAAATTTTGACCTAATGGTCAAGATTAAATGTATCCTCTGAGCAAGCAAGCACTGAAGCAGGCAGGCTCTATTAGCTCAATTGTAAAAATGTCAGCACTGTGCAGGAAACTAGCTTCAAATCTGGGGTAGAGGAGGAAAGTTACATAGTGCTTCTTTAATGAAAAAAAGGTTTCTGCCCCACAGCAACAATATGCTTCTTTCTGCACTTTGTTGTACTGGAATTCATCTTGTATTTATTGTCCATGTCCAGGCACCAAACAGTAGTCTTTTCCACTTAGTACACAGTGACATATTGAAACAAAATATATATACGATTATTGTGCACAAATGTTGCCAAGGTAACAGTTTAGTTAATGAAAAACTTGATACTAAAACCCAAAAGTTGCATTGTTTTCTCCTATTTATCAATTGAATGAAAAGCTACAGGCAGGTATGACATAATTCAGTCTGTTTCTGAGAAGGAGTAAAGTTAACACGCTAGTTATAAATGAGGTCCATGGCATCTATAAAGGGCTTTGTCTCTGGTACCTTTTTTGAGTACACCAAGGGTTCTCAAACGTTTCAGGCCACGACCTCCAAAAAGAATATTTGAACTGGGGAACCAAGCACTTAGAATTGTAGCCATTACATTTTGTTTGACTCTGTAAATAGTGTGAAAACAACCAAACTACCAAGCGTGGCTGTTTTCACAATGTTTGCCTCTTTCTTAACTTGTGCAGATACCTTGTGTACATATACACTTACAGTATGCTGTTTGTTTACTGTAGTGTAGAGTGAGATGACAATGCTGTTGCACAGTAAGCTAATCATCTAATCACCCCAGTTTGGGAACCAGTGCAGTACTTCACTTCAAAGCCTCCTGTCCTTGTGCAGTATGCTCAGGAAACCATTACCTCAACCTTTCTCCTCCCAAAAGAAAATATTTATAATTCATGTTTATGTTGACAAGTGGTTTCTGTCATCTATGAGCCTTAATCGAGTTGTACTTTGGAAGAGTCAAAGCATTTTCATGCTGTTTTTATTATTAAAGTATTGTAATAAATCATGAGTATGATCCATTGTCTCTATATCTTTTTTAAACACACCAGGATGTTAATCTTTGCCTGTTATGATCGTTTGAACTTGCCAAGCTATGCTGAATTGCATACAGTGGTAAATGTTTTGAATCATGCAATGCTGACTGACATATACTGTAGGGTGGTAAATGGGTGGAGCCAAGCAACGCTGGCTGGCATAGGGTGGTGAATGGGGTGGCTGAGCTGTTTGCATGGCGAGATTAACATTCAGTGTTTTGTTAAGATAAATGTTCCACCTGTCAGTTCAGTACTACTGTAGCAAGAAGTGTAGCGGAAAGTAACCTCAATTTACCCCCCTTTATTGTATATTTTTTATAAAGGGACAAACAGTAGGCTGACAGGAAATGGGGGAGTGACATGCAGTAAAGGCCGTCGGGATCGGGAGTCGAACCCGCGGCACACTGCCAAACTTGGACTACCGGCCAAGGTGCCTGGACCGCTGAGCCAATTTACCCCTTTTTTATTCATGAATTATTTCAAGTACAACTACTGTATAGTCAATTCAGTCATGTAATATATAACTACTACTACCACTATGACTACTACTACCTTTTCCGTGTGTATATGAATGTCGTGGACATTAAATTGTCAAGATTCATTGTAGACATCACCCATGTTACCAAAACCCACAGTATGTATCACCAATATCTTGTGCTACACCATTATACGTTTGATTCCCGCATTCTGTCCTTCAGAAAGGTACAAAAATAATATTTGTTCCAGGAGAAACACTAGTCCTCACATCCCAATACACTAGTGAAATGTATTCTAAGATCTGATCTGATGAGATCTCATTGACATTGTGGAAAAGGTGCATGTTAGTTTGTTGATTTGTCCAGCCCACTGCCAAGATTAGCACACACACCCTTCTACAGTAACCTGACGCTGTCAGATGAGGGCGGTATTGGGGAAACATATTCCCCAACACAACACTCATCTGGGATCTCTGACGGAGTTGAGCCCTGAGTCAGATCTGCTCCCAATAAGCTGTGAAACAAATTTGTGTAGCAAGCTTTTTGGATCTGGCAGCGTCAGGTTACTTCTACAGAGCCACACCGTAAAAAAGTTACGTTAATCTATGTCGACAGCTGCATAAGTGCCCAGTGTTTACCCGTGTAATTATTAGAACATCAGCAGGATCTGATGTTGATTAGAGGCTTGACCAGAACCGCATACATCCCAGAAATAATAAACTGTTATTAACACAATACTGAATTTCCTGGGATTAATTATATGGCAGTTCAGCCTAGCTACTGTAGTACCTTTGTGACATGAAGTGCCATTAACATGAAGTTAAATTATGACACCACATAAAAAATAAAATATTCCAAACATTTCCCAGAAACATTGTAACCTTATTTCTTCTGAATTCTTTCTTTCATATCAGGACATTCTAATGGCCATTAGATTAGAGCAGTAACCCACCAATCTCCCAGACTCCCTCCATCCAGAGGTTCAGAGTTTGTAAGAATGTAGAATTATGTTCAGGATGTGCGATGATTTACGATTCTGTGCCTAATTGCCAGGTACATACTGTAACTCGGACAGCGCTGAGTTGTCTGAAGGTGACTCCACAGTCCGCAGCGGTCAGAACGGTGCCTCTTGTGGCTCAAGTCACCTTCAGGTGGTGAAGCCGAGTGCATTACCACTATACATACCAGTATAGGCTATACCTATTTTGTCCATATCTTGATTTCCAGCAAGACTCTGTTTCGAGTCACGACCATTAGAGATGTGATGCAAAGTTTCTCTTCTGTTTGTCTATGTGGATATTGTCCACACCATTTAGGTGTCAAGCAGGCATTGAGCCTCTAGATTTCACGTTGTGGTGGCTGGTTCTCTAGAAGAGGCCCCCCTGTCAGGTGTAAAGGAGCGACTCGGACACTCATGGAAGCATGAGTTCAAGTCCGTTGCTCTCCCCAGGTTGGCGGAGGGTATGTAGAGCCCAGGATCACATTAGATAATTGACACAAGGGTAAAAAATGGGTTACAAAATCGTGGGATAAAAATTATATCGAAAAAAAAGAGGCCAGAATGGGAAGCTTTGTGTAATCCCCAAATAGCTTCACTACCACTATAGCACAACCATTGTGACCAAGGCTTCCATTCCTTAAGACCTGTCATAACCACACTCACTTTATTACCTACTGTAAATCTACATTTATCTTGAAATGTCCACAGCGGTAACACAGTAATCTAAACTAAAGATCTTACATGAAGTTCAAGTTGAAGTTTATTTATTAAATATATTTACAGGTTTGCAAACGTCAATAACTAAATAGTGTCCCTGGAGCAAACAAAGCAATGCAAAGATATAACAATAAAATCAGCTAATTTAAAACTTCACTTAAAACTAAGTGTAGATTATCAACCCTTTGAAAACAAAACGCCTGCAGGCTCCGAGGCTAGTAGAATCCCAATCTGGGAACCCATCAACAAAAAAAGAGAAGAAAACATATGTCTTGAGAGATATATGTATAACCCAAACACAGACGACCAGAGGCACTGCAGTTTTTTCTTCATCAACATATTTCAACACATTGGCATGGAACAGAGAGCACAGGGGAAATGAGGACACTAGGTGAATGAGCAACCTGGTATGAACACACATATGAGGTGGAGAGGAATGTTGGAGTGGCCGGAGGAGAGAGACAGAAAGAGAGAATGAAAAAGAGAGCAAAGATTGAGAGCAGAGTGAGAGATAAGACAGAGAGAATCGAGAACACTGGAATAATGTCCAAGGACTGGAGAATGTGGCCAGACATCAAAGTGGCCAGGGCTGCTGTTGAAGAGGGCTCATGGGGCCAGAGGAGCAAACCATGACATAAAGTGCAATAATCCAAATAAGAATATTGAACCAATTAATGGAAAGTATGAAAAAGTGCTTCGGCAAAAACCTCCTAAATCACTTGAGCTGGATGTTTTTCATTTTCTGAAAAATTTACATTTTGGACACTAGAGCAACCTCTTATTGGAACATTTTGTGAGTCGCTTACATCTTCGTGCATGCACTGAGCAGTAGTAATTTATGATTCATTCCAGAGAGTATATGAGTTTGAGAGGATTATTTGATGGAAGGAAGGAGTAGGTAGGCCAAGGTTAAATGGAACATAAGTTTGTGTGCGTGTGTGTGTGTGTGTGTGTGTGTGTGAGTGCGCGCGTGCGTGCACGTGCCACGTGGGCGTGTGTATAAAACAGACAGTGGGAGAGGGAAAGAGATGTGTGTTAAAAAGAGATAAGAGGCTGAGATGTGTGTGTGTGTGTGTGTGTGTGTGTGTGTGTGTGTGTGTGTGTGTGTGTGTGTGTGAGAGAGAGAGAGAGAGAGTGTGTTTTTGTTGTGTGCAATACATTCAGCATTGTGAGTAACCCACTGAGCAATAGACGGCTGAAAATAGTTTTTTTTAGCAGTCTAGGCTTTTAGCAGTCTAGGCCTTATAGGTTGTTAATGGTATGGTCACATTATGCCAAATGGCATTTGCTCAACATATGCTTTAGTTAGTATTTGGTGTAGGTTTGGAGTGTACATATAGCGGCCCCTGAGGCATGCTACGTCAACTACAAGGAGGATCGAGTCAGGTAAAGTTTCAGTCACCGCACACAACAGAAGAACTGTAGCACCCGTGCGCATGCATGCCCTGCCTCTGCCCGTCTGGCGTCTGCCTATGGCTACTGTACAAACATTTCTTAGCATAAAACGGCAAGCTCTTTCGCCTCGTAAATGGCCCTAGATGGCGACCAAGTTCCAACTGAGAATGAATGACCGGACTGTCATAATATCCTCTCTCTGATGTGATACAACAACCACAGGCAGGGTCCAGCTTCCAGGTTCTGGTTGTGAGCTCACTGAGCTGCAGAAACAGAATGGACCGAAGAAAGAAAGCGTTTATGATTCAGGTAAAGTTTCAGTTATATTCTCAATTTCTCACGTGTCCTGCCTAGTGCCTACAAGGTGTGGATTTACGGTTTTACCTGATTATGGTCTGGGTCGCACGCTACTGCACGAATCATGTTTTAAAACATGCAAAATAGGTGATCTATACCTTGTGTCAACTTTTCTCATACTGCATGTCCGTTTACCCAATTACCCGTTAACATTTATTTGGCCATGGTAGTACGTATTATATAGTCCCCTTCTTCCGCAGGTGTAGGAAAAACCCAACGGGTTTTCATACCAGAATATATAGTAAGCAGAAGGTGCATAGCCTATAGTTTTTCGTTTAACATTCAATTAACTCGCCCTGACTTGATTGTCTGAAGATGTTACACTTATGAAGTTAACACAATTTCTATAAAGCTGTAGTTTCTGATTATCATAATTGGGTGTAGCAGACAGCTGGAGATAGGTAAACTCAAAGTTATAGACATCCAGACTTGTTGGACATTTTACATTTATGTAACAGCAACACATAATGCAACAACGCTACACATTAACACATCTGATCACAAGCTGAATGGCTCTGAAGACGTTTTAGGCTACTACTAAATACATTTTGTGCTAACATTATAAACATGCACTGGTAGAATTGATATTCCTATATGACTATCATGTGTAAGCAGTCTGCAGTAAAAAGTCCAAGGTGATAGGCCTACCACACAGATTCGATTTCAACATAATAGCTAGGGCAACAGTCAACAGATAAGACACACTTAGATATTTACAATACTATAGTCCATATTCCCATATACAACAATATCTGTTTTGTTGCCTTAAAATATGAATGGTTCAACTTCTCCAACTGCTGAAAAATCAGCATTCATCATGAGTAGAGGAAGTTACTTTAGTTTTACAGATGGAATTGACTGTACTGGTATAATATTGGCCTATAAATGTATACATCGTAAATGTCTTGACTCTTGCATGCAAAACCAGCAATATTCGCAGTGTCCTGTCCAAGTGTCCTGTCCTTGTAGACTATTTGCAAAGAGTTTGGTTGAATTTAGCAGGGTTGACTTCTTGCACTGTTGACATCGCAAACTTTATTTACTAGTGTGTCGGAATTTAGCTGTTCAAACACCCCAAATGTATCTGCTATAACATATTTATTGTTTATGAGAATGCCAAATTATAACATAGGTAGCCTACTAATGCCATGTTATTTTCCACAAATTCCAGCATTTATATCTGTTGC
Organism: Protomyctophum bolini; assembly: GCF_963924005.1. Lineage (NCBI taxonomy): Eukaryota > Metazoa > Chordata > Actinopteri > Myctophiformes > Myctophidae > Protomyctophum > Protomyctophum bolini. The sequence continues at coordinate 9,634,669 of NC_137864.1, read as the reverse complement.
TTTAAAACCTGGAATCTTCAATACATTTTAAGGCAAAGACTACAGCTACTTTCAGGTTTAATATTTCAAATCCGAGTGATACAGTAACAGTAGGAGTTTAAGCCCCGTCTCATTACATTACATGGAAAGTACAGTAATAGATAACAGAACTAGGTTAACTGTTAGTACAATAACAGGCTAGTCTGTTGTTGCAGGGTTTCCCAGAGCGACATTAATCCTAAGTTATTTAACGCCCTCCCAGCCTGTGTGTGTGTGTGTGTGTGTGTGTGTGTGTGTGTGTGTGTGTGTGTGTGTGTGTGTGTGTGTGTGTGTGTGTGTGTGTGTGTGTGTGCGCGCGCGAGAGAATGAGTTAGTTAACAGTACAACCATGTTCTGTATAGAATAGATGCAATGTAAATGCACTTAATGTGTATGACAAAAGTGTATCTTTAGCCAATTAAAGGGGTTACTTCAGATTTTTGGACTTAAAGCTGTAGGAAATACTTGCCATAAATATAGTGGTTGCAAAGGTATTAATTGATTGCCTGAGTCCCGTGGTGGGTATCCTGGTCTTGTTTTAGTGAATAGGTCAACAATACAAATAGTATTTTTATTTTTTATGCGTGGCCCCCAGACCCCCACAAAAATGACCAGAACTACTTAATATTCACCAGAACCAGACCAGAACTCCCACCACGGGACTCAGGCAAACAATTAATAACAAAGCCAAAGCTGGACACCAGGGTAGTAAGTATGTTAATCATGCTAATATCAATTTCACACTCAACAGTTGGACACAATACTTGTGTTTATCATTATTTGACAGCTCTGCTGCTGACGAGGTGTCCTTTGCTCTGCTGCTGGTGCCAGTGGATCTGTAAGTGGATCTTACTAGCCCTCCTTCACCAGGGTTTAGATCGATGTTCCAGTTCTGTTGGTATATTTCTGTAACAAGAGTCTTAGACTACAAAGGAAGCTTTAACACCTTGCTGTTGATACTTGATACTCATTGTTTGCAACATTGTGTGGTCAAAAGCACACGATAATAGAATGTTTCACACAACAAAAATCTGAGTGTTAATTTAACTCACCAACAACAGACTAAAATGACAGACTAAATGGCAGACTAAAATGTACCTTTATACATAATGTCTTACTCTTCCATTGTAAATAAAAGGTCCTCTTGTACCAATATTTCCACTATATTAGTTGCAAAAATCTCTTATAGCTCTTATTTTCTGCTATTATTGTTTGATTCTTTTATCTTCACATTATTTCCATATTTTACCTGTGCTAGATTTGATATTATCTAGTCTATTTTATAGTTTCCTGTTTTTCTTTTCTTGTTTTATCCCTTCTCTTGGCTAGATTAAGGCTAGCTCTTAATCTCTTCTATTTACTGATTAATATCTGAACCTTTTCGGACTTACTTAATATAAACATTCTAAATGTTTCCAAGTTTATTTCCTGTTGCAGTGTTTGTGAATATCAGTCCAGTAGATTACATCAAATTAACTCATTGAACTCATGAACCCTAGCGTCCCTGTTCTGCGAAAAGTGGGGAGAGTCAAGCAGAGTATCAAGAGCCACAACACCAGACTTTGGCAGAGTTTTTATTTAGCAACTGTCTGTCAGACTGTTGAACAAAACCAAGGCATGTCTCCTGTGCCTTTCATCAATTGCGCTGAAATCTCTTTATATTTTTTATTTAATCTACAGTACACTGGTTTTAACATGGTAACTCAGGCTTTTTTTGTTCCTTTCTTTTTTTCTCCCTTCTTTATCCTATTTTAAACTGCAACAGTGAAAGCCCTTAAAGCCTTATTTCTTCTCGTATTTGACTGGAAATACTAGAAGATCTAGTTTAGAGCCCTGGGGGACCCCGTTCAACATATAGGGTTAGGTTTACAGTAAAGTGCTTATGTTGGATCCAAGCTGTTCCCTAGCAACGCAACTCCACTGGAAGGTGGAATGTGTTGCTCAGTGTGTTGCTGCTTGTGTGTTTGCTTGATTTTGTAAAGCACTTTGGAAATTGTTTTGAAAAGTGCTATACAAATAAAAGTATTGTTAAACTTGCTTAGTTACTTACTTTTTAATTATTATTAAAATAATATTATTATTACTATTAATTGTTGGGGCTCTAACTAACCACTTGAACCTAGGATCCCTGTTCCAGGGGAACATTCGCAAAAGTAGCTGATAATTATACGGTACAAACATTGTGAGCTTGTAGATCTGCAATTTTTCGTTGCAAGGTGATTTGGAGTAGAGGGGGAAAAGAGCGGATAAACTACAGAGCCAATTGAAGTTATATTTACTAAGTAAATAGCCCATACTAATAAGTAGCCCATAGATAGAGGGTTTATGAGGGTAATGATGGTTATGTCAGTCAGTCTGTCCATTGGTTGAACATTCAGTCCATTCAACATTTGGCCCCTGCCCCCAAACAACATGTCTAGAGAACTACTGACTGGATTTCCTGGGATTTCCACTTCCTGCTCCCCCAGAGGATGATTCCTACTGATATTGGTGACTCGATGGCCTTTCGTCTAGCTGCTCTAGCACCACCCATAGGCTAAGATATCCACTTGCACACAAGCCATGGCCCATCTCAAAACAGAATGGGTGGATTATCATGAAATGTTCTGAACTGTTTGCTGGGCATCGTGGCTGTGAACCCTTCTAGCACCACCAATGTTTCATTGGACGTTAAACCATTAAAGGCAGGAAGGTATCTGTGTCAACATACTGTACGTTTTTCAGAAAACTCTCAGGATTTAGAACATTGGATAACTTATAACAGTTCTGGAGAAAAAAAAACCATCTGCTATTTTTTAACATTTTTGGAAAACTATTGAAAGTGTTTTTACACAAGCCTTCTTTTCTGTCCCTGGCACAAAACATTTTCTAATGGGGGGTCTTAATTGGTTAAAATAAAAGGCAGCTTTATTGAAGGTACAATATTCAATTTCACAGCCATATAAGCATTAACTGACAGATAATGGTTTGCAACCTGGCTCCTTGCCTGCACAGGTTAGACCTGTGCAGGCATGCCTAATCTAGTAATTTCACCTCCTTTTTTTATCAGAGCCAGATTCTGTTTATTTGCCATGTACTGTACCTACTGTACTCATACAAGGACACCGGTGTGCAGCAGTAAAACATATTTAATACATCAATAAAGGAATTCATGTTTAATGACATTGAACAGGTGTATTCAACTTCTCCAAAGAGAGGCTCCTTAGTAACAGCTACATTTAAAAAAATACTGTTTTCGGCTGCATATGCCGGTGGCATCGCTCAGCCAATCAGGGATTGTGTATTTTTGGCATGTCGGTGGCGTCGCTCGGCCAATCAGGGATTGTGTATTTTTGATGACGTAACTATGGTATGTTTCATTTCATTGGCTGTGTGTGTGTGTGTGTGTGTGTGTGTGTGTGTGTGTGTGTGTGTGTGTGTGTGTAAGAACGGTGTTCCCTGATTGGCCGAGGGACAACATGTCCCATCTATGTTTCAAAGTTATGTGGATATCTCAGAGTTATATATAGACATATAACTCAGAAGGGACAAAGACAGAGACTCACTAACAAGACTTGACACCTGTTACCAGACATACAATCTGGAGGTCATCATGGTGGACTCAGAAAGGGGAGACAAAATACCTTTTGGCGGACAGTAAGTTGACACAAGTCAGCAGTAGGTTGCACGCTCTGCTCACGCACAAGTAGGCCATTCATGGCCTACTTAACTTGTGTGAAAAGCGCAAGTTGGCAGCTCGACAGAGTGCATTTCTAGTTTAACTTGTGATGTGTCTGAACCTTCTTTTTATTCCCCGGAATCGAGTTGTTACTACAGTAATTCGTTCTCTCTATTTGGAAATTGCATCACATAAATTTCATGCTCCTAATAAAACAGTAATATTGAAAGTATTTCCACTACAAATTGGAGCCATGCTGCTACTGTATGTGAACATAGATACATTATTTGATCCAACGGACAACACAATGGTTCACTGTCCGAGAATGGCATGGGTGAAAGACATGGAATCTCATATTCGCAAAACAAACAAGGCTATTATTACATGTTTTTTGCCCATTCACCCCTACTGTAAGAACCATTCTCTAGATCACGGTCAAGGACTAATTTCTGTCCCATTGTACTCCACTCCACTCAACTCAACTCAACTCAAACTTTATTTATAAAGCACATATTACAACGACCAAAGGTTGACTGTATATATGATTAAAAAAAATCATAGAAGTGTAAATTTGTACTTCTTTAAATGTTCTGATGAATTGAAAATCTAATAATGTTCCGGGTCATTTGACCTGGTTTGTACTACCAGTGTTACAGAAAGGTGAACATAAAACATGGTGGTAGTGTGTACTCTCTGATTAGCAGTGTGATTATGCTTCATTCCAGATGGCTTGATAACGTACCAGGCCCCCACACCTGCGTCTTCTGGGGACATTTACCAGCCAACCACATGGCTTGAATAGAGCTCTGGGAAGTCTGCAAACACAACGGACCAAGCAACTCCCTCCCACTAGTCAGGTAAAACCAGGTCTTCACAATTTGGAAAACACACACAATAGCCTTTTTAATCAAATGGATTAAAGTCAGAATTTGGAAGAACTAGCAAATTTGGAAACCAGAGAAGCTAAACAATCTAGACCCAATCAAGCAAAAGTGTGCAGTTCATACTTTATATACATAAAAGGTCAAAGTATATGGTTGATAATGCCTAAGAAGTTTTATCATATGACCTGTTAAAACCCTATAAACAGAAGCTACTGTATAAAGTTCACACTTTTTGGTATGATGTGCATAATGTGACCTCACATTCGTGTGTCAGAAACACAGAGGAACTGAAATGTGTCTATTTCCTATTTCACTGCTGCTGTAAAAGTGTTACATACGACGTATTTGTGCAGATGACTTCATTTGCTATTTGTGAATCCGTCATACAGTTTACTCTTTTTTCACTCTTACACTTTTGAGTTGGCCTGGCGTTTGTATTTAATGAGAACGGAGTGGAGAGAGCAACTGTGGTTCGGCAAGAGAGAAATGTTCTCTCTTTGCACAAATCTTTGGCAGCTTAAATCACTGTATTGTGTTAACCATAAAACCATCTCATCTGGCACTAGTAGGTAAAATCACTACAGTGTTAGAAAGTGCAGTTCTGTTGTGTTGTGTTGTAAGTTTCCTATTTTAAGCTGGTTGATGTTTAATGTTTTTAATGTGCAATGTCATTTGAGGTTAAACTTCATTCCTTGTTTTTTTTTCTCAGCTGCTGGGATTTTCTTATAGTGGTCATGTGAACTCACTTAGTCAGGACCCACATGTTTCAGAAATCACTTATTTACACTAGTGCTATTTTAGAATTCCTTACATTGAATTGCATGCCAATGTGATGAATATCATGCAATAAAAAAACAATCTAATAATAATAATAAAAGCTTTAAAAGGTTAGTGCTGAGATGCATGAGCACTTTTGTGTGTATGGAGTCAATATGCCATGACTTAATGCTGCTGGTAAATTGGTATCATGAGCATGTCTAAATGGAATCCCATGATGCCTGTCTGCCATTGTTGAAGTCAGAGAGGAGAGAGTAGGAAATATGCGAATCGGCCCATTCCTGCAGGACTACGGTCACAATTTGTTCCCACACATTCCACACTCTTGTCTCCATCTTTTTACAAAGCCAGTCTTTCTATGTTTCTACATATACCTATGTTCTATTCTGAGTCTGTTGTAAGTGTGCTAACCTCAGAGGCAGACAGATTGACTGTTTCTTGTCACGTTTCGACGATCTTAACCCCTGTTCCTCTCTCTTTCCAGGCCCAGAAAGGAGGAGGCAACATGCCCACCAGCCGCAGGAAAGCCAGGGTGATCTGCATGATATTGATACTCAACATTTTCATCTGCGTCCTGGTGGTCGTGTCTCGGAACCTGGGCCAGGACAAGAGTGATCGACGAAAGGTCCGGATTCCATCCAAGAGGTTCTGGCGAAGACAGGCGCTAAGCAAGTCCTTCTGGAACAAGGAGCAGCAGCACCTGGATTTCTTTTTCAACCCCATCCTCTCATCAGCCCTCTCCAACAGCTCCCTCCTTGACCTGCCGGATTGGCTGAATGACACGGCGCCCCTCAACCCTTGTGAGACGGACGTCCGTGTGTCCACTCAGATCTGGGACTTCAACACATTACCGCAACGCTTTCAGGACTTTCTAAGGCACATGCATTGCAGGACCTACCCCATGTTGATCAATCAACCCCACATATGTGATAATAAACCCTACCTCCTGCTGGCTATAAAGTCGTTGGCTCCGCACTTTGATCGGCGGCAGGCCATTCGTGAATCCTGGGGACGGGCGGGGGTCTTAGCCAATCGTGGTGTGGTAACGGTTTTCCTGCTAGGAAGTGCCACATCGGTCGACTTCTTCCCTGACCTGTCGTGGATGCTGGAGCACGAGGCAGAGCTTCACAGGGACATCCTCCAATGGGAGTACAGGGATACCTTTTTTAACCTCACCCTTAAGGAGGTTCTTTTCCTGGATTGGTTCAGCCAACACTGTCCCCAAGTGCAGTACATCCTTAAAGCTGACGATGACGTCTTCGTCAACACTCTGCAAATCATTGATTTCCTGGAAGGTCTCCCAGAGGCCAGAGCTGAAGATCTGTTCATAGGTGATGTCATCGACAACGCAGGGCCTCACCGGGACCCGAAGCTCAAGTACTTCATCCCAGAGAGTGTGTTTGTTGGACAGTACCCGCCTTACGCAGGCGGTGGAGGGTACTTGTATTCTGGCAAACTGGCGTTGCGTCTCAGTGCAATATCTGGACAGGTGGCGCTGTACCCTATTGATGACGTCTATACGGGGATGTGTCTGAAAAAGCTGGGCCTCATCCCCGAAAAGCACAAGGGCTTCAGGACTTTTGGCATTGAGGAGAAGTACAGGTACAACCCGTGCATCTATAAGAGCCTAATGCTGGTGCACAGTCGGACACCACAGGAAATGATCCAGATATGGTCTTGGCTCGCCGATCCCGATGTAGAGTGCCAGTGAGCATTCATATCAATCTATGCAGAGTTGCATTTGTTATACATACTATTGTTATTGGAATCATTTTAAACTTTTACAGTTGTGAAAGACTGAATTCTAAGATATCTGTCTGGGCTATTGTTCAGAAGTGATGAAAAGAACTTAAGAAGCAACAAAGTGTTCTCTTTACCAAGAGATCTAATTAGTCACGTTTGAGACGTCTCTCCAGGTGTAGCCTTCAATGTTAAATTGAATTGAATTGTTAAATCTACAGTACAGTACTTGGGCAAGAATAATAGAGTTACTTTCTTGCTAAAGTAAGTGTGTAACTGCAACAACAATCAGTTTTTCTCTTTACTTACATGAACTGAAGATTTGTTTGACTTCTGATGAAATTATCTTTCAATGTTCAACATGTCCTTTGTTTTCCGCTCACTGTGTAGCTGAGGGGTACGCAGAAGGTAGATCTTGATCTAACAGTAGATCACAAAGGCTGTGCCGGTTAGATCACATGATATGCCCCTAAAGAATATTTAATTTATTTTAAATATATTAAAAGAAAAAACTATTTTTGACACTTGAATTAAGGTCACTTGATTGATTGACATCAAACGGCCTGTCAGCTCAAACCCACAATGCAATATTTTGTTTTCAAGAGTGTTGCTGTGCACAAAAACGTCTGTAGCATCACAAATAAATAAATACAAAAACTCCTACCTATTCAATTTCTCCCCCTCTATTTCCCATTCCAAGTGCATTTGTCTCATTATAAGACAAATTATATGTAATCCGCTATTCGAAAGCCCCCTCGGGTACATATATTTAAACTATTTTCAGAAATACAAACAATAATAATTGTTTCAGTGGATAGATCTTGTTTAGCTGGTCCTTTTGAAAGTAGCTCTCAAGTAAAAAAAAACGTGGGCACCCCTTATAGAAACAAGACAAACAGCTGGCTCAGGAGGCAGTGCCTCCTGAATTTGTGTGAAACCGTACGAGCAGGTTGGTGCTCTGCATGGTTGCCTCTACTGTCGGTGTGTGAAAGTGAGTGTGAAAGGTACATGGACAAAAAAAACTTTATAAAACCTTTATTTTAATTGTCACATGCACTAAAATACAGATGTGGCAGCATGAGCAACACACACAGACACACACACACACACACACACACACACACACACACACACACACACACACACACACACACACACACACACACACACACACACACACACAAATGTAACACATTTTAAAGCACTTTGGAGCAAGAGGCTATATAAATGCAGACCACTTGCCACAGAACTACTCAGTCATTCAATTATGCCTCAGCTCTTACTGTATGCATTCTGAGAACCCATCTGCAAATAAGGAGAAGCAGCACCCTCTTTCCCAGTTCCCACAGTCTGTCTCGAGAGACATTTTCCACAGTATTGCGTTTGTGGAGAATAGGTTACACTCTGTCTGTATATTTATTATTTAATGTCAACATGAAAGTGAGGAACACAGAGAGGTGCTCGTGAGATCAGATCAGCAGGAATGCCTCATTCTGTTGGGGAAATGTGTAACTACTGCACCACACTACTGAACGGCAGTGATATAAAATATTCGTAGTCTGATTCGACTGTATTCGCTCTTATTGTGTTTTCATGAACTGACATACCAGGTATCAAGGTATGATATAATGAATTTCACTATTGGTTTTACCCACTGTAGCTACAAGAAGTGTGCATGTTGGTTTCTGTGTTGCATTACTGCATATTGGCTATTGGAAAAGCTTGACCATGTGACCCTTTCACTCTAATCACTTGACTGTGTTTACGATATTGTTTTAATTTGCTACTACTATGACTACTTGAGACAAATGTAACTGTGATGAATGAAATTGTACATTTTGTGATTACTGTTAATTGGCTTTTTTGTTTTGTAACCAGCTGTCATTACAGTATGTACTGTATGCTGTCAAAAGGTGAGATATATTGCTGCTGTAATCATGTGCATCTGTGTTCATAACATAAGTCCATAATAGCATCAATAACATCTCATTTGGAGTTGAGTGTGGCCTTGATTATTGGTGTTTGTTTGTTATATTAAGTAAGTCATTGTGGAAAATAAATATGTGGATATTTTTGTATGATAATTCATTTAAACAATCGTCATTAGTGGCCTGCATTTTGCATGCAGCTCATTATTGTTTAATTTGCCATGTGTGGTCTCAAGGAAAACAATACATTTCATAGTTAATTTGGGGTGATACCTGATTGGAGTATAGTTTAGGCCAGCTGTGTCCAAAGTGCGCCCTGCGGGCCAAATACGGCCCTGGGGCGATTTGTATATGTCCTGCAGCTTCATACCTGAATTTATGAACACCCAACAGTATGGGTATAGGACATTTTTACATTAAAGCTTTTTTTAACCTGGACATTTCCCAGAGTATAATTTGTCAGTGTTCCTTGTTCCTTGTATTCTTTTTTCTTTTCCTTTTTTACCTTGCTTGCTTGGTTACATTTAATTGGTAATGTGATGGCTGAAAAAAGGCTGAGATACACTTTTTGAGTTTAGTTCACAGCACACCAGACAAAAGACCATTGATATTAAATATTGATGATGATAGTTAAATAGAAACGTTTAATCCAAAGGTACATTATGTAGTTGGCCCTTGGGTGTTTTAATATTTTCTAATATGGCTTTGAAAAAAAGTTTGGACACCCCTGGCTTAGGCCTACTGGGAGAGCGTACAACAAGCTGTGGGCACATCTATACATTTTACAAACTTGCACTGGAACACTTTAGTGTGTGTGTGTGTGTGTGTGTGTGTGTGTGTGTGTGTGTGTGTGTGTGTGTGTGTGTGTGTGTGTATAAACCTCAGAGCTGTCTTGAGGTGGAAACCGTGGAAAGCATGGTGAGACGTTTGATTTTGATCAATGGTTCATGGTTGATCGATGTTATATTTCAAAAACAAAAATAATATGTAGCACTGTACATTTGACACATTCTTTTTTTTAAATGTTTTGTCAATAGAGAGGCCTAGTGCAACAACTTATTCAGTCTTATTGGTTAATTTTTTATTGAAAGCGCTACAGTGACATCTGCTGGTAGCTATTTGTTCTACACAAATCGTCAGAGGCTTGATATGTTTCAGCTGTTGTTTGTAAATTGTCTTTCAGTAGTTCAAGTTAACAGCATCCTTGACGGTCATACATTTCCAAATACATCAAACAGGCAACGTAAAATGCCGAGAAATCGCTTAAGGTTGAAAAGCAGATTCATATTTCTACTCATATTTGTTATATGTCCTAAACTCTGTGACTCAAAGGTAAGTTTGCATTTTCAATACAAAGACCATATCATTCATACGACACCCAGCTAGCTCCCCTACATTTTTTTTATAACATATAGGTAAACATAATTATATGATTGTTGTTGTCTTGTTTTGCAGACAGATATAAACGGCGCTGATGATGGTCGGGGTAAGAATCACAATTTTGTGTTGAACAGCTATATTTTCGCTCGAGTCAGAAGGCTACACATTGACGCTACTTTATTTACGTTGTGAACTGCAGCAACATATTATTTTGCACCAGGGCTTCCTTGAATAATCTGAATCTACTTTCCAAATTGAATTTGAAGGACCCAAATGGAAACAAGCCATATAGGCTAACTCTTGGGTTTAAAATCCCTATTGCAGACCTTGTATTGAACTACTCATTCCTGGGCTTTTTTTCTGCAAACTATTAAGTATTCAATTCAATCAATCAAACTGTACGCCCATTTCCATTTTCTACACACAGTTAAAATGTGTATAGTTGTAGTGGTTGACAAAAGTAGTGTACTTCCTGAAGCTCTATTTGCATTACCTCCCCAGGCAAGGAAGGGATTCCATATGCAGTGGTGGTGGAAAAATCAATACTGCAATGTTGTAAAATCGCCTCATAGTAAATAGTAAAGTACAAATACCTGTACTTAAGTAGTACCTAAGTTAATGTACTTAGTTACTTTCCACCTCTCCGGGGCAGCAGTTGGGTGACATATTCGAATTAATTGCAGCTTGAAATGGACACTCATGATTTTACTATTCATGCATAGCCTGCTCTGCCTTATTGTTGCACCAGGTGAACTTTGCACTATTGTTCTTCCTTTCGTTGTTCTTCAGATGGCCAAAGAAAAGACAGAAATAATGCATTTTTCGCGCTGCAGAGCTGCCACCAGGTGATGCGTGACGACAACAGCGAGTTCTTCTCCCCTGACTACATGTGCTCCAGCCCACCGCTCTGGTGCAACTGGACCATTTCCGTGGCTCCAGGGAAGCGTGTGCGTCTCTACCTCGAAGATTTAACACCAGAAGATTCCTGCCACCTCAAGCAAGATCAGATCCATGTCGACGAACCCACTGGTTACTTTGCCGGTCATAAGGTCCTGCAGAAGTGCTGGCGAGAGGCAGAGTACATATCCCTCTCTAACACGCTGTATGTGGTTCTGCTCATCGGTGGCTACCCTGACCCTCCATACAGGGGATTCTACGGCCGATACCAAGCTTTTGGACCGCCGGTCGTATATAATCCTCATGACGACATCACAGAACAAGGCAGGAAGCCGCATGTAGAACACCACGTCACAGAGCGGCCTCTTCGTCAGAGGAGCTTCGCAAGATTTTCACCCACGGTCGACACAAGATCAAAGAAGACGGTTTCATTAAAACATCCCACATTTCTTAATGTTAAGAAAGTTAACTATGATGTTAACTATGATGGTATGTATGATGATGATGACCAAGCCGGGCTTCCAGGGGAGTCAGAGGAACAAACTGAGACAGATGACACTTTGAAGTCACCCGTTCAGGGACAAGAGGAGAGCAGTCAGGTGAATGACAGTCATGTATCCCATTTCACTGTTCTGCCCAACGTGGCAATGTCCACCCAGGAGACCTTGCGCACAGGGAGAGCTGCCTCTCCCACAGTAACACAACTACCCACAGATGAAGACCGACATCCCATCTCTTCACATCAACAGACGCCATCAGCAACGCTGAGGGATGTGGATGTCCAGGACCAGACGACACAAGAAGACTCTCTTGTCACTGACGATGACTCCACACAAGGTCCAACAGAGGCCACCGCTGCAGCTGTTGGAGATTTAGAGCAAGTTGGAGAGGATGAGAACAGTATACAGATCATTAAGGCTTCACGTGATGTTGATGATGAGGAGACACGCACCTACCCTCACCCCCACATGGTGGAACCACGCTTGGAGCATAGAAGGGACGGTGGGTATACAGCAACAGATGTTAGTTTAACCACTTAGACACTGTATACTAGGTTGCCCAGGGCTCTTTACTGGTTGACTCCTTTTTTCCCTTTGCACAAATCTCTTCTCTGAAAATAGCAGACCTATTGAGATTGTACAGTAGATCTGCTATTTTTGCCAAATGTTTGCCCAAGAAAAGGGATCCTTGTGTTAATGTCATGCACTGTGCAGCTCACATGTAAGAACTGTACATTTTTTCTTTTGGCAAAGGAACAAATGACCGATTGATTGAAAATGCAGAATACAAAAGTCAATACAAAAAACTGTTACTGTGGATTACTTTTCCCCATTCTTCTGGAAGGTTATCACATCAAGGTTCAAAACGGCATGAAGTCATTCGGGTTAGGTTAAGCTCAGGGTCCATCCTTGACATGAAAAACTGTTAGGATTTAGAAGACATTTTTAGAATCGACCTCAGGTTTTATTAATGGCTTAAAATAATATATGCGCCCCTTGGTTAACAGTTGTATAATGTGCACCAAAATGTACGATAGAACTGAGCTGTAATTCTGCTGCAATAAGTAAAATACTGTTCTCATTCAAATACAGCATGTTTTATCTGTCTGTTTGGATGTTGGCCTGTTTCCGTTCTGCTATAGGAAATGACAGAAATCATACCCGACACATTCTACTTAACACTCTACCTGGGGGTGAGTGTTAAGAAATCCTACCGTATTACTTTTTATGAAATATCTGTGGTTACTGGTGGTTACATGACTAACATCTTGTTTTGGTGCTTCTCAGATCTTCTGTTTGAAGTCACCATTGAGGTCAGTTTCCAACATGATCCTGCAGATGCCTGGGATGATGTAGCGGCATCACTGCTAAAGTCCATAACAGACTTGGTATGTCAAAAATAAATTACAATCCCATAAATCGGTGTGCTCCAATTTTCTTTTGAGGCGATTTTAAATATAGATTTTGATTGTTCTAATGCCTTGTCAGATTAGCCCATGTATACAACATCAAATCAAATCATCTTTCTTGTTCCCTTAGATTTCTGCACAACTGGTTCTTCATAACCCTGTAAGCACATCATCCAAAAGAATAATAAGGTATACAAACGCACCTCTGAGTTCCATTCTGAAATGATAATATAATTGTATATTATTAATGGCTTTATGTTATATGCTCGTCTGCAAAAGACAACCTACCTCAAACTGCTGTGGCTGATTCGGCCGAACTGTGCAGAATGCAGCTGAAGTCACAATTCAGAGCATGATGTAAATGACGTACTAAAGCCATTGGGTGTGATGGCCATCAAACTACAGACTTACTCATTAATGGCACCAGCAGCAGTTGATTGGGATCCTATCTCCAGTGCAAACATGAAAAGCAACACAATATTACACATACTATTAAGCTTGACTTTTTGCCTGTATTGTGCCATCTCTGTGCTCAGGTTGGATGCAGGTGTGCTGTATATCCTCTGGCTCCAGACTCGGGAGGCACCTGCGCGTCACAGGGCACTCCCTGCTTCCCTGGAGGGCCTTAGACAAACCACCATCAGCCTAGGGAGCAGTGAGAGGCAGGCTGTCATTGTTTCCATGTCCACAATAGGTATGCAACCACAATTCAGCTACATTAGGCATTCTCATATTATTATGCTAATGAGCATCTGATCTAATACTGCTGTAAATTGGGGACAAATATTTTTTGTTTTTGCATAGGACTTTAGAACAGAATTACACTGCGTACTAGGGCTGTAACAGTTAATCAAACTAATAGATTTAATTTATTATAAACGATATTCCACTTTAATAGTTGATTAAGGGGAAAATGTGAAAAGATATCATATATCCTGTGTGTTCATTCGTTTCTGTCTTGTGTTCATCTACTTTAGATGTCAACGAGTGCGGGACTCAGCTGGTTCTGTGTGACATCAATGCTGAGTGTGTGAACCATTTTGGATCCTACGCGTGCCACTGCCGACCCGGATTCAAGGACGTGTCCCACCTCGGATCAGGAGGAACCCACTGTGTCAATGTGAAGGCCGCTGGTACGCACCGTAACAAGGAAAACTATTTTGTAACACACCCCTTAACAACCGCAATCATTACTTGCGCAAGCAGAGCGCGCAAGTAATCATTTCGCTTGGTCTCTTCGAAGTGAAGCCAAGTTTTCTTCAACCGTAAGTCTGTGCCTGGTTTGCTGGGACTAGTTACAACATTACGTCATATACACACCATGTACTCTGGTCCCAGTTCTCAACGATGACGTAATGTTGTAACTGGTCCCAGCAAACCAGGCACAAACCTACGGTTGAAAAAAACTTGGCGTCACTTTTTGGAACCAAGTAACCACAGTATACTGCTAATCAAATTACAACTACATACTCTGTATGTAGTTGTAACTAGAACAACTACATACAGTCTGTGCCTGGTTTGCTAAGACTAGTTACAAGTTACAAGTTACAACATTACGTCATATACACACCATGTACTCTGGTCCCAGTTCTCAACGATGACGTAATGTTGTAACTGGTCCCAGCAAACCAGGCACAGACTTACGGTTGAAAAAAACTTGGCTTCACTTTTTGGAACCAAGTAACCACAGTATACTGCTAATCAAATTACAACTACATACTCTGTATGTAGTTGTAATGTGATTTGTAATTTGTAAATCTGTGCCTGGTCTGCTGGGACCAGACTACACAGATGACCATATCTCTTACGTCATCACTGAGAGCTAGTCATACATATACACACCGTGTACTCTGGTCCCAGCTCTCAACGATGACGTAATGTGGTATCTGGTGGGACCAGATTACACAGATGACCATTTCTCTTACGTCATCACTGAGATACAAATCCAACTACAGATTTCGGAAGTATTTTAGATCATGTATATTTCAACAAATTTGAAAGTATTATTACAGAAATTGAAGTTAGAGACACATATTACTCTGATCATGATTTAGTATTAATATCACTATAGTACAAAATGAAATACATTTAAAACAATTGACAATTTACAATAAGTAATAAAATAATTATACTGTATAATATATTTTAGTTTATATACCAGTTTATATACCTTTTTTTCATCACATATCAATGATTCATTTTTCTGTAAAAAAGTAGTTGGGTAGCAAATAGTTACACGTAATGATATACATTTCAAACGTTCCTTCACAGAGATACTGAGATGTGATAGTTTCCAGCGGTCGAAAGTACTTGCGCGCTCTGCTTGCGCACTAGTAGGCCATTTATGGCCTACTAGTGTGCAACAAGCAAGTATGCACTCGGCAGAGTGCAGTTCTAGTTGACCATAGTTTCACAACAGAAATGTTTCTCTCACCCCAATGCCTCTATGGATTATGGCGCAAGAGAACAAGCAGGGGTCTAATAATGGCTGGCTCCCATGTTTATCCCAGATCTCATTTGGCCTGTCTGAATGTGATGATGTATGATAAGAGGGCCCCTCACTTCACATAAGTGTGACTTTATTCAGCTGTTTGTGTAGATTTTAGTCCACAAATCACACCTGTGGGAAATGAGGGGCGCTCTTGACGTCATACATCAATTTATGTTAGTGGACATTTGACATTGCTACATAAGGTACATAATGTGGTCCCTTATTGGCCAAGCGCTCCCACCAACGTGTGATTGTTTAGCCGATTTGCTCGCTTACATATTTTCCCTTCAATGTCAATGGCGTTTAATATTTGATTCACTTACGTCATATTTCGCGGAATTATCAGCTCTTATCATCATGCATCATCTCATAATTGCCTGTTGCCTGTGATTGGTTTATCTGATTTGCTCGTTTTCATATTCCAATTTTCCCTTCAATGACGTTAAATGTTTAGATGTTTAATTTACGTCATATTTAGCGGAATTCTGACGTCATTTCTCCGTTCATCGCCAATGGCAAAACTTGAGACGGGCGGGAACAACATTTAGCCGACATTTGACCGGAATTCTCTTACCGTGGTCAATGGAAAATCTTGAGACGTGTGGGGACAAAAGCTGTTTATAGAACAATGAATGGAGAGTTTTACGTCAGTGTCTGAGCAAATAGGCAGTGTCTATTTAATGGTTTATGATAAGAGTGCCCCTCACTTCACACGGGTGTGATTTTATTAAGTTTCAAAAAGATACACAGTAGGCTGTATATTTCAAACATTACAAAACATTATCTGAAAGCTTCGTTTCAGGGAGTTAACTTCCTTGGCCTGTCAGCGTGACACTCAGAGCCTCTTCTAGACAGCTTGGTTAAATTAAGAGTCCGAATTTTGCTGTGTGAAATGTGAAAATTCACAAGCGCTCTCACCTGGACAGACGCACATTTTAAATAGTTTTATGATGTTCCTACCCAGCCTGTAGCTCTGAGTCGCCTGCCGAGCTGAACAACGGAGTCTACGTGATGTTTTTCCTGCTGAGTGGACTCATCCTGATAACCCTGTTTGTTGTCGGTGCAATGTGCCACCGTCACCACACGGGGGCCCTCATCTTCACAAGCGGGACTCAGGTCGATGGCAACCTTTCAGATCCTTGCTGCTCTGACCTGCCCCCTCCACCCCCACCTATAAGGCGACCCAAAGACGGCTGGTCCCATCCCGAGGACTGCTGCCCTGCAGCAGACCTGTCCCTAGTGCGCTTTAGTCCTCTTCTACCACTAGACAGCTACGTCATAGACCCAGAAGCAGCAGCAGCAAAGTTGTGATATGTTTTGATTCAGGTTATGGACCCTTGAAAGTAATGATGCCTCTCTCTGTATGTTATGAAATTTCACAGTATGGGAAGGCTGTCTTCCAGGGACATAACTTGGCCTATTCATTCATGCTTTGGGTATTAATAAAATTACTCACTTCAATGTATTTGGCTGTTATTGTTTTGAATATTGATACAAATGTTGACGGATCTCTCCAGGCTTCTAATATTTTATTTAAAGCTGCAGTCCATAACTTTTATGTCCTTCCTGGGATTCAAGCTTAAACCCTTTTGTCACGGATGAGAACCCAAATTTCTCCCACAAGAAGTCCAGATGTAGCCTAGTCTACCAGGGGACAACCACACATATTGCAACGCCCAGCTTTACATGTCAGTGTGTACCACGGAATGTGATGATTTGATTGGCTGAGCACGGAATTTGGTGATGTATGGTGATAAGAGGGCCCCAGGAGTGGGATTTGTTTTTGTTTTATTTATTACTATATCAGTACTTTGTGTGCACCGGCTGCACCCACTCCCCAATACAGAGCAAAACTACCCATTTTGCTATTTTTGAGGGGAGCGAGCCTCGAATATGATGTAGATTTGTGGCAACACAAACATTAAATGCCATTGACCACGAAGGGAAAATGTACGTCATGTAGACGAGCAAATCGGCTAACCAATCACAAATTCAATTCATGAGATCATGTATGATGATGTATAATAAGAGCGCCCCTCACTTCACACGGATATTCAGTTTGTAGAACGGGTACAGTTATACAGTACAGGTATAAATCCAGAAAGACTTGTTTGCATCAGGGGGTCCTCCATTTTCAATTCATCAGAACATTTAAAGACGTACAAATATACACTTATAGGCTATGGAGAAAAAATATATATAATCATATATAAAGTTTTACAGGGGCCAGATTTGAAAGAGTAGGTATTCACATTTATTAATGGCTGTTGGTAGGGCGTTCCACAGTTTAGGAGAGAAATGAACCCCTTGTTTGCACCAAATCTGGGTTGTGATTGTGGACTTTGTTGACATTAAGGAAGTATTTTGACAGGTACATGGGTATCTTAGTGTTGTAGCGAATCTTGTAGACCAGGCCCATTGCAAGGTGCTGTACTCAACCCGTCAACCCTAACACTACGTTTTAACAGCGGGAAGTGGAAGTGCATTATTTGTCAATGGGACCCGGCAACTACTGGCGATAGAGGCGATAGCAGGCGAACAGGCGATGGTCGAAAAGTGGGCGGAGGAACGTCGGCCGAAAAGATAAAAATATTTTGGGCGACGTCGCCCGGCGCTAGTGGGCGATTGGGCGATAGCCAATGAAATTCAAGCGACGCTCGCCGTTGGTCTCTAAGGTCTCCCGCTGTTAAAACGTACTGTAAGCCATTCCAGCCTATCAAAATGGGCAGGGTAGTAGCCTGACCAGTTTCTTTTGCGATGTCTGGAGCATTGTTGTAAGGGCCTTTGAGGTGCTGTGTTGCATCCAGCTTCCTGATGTGCTATCAAAACCAATTGCTTTAAGCTTATTAATCAGTATGGATTGGTTTACGGTGTCGAAAGCCTTTTGGAGGTCCAGCATGACCATGCTGCAGTATTTGCCAGCATCCACCCCGTGTTTGATGTGCTCGCTCAAATAGAGGAGGCATGTGTCAGTGGAATGGATTGTTCTGAAGCCAGATTGGAATTCGTACTATTCGTACTATTTGTTTTTTATTGGCAAGATACTTTTCAACCTGTTCATAGACTATTTCTTCCATCACTTACGAGATGGAGCTAAGAATAGAAAGCAGGCAGTCCAGGGTCTAATTTTCTGCCTTTCTTGTGCAGGGGGTTTACTTTTGAGAGTTTTAAATCTTGAGGGACCTGCTGTCCCTGTTTGATGGAGAGGTTTATTATGTGGGTGATGATTGGAGCTAATGAGACGGTTGAGTCTCTGAGAAATTTGGAGGGAATATTGTCATGGCCAGTGGCCTTGTTAGGTTGCAGGTGTTTTGAGCACCTCATCAGTTGTTACCATTACCAGTTTAAAATGGTCTTTTGCATACACCTACAGTAGGTTTTTGTAGAAAGTTTTGATGTGCTCTACACCAGTTGTTCCCAAAGTGGGGTCCCGGGACCCCCAGGGGTCCTTGAGGGAGTTCCAGGGGGTCCCCCAGCTAAACGGACGTTTGGTTTCATTTGTACACTCTCAGAGTTAAATTAACATAGATTTTACAATATAATAATTTGGGGTTTCAGAGATAGAAATGCCATTAAATGGGAGTCCGTAGCCTGTTGCATATCAAACTGGGGGTCCTTGAAATGAAAATGGTTGAAAATCACTTCTAGAGTCGTAAAAATCTTCTCATATGGGGGTCCCTGGCATATATTTTCATATGGGGGTCCACGGGCTAATGAGTGTCATTTTGGGTTGAGTGTCGTTCAATTTGATGTTTGTAAACCTGGTTTTCAGTTTCTGACTGCAACATTATTGGTTATTGAGTAGCTTCCAAAGCTTTGCAGTTTTGCAATTTTTTTAGGTTACCCAGCTGAGCTTGGAGATCACTGTCGAGGCATTTGGCGAGGTTTGACTCGAGCATTTTTTGTCTGGGTTTCATTGCAGTCAGTATGTCCGAATGCATACATTGCTCCGAGTGTGTTTTGACCCTGATGGTTCTCAAGGGAGCCATGTTGTTTAGTACTGATGTAAATTTGG
The DNA here is from genome assembly GCF_963924005.1 of Protomyctophum bolini. Lineage (NCBI taxonomy): Eukaryota > Metazoa > Chordata > Actinopteri > Myctophiformes > Myctophidae > Protomyctophum > Protomyctophum bolini. The sequence continues at coordinate 9,614,972 of NC_137864.1, read as the reverse complement.
TTTTGAAGCCAAGCAAGCCATGTTTCTTCGAGAGCTCATTGGACCAATCCAGACTCTCCAGTTCTTGTTGGTAAAGCCCTGTTTGACTCTGAGGAAGAAGACATTTGAAACAATAAAACACATGAAGAGTGCAGACCAGTCGAGTGCCCCAGTATATTTTTTGGGGTAGTCTCTCCTGAAGTGCCCAAGATGCTGGTATCTCTGTTTGCTCAAGCACACTTCAAATGAACATATAACTTCCATATAATGGACACAGGAGAGATACAGTATCACATGGAATGGAACTGAATTTTTGATTGTGATTTAGTTTTCAGTCTCTAATACAAGGCCACCGTGTAGCAGCATTTCATGCTGGGAGTGAAATCTACTCACTAATGTTGGGTTGGGCTCGGGAGACAGGGTGGCCCACCTTGTCCAAAGCACATTAATAGGCTTACCGCACCTAATCCAAGGCAGTGTGCTGTCACATGGGGAGTCTGCTGACCTTACTTTATTTTATTTATTTATTTATTGCAGGGCAGTTTGCTCTCTTAGTGCTTTTGTGCTCCAACGCTACACTTTTCCTGTGGAGAAGAAATATCCCCTTTATTATTCCCATTTCTTACAGTCACTTTATACATACACAATATACTTTGTATATTGTAGTCTAGAACTGATGCCTCTGTAGTTTACTAAACATGAGAGAAAATGCTCACCATTTGAGAAAATAAACCTTAAATCTTGATCGTTGTTAATGTGCAATATGCATTATTCACTTCAAGGGACACGGAAAGCCCTTAACCCAGAAAGCATAGGGTATGTATTATTATATACAGTAAGAATGAAGCAAAGATACAGTTATGGTAACTACAGAATAAGTAGTGGCACTAGTAGAAATAGGGTAACAATGTAATATAAAAGACAGTATAAAGATGACTGGCCTTCTGCACCTGGTCTGGTCAGGTGTGCAAAGACCAGGTGTGCGTAGACCACCAGAAGGTGGAAATAAAGGCATAGCTATCGTAAGCATTCTATCACCAATACAAACTGCATGTAAATAGACTTAAAGACATAGATTGACCTGGCCACCTGATTATGCAAGCTATATTATAAATGTGATTTGTAATAATTGTAAATGTATTGCAAACTATTACTCATTCTGAGCTATAGTCACTAAATGTTTTTGCTCTTTTTCCTCACAGTTCCACACAGTTTGACACCTGGGAGCTCAGCTCCCTAGTTGTACAAAGAAAGTTGGGGTTCGTTGGTGCCTCGCTCAAGTGAGTTGGGAGAGGGGTGATTGATTGATTTATGATTTATGAATGTATTAACAGATTTACAGTACATTTCAAGCACAACTCAATACTAATCTGTTAACTGTGGACAGGGCCCACGATGTTCAATTCATCATGTCAATTAGAGACAAAAACATATAGCCAAAAACAGGAAATCATCAGTGTTGTCATTCAGTTCAACATCAGGTGGTTTTGATTGATTGATTGATTTGTTTATTTCTGACACAGTTAAAATACAAAGAAATACTAATTCCCTTAAAATAAGAAATGTGAAAATATGAAAACAAATGCATGTTGTACTCTAGGAGTTCTTGAAAAGGGCTATGATAGAATGAAGTTTAAAACCCCTTATTGTTCATTGGTTAACAGGGACCACCAGTGTATGCCAAGAAAGACCGGAGGGGATGTGCTGACAGAACATCCGGACAGTTCTCTCTCTACCTGGCAAGACCACATCATAAATGTAAGCACACAATCCATTGTTACACACACCTGACCATTTTCCAAAGCATACTGTAGTTTTTAATATATATGGATATACCTGTATCAATGTGAGAGAGAGGACGAGAGTATGGTGCGGCGGTGTGCAGGGCCACGGAGAGACAGAGAGAAGGCAGGAGAAATGTTTGATAGAATGTAAACGTTGTTTGTTTTAAGTCTTTAGTCTTTACCAGATTTTAGTGTGCTTGTGTGTGTGTGTGTCGGGTTGTTTTCTCGTCACTATGGAGCGGACAGCAGCATGCTGCCGCACTGCAGAAGCAAGTCCAGTCTGGGTGAAATTCGCATCGGAAAGTTTATACAACGGGGCGCGAGCCCGGCCCTGTCCGTTGGTCCGTTGGCTTGCAGGGCTCTAAGACAGAAGTATGCCCTTTTGGTCAAAACCATGGAGAGCTCCCTATAGATTACGAGTTACGAAGCATTCTTTCTGAGCCGTAAACAATGAAGTGAACGGCAGCGCGCACCCGACTTTTTATTTTTTTGTTTGATGTGCTATGACGTGTGTACACGTCCACTGGAACCAACGGTTGGATTAGATATGACGTTTGTACACGCCCTACGGTCTGAATGTGTTAAAGGGAAAATTGTCTTTGTTTATGTATGATGGCTGTTTCATGTACTGTATGATAGCTGTTTTCAATGCTCCTCACGTCTCATGGACAGCGGGGTCTGTGTAGCTATCCACAGGACGCGGGGTGGGGGGGTGGGGGGTGTGGGGGTGTGGTACTCCTTCAGCTGTCTGTTGGCCCTCAGGTAGAGCTGGAGGTCAAGGAGGGTATACCCAACCCCACCCCTACCTCCATGGCTGTCTTCACCTACCTATACCTCTCCACTGCTGCCCCCCATAATAATCCCCTCCTCAGCTCCCCAACTGAGTATACTGTACAAGCATTGTAACTGTTGTTGGTGCATGTGGGGGGAGAAACTCCCATGTGTGATGTTGTGCTGTAAATCTTAGCCTTTGAGTTATTTTCGTCATCCGGTGCAAAAGATTACCTAATCGGATTGTGCTGTGAAGTCGCGGTAATCGGCTGCAAAGATGTGATTTAGAATCAGTTGACCAATGAAACTTGAGTCAGCAAAGTACAATAAATGTACAATATCGTGTGTTGTCTTGATGGACCATTATTTCCTTCATTTGGTAGTACATTAAGATAATACTTTGTTGGGTAGGAGATGGTCACATCCCATCTGAAGATGTTGGTGATGAACCATTAACATAGACTATAGAGGACATTGAATGACAGTAATTCTCTTTTTTTCAAAAACAGCATTGAATATCCACAATTCAAATTTAATGATGATAAAAGTTTTAAAAAATCACACCCGTGTGAAGTGAGGGGCGCTCTCATCATCGTATACATCATCCATTAAAACAAAAATACGAAAATAAATATCAATAAATTAACATTATTTATTAATTAATTACTACAGTCTTATGTTTGCTGTTCTTCAATAACCTCTTAGACGGCATCCTCTTTGCCTTTCTTTTCTTAGATAATTCTAACTTCTCCATTGTCCTACCTATTGTTATCAAAGTTTCATCCCTGATATTCCCTTCTGCATGTAAATTCTAGACTTTTCCTATCAAGAGCTATCTTTTGTGTCTCATCCTGTTTTGCCAGGTTCTCTGTCTCTCTGCATTCCTTTTTCGGCAAAGTAGAGTTTTGTCTTGATATCGCTCCCATCCCCTCTTTGATTTCATCCACCCTACTTTTCTTTGCTTAGCCAACTGAATCTTCTTGTCCATTCTCTCTCTGTCTGCTTGATTCGCTCTGCTTGTCTCTCCCCGTTTGTCGTGTTTTCCACTACACAGCATCCCGGTGCACTTATGATATAAAGATCCACCTTCTGTAACCCCACTTTATTCTCACCAAGAGAAATGAGAGATCCAAAATATGTAACTTATCAGTGTTTGTGTCATCATGTCTATTTGCTCTAATTGTCTATTGCTTCATTGTCAATGGCATTTAATATTCATATTAGGACGAAATAGAAGATTAGCCTCAGATGACGTAAAATCTCCATTCATTGTCAATGGGATTTAATGTTTGTGTTGTTAGCATGTAGCCGATTTGCTCAGACAGGGTCTACACTATAGCTGTATTTGATCTATTTGTCTATTGCTGCATTGCTATATTTGCTCTAATACTCTTGCTTCATTGTCAATCGCATTTTATATTCACATTATGACAAAATAGCCGATTTGCTCAGACAAATGGCCTTTTTTGGACAAAAATCTACACTATAGCTGAATATAGGAGGGGCTAGCGCCCCTCAAAAATGTGAAAATTGATAATATTCTTCAGATTTTAGATGGGGATATTTTTGCAATTCACTGTATGCCAAGTAGACCTATAGTGCTTAAGCCATTAACAGCACCACGCTGAGATACATTCCTCTGCCGCTGTTGACCTGTAATGTGTATGACCTCAAGAGAAGTTTAGTTTGATGACTTCCATACTTCCTCCACTGTTCTTCCGTTTCCAACGGAGGTTGGAGTTGCGAGAGGCCAGGCTTTGTCTTGGGACCACAGTGAGAGTGGGTGTGTGTAGTGTGTTTGTGTTGGAGCCAGGCAGTGATCTGCTCCGCGAGATAGACAAGGACACAGAAGGACCTGATGTGTACAGTGTTTAATGAACCTCTGGGTACACTGTAGTGGCAGCTTGGGTGGGCTTACTCGCCCCTCGTGTATAACATTGCCCTTATAATACTGTATTGGTGACTCATTAATGTACAGTACACTGCTGCACAAGGTGGTCAGCTCATTTGTACTTTGGCAGGGCAAAACCCAGATTTTACTTACTGTCAATGGTTATATTGTTTTCTGCCTTAAGTTAAATTCCATAACATAAGGAATTGATGTATGATATTTCACTCTCTGAACCACCATAAAATGAAGAAATGGCATAAGGTTTAGTGTGTGTACACCAATTGAAGGGAATAAATTGTTTAAGTATTTCAGCAGCCCAGGAAAGTGTTATTGTATCTCTGTGCAGTGAAATAACATCGAGAAATATAGTTGTTTTTGCGACCGAAGGTCTCACACATTTACTATGAAATCCTGCGTCTCACCACCATATATGGTTCATCATGCCTTGTGACATCATGTGACATCATGATGTCACTATATATATATATATATATACGTGTATATATGGCCATCTCCATATATTAGATCACGACACTGACCTCATCTAACCTTGGATAACCATACATGGAGAAGACTGGATCATCCTAGATCTGCATATATGAAGCCAGCCAGGAACTCTTGTCGATCTGACCTCATCAAACCCTGTACACTCAAGACACACTATATATGGCCAGCACAGAATTCATTCCATATGTTGATTTGACTCCCCCAATGCAAAGCGCCAGCGCTTGCCCAGCAGTCTGCCATCTGCCACCGTCACCCGGGCGGATGCGTGCAAGGTCAAGGTCGCTTCTCGCCCTCAGGGCGTCTTACTGGTACTTTATTGAACTGAATAAAAAAAGATGTTTAATAGCATTACTTTGGGGGCGCCCGCTGGCCAAGTGGTCCAGGGACATGCCACATATAGGCTTTGGCCTGACAGCGCGTTGCGCGTTTGAGTCCCGTTCATGACGACCTTTGCTGCATGTCTCTCCCCCTCTCTCCTTTCAGTCTTCACTTGATTCTATCAATAAAGCCAAAAAATAAAAAATAAAAATAGCATTACTTTGCAGCGTGTGTAGATGATATTGCTACATAATAGATACAGTAGCAGTTCTCAAATATTTTCCTGTCAAGCACCCTCAAATTGCTGCGGACCCCCGTTTGAAATGAGTTTGTGCCAGGTACCTCCACAAGAGATGATTTGTCAGCATTTGTCAACATTGTTGGAAAACATGAATCTACTTTTTGCATAGCTGAAATCAAATGGGCAGTTCCTCATTTCGCTGGGGACCCCCTGGAACACCCCCAAGGACCCCAGGGGATCCCTGGACCCCACTGTTCGAACCAGTGTGAACCCCCCCAAACCAAACAAATGGATATGACACGATGTGTCTGATATTTTGCTTTACTTGATGTTGTTAGCTGGTTAGTGGTTATTAAATTCATTATCTAATGACCATTTTGCTTCCATTCTATCTCTGTAGCATTTCTTGATCAATGGCCTAAAGTTGACTCTTGTGGGGCAGAGCTGAGGTGATGTCATGATGACCACATGCAGGGCAGCCTGTGTGTTCTATGTTGCTAGGGAAGTAAAAAAAAAAATAGACTGCATTTGTTTGAAATGCTGACCTTGCATCTCCCAAATGGGATGAGCTCAGCGATAATCCCACAGATTTTTATTAACCTGATATGAGTGTGGTGTCGCTATTATATCAGAGGAAAGATTTATTTTTTTCTTCCCATGGCACATTGTATTGGAGTTTCCTTCTGCAATTTATTTTTCTATTAGCAGAGCCCTGTGAAGTGTGATTGGGCTGTGAGCTGCTGGTTTGCAGGCAGAGGTGGTGAGTGGACTGGCTGGACCGATAAGGGACCTGTCTCTACTACAGCACACTGACCGTGGCCATGTGAACTCTGATTGAATCTAGATAGGAGGTACTGCACTGACCCTGCATCTCATATCACCAAGACCTCCATTCACACAGCCATGGCCCACCACCTCTTTGGCACCCCCCAAGTAAATGACAGAATGTTATTTACTACTGTTATTTTTCATTATTATTATTTTGTTGCTGTTTTTACTTCTTATACCACTCTGTAAAGTCATCATCATCATCATAACCTTTATTTCAACTCGAGTACAGTTGAGGGGCAGCACCTCGTCTTCAATGTAGCCAAGATAAAGAACAAAATAACTCAACAGGTAGACATTCATATACAGCAATATTACAATTCACAAATCAAAAGACAGAAAATACTCAAAAAACTAAAACGGCTAAACCAAAGTAAATAAATAAAGCAGTTCATTCTTGAACAAAAGTGTTGGAAACCGTTGTTACCCCAAGAAGGAGAGTATCACGTGCTTTACAGACAAACAGTAACACAGACCAGTGCAATTTGGTATCATAAATTAGAAATGAATGAAGATGAATTTTGTAATGTATTGAAAAATACAAAAAGGACATAATATTATGCGTATAGTGTGGCAGCCAACAGGATTATTTTGTTTAAAGTGGGAAATTTGTTATATACTGTAGTTTTTTTTATCTGCCTAAAATATTGTCTACATATACATTCATAAATCCACTTGCTGACTGGCTGTCGTTATTAAGCAAGTTATTTTATAGTCAGTATATGTGACCATACCATTATCAACCTATATACGTTTTCAGGTTTTCATGATTCTTAATCCATTCCAAGCATTAGTTTATCACAAAAAACACTCCTTGGGCTAAAAACGGCCAGAGCCACTTGCCCAAATGTGCTGGTTTTGACCGTTTTTAGCCCAAGGTGTGTTTTTTGTGCAACACTAAAGCTTGGAATGGATTCAGAATAATGAAAACCCCGTAGTTTGACACATCACATGCTACTTAAAGCATAATGACATTTTGACATTTTTGCCTTGTTGCGACTGTAGCTCACAGATTTCTATGAAAACATGCAAAACCCGTCCGTCGCTCTGTCACGCCTCCATATATGGCCGTCAGTCCATCACGCCTCATGACACGCTCCATATATGGTATGAAGATCACGACACACGACCTAATCAAACCCTGGATAGCCATACATGGAGAAGACTGGATCATCACCTAGATCTGCATAATATGCAGATCTAGGTGCCGGCCTGCAACTCTACATCGGACCTCAAACCTTTAGATCTCCATAAAAGGAGGTGACCTGTTCTGACATTGCATATGTTGATCCCTCCCCACCCGTCCTTCCTCTTCGATGTCTCCTTTTGACTGATACCTGTCCATTCATTCAAACTCTAGACGGGCCCGCCCCAAAGTTATGTATACGTGCAGTCGTGCAGCCACGCCCAGCAGCGGGTGAAAACTAGAGTTCTCAACAGGCCGAAAAGTAAGGCCCGGTCCTACCTCGGCCCTCATCAAACCCTGTACACTCAAGACACTGCCCCCACTGCCACGCTTATTAGATCTTCATATATGGAGCTGACCTGTTCTGACATTCCATATATGGCCAGACCTCATCAAACCCTGTACACTCAAGACACTGCCCCTGCTGCCACCCTTAGATCTCCAGATATGGAGCTGACCTGTTCTGACATGTTGATCTGACCTCATCAAACCCTGTACAATACACGCTCCATATATGGCCAGTACAGAATTAATTCCATATGTTGATCTGACCCCCATGCCAAAGCACTCTTACTGGTATAGGTTGTTAATGGTATGGTCACATATAACCCCTATAATTGCAATGGGTCTGGTCCACAAGATTCGAAACACCACCAAGATACCAATGTAGCTGTCTAAATACTTACTTAATGTCAACGAAGTCCACACCCACAATACCAGAGGGAGTTAAGCTAACCATGTGCAACCCAGATTCGGCACAAACAAGGGACTAAATCAATTTCGCTCCTATGAGCATTTGGGCCCAATGCATCAATGCATTGGACCCAAAACATAGGACCCAAAAAATTGAAAGACCATCTTTATGATATTCTATCTTCTATATAAAGTTCATTGCAGCGGTATCTGCGGTGGGTCGACAGGCTATGCCCCAATATGGACATGCCTGAGTCGGACATCAGCTCAAATTGGCATTGTGAGGCAATGCTTGTAATGGCCAAACAAGGACATTCATTTCCAAGATGTGAGCAAGCATATTATGCTCAAATATGGCCATGCCTGATGTCAGCGCAAACCAGCATCGTTGGCAAAGCTTTCTGTTGTGAATGTCAAATGCCCATATATTGAGATCCCGACAACATGGGAGAGAGTGATAGGGAGACGGGCTATGGGAGGGAGAGGAATAGGGAGACCGAGGGGCTAAGAGAGGGATAGGGGGAGAGGGAGGATTCCGGGGGCGGGGCTGAGGCACAAATCGGGACAGGATTGCCGTGGCATTTGGAAGCACGCGGGAGTGAGGGATAAGGAGAGGGAGGGTGAGAGCCTATTTCACCAACACAATAACTTAGTCATTGCTGGGTAACCGAACCGCTGATCTGCAGCCCAATAACCCTGGCAATGCCAGGCAAGCTGAAATCACGGTGCTAAGCTTGTAATTAATAAGACTGAAAATTAAGAAAGGCCACAACTAGAGTTGTGTATTAGTTGGGTTGTGCGTGGCGTGTTTCAAGTTTGTTTTGGTCTTTGCAGTAGCCTACCCTCCGGTGGTCAAATCAGCAGCCTCATTATAGTAGTTGGTATACGGTAAAAGCACTTGCTTTCCGCAGCTCCACTAAAATGTGTCCCTGTTAAGCAGTGTCCTGTCAGAGATTAAGTATAGTATTTCAGGTCATAGCCTATGGCTTTGATTTCCTCTCTGCTTTGATTTCCTCCGCAAAGTGTTATGTATGGTTAACTGACAACACACTTCCAGAATGTATTGATGCCCGCAATGAAACAGAAGGCTTTCTGGAGGGTGTGAATGAAGGCATAACCTGAGGCTGTCTTCTCCACAACCACGCACTCTATTCCCCTTTTTACCATAATACAGATTAGCCTACTGCCCCCTCCCTCAACCCAGAGCAGCTGTGGATCAATATTGGGACATCTGTTCAATATGGGTCTATAACCTTACCTGATCTTAGACCATTCATGTACTCCTTTTATAATAAAATAATGGCATGTGCTTGGAAAAGTGGATTGACATTTTCACATCAGCTGTTTTGGCCGATAACAAAATAAAAACCATGTGTATTGTTTAGGGCCTGTTGGGAACTTGCTGTGTATTTCATCGATTATTTCATAATCTATGAAACATTTTGATGCAGGTTTGTGTCATTGTACTCAATTACGCAATTACGCAATTAATATGTCTACAAATTATCATCTTATCCATCCATCCACTGTCTACCACTTATGCAGAGTCAAGTGGTGGAAGTGAAAGTTGTTCTAGCAGAGAATTCAGACTGAATTGAATTTATATCAGCCTTATAGGGTTAGCAAAAGACAATATTCATGTTCTACATGGTAATTTTTCCAAGTAAGTATTTGTTCTCTTATTAATGTATGTATTAATACATTAATGTATTAATGTATTTTGTATTGCGCCGGTTAGTTCTCTCCCTGAGGCTCTGAGCAAATGAAACCTATTGGAGGGAACTAGTACAATAACCCTTGCCTGCAGAGGCCAGGCCATATACTTTAATGATACCGATACTTATACCAGCTATTTTACAGCTAAAAGTACATCAGGCACCTGAAAATACTTACGTTTTATTACTTTCTTGACTTAAATATTACTCAAGTAGTAGTAGTCAGGTTACTTAGTAAATTACAAACCTATCTCTTATGGCAAGGACTTCCATATGAATGCATCATACCAACCCCAACGCTTTCTCAAAGATTTACCTACGAGAGAAAAGGCAATCAAAGCAAACTTAAATAGAATCTCCTCCTGATTGTTCCATAACAGAATAGGCAACTCTGTATTTCTTCCCTTTCCAAAAGTAGTTCTTCTAAAAAATATATTTACTGCAAGTGAAAGTAGAATGACTTCTACCCTTGCTTTTTCTTTTTTCTTTTTTTTTTGGAGCATGCTTTGTCAGACTGACCTCATGGCACACACAGAGGAAGTTGCAGTGAAGAAGATTAGTCTACAGGGGGCAGTGCCAAGCCTTATCCTCTCCCTCTTCTTCTTCAAGCTTTTAATCATTCTTCTGGCATAATAAGAGAAACATTTATAGTCATATCCCAATAATAAAAGAGGTGTCTCATTGTCCTTTTTTCATTCAACACATTGTCACAACCCAGAGCCCTAATCCTGCAAACTGACGGACAGTTGCATCCTGGGAAAAGAGGCGCACGCCATTGTCTGAGTGAGTCAAATCTGTTAAGCCCCAATTCCTCTGTAGGCATTTGCATATTCGGAAGTATTTCTTTACTAAAGGGCCAAATCCTCCTTGTGTGTGATGTGAGGCATTTTTAGTATCATTTGTGAAGTATCTACATGCACTATTAGCGCAGCATAATACCTCCATATAATATGGCAGCATAATCTGGCAGATAAGATGGGGTTTTCTAAAGTGTAGCATTACGCCGGGATGAAACGTCGCAATTTCAGGCACATTCAAAGGGGCTCAAATGTCATCAGAAATGTCAAGTGCCTCTGCAGTGACGGGATACCGGAATGCTTTTTCTTTTTTATTATCGTTTTTCATCCCTGCCACCATTCCTCGAGTGTACCAACCTGCTGAAAGGTCTGGCTGTAGACTTAGTGGCCCCTCTGTAATGTAATGTGGCTGGTCCTATGATAAAGCACTGCTACCTCTGACACATTTTGCACTGTAAAAATCCTTAGTGAACAAATGGAATCACGGGTCCATTTGGTTCCATTTGTACATCAACATTGGTGATTTTTCTGTGTGGCCTCTCGCTCCCTACATCTCTCCCTCCTTCCCACTCTCTTTCCTGATTATAGCAGAATGGATGACTTTCCCAAATTTCAATAGAGTTTGTCTGTTTGTTATCTGTGCCTTGGCTTTGAGCGGGATGGTGTATATGGCTGTGTCTGGCATTCACACACCACTGCGGGCCTTCTCTAGATATTAGTGCAGCGCTCTGAAGTCCCTTCTGCAAAGGCGATGATAAGATTGTTGAATTCAGGTGGCGGGCTGCAACATGATGGTGAATAGAGTAATGGAGGTGTGTGCTGTATAAATGTGGAACTATGACGACCCTCAGAGTGAGCCTACCGTCTGTCATTCTATCTGCAGAGCACATGTATACAGTATGAACGCATTGTGGGCTCCGGTTTCAAAATCACCCTTTGTTCGGAGTGATGTTGTGCGGTGTTGCAGCACCACTTCTTCTCTGGTGCGTGCGCGTTCCAGTGTGAAACACACACACACACGCATGCAGCCACGCACGCACGCACGCATGCATGGCACGCACTCACACGCACACAGATGGAGGAATTTGAGGGAGCCACCCTGCATCTGTGTTCTGTGGCTGGTGTTTGCCTATTTGTTTTGTTCTTCCACACACTGTGGATCCAAGCGTCGATTTCCACCGGCGAGGGACACATGAAAAGAGCCATGGCACGCACAGAAAACAAGCCCTCAGAGACGGGGAGGATGAAATGAAAACACAAGGAAAAAGAAACGTAGACCCAGGAATAAGCTGCGATTAAACCACAAACAATGAAGCAGGCGGAGATGAGAAGAAGGAGAGAAAAACACACACACAACAATGCAAGCAAATAGAACGGGCAAACAAGAAACGCGTGGAGAAAAGAAATCTTGGCAACGACAAATCACCCACGACTGCCAATTAATGGAGCATCGTTTTTATAAAAAGGGAGCCTGGAGTTCTGTTGAAAATGGAAACAATCAAAACGCATCACTGTAGATCACCAATGGGTAACAAGAACACTCGGCGGATTTACCCTTTTTGCCGACTTCTCAAGACAAGTCGGCAAACCGTGGAGAATATTCGGCAGACTCTTAAGAAGATTCGCCGCGCGACGACTCTTCTTCAGATTCTGCCGAATATTCTCCACGTTTCGGGGCACTTTCAGCAGCTGCAAGTTTCTGAATGTTAGCTACTGCCAGCTACTGTGCTAACGATGCTAAAGCAACACAACCAAAACAAACCCAAACACTGATGATATGCATTTCAAACTGGGGTTACTGGATTGCGTTACATAACGTAACTACTATTTGCAGTAACCTAACGCTTTACATTTCCCCATTCCATAACGGCGCTATAGTTATTGTGCGAGCGTTGCCCGCGTTATGTGATCAGTGAAAAAAGTCTGGCCATGCAGCTCCGTGAGTCTATCATACAGGCGTCTCTGTGCTGCTGAAGTGAAGGGGCAAATAAAGTTGTGAATCGATATAATTCAACTAAACTGCGGGAGAAACACAGATGTACAAGCCCAACGTGCCGTGCATTGCGGCGGGTAGATAACTTGTAGATCTTCCAGCGCAGGAAGGGCGCATGCTTATGAGTGACGCTCTTTAACTATGCATTCAGCCAGCCAGTGACAGACTCACAAGAGTAACACAGAAGTTGACAGAACACACACGCACTGCAGCAGACGGAATGCACAGGCAGATCCGACAAAACTTTGCACACATCTGTGCTTTGCCTTTCATCCACGCTTCCATAGCCTTTTAAATCTTATTTCCCATCCACGGGCACAAGCAACGTGATATCAGCAGCTTCCACCCGATCTGTGGTGTTGTTGTGTTGACGAGGGAAGCTACTAGCTAGCATGGGAGCTAACGTTAGTTTCATATGTACTTTGCATCCGTTCCCCAACCCCTCACACTCGCTGGTGCGTTACACGGGCAGACACAAAGACGAATGGGAATATCATTTCTATCTATAAGGACAAAGAGCAAAAATTGCTCTTTTGCAATGTGAAAGAAATGCCACCGAATTCTTAATTATTTTCCTTCTCTATATGGGCACACTTGTGAAAGCTGAATGCTTTTGCATGCTTTTATTGATCTGCTGTCTGATCAGCGTGCATGATCATCATGTAGTAGCTAGATGCGCGCTCCAGTGCCGAGATTTCTTCCCGTTTCGCCGACTCTTCGTCACTTTCCGTCCGAGTTCTCAGACAGAACTCGGACCGGAAAGTGACGAAGAGTCGGCGAAAGGGGAAGAAATCTCGGCAAAGATGAAGAAGAGTCGGCGACCCGAGTTCTCCAGTATTCCACCAATGCACATGAAATATGCTGTTGGAGATGGAGAATGCAGTTGCATCAGCATTATTTAGTGTTTAGAGGCCCAATCCGGGATATGTTTTGAACTTATACATTGGGTTTATTCACATTCTTGAAAAAGTTGATTTGTAGATGGGAAATATGCTATTTGGAAATGTCTCACCCCATCATGAACCAAAAACATAGGAGTCGACAGGACTGATTTACTCAAATGTTGACTTTGACCAACGTAAAAGATTTTAACAGTCCCAAAAATGAAACGGCAAATGGTAATTGTGTGTGTGTGTGTGTGTGTGTGTGTGTGTGTGTGTGTGTGCGTGCGTGCAGTGCCCTAGCTGATCAAAGACCATCCTAGACCTAGAGAATAAAAACATGTCCATTATTATCGTAGATTTATGGTGGCTACCCATTTGTTTCTGTTTCACTGACCAGATATTTAACCATAACATGCAACAAAAGGAACTCTTATATACTGTATCGTTGCTGTTGGGAGCTAGGAAACCAACTACTTCCGACAAAACCTCTTAACTCCATTGGACCCTCAAACTGTCTGCTAAGGCAACTCCACCACCTCTCCCAGTCTCATAGAAGTTATTGACAATATATTAAAGTCACAACACCAGCTTTGATGAGGCAGTATTGCATTTTTCCTTCGCAACAGCAGAGATATATTTAAATTTGTATTGTAACCGCATTTGTCTTTGACTTGATTTTATTCTCCAGCAGTGTTTCACAGTCCTCCCGAGTCCCTACTGTCTGTTCCATTCTTTTGGCCAAAATTGATCTGTCTTTGCAACCAGCAGCAAACTTCATTGCTGTTCAAAGCTCTTTATTTTGAAGCGTAGTGGTGCTGTTACAATTCACTGGATCCCTGACATCCTGGCACAAGCTGTCTTATGACAGCTGAGAGCTTTCTAACTATCTGTGTGTGCAGGCAGTCGACTGACTGTTCTTAATTAGTACTTTGTCTCTGGATAGAAGTGACCTCTTCTCCTTTGCACTCTGGATGATGAGGTTCCATTCGCTTTACATGGTCGGTGGTGTGCCTTTACACTTCATTCAGTATAATGACTGTGTGTCTTTTCTGTAAAATGGGCATTTCTTTCTGAAGCCCAAGTGGACATTTCTCTGTTCTCAAATATATTCTCAAGGCCTTGAGCATGAAATGATGCCGAGTGACACGCATCGAAGAACTATGACAAGTGTCCTTATACCCGACCGCCTCCTCCTCCCAGTGACTGCCATGGTTCCCCTAGCGTGTCTGTCTGGAGACTGGCTACTACAACCACCTCCATTTGGGGAATCAGAGATGACCTTTGCATGAATAAAGTCAAAGAGGATTATGGGGGAAGAGACGTTCCCAATGTCGGCCATGGGGGAGAGGCAGATGCGACCTCCTTTGAACGTGGCTTGAGTGTTGATGCATCTGTCACCTTAAAGGCTGTGTGTGCGAGCTCTGTGTATACGTGGATTATGATGAGTTTGCAAAAGCAAAAGAAGCTCATATTTAAATTAGAGGAATTTGTTTCAGATATGCCATACTGATGCTATTGCTTTCGGTTATTATCCTCCTGTCGTTCCTCCATTTCACTGGAGGTGATAATATCACCAGGTAATATCCTTATCTGATTTATTTGCCACTCCTATCTAATCCATAGGTTACAAGATGTACAAACACGGGATGTATTTGGTTAAGTAAAAGATCTGTCCATCATGCTGCAGGGATTATACCAATTGAGCTTAGCTACCTTTCTTTACCGCACAGTAAACTGAATGCAAACTGAAGGCTGTGTTAGATTCTGATCTCGCTAGCAGGATATTTACAATGGGATCTCCGATTTCCTGCTATAAGGGGCAGTATATTGATGAAATCTTTTGACTATTTTCAGAATTAATTCAGAAACTCACATGTATTAGTATACATTGTCAATGTCTTTTTTATTCACCAAATGAAGGCATTGTGTTCACTTGTGTAATTGCAATGATTTAATGTCCTACTGGTATGCGTTTGGGCATGTTGATTTGTTGTTAGATCAGACTATCACATACCGGTGTATTGTGTATTATCCTATAGCTTATTCCTAAATGGACATCATTTATTAATATATGGGTCTGTACTCTGTAACTCCAAGAATGTACATCCTTAACAGGATACAACATACAGGATTTCAAAGTGTAGATTAGGGTCCCAGAGGTAAACATCATATGAAATGGTGGCCAACCACATGTCAAACTGGGGGTACTTGAAATGAAAAATCTTGAGAAACACTGGTTTTAGTATACAACCGAATAATGTTGGCACCTGTACATACTATAGTGGGCCCCCCTCCTATAGACGTCAGTACCTGAAGACAGCCAGAAGTCAAGTCGTCCCTAACAGAGTCAAAGGTTGGGCTGCTGCTAATCCATGTAACACAAGGAGAATAATCCCCAGGGCTGCGGCCTGACTGTTCAACTGTTCTCTTTCCCCCTTTTGTTTTTCTGGTAAATGATCTTGGAAAAGTTCAATGATGGCCCCTAGTCTGTGGACTAACCGTTGGTCGCAGGAATAGAATCACACTCACCACAAAACAATTGTTACATTTTTCTAAGTTTATATCGACTCAAGATCTTTTTTTCCCTGCGGCCAAACCTGTGGTTCAGAAAGAAAGGGGGGAAAAAGCCACAAACCACTTGAAAGGAATCATTTTTTTCCTCCAAACTTCTACTTTTCACCTGGTTATAATTCCCAGAATTCTCAGGCTCCAACAATGAAAGATTCCTTCAACACGGTTTGGGTCCCTCCTTGTCCAAATGCAAAAAGGCAGGGCATGTCTGCTGGATGTGGGAGTTCATGTCAATCAACAGATTCTATTCTTTTGAATCTACTTGTTGACTTCAGTGTCTGTCTGTCTGTCTGAGAAGCTAACTCTGTAGCCATTTTGTTTTCAGTATGGAAATGTAGTGGAAGAATCACATAAAGAAGTGTGTGTGTGTGTGTGTGTGTGTGTGTGTGTGTGTGTGTGTGTGTGTGTGTGTGTGTGTGTGTGTGTGTGTGTGTGTGTGTGTGTGTGTGTGTGTGTGTGTGTGTGTGTGTGTGTGTGTGTGTGTGTGTGTGTGTGTGTGTGTGTGTGTGTGTGTGTGTGTACAGTTGAGTATGTGCGTGCATCCGTGTGCAATGCATGTGTATAGTGGTGACTATTTGGCTAACATGTTAAGTGCTTACAGATCTCCCCAATACCCATGCACATAAGCACAGAACCAACTTACAAAGCCCTGTGTAAGCTTCCTTTTTATTGCGCTCTTAGTTTCATCTGTAGGGGATTACAGTAGGCTACAGCCTTTTTCTTCTCTACTCGCCGCAAAAGAGGAGGGACATACAAAATGGCGGAAAAAGGAAAACAAATTGTAGCGTAATCTCTTGAGAGAAAGGGATGGCTGCGCGAGGGAGTCCCCCAGACCCTCCATCTTTTTTTGCCAGAAAATCCCATAATCCTTCATGTTTGATGTCTCAAAGCTAATGGCGTTTATTGGGATAGCCCAAAAGGCGCTTTGTCCGCGGCGTGGTCGCCGTTGAGGTTTTGAATGACATTGCGGGGAGAGAGCGGGTAACTTTAGCTTAATCTGGGCTTATCCAGCCCTGATGCACACACAGGTGTGTGGCCCTTAAGCCCAGGGGGAGGCCGGCCTCGTCTCTGCAACCCACCCCAAAGATCAGTCCAGCTCCTCGGCCCCGGAGACGGCCAGAGGAATACACACCACACCTTTTAACCCAAGAGGGTTTAGCCTCGTCATGAACTGAACTGGGCTATTATCACGTTTTAATTAAATTACTGCCCTCCATCTCTCTTGTGTGCTCAATAAGATATGGACCGACCTTTTCCCTCTTGAGTCAGTTTTTCATCTCGCCGTTGGTTGAGGAAGCCAGTCATGAGGGTTGAGTTGCATATATCCTCTCAACTTGAGGATTTTTGTTTCGTTCATCATGGAGAGGCGGGTGCTGACCTGGACTCTTTTCAAACGAGACCCCAGATACATACTCTTTTGGACATGAATGTCTTCATTGGACAGTATTTCATGAACAGGGGTCATCGCCATGTTGGCTGGTGGTGGACAACAAAGGTTTTGCCACGGACATACAAAATGAGCGGAAACACATGAAGAGCTATATGACCATAACAGGTCTAACTCTGAGAGTGTTAAAATGGTTCCTTTTGTACACTTACTTTGGATTCTCAGATTATGGGAGTCCTTGCAAATAAAACATTTGAGAATCACTAGTACTTGTGGACTCAAGAGTGCCATAGTGTCATAGTAAATCAGTGTTGTACGTATTCTGAAGAAAACCTGGAGACCTGTAAGAAAGAAAATCAAGACCAAGTCTTTGCCACAGATTTTGTCCGTGTACAGACATATTGACGACCCCTGCTCATGAATTATCCAATGCACGTTGACTAAAACATTTTTTAACATTTTATTATTTTCATCATTCTAGATTCTAGAAATTCACTACAGCCACTGTGAATGACATTGCTTCCTTGAGCTGGGTCTGTGTGTGTGGACGATATGTACCACAATGCATTCTGTCTGTCTGTGTGTGTGTGTGTGTGTGTGTGTGTGTGTGTGTGTGTGTGTGTGTGTGTGTGTGTGTGTGTGTGCGTGTGCGTGTGTGTGTGTGCGTGTGTGTGTGTGCGTGCGTGTGTGTGTGTGTGTGTGTGTGTGTGTGTGTGTCCAAGAGTGCTGACTCTGTTATTGGATTTGGAAGCCACTCCTTCAATAAAAAGAATGAATTTCCCATAATTCAATAGCAGAAATCAAGGCCACCAGTCCAGTGATCCATAAACACTACAGTGATGAGGTCATCTTCCTCTCGTACAGGCACACGATGCAATGCCACAATCAGCTTAAGTGTGTCTAGAGTATTAGCCTAAGTAAACAGATGAAATGGAAACATATATTTAATTTTCAAATTCATATGCGTTCAACTAATATATCTGTGAATATCTAAGGGCATTATGGTGGTCAAAAGTTGTCTTTTGTGTTGACGTGTAGGTAGATTAAACACATGAACCCCTATCCCTATTCTAGGAACGTCATAACAGACAAACATTAGCCCAAACTAGGCGAATATTCTTGTGAAAGTAGCAGATCTACAAGCTTGCAAGTTGTCACGATGAGTTCTGAGCTTGTAGATTTGATATTTTTGGTGATGAGACTTGGTGTAGTGGGAAAAAGGAGGCCAAGTGCAGACCCCTGGGGGACCCCACCCCAGTCAATGAAGTACAGTATATTTAGGATTGTATATGTCGTTTTAGATTTTTTTGCATTGCCTATTCAAAAATAGCAGATGGACAAGCTCACAACACGTCATTTCGTGCCACGCTGCGAGCTTGTACATCTGCTATTGTGAGAACTACTAGAAAGTGTGAGAACTAGTGATTTGGAAGGCATTTGTTGAATGGGCCTTAGGTCTTAATGGGTTAAGTGGTTAATCCTGCAAGAGGATCAAGCCACACTATACGATGCAGTTGACTGTTGCCATACAAAGTAGGTTACCGTGTCACATTATATTCATAATGTTGTATACCGTGTGTACTGTAGATATTGTGTCAATATATTTTTCAGGAAGGATTAATGAACACTGTAGAATAGACCTCCCTTTCTCTCTCTCGCTCGCTCTTGAAATGTGTACATTCCAATCCGAATCCAAATACTAAATCACAGAAGTGACAGCGTTTACTATTCAGGGACACAGCCATTGAAACATCAGCGTGCAGGTGCAAGCGGTATAGCATCTATGACAAACAGGGAATTTGTCTTTGTTTCATTTGTAGCTATGTCCAAAGCAATTGCTAGAATCAGCCTTCAAATAACATCTTTTATGCTTTCATTTTCCTCAAGGGGATTCTGCCCCTTTGACCTGGTTTTCTTGCACCCTGTAGTTATACATGCCGTTTACACAAAAGGAGGAATCCTATCTAATTCATATCGAATACAATATGAATGAAGTAACCCTTACCTTAGATCATGGCTTATGGAAAACCATTGTACATGTGTTTGCGTTCCATTCCAAACATCCTGCCTATATCAGGGCTGTTCTAGCTTTCCTTCTATGGCAGTGTAAATAAAATAGTCTTTTGTGCCATAAGCTTAAAGGACGTCGCGGGCGACAGCAGGATGTAAATGGTGCATTTATATTGCGCCTTTAAACAAGGCACTTTTAGAGAGTGTGCATTATATTCACCCATATTCATACACTGATGGCGGAGGAAACCATGCAAGGCACCAATTAACCTGCTCATCGGAAGCAATTAGCATCTTGCTCAAGGACATTCAACACTAACTCTGGGGGATCGAACTGCTCTACCCCTGAGCCACTGCCGCCCCATAGTCTTCCATCAATCAGTAACATCTTACCAACTGTACTTGGCTTTAATTCAACACATGTGACTTGGGACAACCAAAAGGGGGCGTTAGTCTGCAGCTTAACATCTGCTCAAGTCTCATGATATGTACAGCGATGTGCACTGTTTATCAACCTTTATGGGTGGTTTGTTAAACACCTATAGGAATTTGCTCTTCAGCGACTCACTGTATCATATTATAGTAACATGCTCTCACACCGGGAATTACAGTAGCACCTACAGAACAAGACTACTGGAGTTGCTGTGGGCAATTAAGAACCATGTTTGAGAACACATCAATGGTAGATGTTGAGGGATTCAACCCAGCATCCTATTAAGGCCTTCCTCATTTTGACACTGTCACAGTTGTTAGGGTCAAGAGTAGCCTGTTCTGGGACTTGTTATCTTAACAAGGTGCACAGTATGCTTGTTTGATTTTAGCCTTGACCTTGCCATTGAGTTGACACTAACGGTTGCCCGACTTGTGTTTAGGTTACCTGACGGCAAGTGCATTCCGCCTCCATTATATATTATAGGCTATTCATGAAGAACAATGCTACTTTTTTACAACTAGCAGTGAAGTGACTGTGACTGTCGCCACATTGCAGTTATCGATTGGATTTCACATTCATTTGTTCTACAAGTGTTAATTTGACCTATATTATTTTATACTGGACGATTTACTTTTCGGGCAAGTGGGCATGACCTTTGGGCAAGTAGAACATCTGTACTTGCCCGACGGGCAAGTGCCTCTGAGACCTTAGTGTCAACCCCTGCAGATTTAACATGCTAGTCTAGTTTAAAAAATTACACAAATGGAATTATACCACATAGCAGCAATGTTAATGAAGTTTTCTTTTATTAGTTTTTATTTATCTTTTGTTTTTGGTGACAGTTCAATATATTATAAAGTTATTATTGAATGAAATGAAATGATACATTTGAATGATAAATTAATGAAAGATAAAGCTGATAAAGCTATTACTAGATCATATACCTGTATGTAGCATGGGAAATTATGTGACCAAGAGGAAGCATATTAAGGAGAACAGAATTTGACCAAGAATTTACCCCTGGGGCACTCCACACATTTTCTTGAGTAGTTGTGAAACATAATAACCTATATGGCAACCACAGATGTACCGTTTGACACGTAGGATGATAGGATGCAAACCAAACATGGGAAGTCCCAGAAATATACACACCCACCGTCTAAGAACATCCACAACGATTCCAAGATCAATAGTATCAAATGTAGCACTGAGGCATCAGACTATAGATCACTCACCACCATCTGCTCTATGGTGATCCTGACAGCAGCTTTAGTTGAGTGATGTTGACGAAAAACAAGTGGAATTGATCAATTATAATAATAATAATAATAATAATAATATAATATTATTTTCCTCAATCTTAAAAAAGCTGTGGGTATGATCTAGACAGGACGCAATGATGTTTGCACAATGTCTCAAAGATATTTTTGAAGGAACCTGTAACCTGCTCTTTAGAAAATACTCAGATGTGATGTGGCAGATTTTGACAAAATCATATATTTTGTCCTATATCCTATTCAAGACCTGAGGCCGATTCTAAAAAGCCCTTTTGACAGATTCTAACAGTTTTCTGAAAAAAACACGAGTACTATATATAGCTAAAATCTAAAATGACAGATGCTTTCCTGGGTTGAATGGGATATGGAGATTTAGTCAGATTTAAAAACAAGTCTTTTACGGTTTGTAAATATATATTGGCAGAGTATCTTGAACGTTATAAAGGATGACATGCAACAGAAGGTAGCAAGTCTGTCAACGACTTTTTTCCTTCGGTAACAGCCTGTTACCACTGTTTTTTGTTTTGTTTTTAATGGGTTATTTTTAGGCTTTCGCCTTTATTTTATATCTTTTATGGAGGGACAGACAGTAGGCTGACAGGAAATGGGGGAGAGAGATGGGGGAGTGACATGCAGCAAAGGCCGTCGGGATCGGTCGAACCCGCGGCACACTGCCAGACTCGGACCACCGGCCAAGGTGCCTGGACCGCTGAGCCACACGGCCCAGGCCACCACTTCACTGTTTTCGGCTATTAACTGCTTTTGTTGTATATCTTATTGCGTAATTGTTGTTTCTCCTGCTGTGTTGTATAGTACTTTGGTTGACTTTGGTCATTTGAAATATGCTCTACAAATCAAATTTGAGTTGAGTTGTTACTAACAGGACAGTTGATATTCCTGTGAGAAGGAAACCTGGTGAAGCTGAAAATGATGAGCTATTTGGATTCATTTCAGTGGCATGAGACTGATTGCAATAGAGTGGGTCACATAGCTCCGTCTTTTAAGTGCCTGTTTGTGTGTTTAATTTCAAGAGAGTGAAAATGAGCAGGAGCGTAGCTGTTTGTATGGCATAACAAGATTACACTCCAGAATCCTTGCTCCCAGGGAAAGAGCATTACTCTCCTCTATTCTGTGTCTGAGTCTTTACCAGGGCGCAGACAAGATGATGCAACCAGATTCTTACTCACTAATCCACAACTTGATAAGGCTTCAAAGCAACACGCAATTAATAATATCAGACATGAACCACAGCGATGAACCAATGACCTCTTCATTATGAAGTATATGATCTTACAACTCAATTATTACACAGAGCATTTTGAGCTTCAGACTAATAGCTGTTGGGCTCCATGGTTTTTATTATTAAACATAAGAAAATATACCCCCCCCCCCTTAACTCTCCCTGCCAAGGCATTTAAATGTGAAACTAATTGATTATTCATTTGACAGGTGAGACGAGAAGTGCGGTAAACAACGGTGTCACTAGCAGCTGGTTGCATTGTTGAGTGTAATATCAATCTCATATGTTCCTGTATGTTCTCCTGTGGTCTTGGCATAAAGTATTTCTGCTTATTGGTTGACCATGGCTCCTTCCTGTGTACCTGAAGTTCTGTGGTCTGTACAATATGTACAGTCTTTACATATTGATGACAATTTACAAACGGACAATGCTACATTTAGGTTTGTGTGTGTGTGTGTGTGTGTGTGTGTGTGTGTGTGTGTGTGTGTGTGTGTGTGTGTGTGTGTGTGTGTGTGTGTGTGTGTGTGTGTGTGTGTGTGTGTGTGTGTGTGTGTGTGGTACTACATGATGAATTCAAGGATGTCACTGATTGTCTCTGCATTGATATGTAGCCTTGCGTAAATGAACAGTACATGTGATGTGCCTCTGGATCACAGCCACACAGTCAGACCCTGTGTGTCCCAAAAAAGACTGCTAGGGAGTTGCTCCTAATGTGTCATGCTAATTGTGGCCTATTGTAGCAAACCAGACTCCTGCTCAGCTCTCTTTTGATGTGACCATACTAATTTTGATCTCCATCTAGTCCTCTCTCTCCAGCCATGCATGGCCCACTGTTTTCTCCGGGAGCCTTTGATAGCCACGCAGTGGCGTTAATTGTTTTGTACTTTTCTGCAGCCCCTCCTCGTAGGTGGGCTTCATAATCTATACCGACACCAGAGCTCGAGTCCTGTGTAATGTCAAGGCCCCCTGCTCTGAGAAAATTGGTAATTAGGGGACTGACGTTTTGGAGCAAAATACAACCCTGTCTCATATATTGAATGAATAGTTTAACATCATGCTCCAGAAACATTATAAGGAACAGAATCAATCTTGCTCTGCTGGTTGCATCTGCCCTGTCATTTATTTGTAAATTGTTAAATGGGTTCTGAACAGCTTTGTAGGCAGTCAGTGGAATGGGAATTTTCTGTGGGTCCTCAACGGGCCGTTAGCACATCGAAGCGGCAGATCCCCAAGGCTTTTGGCCGGGGCAATTAGTGGCTAGGGAGTCAGGGAGGAAAAGGCATGGCCATGAGAGAGAGGACAGAGGAACGAGTCCAGGTGAGGCTCCTCGTGATCATTGGCATGTTAGAATTAGTTTAATTGGGCTCTGTTTGATTTTCCCCCCCGACGACAGTCTGTCACACTATCACATAGACGGAATGCCCCCCAAACTCAATGGAAGAATGGTGACTCGTCAAGACTGACAGTGACCTCGCTGTCGAGGTGGGGGGTAGGTAAAGGTGGGGGAGTTGAGGGTGGGCTGTGGGTGCAAAGGGCCTTTGAAGTGTCACCCACTCCCCTCTATAGTCTCCTACTTTAAAGAACCACTTTTTTTGTCTTTCTGGAAGAGCGACTCCAAAACAAATTGATACCTGGCTTAAAGTCCGCTCCTCCGTCCCTGTTTTGAAAACCACAAGGCATATTCTAATAACACCACACTGCTGACTTCAATGGGATTAGTACTTTCTCTTAAGTCCATGATATGACATGTACGCCTCCACTTTATCGTTTTATACCAGCCTCCAATGACATGCTCATTCAGTTGATTGGTGTTGTTGCAGAGAGCTCAGTGCTCTTAATTAGAAAGGTTTGTTGCCATAAGTTAATGATAAAAAAGAGTGAAGCAGAGGAGAATGTAGCACAAAACAAAAAATTGTTAGTGTTGTGGTTGCTGGAAATTCCTCCATCTAAAGAGGCCAATTAGACCAGCAGACCTTCATGGTCATCACACGGCGGTCAGGTTCGCGCCCACAAACAAACACACCAAGGACCCTATTATCCTCTTTCCCTCTCAAAAGGCAGTCAAGCAATTTCTCCCTTTGAGTGCATTTTAAAAAGCCAGCTATCGCATATTCAGTCAGTCACCTTCCCTTTCTCTGTCTCTCAGACAGTACTTCTGGTATGTAAAGCACTAGTAGTGGTGCCCCAGTGTAGCAAGAACATGACCAGCAGTGCATAGAGAAGGTATACAATTAAACTGAACCTTCTATAAAAACAGAAAGGCCGTGACCATGTGTTTTAGGATATCAATACTTTTTATTTATATATTTTTTTTCTTTTTTTAACAAACAACTTAGTAGAATTATATCAACTCAATTTAAGCGGGATCGAATGTGCGATCAAAACTAACCTCTCCCCCATGCTACACTGGGTACAATTACAAAGAATTGGCTCCAGTGGTTCTTGAGGCAACTAGTTTAAGGCCAACACCACCCCTTCCACCCCTCCTCCTCTCTGTTGTGGAATCTGCCCTAAATGAAAGCACATAGTTTTCCTGGGGACCTGTATGGGGCCAGGCTGGGCATCGGGGTGTTTCGTGCCGCCCCGTCAGTTGGTGTTCCTGAATTGGTTTGAAGGCAGATCAAAGGGGTTTCTCTGAAGCCACAGCCCCATCAGAGAGGGAGAGGGCTCCCTTTAGCCAAACGGCGTGCGCTGATCAAGCCGTCAAGCGGGGGGCTAGCTACGCGCCCTGGCCAATGCACCACTGTGATAACTACTGGGATGGACATGGGAACATTTTCCTTTTTCACTTTGACCTTTTTCTCTGAGGGTGATGGGTGATGAGTGGGTAGATGCATTGACGTTTTATTCGTCTCCTCCTGCTTGCTGTAGATCTGCTGTTCTTTGTTGCACTCACACGTTTTGTATATATTTTTTGTCATGAGGACGTGTGACTTCACAGTTTCCAGTTTCATTCAGTTATTAGTCATTCGTCATTTTTCTCAAGTTATATTATGCCCTATTTTTTTGCTCATATTTCTTACAATTTGTCTCTTCTTTGGCTATGCAATAGTCTTCAACGTTAAAGCATAATATTTTGATAATACCAGTGAGACGCCTGAGGGCAAGAAGCGTGTGCACTGGCCATATACTGAGCGTGTCTTGAGTGAACAGGGTTTGATGAGGTCAGATCAACATATGGAATGTCAGAACAGGTCAGCTGGAGATCTAAGGGTGGCATCGGGGGCAGTGTCTTGAGTGTACAGGGTTTGATGAGATAGGTCTGGCAGATAGGTCTGGGACTTCATTTTCGGGCCTGTTGAGGTTCTGACATATATCCATATACTAATATTGATGACATCAGGGATCTCCATATATGGGCTTAATTGCGACAGCAGTTCGCATTTACTATGATCCCTGATTTACTAATCCCTGATTATGTCATAGTGATGTCACGAAACCTGGGCAACATATATGGGGGCTTTACCCATGTATGAATATTTTGAGTGACTGACAGACAAAAGACGCACATTTCTTATGATCAGTACTTTATTTGGATTTTTTACAAATACAGAAAACAGAAAAAACAAACACAAGCAACAACAACGACAACAGAATACGTATGCATGGACATTAATTATGAACACAGAAACATAATATTAAACAAGGATAGACAAGATAAACAAATAAAAATACGAATAAATCAAATTAAAAGTTTAAATTATAGTTTACACGACCAAACACGCAGCATCATCAAAAAAACGCAAGATTCTATAGTTAACTGCGACCTTCGGTCGCAACAATGAACAAGCAAATAAGTAAATAAATTACACACATCCGATAACGATAATGAATCAAACAGCCAATCTAAATCTTCATGCGTTGTATTCGGACGCTGGGAGCTTGTACAGTAGATCTGCTATATTTGAAACATTTGAAAACTTTTGAAATGTTTCACCTATAATGACAATATAGGGGACACCAGGTTGAAAGTGGTTAAATGTCGTCAAAAAAAGTAAAAGAATGCTGATTCATCAGTCTAATATATGGCAGTCTAATCTTCCGTGAAAAATACCAACCCCATACTATTGTCTATTGCAGTACCAGTCGATCTTGGTGCAGATATCCTGGAAATATGCTGGCGGTGACCTACACGCATAGACCTATAGAGGCCATAACCTATGCTTTAAAGTGGTAGTTCAACCCAAGATTACTTTTTGCCAGGTGCGAAGCAGCCTGGCCTACATTTGCACGCACCACAACTGACGACCGTAAAGACTACTCTAAACACAACCTAGTCATGATTGGCTGCCTCCTAAGCCAATGGGAGTCTGAACAGCATGAAAACCCAATGCCGCAATGCGGAGCAAGTGGCAACGCCAGCTAATGTTATGAGCTAATTGGAGCTACAGGTGAAGAATATTGGATCCCATAATTATACAATGTTGCAATGCCTTGTGTCAATTCAGGAAAGCCATAAAAAAACACAGTGAGTAAACCAACAAAAGAACGTCAAAAACGAACGAAAACGTTTTCTTTGAATTGAAGCCTTGAATTCATGGAGACTTCTAATATTTAATTAATTGAAGTAAATGGGAGGCGAAGGCAAAAAGAAAGATAAATTATATACAGTATGAACTCTAAAACAAGCGTAATCCATGAAGGACTACTGGCAGGTTATAAGAGAAAATATCAATTCATCAAATATTGCAATGTTGGATCAGCCGGGAGGTGACAGAAACAAAACAAATCTCCATGAATTCATGGGATGAGTAGAATTCATAGGATAGAAAGAAAAAAGTAATTTGGGGGGCGAACTACCCCTTTAAACGACAGTTGCAGGGTAGGAAATTAATGTTGAACAGTGTATGGCATCCCATACATATTTCAACTGCCATTTATTTTACAAAATATTTAAAATGCAATATGAATGACTTACACACACACTTACATCTGGTTATACCTGCTAAAAATGTCTGTTTAGAGGAGACATGTGTAGTACATTCTAGAATCCTCCCCATGCCGCCTATAGCCTGCTGCAGCCCCTCCAGTCTCGCACCACTCCAGTCCTGTCATATCAACAGCTCACACACACGCCGCATCATAATTAGGCCATGTACAGAGTTTCCCGATAACATGTAACAGTTTATTTTCTGTCTTAATTCCTTATCAGATGCATTGATCGTGCCACACGTTCATTGATCCAGGGCCACTGTCTGGAGAGCAGTGATAAGCAGCGTTTCTCTCTCTCCCTCTCTCTCCCTGCCTCTCCCTCTGTCTTTTGCGCCCGTGTTCGGTGCTCCCCTGTGGGGCGGGGGGGGTGGATGGGGGGGGGGGGGGGGTGTACAGGGGGGGTGGGGGGGGTAGCAGCAGCTTGGGATTAGCACCTTATTAGCTTCACAGGCTGGGCTGTTTTAAAAAGCTGACACCTCAACGGGCACGCAGACGGCAGGCAACATTCCCCAATAGGAACACATGCATAAAGGCATGACAATTACAATACAGCCCTCCAGAAGCTGAGAGGCATGAGAGGTTGGCCACACATATAGTCTGACAGATCCCATTTCTGCATGTCTGAAGGAGTGTCACTTCAATTCAGCCGTTTGTTTACCTGATGCTGCCGGCGGAGGCACGCAGTCCTAATTATGGATGCTAGACCTACAGTATGTGTTGAGTTCATGTACGTATGAATGTGTTAATTCCCTCTTCCTTTCCTGTGTAGCCCATATCACTGTAAACACTCACCTGGTGGCCGAAGACTGCTTGGGTTTATGTGTTAACTCATTGGTTCCCAAACTGTGGTGCGTGCACCCCTTGTGGTGCGCAAGCACCTCCTAGGGGGTGCGCGACATGAAAAGGCTATGGTTTTATTATAAATATATTAACATATTATGCCAATATATGGCAAATATATGCAGAATATACAGCATATGCTGCATATATATGCAATATTCAGGTTCATATATGTGATATGGGTGTATATAGGAAATATATAGCTTATGCAATTTTTATTTCCATATGTGTGTGTGTGTGTGGGGGGGGGGGTGCATCAGCTAGGTCAAGAGGTAACAGGGGGTGCATGGTCAAAAATGTTTGGGAACCGCTGTGTTAACTCAAACCCTCTGAAAATGTCTTATTATTAACTACTAACAAAACATAATGGTAGATTTTTATGCTTTTTGGAATAATTTCACAGACACAGCAACACACACACACACACACACACACACACACGCGCACGCGCACACACACACACACACACACACACACACACACACACACACACACACACACACACACACACACACACACACACACACACGAATAAATGCACAACCAATGGTATGTTATCACTAGGGAAAAAAATGACTGTCTCTTCAGCCCACTGGCTTTGTTTACCTTTAGGTTTGTCTCTTCTAGGCGTTGTAACCTGCCTGTTTGCCAACCCCCCAGATAGGCTTAAGAAAGCCTTCCTCCCCTAGGGGAGGGCAGCACCGCTGCCTCGGGGCTAATGGCTGTCAGTGGGCTCCCATTAGGACACTGTTAGTGGGACTCCCTCATTAGCATCTCAGCGTATTGTGTGGTCAAACAATGGCAACAAACAAAACATTAACATGGAAATGGGTGAAATGTACCTAATTAGTTTTCTCTGCTTGCATTGTTTAGGACTAAAGATAAAGCTAAATTGCTTTGCATTCAGCTAAGACAGGGCTCCAAATATCCTCCACCGCAGCAACAGATAGTGGCTTCTGGGAAGTCAGGGGGTAAAATTTAAATTTATATATTTTTTAATAAGACATCACTATTGTAATGATTTGCTCTCCTGAGGTTTTGTCCAGTTAGTGATTGGGTACTAGCTTGTGCTTGTGTGTGCCTTTAAGCCCTACATACTTCGACATGTGCTGATTAGCGAAAATAGCAGCTATTCGGTAATTTTAGCTACTTCTGTAAGACATTTGTCAACTATTCAGCCTGGTCTACTGGCCCGAGTAGGCCAGTAAGCCAAGTTTGGCATGCATCCCCCACCTCGTTACCCATAATACCTGTTACCCGTTGTACCGGTCTGTTGGTCTGTGTCCCTTTTATGCCCATATCTGGAGATTTCTGTATCCGTCTTGTATAATGTAACCTTTATGCCCATATAATGAGTTCTGTGTGACACTGAGGCATGCTAAAATATGGAGTCCGGGCCAGTTTATGAAGTCAAGAATATCGTATCATATCGATAACAGGGTACTACATTTGTGGATTTATTAGTATTTTCTTAGTGGCGCTAGCCCCTCCTATGTCCAGCTTTGAGGGTTTGTGTAAACACAATCATTGAAGACAAAAGTGTGTAAACAAATACATTGAAGACAAACATGAGGACGTAAATTGTGATTGGCCAGAATGAGATGATGTATGATGATGTATGATAATAGCGCCCCTCACTTTTTTATTTGACCAACTTCCCACTCTGTGCATAACTCACTCCCTTGGGTCGTTGCTGATACACACGGTGACTTTCAAGTAGGCCTAAATCCCTTGTACATCATGTCCAGGGGGTGTACTTGTACATCATGTCCAAAAATGTGTTTTGCCAAAATGTGCCTCCTGGTTGCGCCATAATAGGGCAATGTTAAAAGGGTGGAAATGTGCGTGCAAAGTTGGACGCTGCGTTCACGACTTGAGGCATTTTGTCCAAAACAGGCCACATTTGCAAACTTTAGATGTCAATCCACGATAGAATTACAAAAATCACACAGATCCGACTGGAGCACATGACTATAAAGATCATGTGTACCGATTTGCGTGATAAAATGCAGGCCAGGGACGGACGGAGTGCAAAACATACTCTCTCCCCATGCCTTCCGCCTTTCCGAGACAAAAATATAGTTTTTAAATATTGTTTTAAGTCAAGTGGATGGCAGAGTTCGACTATAAAAATACAATGGTGGTGAACGATATAGTTATAGTTATCTACTTTATAGTGATAGTGCTCAGTATGAATGGCACATAACACCAGAAAATGGCTATTACTTTTCTGCTAAGAATTCTATACACTATACAGAATAGCTACTGTAGTATTATGAGCGTATGAATGATACTATACCCTCTCCGTACCATATGCAACAGTTGTGTGGTGTGGCAACGGTGCCCTAGGCCTACTAAGCATAACAAAGAGCTAAAAGCTGCAATATACATTCATTGCTAAGCAATGAGTCGTGAGCTTGTAGATGTATGATTTTTGCTATCAAAAATATAAAGATATTATTTATGTTTGACAGATATGGGAAATCTGCCCAAAATAGGTATGGGTTAATGGGGTTAAATCTCAATAGGTGTTTTGTTTCTGAGATGGACGGGTCTGCTTAATCTTAACACACTTAAAGGACTGCTCATTGGAGCTGTTTAAACCATTTTGCCTGTTAACCTCATTAGGTCAAAGTGATCATCCCCCACCAACACACAGGATTTACTGTATGACATTTCACTCCTGTCAAAACCTTCACTTTAGAGCACTGCTCTGTAAAGTCTGAGAGCCCAACATTGTGAGAGCCTGATCTCATGCCAGATTTGTTTTTCTTGCGATGAAACTGGAAACGGTACAGTGCAAGTCCATACACTGAGGCAATTCAGAAGGTTTTATATAAGACATAAAAAGACATACATGTATACAAACCCTGATACATGGCCAAAAGCTCACCCTAACCCTAACAAAAAGGCCTAACCTTCATTAAATTGTTGAAAAATGCTTTGTGTAACAAATAGACAATTTAAGTTACATTTTAAAATGTGGTTATTTATTTGTATTTTGTCTTTTTTGTATAGTGTATATACAGTATATTTGTGAGTATATATTAACAAATCCAACTGTTGCTGCCTAATTTGGGCCATTTGTGACTCTTTAAAATCTGTTGCTCTGCTGTGGTTTTAGAGACAGACGGGTGCGGGAAGTCGGTTTTCCTCTCAATCAATCTGTTGTCAATCTGTTATCAGCTTGGTAATTAGCCATGAAACAATTTGTTGTCTCTGGGAAAGAGCTTTGACAAGGAAACATCATTCAGTCTCCCCCCATTCATTCAGAAGGACTGACCGAAACACCGCGGACACTCCGTTAACCGCTCATCAATCACCATTATCTGTGTTCTTTCAAGCTGACACTTCACAATAGCTTTCACTGCCTTTCACCCACTTGTTAACTGTCTGCTGTGTTCTAACAGTGGAGCAAAACCTGC
The DNA here is from genome assembly GCF_963924005.1 of Protomyctophum bolini. Lineage (NCBI taxonomy): Eukaryota > Metazoa > Chordata > Actinopteri > Myctophiformes > Myctophidae > Protomyctophum > Protomyctophum bolini. The sequence continues at coordinate 9,583,270 of NC_137864.1, read as the reverse complement.
CTTTCAAACAAACGGAACACCAAAAAATATATTTTCTTCAAACAAGATTTTATTTCTTTAAATAGTGGAACACAGCATTTCAGGACCCTATGCACTACAGTGGTTCTCAAACCACTTATTTTGTCTCAGGTCACCCCCCCTGTAAATAACCTTTTCATCTGAAGGCACCCCTGAATTACATTAATTACAGTTACTTTATAGAACCTTACATTCATGTCATATTATGGTATGTAAATGTATGTAAACCGTTCCCCCTAAGATACAGTATGTCACAAAAAACATAATGGTACTTTCCTTTACGACAGAATGTAAATGACTTCATACCTGACATTTGAGAGCCTGCTTTGGGACAAGCCCCTAGACCTAGACCTGTTTCCATTGTGGTCCTCTGTATAATATCGGAATCGGTAAGAATCGGTATCAGCAGATATGTCCCTGCAAATAATTGGAGATCTGATATCGGTCATAATTTCATAATCGTGCACCCCTAGAAAATAGTGTTCCTGAATAAACAGTGTGGGCTCGAGTAGCTCTTTATTCGATGATGATGTATTGACCCACATGGTGTCACAGCTCCCCCCCCCCCCCCTCCCTCTGTCTTCATATTACAGACACACATGACGTCACCGCCCAGTAGCCAATGAAAACGGTGTAACTCCCCTCCCTCTGTCTTCCTATTGGTTGACCCACATAACGTCACAGCCCAGAGGGCAAACAGCCCCGGGAATAAAGTACGATGTACGATAACAATAGTGGACTCGCTACTCGAGCCCACAACTATGTTTATTGTTGTGATTCTCAGAGTGTGGTAAGGGGTCCCCGGGGGACTTTAAAGGGGTCCCCAGCAAGAATCTGTTTACCAGTAACTACTTATACTACCCTATTTTATACTTATAGTTCCAGGTTCCCCTGTAAATGGACTCTTACATGTCTGTCTGTAACTTGGCTAGTGTACAAATGGAACCAAATGGACCCTTACCCTTACTGCAGTAGCCCAGTGTTCTCAACCTGTGGGTCCCCACATGATTTTGGAGGTCCCCACGCCCCAGATGACAATCTAAGGACTTTTAAGACGTTTTAAATACCTCAAGAAAGAAAGAAAGACAGACAGACAGACTGACTGACCAAACTGATCAAACATTGGCCAAATTGTCAAATAAATTATAATATAAGAAAGAAACCTGATACAGTCTTCCATGTACTTTAAGTTACATCTCTCTTTGGGAGAGCTTTTGTTCTGTCTTGTTTGTTTTGTCCTGTCTGTGTGTAAGGTTGTACTGTTGTATTGCTTTGTGAACTGTATTGTACAATGTATCTGTGTTGAGGACCCCCTCTACACCTGATCTACAAGGTTTTAGATCTTCTATTTTCACAAAAGAGTAAAACAAAAGTGCCAATCAGACCCACCCTGATTGGCACTTGGAATTGTAGAATTACAAGGTTTAGGATTATTAGCTTCCGCAATTCAAATATGATTATTTTGGCGGGCCTGAAAAGGTAGGAAAGCAATCAGGATTGAGTCATACAGTATTTCCATACGGTAATAAGTACGGTCGTCCCTTTTCCATCTCGCCCCACTATTCTACCTAGCTGTAAATAACAAACATAATTCATGTTGGTGATTATCTAAAAGGTATTATCTTATTATTCATCATTGTTAAATTCACTCTGTATATCCACGGGCATAATAGCATGATGATGCCATTACAAAACATGGGCTGCATGGAAGAAATGTGTTTAATAAAACGAAATTAACTGCTAGAAGGTCCTAAATTAACTTAATTAAGCAGTCACCGTCTCTGTGTCATGTTATTCTTTCTTAATTTTACAGAGTATAGAGATCGACTACTATACAATAGATTACATCTGTATACAAGATAATTTCAGATTTCAGAGAGGGAGGGAAATACAAAATGAACTGTTAACTACATTAAAACACTTCACGGGGGCAAGTTGGTAAAGGGGCGAGTCGTTTTGGTATTCTTTCCATACCACATGTCTTGTGGGAATGAACTCTGTCTCACTAACCACCCTGCCTTGCAGGAAGGACAAACCTCTGAGTCATATGTGACTGTACAGCCTACAGGCTTATACAGTAACCGAAAGTAACAAGTACATTTACTCTATTACTCTAGAGTACACTTGGGTGCAATTTTTTTGTGTTCTTTATATTTCAGCTCAGGGGCAAATATTGTACTCTACTACAATTATTTGACAGTTATTTTGTGTGTGTGTGTGTGTGTGTGTGTGTGTGTGTGTGTGTGTGTGTGTGTGTGTGTGTGTGTGTGTGTGTGTGTGTGTGTGTGTGTGTGTGTGTGTGTGTGTGTGTGTGTGTGTGTGTGTGTGTTTTAATTTATCATTATTTTGACAAATTTGAGTAGGCTACTTTTTGCTTTGGGAACCTTAAGTAGGACTTATATTGATGCCAATACTTTTGTGCTTTTACTTAAGTAAAACAAATGTTTGGAGTATTCCATGCCTATATATCTTTCAAATTCATTATGTGCTCCCACCACGACACTGTGGGCTTAAGGGACTGAAAACAAATAGCCTTATAGTTTTTGAGTGGCCTCTGACACCAAAGTGTTTGTGTGTGGATTTATATTGTGATGAGTGACTGTCAGTAAAGGTGCGGTGTATATTATGGTTTTGGATTAGAGATTAAAGCCCAGTAAAGCCTATGAACAGGCCTAATCCTGCTCCTCAGCACAGCTCAGCGGCGGGCGTGCGGTCGTGGCGGCACTTGCCCGTAGGCGCTGATCTAAGATCAGCTTACTTTTCTAACCTTAACCGTCGCGGGGCTGCACAAAACTGATGGCCGTACAGCGTTTTACTGGCAACTTTATCCTATTCCTTGTTGCTTTGACCGTGACCCTTTGGGAAAGGGAGGATTTGGTGAAGACGCTCCTTCCTACAGGGGTGTGTGTGTGTGTGTGTGTGTGTGTGTGTGTGTAACATTTTGAGTGAATACGTATTTCATGCCTCAAGCTGTAGCTTTGTCCTCCTCAGTGTGATTAAACTAAAAGCTATCTTGGCTAAATCGCTTTATCGTTTGTTTGACCAAAAGAGAGATTTAGTCTTTCTACCCCTCAAAAGGTATCTATTTCTGCATGGAGATTTCAATTACAGGCGAAAGTGCATGTCTTTCTAAAAATATAATTATTGTTCCCACAAATGGGAACATATATCTGATTACTTCACCGGTCAATTTGCTGATAACTTTTCTAACATTAAATAAGATGTCTATGGTATCTTCATATGTCTGACTTTGTTTCTCCTGATAAGTAAATAATACTAAATACTAAATCATCACTCATTCTCATATTGCCGCATCACAAAACTTGACAATATAGCCTGACCAGGTGGCATTTGTATATTTAAATAATTACATAATAATTTCAACAACACATTATCTGTTAGGTGCAAACTGACACCTAACAAGACTGGCGTCAGTTATTGATTTTATTTTTTATTGTGTGTGTGTGTGTGTGTGTGTGTGTGTGTGTGTGTGTGTGTGTGTGTGTGTGTGTGTGTGTGTGTGTGTGTGTGTGTGTGTGTGTGTGTGTGTGTGTGTGTGTGTGTGTGTGTGTCCCCATATATTCATTAGTTTGTGTCTGATCTTATCTTATCAATGCCTCCTTGCTTTTTGTCCAGAGTGCACACATCTCTGATGGTAAAAAATACTGGTCATTAGTGTTGAGCTTAGTTCTTCAGTCCAAAGATTCATTGCCAGATGAAATGGTTTAAAGCTTAATATAATGTATGCTCTGTTTCATGCCAAAAAAACACATTCACAAGATGTTCTGAGCTTGTAGAATGGCTATTTTCAGCACTCGCCAAAGTAGAAATCTCAAAAACTTTCACATAATAACGCAGTTGTTTACAATAAAACAATTACGCCTGTAGTTGTTTTTAAAGGACACTGAGTCCTCGGTGGACAAATAAATCTGTATCCTAAAACATATTTTAGAGATTGGAACTTAATTTGTTAATCAATTACCGTAGGTTCATTTTGTGAATAAATAAATGGTTGTAATTCAAAATCGACAATGTTTTTTTTGTTTTTGTGGTTTTTTTTTGTTTCTTTTTTTCCCCTTTTTTACAAAATGGGACTCTGTTTCTTTGTGGGGTTTAAACGGGGAGATAAACGGTGCCCCTGTCCCCAGGAGGATTGAGGATTGGGGGGGGGGGGGGGGGGGTTCTCCTCCAGTATCCCCTTGAGGAGAAAGAATAGGTCTGTCCTCTCCCGCTGTTAGCAATTGTTCATTATGCTAAGGAAGGGCCGCCGAGCAGAGGTGCTGCTTTCAGATAACCTCATACTGCCGTGAGACAGCACATTATGTATATAAAACTATATTATATAAACAGTATATTTATATATATATATACGTTTGTGTGTGTATGTGTGCGCCCGTGTGAGGGTTTAATGCAAATAGAGGAACACAGAGAGAGAGGTATTGAGCTGAGCTGTAAAAAGCCCTTTAACTCCCTTTGGCCGGCTCCCTTTGGCTATTAATAATATACTGTATGATATATACCTTTATTGAAAGGATAAGCCCCTTGAGATGTCGCATCTCATTTTAGAGGGGGTCCTCAACACAGATACATTGTACAATACAGTTCACAAAGCAATACAACAGTACAACCTTACACACAGACAGGACAAAACAAACAAGACAGAACAAAAGCTCTCCCAAAGAGAGATGTAACTTAAAGTACATGGAAGACTGTATGGATGGACGTCATTCTCGACCACCTCCACCAGCAGCTAGGCTTTCTCACAGAAGCATCCCCAGGGAAACGGAGAGGTTAGGGAATTTCCCAGCCTGCCTCTCTGATGCTGGCCCCGGGTTAATAGGTGTTCAACCCTCCCATTATCCAGGAGCGTTGGTGAATTACCAGCCGAGTGATGTTTACCATTGATATCATATATATGCTAATTTGGACACTTAATTAGTGGGGAGGGGCTGGCAGGCAGGATGGCGAGGGGTTGCGATCATGTGTAAAATTGATTTGTGAGGGGTGATATTTGATAGACGGCAGGGAAGCTGAGGCTGTTTAGAGAGGGACCAGGCAGGGGGTGACACCATGAGGGCAGAGAATTCTGAACACAAACTTCTCCACACAAAAGGCCCAATTTACTTTCCTTCCTCAATCGCTGATTTTAACGTGTGTCTCTGGCAAAGAGAAGAACAATCATAGTTTTGAGATGTTTACCATTTTATTTTTGCATTAAAATGGGAAAACAACACTTTTGCAGGGATTAAACACCCTTCGTCACCTTGCATGATGAAGCAGGACAAGGCTGCTATGGCTATTATCTTTCCTTTTATTTGATCAATCATTCAACAGTAGAAGTTAACCCAATCCGTGCTTTCCTCAAGATCTCTCGTGGAAGGGTATTAAGGTCACCTGGGCCATCCACGAGAGACACAAGATTTAATTAAAAATATTTATTTACCTTTTTATTTTAGCCTTAGCTTCCGGCCTTCCGCAGCTGGCATCCATAGGCCTCTCATTGTAGAAACAACGTATAATCCGCGGTAGGCTACACGTGCACGCGCACAGGGTTATTAGACTTATTTATGGTCAGAATAAAGAATTGCATAACATGCCATGTTTATAGCCTATTCATTGTTAATCCAATTGGATTAACAATAGCAGCTGATCAACATCGCTGCTATGGATGATGGTCCGTCCGTTCCGTTCCCTATAGGCTTACCCTAGCAAAATATCACTACATCACTTCCGGCGTGGGCAGAAGTGACCCGTTTTATAAGCTTATTTAGACTCAGATAACATTGACTTGACTGAGTAGAAAAGATTTGCGGTATTTTATCATGAACATTAGTGAGGACCAATTATGTGAAGATAGGTTGAGAAGTGGTCCTTTAAGTACTTTTAAAATAACCACACTGACATGCACACATTCTTTATTAGTTGGATTATAACTGAAGAAAGATGTATAATTTTTTCTGACTTTTATTTTACTTATAAAGCACCAATCCTTCCAATTATGCGAAAGGTGTGTTGGGGGGGGATTCTGCTGTCTTGTTCATTGTCAATGCAAAAACTTTCCTGTAATACTAGAACAAAAAGCAAGTCATAATGAGTAAATTAAGTGTATACCAAGCAAAATATGTTTTCCTTTGATAATTTCAAATGCACTTCCTGTGCCAGCCGGTGCACGCTCATTGTTGAGCCTGTGGTTTTAGCCAAAGATTTAAGCCAGCGTACGTGAGCTGCATGGCTAAATGTCTGCTGGCTTTGAAACAAACAGCCTGCAACCGCTTTAAGTATATTATCAGCCAAGTTCTTTTTAGGGACGTATTGCTAAAGAAGCTTACCATATAATTAATGTAACTTCAGCGAGATTACACCCGGTCCAGCCTTGTAAGCGGAGGCATAGTCTTATTGACCTCCGATGCGAGAGCTTAAAGACACAAGAATGGCGTTTTTACTCAACTTTGATAGGATAACTAGTATAATCTTTCCAGAAGTAAAGGGACGAATAAACTGTTTTAAGCATAATACCCCTTCCAAACACTGAGTGAGGCGAGTGTCTGGCTGAAGTGCATGGTCTGATACAGCAACTTATGTATTTCGTCATCCCTGACTCTTTGGGTGCACATTGTTCTGGGTGATTTTTATTCCTTTTCTATGAATTCTGCGTGGCTGTCTATAATGTTTCACCTACACACACACACAGCATTGCAAAACCATTTAGAGATGTAAAAGACGCACACGTTCACGTTTCAATCACAAATTGTGCCTTTATTTAACTTTTTGTTGTTGCATAAACTGGCTTATTATATAATGATTATTATATCATATATTATTATATTTGTATTAATTTGTTTAAATACAGATCATAATGATTACATGTGCTGTATATATTTCAGTACAATAATTGCATTAAAATAACTTGGCAGCTCATTATATTTTTGTTTTGCATTATTAATCCACCGCACAACCACCCCCTCATCGAACCCTCCTTGTTTTACTCCAGATGTTGCTGCTGAGTTTTCTTTCCCTCCTCCCTCTTTATTTCACTCTCTCTTTTTTTCTCTTTTTTTAGTTTTGGTGTCACCCTTTCAAACATTCTTTAACAGTGGAATAAAGGGATGGGGGATTGTGGGGAGATTATAGGCCACGGGATCCTCCAGGCATTGTCTGAGAATCTGCAGATAAAAAGCACTGGTTTGGTGGAATGGGATGGATGGGAGCTGGATTGGGGAGGGGGGCTGGTATATTGTAGAGGCAGGTGGTGGAGACGGTGGGGTGGGGGCAGCTGTTCAGGGGGCTGCCTATAGAAGAACAGCGCCAACCAACCAAGAGACGGATATTGATATTTGGATGTTCTCGATAGGGAGACGTAGCTTTATAAATACGCTTTATAAACAGTCCGTTTTAAAGCCTTCTACACAGTAAAATACCAACAGATAATTTAACTGTGAGTGTGGACATGTAACCATAATGGACCTGTATGGTTCCATTTTAATTCAAATGTGATTTATTTTTGTTGGTTAAAAGAATTTTCAGGTAACAATGAATTTCGTAATTGAAAAGAACTTCCAAGCAAATATTGCTTAACTGCCAAAGTGGCTGTCGAGAGGACATAATCTTATACCAGCCAAGAGCTGAATGTATTTTTGATTGATTGATTTATTGAATACTTTAACTTTAACAACAAAAAAATGCACAGAAGAGTACAGTTTAATACAAACACAATGCTAAAAGGATTGAACACAAGACAGCACTATGGCTTGTTGCCATTGGTGTCCCGATTATTCAATTAATAGAAAACGAACCATTATGACTGATAACGTGTGTTCATGTATTATATCTCTGCTGTCGGGAGGAAACATCATAACTCCAAACTTTTCAGGAAATTAAGAAAACCTTATATTTTTAAAACAAAGCAATACAGCCTCATCAAAGTTGCCGTTGTAACTTTATATATTGTCAATTACTTCCATGAGAGCAGGAGAGGTGGTGGAGTTAGTTGCTTTAGCAGACATTTTGAGGGTCCAATGGAGTTAAGATGTTTTGTCCAAAGCAGTTTCCAGTAGTAAAAAGTTGGTTCAATATTTTCAAAACAACACACAGACGTAAAGGGTGTTCAATAGCACTGATTTATGCCAAAAAAAAATCCATGTCCTCCCCGATAGCAACGAATGCTGCATCTAATTATTGACTAAACTAAAATGTGTTTAAAAAAAACCCATTTTAGGGAAGACTGTTATACCAATTAGTCTTTGCTGTAGGGTTAATGAAGTGTTAATTTAATCCAAATCTTTGCTGAAGTCACGTCTCTGCCAAAGAGTGGCATAAACTTTGATTAGTGCTTGACTCTCCACAGTAATTTAGCCTCCTGGTGTCTCACCAATGGCCATTGATTAGGTCACACGCCATACCTGTTAGTATTGACAAACCTATTAACACCAATTAATGAAGTGAAAGACTGTGCCCTTAGTTAAGCAATCATACAGTTGCTAGTTGATTAGATCTGCTTTTGCAGACTTGGATACTTTGGTATGCATATGTCACACACTGACACACGCATGCACGGTATACGCACACATTCAGCAGCTAATAATCTCAGACATTTTTTTTTAAAGTAGGTCAGGTGCGGAAATTGACCTAATTGATTGGCAGTTTGTTTTCATATGATTTGCTGCCAGTGAATTGAATTGCGGCTAGCTAGATGGTCTCTGTTAAAGGGCCTATTGAGATGTTAATGCACCGAGACGCTCATATCAGTTAATTACCAATGAGGAGCCTCCCAATAATCACTTGCTATTCACTTGCTAAAGGAGCCATCTCATTACTCAACGGGTTGTTGTTTCCTTCAGTCTACAGTGGTTTCTGGTTGCAAATCACCCACATGCCTGGAATTGTGATGCATTTGGCAACCTACCGAGATGCTAGAATATAGGACACAGTTTGTTTATGTTAAGAACACACCGTTTTCATGTTGCTTACATGATTATAAGGTATACTCTTGTTTTTCCCCCTATATTACGTATTTATGTTTTACAAAATAGTAGCTATATGAACATCCACCTCTTCCATTTTTATAGTAGAGTAGTTCAGTGGTTCCCAAACGTTTCTGGTCGAGACCCAAAAGAGAGTTTAGATGTTTGTCTGGGACCCAAACCAGTGAAAATGTTAGTGTCGCTTCGTGTTGTGAGGTTGTAGCTCAGGTATTTCCACTACTTCTTAATTGTTATTTGTGTGTGTGTGTGTGTGTGTGTGTGTGTGTGTGTGTGTGTGTGTGTGTGTGTGTGTGTGTGTGTGTGTGTGTGTGTGTGTGTGTGTGTGTGTGTGTGTGTGTGTGTGTGTGTGTGTGTGTGTGTGTGTGTGTGTGTGCGTGCGTGTGTGTGTGCGTGTGTGTTTTTTCTTTTATGTAGCCTACGAATTGTATGAAAAAACCCATAAAAATTGGACTGTGACCGACAAATGGGTCCCGAGTCCAGGCACACTGTTTGGGAAACAGTTGTTTTAGTTTATCCTGAGTCTGAAAATCTCAGTGAGACGAGATGAGAAAACAAGCCCTGCTGGAATCCATGTCTCAGATGCCTGCCACATCCTAATGGAGTTAATGCAGCCATTACCCTGGCAGATTGATTCATTAAGCTAATGTGAGGCTAACCCTGTCGGCCCTGTTGAAATGCGTGCAATATGACACTCCTCAAATTTGTTCTAACACATGCCCTGGGGAGCCAAACAGAGCCTGTGCTAATGGGAAAGGTGGAGCCAATTATGCAAAGAGAATTGGTACTGTCAACAGATATTAGGACTATCTCTGTTCCCCTTCTCTCTTCTTGCTGCTATCTCTGTTCCCCCTTCTTCCTATAGTTAACATAATGAAGTTCACCTTTCCGTTAATTTAATTACATGTATAATTAGCTGAAGTTTCAAAATGTAGACGGGTCAAGTTTATTATACAGCCATGTGTTGTCGGTCATGGACAAAGAAGATATTTGATTGATTGATTGATTTGATTGATTGATTGATGGTTTTATTACCAAAATTGCGTATGCATGACCATATACAGGTATTTTTTACATATCTGTCATAAGGATAAGACACAAAAATGAGCTTATTTCCATTGTGGTCCTTTGAGATCTCAACCCAATGGAAATATGCTCTTTGTTTTTTGTTTGTTTTTTATCAGCCATAATATTCACATTTCCCATGTGATTGATTGATTGAAATTTTTATTTCACATTATGTAGAATAGGTAAATTTCAAACGAAAGCACAATTCAATACTACTTTGTGGACGAAACCATGATAAAGCACTAAGACTTGTTTACAACAGGGTCTACCGTTTTCAATTCATCAGAACATTTAAATACTTACAAATATACAGTTCTATGAAAAAACAGGAAATCATCATAAAAGTTTTAAAAAGGCGCTTACGGGGGTTTTCTTGTAGTTTTCTTTCTGGTCTTTTCTCACTTGTCATTATTTAAAATATTTTGGGAATAAAATTATCCCATGATTGTGGCATTAATAAACTGTGGTGCCACAGTTGCCTTTATCAGACATATACATTTGACAAGAAAATGCTGAATTATTAAGTTCCCATGAGCAAATGATCACCTGATCATGATCACCTTTTAATTTGGGTGTAATTGTAAAAAATAATAAATGACACTTGAGGACAAATTAAAAAAAGAGTCCAAAGAGTTTACATTGGGACACAAATGAGTCTTTCACTTATCCCATCCCATCACTCCCATTTTATCTTCCAAATCTCCGGCGCTCTCTTTCCGTCTGCTCATGTGGAGAGAAGTGGGAAGCGTCTACACCAAGTCCCAGAGATAAAGTCTGTTGTTGTGGATGTGGGGTTGGGTGGTCTTATTTACCTGTGGCTGAAGAGGCTTTCAGGTCCCTGCAGGCCTAGTCTTTACATCGAAGTTCCCCCGCTGTTCTCTGTCAACAACACTCATCTCTCTGGAACTCTGTTGAGTCAATGGCTGTAGCTGCGTAAGTACCGAGGGCTCTCTGCACAGCCAATATGTTCAGTCGTGGGAAAAGTACTCACATTTTTTACTTAAAAGTATCAATACTCTGTTACAAGTAAAAAGACAGGAATTCAAAGTTTACTTAAAAACATATAGTATTGGTATAAAAATTTACTAAAAGTAGAAAGTACTCATTATGCAAAAAAATTACCAGTAAAGTAAAAGAAATACAGTACAAATGTACTTACAGTAAGTACATTTACTTCGTTACTTTACACCACTGCTTATGTTCAGTAGCACACATGCACACACACGAGCGCACACAAACGCACATGAACATTTCGGCTATGATAGTAAAATGTGCATCATTGTGGCACTATACTATATTGCACATTTTTACTTGGAATTGCTCAGAATTGCCAGAGTGTAAGAATTGACAATTTTTACACCCTCAAGAGTTAAATGGCCACTCCAGACTTTTCTATGCACGAGGCCTGGCCTCGGGACTGTGACAGACGTGTCACGCAGGTGCCGTCCACTCCCCCCCCCCCCCCCCCCCCCCACACACACACACACACACACACACACACCCGAAGGCCACATTCTTCCATAGTCTTGTGTTGCCTGAGCAAACCACATATATGAGGAGTCCTCCTGTCCCACTGCGGACTACCCACTGCCCCGGCAACATGCATTGTTGCTCTATGCAAATCCATTCACAGTGGAATAGAAGGCTCGGGGAGGGGTATCCCCAAGCTCAGGAGTTGGGGTAGAGAACGGAGGCCAGCCAATAAATGAAAGTTTGCCTTAAATCCTTGGGATAATAGAAGCAGAGGTTGGGGCCGAGCCTCGAAGCCGAGATAAACAGAGGGATTACTTCTCGGTTTTGCATCACTCACTCTCCTCTGGGTGGCCCTTAACCATCAGGAAAGCAAAGGGGGGAGGGGGGGGGGAGAGAGAGGGAGAAGAAAAAACGTTTAACGCATGGACATTCACACAGCACATAGGGGAAAGAAGTGAGCCTAATTCCATCAAAGAGTGAGAAATTAGCAATTAATTTATTCCAACCTCCCCGCCCCGGCTCCTTTTCTATTTTCGGCCCAATTGTTGGTTAGTTCTGCAACATCTGGTCCAGAACAGTCTGTGTGCCTGATGACTGATGCACCCTCCATTTAAGTAGAATAGTAGAGAAAATCTTCCCCTTTTCCATTCATTTCTTTGGCTATAGGAGATTAGTTTGGGACGATGTGAAAAGTAATCATTAAAAATGTTGCTCTTTTTTTGCAGGCCATGCAGAACCACAGAGGGTAGCGACTTTATTTGCAATTGTAATTTAAAGAATAATTAAAGAAGTTAAATCATTCTGTAAATGTAGAACAACTTGAGTCTTTGTGCTCAAGGGTGCATGAACCTCCTTCTTATGGCTGGTTGCTCTGATAAACTCGGTAATGAAAGAATGTAGCTTGACACTAATGACAAATTTTGAAATGTTTTGGATTTGCTCAGCCTCCTGCCTTCAGTACTGTCCTTGCACTAATCAGGGCTACGATGCTGCCGAGAACGCAACACATTGACATAGTCGTCAAATAATTGATTGCAGAATTACATCTATTTAATCATTTAAGGAGGAGGGGGCACACAACACATGCATCACTTCACCACCTCGAGAACGAACACAGAATATCACAGACATTAATGCATTTCTCGCTAAACACTATTTCCAGCCAACACGGAGGGCTGTTAACACAACATCGATACAGAACAGCACAGTAAAACTCAACACACAAAAAAGCATATATATAATTTTAGGATACAAACAATCAAACATTGCTTGATATGAAAACGGTTGGCATTTCTTTACAGCCATTGTTTAAAATAATAATGAAAGGATTTTTTTATATTACATGTCACACCTATACAGATGGCTAATCTGTGTAGATGAGCAAGTAGATGCACCATTGTCAGTTGTATAAATCAACTGTGATAAAGGCTGCTGGTTGTATTTGACATTATTATGGCTGATCTGCCTATCAGAATGTTGCTTTTCTTGTTAGACAATATGGTCAAGTCTAAATCAAGGCTATAAAAAAACAGATTTGACTGCAGAAAGGCATTATGTGCAGAGGCTACCATTTTCAATAGCAACAGAACATGTCATCTTTCATTTACTACAAGCTACGGCATCTCGCCCAAACATTCAGCCTCAGGGCGGTCAAATGTAAAGCGCTAGGTGGAGAAGAGGTTTATAACAGCCAGGCTTTAAATTCACCATTTGAGATATTATGGCTTTTGAGCTGCAGCAACAGCAGATTATGCTCGCCCTCCCTCCCCCATCCCCCCAAACTCTGGTGGAAATGAGCTGTTGACATTCTTTGGGGTCATTGTCCGAGATAGCAGGGGTAGCTACTAGGATTTAGTAGATAAACCCATCCACTGAGACCCTCATCCATTACACATTTCACTACAGCCAGAAAAGGTTAACTCAACCACTCTGACTAATGTCGGCCTGTGGATTCTTCCATCTCCCTCTTAACCACTTAAACCCTCTATACTTAGTAAGCTAATACTTAGCGGACTGGGATTGGCTCTGTACTTGGTCCACTCTTTTCTGAGGGGCTAGCGCCCCTCCTATGCCCAGCTTTGAGGGTTTGTGTGAACACAAACATTGGCTGATGATTGGCTGATCACCCCATAGCGATGATTTGATTGGCTGAGCAAATTACATATTGAGGATAAAAGTGAGTGCAGAAAAGTGAAGACGCCAAAAGTGATTGGCCGGAATGACATTTGTGATGATTTCATTGGCTGAGCTCAGAATGTGATGTATGATGATAAGATGATTTTTATTTTTTGCCTCTACAACATGTTTTCAGCTTGCTTTTCCACACACATGTTCCCCCTAGAATAGGCTAGGAAGTAGGGATGCTAGGGATCAAGTTAAACCTGGCGAATACAGGAATCGGATGTAGGCCTACCTTGATTGACACATGCTAATTTACATAATTTGTAAATTGTTACTAATGCTGGCGGGGAAGGAAACATTTTTTAATCACCAGCCATTGTGTTTGATGTACGGTATTAAAAAATTCCCCCCATCCTCCCAGTTTATATTCAGAAATGAAATGGCAAACGATTGTTTACTTGCAAAAATGGCTGGAAAGAAAGATTTACCAGCCTCTGACAGAATGTATCAATGTATGTTTGGAGACTAGTTCCTTCCCTGCATGAGTGCAGGGACGCCAGCATTCTCCAATCTCATCAAAGTAGACATTTTGCCTACGAGAGCGAGAGCGTCCAAGCTAATCTTCCTTTCATAATTCAAATGTCACTAACGGTATGATGTAATGAGGCGGTTTGAATGTTGATGGCGCGACATCTTAAAACCTTCGCCACTGTTATAGCTTTGGTAGAGGGAGCTGCCCGTTGCTCCCTCGTTGTCACGAAGAAAAGAAAATCTACTTTTTATGGCGGGTTTCCTGTCTTTGAAATTTTGAAATTAATCCGAAGACTCGGCCAGCTGCCGTCAAAGGCACAGGAAAAGCAATGATGCTGTCTTTTCCCAGGATGCCTTTGACAACGTCTCGCCCAATGCAGGAGAACTGCCCGAGATGATGATAAAAAACCTTGAAAGAACACAAAGGCACAATGAGGCGAAGGAGGGCGCAGCACCGGCGGCTGTCTTGAGGCCGACAGAGGAGAGAGCAGGCCTCGCCATACAGCCCTGCGCCACTCCAGTCCTGAGCGAATGCTAATGAGATTGTTCTGATCCCTCCCTCGCTTCCCATGTTTTCAACACCTTCAAGGACCACATGGCGCTAGCAGCATAAAGACAACTAAATGAGAAATCCCAACGTTTTTTTCCGCCGCCGCCCAGGGGCCTCTTCGCTTCTCAACCTGGCCGTCCATTCAATACCCCCCCCCCCCCCCTTCCAAAAAGAATAGATAAGAAAGAAACAGTGCAACAGGGGGTATGGATGAGTAAACTTTTCAGGGAAATGGCATATTTGCGGGGATCTGGAGTAATAATCAATTTATGGCTGTAGAGGTGGTGGTGAGGCCTCTCTTTCGCCTGATGAAGAATCGTAAAGGTTTGAGAGTTGAAAAGGTGGGAGAGGGGGGGGTTTGGTAGAGAAAGAGATGAGGGAGATGCTCAAATTTTGAGGGTGTTTCTCCCAAACCGCTGTAATAAGATCACTAACATCTTGAGTCGGCCTCCGCTATAGTGTTCAAACAACAGGCTCTGAGATGAAAGGTGAATGGGCCTTGGTTCCCGCTGTCTGGTTTAGAAGCGCTTTAATAGCACGGAGCCCTGTGAAAGGGTCCTGGGCAGTAGCTCATATTAGCGCCGAAGCACACTGCTTAATAGGATGATGCCTTTTGGCTTTTGTCATGAGATTATTAAGGGCTCTGTTGTCACCAGCTCCTGTTGAGCGCAAAGGCTGTAGAATCCGCTCTCCTGCATGTATTGTCTGGGTTTATGTGTTTGAGAAAAGAGGGGTCTTTTGATGAAAAACACCTCTCAGGGCTCTGTCAGGTGAGCTCTGCCTTGTGGTCTCACATTTACGCGCCCTTCAAAATATGTCAAGTGCTTTGTTTTCCACTAAAGGCCCTTGAGTCTGTCATCGTGTTTTGACAAAGCGGAAAGCTGTAGGGAGAAGATGAAAGATGAAACTAAGCGTCAGTAGTCCTTCAATAAAGAAAATATGTATTATTGTCATCAATTTACTGTCTTGATGTCTTGTGTGTGCATATACACATAACAGTAGTTGAGTGTAATAGAGACAGATAGCAGAGTCATGGATTATATTTGTGCTCTTGTGGCTTCAATATACATAGCATAGGTACAGAGCCGTATTCTCTGTTTCAGTCTGGTTACGGGTTCAGATCAGCAAGTCTTTAGTATCCACACACACAGGCAACTAAACTCAAGATTTAACCGCTAAGTGCAAATTTTCAAGCAGAAGCATCTGTGAAAAGACCAAAAAATGTGCTCTTTTTAGAAAGAGATTGTGTGGCAATTGATGTAATTTACCACAGAGGGAAGGTAATTGAAGAGAACTGGGATGAATGTTAGCCAGATTGACATTAAACAGAGAATGCACTATGTCCATTTTGCAATCAATGACGGTCCTTTCAATCACGAGAGCTTTATACTCAGGATTAGTTTTGGTGACTTAAGAAGCGAGACTACCTCTGTACCCCTACCATCTGCACCCCCCCCCCCAAAACTCCCCTCAAAAATAGTGCAAGGATACTGCCAGCCTTTTCACTCTCCCTTAACAAGACTGCTCCAAAGCACAGGCCCACTCCAAGTAATTAAATCAATCCTTTGTGCCTCCCAATATTCCCCTTCAGTGGGTGACTGCCCAAGATCTGATTATGGCTCTTCATGCATATTCAGGGTGAAGCTGCAAGTTGTCTACAAACAACCTCTTACTTTTCATATTCACATTGTAAGCAACTAATAAGTCACAGATCCCCCCCGCCCCCTATTTCGCTCTTGAATGTCAAAAAGCCATAGTTTGTTTCCTCCTAGATTTCAACTGTGAAACTGTGAACTGGTCACTCACTATTCAGAGAGGCTATATGTTTAAGGAAAACGATAGATGAGGAGAAGTTAGGGTCGGAGTCCGACAGACAAATTGGATTAGTGAGTATTGGATTAAAGGGAAAACGGGGGATAACAAACAAGTAAAGCTGCCTGTGATCACAGGGTTTAATATATTTCTTTTTCCTCTCCGATCCCTTTCTTCTCTCCCTCCCCCCTTTTCTCTTTCTTTCTTTTGGCTTAAGACAGACTTATTAAAACCCAGGATTAATTTGTAATGCTTCCTTAACCCTCCGGGTCAACTTGAAGATTTGTTATCTAAAGCAAACAGGAAAAAATTGTGCTATAACAACGGGACGAGTGCTTTAAGTCCATGTCTGCGAGGCTTTGGTGAGATTTTACATTTGTAGGAAGGTGTTATCCCCATTATTTATTTGGGCAAGGCAAGTTTAACCTTGCAGGATGTTGTGGGTAAAGGCATCATCTGTTACTGCATCTTTGTAGTGAGTTATGCAGTTATCATCAACGAACCAGCAATGAAAATGGAAGCTGTCTGTTTCCATATATGCCTATAAAGACAAAAATATGCTTCATGTGTGCTAAAACTATGCATTATTTGTTATTGAAGTTTTCAATAACAAATAAAAATCGAAACAAAAGAAAATCTGCCCTCCTGTTCTTTGAATCAGAAGGTGTCCTCATTTAATCAGCGGTTGATGAGAACTAATAGTATTGAAAATGTGGCCCACTCTCATTAGCCTTATCTGTTAAACGTAGCGCTATAAAGATTGTAATCTTAATCTTATTTGGTTATTGAGGTTTGGATCTCTCTGGTACACACAAAGAGCTTTGGAGGAACAAATCCGGTGCCTCCACAAAATCAGTGACTCATTTGCTCTGATCGGCAGTTGGGCCTGTTCCATGGAGGGTCATAGTTCAAGGGCCAAACCAGCCTGTTGGGTTTTAGAGTGAAATGGCAGGAATCTCTTCTCATTTCTTTAAAGCTTTCTAAAAAAAAAAATACTTTTCCCAGCACTGAGATTATTCTTGGTGCACAGGAATATTTGTTTCACATTGATTGTCTAGATGCAGTGATTATATATCACTATATATATATATCCATATCAGTGTTTATGAAATGCATCTATTCTGGAAATTAAAGGCATCATGTTATTGTTGTAGAACGTATCACTGTTAGCAGAGCATCCTCCAACAAAATGCTGATGACTGTGCAGAGACAACACTTTAGTTTAAACACTCCATTTGCAAAAACCTAACCTTGGTCAATGACAGGTCACTCATATTTTATGACAACATGGCACTTGGACAACAACTGTATTTAAACATTGCCTTTTAATTTACATTGCATAACAATAATGCATTCTTTGACAACATTCAGACAATCTCATATATCCACTAATTTCATTAACATCATACAACCACAAAAACAATTGATTTGTTGCTTTTTATGAAAAAAGAAAAAAAAAAGTCC
Organism: Protomyctophum bolini; assembly: GCF_963924005.1. Lineage (NCBI taxonomy): Eukaryota > Metazoa > Chordata > Actinopteri > Myctophiformes > Myctophidae > Protomyctophum > Protomyctophum bolini. The sequence goes on along the minus strand of NC_137864.1, from coordinate 9,565,255 downwards.
ACAGATTATCACATTCTTTAAAATATTCCAGTTTTGTAATTTAAGGAATAACAATGACTCATGACTTCAATATTCAATAATACTAATATTATTTATCCCACGATTTTACAACCCATTTTTTCACCTAGTGTCAATTATATAATGTGCGCTACACTTCCTCTGCCAACCTGGGGGGCAGCGGACTGACCTCATGCTTCCTCCTATGCATGAGGAGTCCAAGCTGCTTCTTTTCACCTGACGGGAAAGTTTCCCCAGCCGGCCGTAGCGTTTGGAAGGAACACGTTATTTCGACCAGTTCCTTTCCCCTCCATCAGGCTGGCCAGGTCGAGGTAGTTCAGAGACCAGGATTACTGTATGTTTTTGTGAGGGTACATACCCTATGGGACACGGGGAGAACATGCAAACTCCACACAGAAAGGCCCTTTCGCCAACTCCGCCTCAGGTATGGGTACTGTTGATGCGCCCACAGCATCCCCCAGTGGGAATCGAACCCAGGACCTTCTAGCTGTGAGGCGACAGCACATCTAACTGTGCCAAGGAATTCAGAAATTAGTTTTACTTTTAAATCAGCAATCGTCTTGTCAGCAAACACTTCTGTCTACTGTCTTAGTTCTGCGTGCAGGCGTCCTGACACTTAATCATTGCAAGTCCTCTGTTCAGAGAACTCCATGTGTGTCCTACATGGTCATGGAGGTTATATGAAGTTGTACCTGCTTGTATTCACCTGCTTGTCCGTGTTGTAATATAATCTTTGGGCCCGACAAAGAGATTCCTACATCTGACTACTGCCATGGGTATTGTCTTCAGTTACTTTGCATGTGTCTGTTTAATGGACATTTGGCAAATAGCCCAGTGCTGTCGATCACTGGGCTGGAGACCAAATCTTCTTTCACATTCCATGCTTGTAGTCAAATTTCTTCACATGTATAACGTTTCTTCTGTATATTTTTGTGCAAAAGCATATGTTTGTAGTAGTTGTGCTACTATATTGAATTTCACCTTCCCATGCACATAGCATTTTAAAGTCTTTGAATCTTGTTAGACAACTTTTGTGGCGTCACAAAACTTTGTTCTGTAAAAACAGTTCTGTAGCAGAAAATGTTATTGCAATGAATTTTGCCCTTGTTTCTGAAATGTGTTTCTTGATGACCTAAATCTATACATAGTTCCATTATGTGGTTGGGGACAAACATCTTCTGTGAACAATTATGAAAAAAACAAAACATACATTTTGCATTTGCATGCATGAGTATTTTTTAGCTTTGTCATCCCAATTAGGGCGCCCTCACTCCTGGCAGTATTCATATGAATTGAAATAATTTACAACGTCCAAATCTGTTATTGTCATTGAGCTGAATTGAATTTCAGCGTGAGTTTAAGAGTATGCTCATGTTGAGAAACAGAGTGAGTCATCAGCTAAAAGTGTGAATTAGCACCGTTTTATCCCGCCAGAAAAACTGTGATCAATTTCTTACTCGTCCAATTTCAATTGGTAATCCTTCACAAATTGCCCTCCGCTGTAGTTTGTGTATCAGCTATTTGCAGTGGATTAATGTGAGTCACTGGTGGCAAGTGTTCAAATCAATGTTTATTAATGGTTTCTTTAAGTGTTTAAAGATTAAGTCATTAACATATTGATGAACTTTTCTACGTTGCCCAGGGAGAGAAAGGAGCCACTACTGTGCTGCTGCGGTGCTGAACTGAAGCCAGATTCAACAAGAGGCTGTAGAAACAAAGAATTTGAATGTCTGAAAGGTGTTCTGATGCATAAGCTCCTCAGCGTATTAACCACTATTCTGGGGTGAACATTAGGCAAAAATAGCTGATCTCACAAGCTTGTAGATTGTCTATTTTCAGTGAAGAGATTTGTTGTAGAGGGACAATAAGGAGGGGTCCAGCATAGACCCCCTGAGGGTCTCCGGTTAACAAAGTAAATGATATAGGGGTTAAGTAGTTAATGCCCAATATCATCCAATCCATTACAGCACTGAGTGAAGTCTTGTGGTGCTGCCAATAAAGCATGCCAGCCCAAATCATCCCAAGCTATCGTTTTGTTTCGTTATGGGGAGAGACAGACATATCTCTGCCTGGAATCTAACTGAGAAATTCAAATTATTACACCACCTAGAATCCTTAAGGAAACATAACGTGATGCCAGAGTTGCTGTGTTCCCCTCAGAATGCAGAGCCAGAGAACAGTGAGTCAACTTAGATTGATTTTACCATTCAGTGGCGACCTGCCACAACCCTTTGGCTTACCATGGTAATTCCCTCTCATACCTGATAAGCTACCTGATCCATAATAAATCAATTCTAATTAGGTTTTGGGGGGGTTGGACTTGGCTTAGGGGACTCTACGTTGTTCACCCCCGCTCTGCCCATCATCCTTTAGTTGTTTTTTTCTGCCGCAAGTCATCTGCACACCTGATATCAGTTAATCTGATTATTAAGCGAGGATTATTGATGGAGGGTAAATGGCTGTATTTGGCGCTGCCTCTTGTATCAAGGACACAGTAGTTTGTTTGTGGTTTGTTGTTTTTGTTTTGTTTTCTGTTTCTGTCATCTAATAGAGGACACCCCTTCTCTCAGTCCAACTGAGTAAAGATGTGGAATATAAAAGGTATTTGAGAGCCACGTATCAGTTAGCATTCTATGCTTCCATTTCAGGTGCTATGCATTAGATATTATCTATCATGTGTGTTTTGAAGGCTGGTGTTGGGCAAGTATACTGTTCGTCTGACAGACATGTGGAGGTGCGTGCTGATCTTGGTAACTGCAAGGTCATAGGTTTAAGTCCAAGCAATGGCCGGGTTGGGGTTCTCAGAAAGCAAATTATTCAGATTAGATAAACTCCTTATCAAACAAATCTTTTATTTAATCTTTTGACCCCAAATCTGCAGTCTGCTCTGTGTTTCAATTTGAACCTTTAATACATTTCTGTTGAAGGCAATATAGGATAAAATAGTATTGTCACATGGTAAAACAGTTTAACACAAAATATTCGTTCCTAGCAGTGTGACACCGAAAAGCATTTTGAACTTGTTAACGATTCAACACGCTGCTAACGGAAGAGTTATATTCAGTTGCTTGCTTGAGTCTTGTATTGAAAATAACCGATCTGCTGTTTTTGCTGTGCACGACACTGCATGCAACGTAGTACATCAAGCTCTTAAACACGGAACAGTCTCCTCCCCCTCAGCACGGCCTTTGGCTGAGGAGAAACCTGGGCAAACTTGTGCTGTGATTTCTCAGTAACAATGCGCTATTCCGTACCTTATCCCTCCCATTGATTTCTCCACCATTTATTTCTGTTTTGGTTCATGCTCCGTGTTTGAAAGTTGATGCCCCTCTCTAAAAGGGGGGTTCATGCATAGACTCTGCTACTTTTGTAGTCTGTGGCGGTTTCATATGATAAGCTTTTTTTAGACGTTCAGAATCAATATGTAATCCTGTGCAGGGGCTTATCCCTGGGACTATGCCATTTGTGAGGCTCTTTGAGCTTTGTTACAGGTCTTCTGGCAGCTCTATGCCGCAGATTGATTAGGTGCAGTGCCAGAATCCTATCAAATGGCCAGCTCTGTTGATGGTGCAAACTCTCTCAGAGCCTCTAGCCCATTTTGACCTGGGAACGATTCTGCAAATATCTTCTAAATCCTGACTGTTTTCTTGAAAAAGCTGTTTTTCTATGTCAGTCGTTCTCAAACACTTTCATGTCACTTTTCACGATTCTTAAAAAATAGCAGACCTACAAGCTCGTAGCGCGCCACTTGGTGGCGCGCTATGAGCTTGTAGATCTGCTATTTTTCAATAGCTAAAGCATTACATAATGCAACACCAAAAGGGGTTCCCCACCCAAAATGGGCTAGTTGACTGGAACTGGAGATAAGGTCGGATGGCAATTCCCGTTTGCACTGTCTGGTTGGAGAAAGATGCAAGAGTATCCGCCGCAAAGGGACGGACTTGTTTTGCCCGAGCTCCCTTTTTATAATCTATTTTCCAGTGTTTTGTATATGCAGATTAAGAACTATTTACAGTATGATGTACAGCTACTGTACATATAGCAAAATAAGTGCACATGAACATTTATAGACAGTGATATGACATTGGAGGAACAATAGAAGATGCTTAAGTTTATAGCTGACCAACACTGTCAGCAACCGATGCTATTTACTGCATGCTGATATTGCATGCAGTAAATAGCAGATATACAAGCTTGTAGATCTGCTATTTACTGAGCACGACAGAAATGAGGCTAAAGCAGTGAAATGTGCCCCAGAGTCAGTGTATTGTGACATCACAGTAATTCTGGGACAGTGGGACTATGAAATTGCTAACCTCCCGTGTCAGCTGAACCCTCGCAGAACATCACGTTTTAAATGTCTCTACTCTACCCCCATAAACACTTACTGCGCTGAATATTCTTCGCTGTGCCGAACGGCCGAATGGTCTTCTACAGCCATTCTCCTGAAGGGTTAATTCTTTATCGGCTGCGATATTTTCTTTTCTTTTCCTTTCCTTTTCTCCTTTTTCCTGCCGTACAGGCAGGGTCACGGGGAACTGAATCTGTGCATTCTTGTGTGTCTTGCCAACGCTCACATGGTTACCACCGGTACGCATTGTTAGGGATATCTGAATGAACACTAGCCATGCAAGTTTTAACGTGATTGCCTGAGGGCAGTAGAGTGAAAGAGCGAGGAGCACAGAGAGAGAGAGAGAGAAGCATAATCCTAAAAGGATTGGAAGTCTCCTTACTCTCTGCTCATGCCCCCCCAGACCATTCCCTGTTCCTTCCCGCAACACACACGCGCTCGCAGATACACGCACGCACGCACACGCACACGCACGCACGCACACACACACACACACACACACACACACACACACACACACACACACACACACACACACACACACACACACACACACACACACACACACACACACACACACACACACACACCTCTCTCTATGTGTGTGGGGTGCTGGGTATTGGAGGGGTGTGTGTGGTGGTCGGGGTCAGTTGGTTTTGTGGCTCTGGTGTCTGATTTCTCCCTCCTGTTCCTCATTTGTTCAGCCCGATCTCTCATCATCACCCCCCCATTGTTTGCCTTCCTAATGAGAGGGGCGGGACCTTCGGGACTGTGACGGACAGCTACATGCTTCTCCCTTGTTTCTCGCTCTCTCTTTCTATCTCTCTCAGTCTCTCTCTCTCTCTCTCTCTCTCTCTCTCTCTATCTACCTCTATATCTCTCTCTCTCTCACAATTCTATTCAATTCAAAGGAGCTTTATTGACATGAGAAAAGATAACTTTACATTGCCAAAGCAAATGTCCTTCCTCTTCTCTCCTCCCATCATTACTTCACTTTGCATCAGAGCAAACCCTATATATATTGTGGCAACGAATCATTTCTACTTTGTTGTAAATAGCAAACTCATTGTTATTAGTGTCATTACTATTACTGTTATTTATTTATTCATTAATCCATTAATTTCCTATTTCTGTCCGATCTCCTCGGGTGTCATAAATCAGTTGTTCTCAAAGTGGGGTCCGGTTACCCCAGGGATCCTTGGAGGGGTTCCTGGGTATCCCCAGCTAAATGTTATTGTGGTTATACTTATAAATGGCAGATATACATCTTCTCTTCTGGGGAATTTGGAGGTCCTTGGCACGAAAATGTTTGAGAACGGCCCTAACCCTAAACACCTGTCATTGTTGTTATTATTATCATTATTATTATTTCTGTTATTTATTTATTTATTCAATCGTTGATTTCCTATTTCTGTCCCATCTCCTCGGGTGTCATAAATCACAGCCACAGTACATTAGTCATGCCAGCTTGACACTTGACACAGAATTGAATCCCACACGGCAGCAGCTCTCGTGCCGTTCGTCAACTGTACCAACAAAGCTAATCCTGAATTTCCCATGGTATGTTAGGCAAAGATACCGCGTTGAAGATCTATCATTAATGTGTGTGTTGTGCTCAGGGCTGTTTGAACACATGCACGCATGCGCGCACGCACACACACGCATGCGCGCACGCATGCGCGCACGCATGCACGCACGCACGCACGCACGCACGCACGCACGCACGCACACACACACACACACACACACACACACACACACACACACACACACACACACACACACACACACACACACACACAGACCTTCCCTTTCTCTCATTACAATATACTGTACACTTATTTTCCCTATGTTTTATACTGTATGTACCAGTCCACTACATAACAAATATAAATATACCTGTCTCTCTTTAGTTAATTGGGTTCCTTTCTTTCTTTCTTTCTTTCTTTCTTTCTTTCTTTCTTTCTTTCTTTCTTTCTTTCTGTGCCTGGACAGGTCCAGAAGATGACTGTCTGTTATCTGCTCTGTGGGTTTTGGTCTGTGTCTCTGGTAAGGTAAGTTCATAATTACACAGTTGTTGAATGCAGAAAGAATGTGGCACCAGGTCAAGTGACTACACTCTTGACTCTATAAAATGTCAGCGTGGAGTGCGAGAGAGAGAGAGAGAGAGAGAGAGAGAGAGAGAGAGAGAGACTCCCTGGTCAGCTTTTAGTCATCATTTACTGTCTGTATAGTTAAAGCTTTCAAATGAAAAATAAATAGCACAGTGTTCATTTATCTCTGAGGAGACTCTTAAAGGTGCATTTGGGTCAATGTTTAGAGACCCTCAGATTTTACTTTGTAATATTTTCAACTACAGATGGACTGATATACTGTTGCTACAAAACATGTACTGTAATGTTTCACATAAACTTTACAGCCTTAGTTTAAATATATACATGAAAAAAGAAAGTATATGTATATTATTCAGTCAAAAGTGCCAGCTGCACATATAGACTTACAGTACTGTGTATGTGGATATTTTGCTGTTTGATTTCTTTTTGTCCTTTTTCTCTTCCTGAAAAACAACAAAAACAATGGACATGTGACAATTAAGTTGATTCTGATTCAGTATATGGAAAACTCTCATTGTTGTATATGAAGGTCACCAGATGCCGTCAACACAGTTTAAGAGTTATAATACCAAGCACTATAGTATGTCGTCACTGCTGGACGGAAACATTGTATCTCCAAATTATATATATATATATATATATAGTACAAGTACATACATATATATATATATGTACTTTTTGTGAGTTTTTTTCATAAACTAATTCCCTATCTTATACTTTGTTGTATGACAAAAGCTGAGAAAATAGCAGATCTACAAGATCACAACGCATCGCATCACAAGTCATTGTGAGCTTGGAGAGCATGTTATTTTTGCTATTTTTGGAAATGTTGGCAAATTTTGGAAAATATCCTACATTCCTAAATTAAGGATGTCAAGGTTTCAAGCGGTTAAGTGTGTGTGTGTGTGTGTGTGTGTGTGTGTGTGTGTGTGTGTGTGTGTGTGTGTGTGTGTGTGTGTGTGTGTGTGTGTGTGTGTGCGCGCGCGTGTGTGCCAATGTAAAGTATTATGAAGTAAGTAATAACTTGGATCTTTTGGGACTTGGGTTATATATTTTTGGACATTACAAGCTTTTTCTGCCTGACAGCAACAATATCCATTCTAGAGAAAGAAGTTCAGCATTGAATGTGTCTAAAATAGTGGCTGTCCAGTCTGTAGCTATTTTGAAAATTGTTGATAGTAAATATTCAGTTCAGTGTAACCTTTCGCAAACATATAGGATATGTTATTTTGGAATAGACTTCTGATGCGCTGCATTCACAATAACATACGTTTATAGCATTAATTGTTTCTGCTGTTTTCTTGTTATGTTTTTGCTGCTAATCTTTTTAAGGACCGTGGCTGATCCTTAAAAAAATATGAATATATAATTCATCTATATATCCTGCATGGATCTACCTTTGACTAATGTGTTCACAGCCTCTCGGACCAAACCAATCAATGCATCAACATTTTCTTTATATAGTAAGACATTATAATTTGGTGATGTCATAGCTTGATGAGCAGGCTAGGTCGCTGTCTGTGCATGTGACGACACAGTGCAGCGATGACACAGTCTCATGTGAATTCTGCTTTTCTCCAGACCTTAATTATAGGCCTATGCACTGTAAATTCCTGAGTGTTCATTTAACTCTGAAGTGTTAAATTAAAATTAAATTAAGCCATGAGTTTTTGGTCCATTTGGGTTCCAGACAGTTTCTGAGTTCTGGCTAGAATATACACTGAGTTTAACATTACTTCTTTAACGCATTAAAACCGGGGAAACATCTATGTCTTTTTAGATTTCTTTGGGCTTGAAAAAATTGCAGACTAGCTCATAGCATGTCACTTTGTGCCACACTATGAACTATGAATATATATTTTTACATCTTAAACATCTTAAACTCAAATCTTTGCTTCTGGGTGTCCCATGGAACAATATATTTTCAGATGGCGATCTGTGGCCATTCTTACATGAAAAAAGTTTGATATAGCAACATATTTATTTTCAGATTGTGCTTGGCACACTTATCTAAATGCAGTGCAATGCCTGCATCTTGTGCAGATATGTTACCTTGCAGGCCCATTGGGAGGTGCTCTGCCTTAGATTACAGTAACCACTGGAGAGACAGCACACGTCTTCACACCCTATACCTGCCCTGGTGACCGTCTCACTTCTCTGCTCTTTTATAGACCATTCATGGGCAAAGCAGGCACACATGTTTCTGCACGCGGTTGAGGGTTCCAAATCTCTATAAGCTCACACACTAGGGAGCAATGAGCATTATGAAAGTGTGTGTGTGTGTGTGTGTGTGTGTGTGTGTGTGTGTGTGTGTGTGTGTGTGTGTGTGTGTGTGTGTTTTCACACAGATCCATAGATAATTATTCCCACTATTAACTGGTAATAATTAAGGGGTTGATTTAATTATTTGCTATATGAAATCCTATAGGATGTATATGCTTTCTGAGCAGTGCTATATTAGATGTCACCTTGTAGCCTACATTTGTGACATTTGATATAGCATGTAGTTTAAGCCCTTTGTATTATTAAACAAACAGAGGTTGTGTTATAGGCATATATATATATATATATATATATATATATATATATATATATATATATATATATATATATATATCAGCAGAAATCAATAACTTAAACTATAATCATCACAGTCATCATCATCCTTATACTTCAATAAACTCATGGTTTGCATAATTGGTTTCAATCGACCAGGTCGATTGAAACCAATTATGCAAAAACTTGAGTTTATTTAAGAGCTATATGAGTCGATTCGAGATTCGACCATTAACGACTTAACGACCCACAATGTCTAATGTGGCTGCAGCGCGTGTATGTGTTGAATGCATGGTAGGCCTATATTCAAATCAAATATCTGTCCTCTCTCCTTGTTTAGCTGTATATAGGCCTATACTCCCACTGCGCTGGTGCTGCCTGCATGCCTGCCCGGCCTAGCTACTTTAGCTGTGTCAGCTCAGCTGAAATGCAGGCCTGCCCTGAATACATTTGGAGACCTATATATGTTTTATATATACCCATTACCCTCCTCATTTGTACCCTCATACCCCAGCTTATCGTATACAGGTCTATACGCTGTATCACAGCAAAGATGTCCAACAAGTGAAACGCAAGTATGCTATTTGGGCAACGGGCATACGGCATATACGTATATATATAAATGTTGAGGGAGAATAAGAAATATAGCCTGTGTGTGAGAGAGAGACGTGTGTGTGTGTGTGTGTGTGTGTGTGTGTGTGCGCGCGCGCGCGCATATATATATATATATAATGAATGGCATGCACAGCTATCCAAATATTGACATTTGAACAGTTTGGACAAATATTTCATGCCAGACAAGTAGAAACCAAACACCACATTACCTGTGAATAAGAGCGATTGAAAATCCACATGGACCCTCACCCTGCAACACCAGCATGAGGGAAAGTCAATCGATCCCTTTTTTTTACGGCAGAGAAAATGTTCAGCTGCAGACGCCGTTTCATTCCGGGTTAAAACAGGTCCTCCTCATCCATGCATGGGCCCCTGCCAAGGGGTGTTGCGTATATACCTGCGCCTGTAGCCCGCTGAGCCCCATGTCACGTCCTAAAATAGTCTGCTGTGTACAGGTATTATACATTACGAATTTTACAGAGCCTCCTGGACTGGTTCTGGGGCCACAGGCTACAGCGGCGTTTCCCGAAAAATGGAAAGAGCGCCGACTGTCTTGCACGGTTTTCTAACAACTTGGTGATTTTATGCATCATCGTTTTAATAAGCACCGCCGCCAACATCCATCCGCGACCCTCTCCTCTCCAATCCTTGCCTGTGAGAGACGCAAAAAAAACGTACACCCCCACCTCCTCTTTAGACTCGCTGATCCCTGCTGGATTTACGGGCTTAGTATTAAGAAAATTCTACTGCAATTTGGGATTAGACCCAATATCCTCACAACAATGACTCCGCCGTTAATATCTTGATGGCATACTTGTGATCAATCGCTCTGAAGCTAGCCTATATGGGCCTAAAAAGGGGGGGGGATAATTGTGGTTTTAATGTTTTCATGTCACACTCAGAAGTGGCGCATGACCCTCATGTGCACTTGTCAGTGAGCAAAATGAACTGCAGCAATCAGACTTTCTTTTATCGGATTAATTTAATATAGTAAGAGAAAACGTTCATTATATTAAATTAATTTCGATACGAGCATTTTTATATCCAATGTTTGTATTATTGTTTTGGATATGCCTAATTGTTAGACAAAATATGTATTATAGTTTGTGTGCGTTTATGAGTCAAATGCTTCTTGACAGTAGCTATAAGTAATTGACGAAACCATTTCTCACTCGGGAGTCGGGAGGCCCAGGAGAACAGGTCGTTTACAGACTCGCCATGGAAATTGTTTATGGTATAGGACTATACAAGATTTTCCACATTAATATTCATGTCGAAGATGCTGAAAAGTGTCTTCATCAGACAGTTGGAGGCCAAGTATTCTGCTGTGGCGAACAGTAGCCTAGCTCAAATTGGTAAATAGAATAAGCCAAAGCCATGCCACAGTGATGCTGGCTATAACTAATACATAACTATTTATTGGGCTCTCTTAAGCTATATAATATATAGAATAGCAGGCTAACTTTTCTGAACCAGCAATGGAAATGCTGATATTTCTACTTAGGTTATCGTGTAAGCCTGCTTTTGCAATTTTCATAATCATGTTTTGTTTCTTTCACTGCATAGGCAATTTCTCATATAGTCATAGGCCGATATGTTTTGTTTTGCTTTGTTTCCAATGATATACAGCAATAACATGACATTGAAAACTATTATATTTCTAAGACATGTTTTAGGCCTATATCATAAAATAGCCTATATTTATTTCCTTACCCAATTCTATTCAAACTTTAGACCAACTTTTTTCTCTGTTTTCTACAATTATGCGCTCACGTGGTCGAGATTTATTTTAGATTGTGGAAGGGGGCGTGGTCTTTGAGCAGCAGAGCTCCGAGCTCGTCGCTGATTGGTTGCCTCTGTCGCCTGTAAAGACTCCCAGCCTCTGGGATTGGATGGAGTGGGCGGTTCTCGCCGTATTTTTACGTTCATAGAAGGACTTGGTCAGGACAGGGTGATCAATCTCAATCCGTCAACATTGGCAATCATTTTAGCAGTGTGAGTGCAGGACGCGAAACAAGAAATACGGTTGATCCCATATTGAAATGTTCTTTTATCATTATGCTCCATTACATTATAGTCTCTAAAGTATAGGACAGCGGTGGTGAGCCCAGGAAGGATATTCGGGGCATGCTTGCATAACTTCTGGTCAGTTTTTTTGAGTGAGCGCGCACCTTTTTCGGCTGCGCACCTTTGGCTACTATTGCTTTCTAAGAGGAACTCTCGTCCATGTGGATATATATATTTATGATACGCTGTCTGGATCGATTCTATAAAGTGGAAGAAAGGGGATCCTTTAAACAAGGTGAGTCTGCAAGCTTTCCCTCATTTTTTCCTCCTATTTAGGTCAACTCGACGTATGTGTTATTGACACCATATAGAATTGACACCAATGAACTGTATATGACATTTTATTGCTTGTGATTGTGACGTAATTATTCAATATCCTATACATTTTTCACAGTCTAAATTGAATCATTAAAAATAATAGATAAGACGTTATTTTTGTTTTGCAAACATTACGACTACTCATTTACACATTCACAAAGGAGATTACAAATAGGCCTAGGCATAATCTTTTATTAGACTACTGTCAATTGAAATCTCCCTTTTTATGTTATTATCAAGTTATAACTTAAACTTTCCGGGCCGTTTCCTCGGATTCAAAGTGTTACTTGCAGTCCCTCTATCGCGCTGCTAAAACCAGATAAACAAACGCAATGTTTGGGGCTGAACCTGTTTCGCCGATAAGACTCCGCATCGCTAATTGTCGCCCTGTGGGTTTAAGAATCTGAATTGTAATAATGCTCTTAATTTGCACTATTTCAACCATTTACATGATGCGCCTAAACTACTTCCCGTGGTTATGGAAATCGTTGAGCATTTAGCCCTAAGGATTTACGCCTCAGTAAAAAACAAACTAGCCGGCCCCATGTCCACACACAGCATGGGCCCAAGTAGGACTATTGAAAGGTGTGGCAGTATGTTACCAGTAAATGAAGTGAATAACCAATTATGTTTTTGTTTAAACTCTCACTATTTACCTGTCAAAAGACCCTCGTTGGCTTATGTAAATGCTTATCCAATTAAAGACATTGTCTCACACCTCGATTTGGAAATTGCATGTGATTGGAAACATCTACAGTATTTACAAACAAATACCCGATTTAAAATTGTAGTAGTGTTAGCTCAAAAGGGGCCTATACGGTTGATTAGCCCAATAATATAACACCGGTAATTATACAATTAGCCCGTTTGCAACATTAGCATTTTTGCCTTTACTTCATTGAAATGACTATAGTGCAGGTTTCACTTTAAAGGCATAAAGTATATAGCTCACACCTTGATTTCATTCTTGTATTGATATATAGGCCTAAGTGTAAACATTAATGGCAGGCCCAATATAATCGGTTTTAGCCTAATATAGGCTACATGTAAATGCCTTCTACGAAGTTCCATAAACGGAATTAAACTAACCCAAATGCTATCTCCGTAGTTTAAGTGACATATGGTTGTACATTGGCCATTTTAATTAAGATCACAATATAGTGCTACCATAGCACGGACATGGCCTGTCACACTGACTAAATTAAATCCACTTCACTGTGTAGTCAACATTAAGGAAATTCATTTGATCAAAGCAACGACTCCATTTACATTGCCAAAGCAAGTGTCAAAATAATAAAAATCGGCTAATGTCAAATGGCGTTAATCACGTCTGATGACAGACTTCACACGTGATTATTTCATTACTGTAGTGATGGCTGATTGCTGCCTGGGCTTATAATTGGATATCGTTTAACCACGTTAACGCATCATCAGACTTGGGGATTTGGTAAATTGTTGGGTTTTTCCAAACTTGATTTTGCGCGCTATATGACTGTGAGTGAGTCTTGTGAGCATCATGGAAAGTTGACGAGAAATTCGAGGCTGTGCATGGTATCAGCTTGAAATTAAAGTCGACATTTTAGGGCATTATTTTGGCCACACAAAGGCCAAAAATGTTTAGGCAAATACGTCTCGATTTAAACAAATAAAGTTTTGCTCACTTCGCTGTATTCCTATGTATCCATTGCGCTGTTTATAGGCCTAACACGCGATCGATTATAATGTTTCATATAGAAGCATGAGATATTCAACTATATGAGCGAGCTTTTCTCGTTTTCAAATCTATGGCAACATATATATATATATAGGCGGCGGGGGTCGATCAGGCTATTTATAGGCCTGATTGCTTTTAGACAATGTTTTGTTTATCATTGCCATGCAATTGAGTGACCAATTTTCCTTGTTCTCTTTCTCACAAAGGAGCCTCTTGGAGTCAAGATTTGAACACCTGGAGAATCCCACTTTTTCAATAAAAGTCGGTCTCCTGCGTCCGTTTCTAGCATGATGTCATACCTCAAACAGGGCCCGTACGGGATGAACGGCCTGGGTCTGAGCGGCACCGCTATGGACCTGCTGCATCCATCCGTGGGATATCCTGGTACGTGGCCTGGTACGGTAGCCACACGTGTACAAACCTTTCACAAAAATACCCATAATAATAGCCTACAAAATATATGCTTTTTAAAATGATATGCAATCATGTATGTTTAATGTATGTAGGCCTATGTAATGGCTTCTTTAATAAATCATCAGTTTGGTAGCCTATTTTGTTTAGGTTTAGGCTGATAACAATTTGTTATTGTGTTTTTAGGTAATCCTCGGAAACAACGGCGAGAGAGAACGACGTTCACCCGGACGCAGCTGGACATTTTGGAATCTCTGTTTGGCAAAACAAGATACCCCGATATTTTTATGAGGGAAGAAGTGGCGCTGAAAATAAATCTACCTGAGTCAAGAGTGCAGGTTTGTACCCTATACACACATTAAACAATATAAATTGGGTTATTATTTCCACAATTACCACAGGCTTATAATGCACGTTTAAAGGTTAAAAAAATCACACCTGTGTGAAGTAAGGGGTGCTAATATATTAAAGTCTATAATTGATTAGGTGATGTAAAACAAACGGTGCCAATTAACACAAACATTAAATGCCACTAACAATAAAGAGACATAATGAGGGACAATATGTGCAATGTTTAAAACAAACATTGAACTAAAAACAAACATTAAACCTGTATATAGGAGGGGCTAAAAAATATAGCATAATTATCCTACTCTTACAAAATTAGCATAAGCAAATTTCCTTTAAAAAGCGGCTAGCTAATGGATCATTATCCTTTTTGTTATAGTGAACATGAGGTGAGCTGTTGCACTTGTTGACCGCAGGCACTCAGAAACGTTGAATAATTAGATACACCCCCTCCAAAAAAATAAACAAATAAAGCTGCTATAATAATAATAATAACAATAATAATAATAACAATAATAATCTTAACAGTAATAATAATAAAGATGGCGTTTGGAATCAGTTTTGGGGAGTTTTTATGAAGTATGCATGAATTTCCTGAACTGTGGACTTCTGGTAAAAGGAAGAATTTACCTCAGTTCTCCCCATAAGGAGTGTCTTTTGATCTCTTTTGAAATGGGCGTGAGAGTCTTTACATAACCAGCTTTAGTGGCTCTCATGGGCTTACTGCAATTATGGCTGCTCCCTCTAGAGTTTCTGCTGATTCTGTCCAGAAATGTGAGCACTAGGCTAAGATGTGAAATGCTGAACAGTGACTAGGCCTAAATTGGCTCACTGAGTTAAGTGTGGGAATACGTAGTAGCTTGTCCTCAAAGGCTCAGTTGACCTTAACCCAGCTGTCTTGCTACATCGTTTCAACATTTTTAACTTTATGAATCCATGAAAACTTAGTTTGGTCAGGAACACCCATGCCTCAAATTAACACACATTCACACCTGGAACTTGTTTTTACAGTTCAGACAGAACATTTGAAGATTAATATAATATCCCTGTAGAGATATTAATCGTAAGTTGTTGAATTTTGACTGACATCAACATTGAACTGAACCCTTTCCCTCTCCCTCATTCCTCAGGTTTGGTTCAAGAACCGTCGTGCCAAATGTCGACAGCAGGCACAGAGTGGGAACAACGCCAAGGCCCGTCCGGCGAAGAAGAAATCCTCCCCGACCAGAGAGAGCACAGGGTCAGAGAGCAGCGGCCAGTTCACCCCGCCGGCAGTGTCCAGCTCCTCCTCCTCGTCCTCAGCCTCCTCCGTCTCCAACTCGGCCGGCCACGGCGGGGGTCCGGGGGTCCTGAGCAGCACTTCTACCTCCGGCACGGCCCCCGTGTCGTCCATCTGGAGCCCCGCGCCCATCTCCCCGGCGCCGGCGCCGGCCACGCTGCCTGACCCGGCCGCCCCGACCAGTGCCTCCTGCATGCAGAGGTCCGCGTCCACGACGAGCGGAGGAACGGCCTCGTACCCGGTCCCTTACGGCCAGACGGCGGCGGCCGCCGCGTACGGCCAAGGTTACGCCAACTCGGGGTCAGGCTCCTACTTCGGAGGCGTGGAATGCAGCTCCTACCTGGCCCCCATGCACTCGCATCACCACCCGCACCACCCGCACCAGCTCAGCCCCATGGCGGGCTCCTCCATGTCTGGCCACCCGCACCACCACATTGCGCAGACCTCAGGGCACCACCACCACCACCATCACCCCCACCACCACCAGGCGTACAGTGCGCCCGGCCTGGCCTTCAACTCCACAGACTGTCTGGATTATAAAGAGCAGACGGCGGCCGCCGCCTCATGGAAACTGAACTTTAACACCTCAGACTGTTTGGACTACAAAGACCAGGCATCCTGGCGCTTCCAAGTCTTGTGACTCTTTTTTGTTTTTTGTTTTTTTGTTTCCCCCTCCTTCAAAGAAGTATTCTTTTTGTTGTATTATTTTATTTTTTTGAAGATCCTTTAAACTAATAGATAGTAGAGAGACATTTACCTATGAGATGTTTTAAGTTTATTTGTGAATAAAATGCACAGACTGTAAAAGCCTGAACGTCAGGCCTTGGATTTTGCTTTTTTGCCATTAGCAACGGATCAACTGCTGCGAAGCGAGTTTGAATTATGGAGTCATCAAAGGAATATTCTTCAATCCATAAAAATGTTAAACTGTTAACTGACCACATCCCAATTTGGAAGGCCTTTACTATCCCAACTTACATTTGCAGTGGAACATGCCAGATTGAGTTATCTTTAGGTTGAGAATTAGTTCATTTTGAGTTAAGTTGGAGATGTTTTGTCAGGACAAAAATATCAAACATTTTGAAACAAAAATATGTCATGGAAAATAGAATTTTGCGTTGACTTTATTATTTCTTCGTAAAGATTTGATGCTGCTATGATTTTCAGTTTAATTCACATGAATTTCCAACTTGAATATTGTTCAGAAACTCATTGTCCAGCCTGTGGTGTTGTATTTTGGAGATTAAATTGCAGCACTTGTTTATAAGGTGAAAGATTTTGGTATCGTTCTTTATGGAGGAAAAAATGTGAATTAGACACGCAATGTCAGTATTCCATTGAAATTTGAAATGTACATGCGTGTCTTTATAATAAAGTTTTGTTAAAACATGGATATTCAGAGGAAAAGTTCATTATTGCTCAGATCCATCATCCAGTGTAAATTCTTGATTAATCTTTCCAAAATAAGATATGCACCAGTTAATGGGTCATGCTTGCTCATGCAGAATTATTGATATAATATTAAAATATATCACAGGAGCTTTCCAGGAGAGTAACTAACTGGACCTTATAACGGTCTGGATGATCAATATTTTAGAGATCTTAACCCATTAAAACTTGAGGCCAATTATACAATGTTTCAATCAGTTACAATCTATCAGTAGTTCTCACTTTCAAGATTTGTCTTTACAAGTGACATGTTGTGAGCTTGTGTATCTCTCTAAAATGACATGCAGACGCTTTCCTGGTTTTAATGCCTTTTTATAAATGATAAACGTTTTTCTTGATTTCTTTATTTGATTGATGTTGGCCAAATCTTTATACGGCTGGATCACCAACAGTCTGATGATCTCAAAGCTTAAACAGTGTAAACACTACAGGCCACTTCATATCGGCATAATAATACGATAATCAATGAACCTGCAGGTCTGTTGAAGTCTTCATAATGCATGTCATTTAGAATGCTATAGGTCTTTCAGCTTCAGAAGGGACCCATCAAGGCCAATCAAATGCAACAATACAAAATCCTCTCTGTTGTGAATATAGCACAGAAAATAATTCTGAACTACACACAGGCCTGTAGAGAATATAGATCTAAAATCATTGTCATGTATTTTATCACAAAAGAGAAAGGAAAAGGTTTCCAAGCATCAGTTTTTAGTTAGTTGGGCATGTCTTTTTGTGCTTTGTTTTGGTCAGTTCCTAAAAGCGATCGCTGGTCCTTAGCAGAAGTATTGTCTGGCCAGTCTGTTGCCTCCCACCTCTCCATCATTTTCAAATGCTTCCAGTCATACATATATTCATCTAAATAGAATTCAGAGATTGCAGAATAGTTGTCTGCTTATATGAGACTCTGATAAACAACAACATAGATTTCAAATTGTATATGTGCTAAAGCCACAGTATGAAGATAATGCAAATGTTATCTGTGTGGATCTCCCAGGGATGTATCCGTACGCCATCATCATCATGTCAATGAGTAAACCCCCCACTGAGGTTGATTCAAAGCCAGTCAGGTTAGCAAACATGTACACATCACCGGCATCCTGGCATTTATTCTCACTGTGTTGACAGTAATGTATAATGTTGTTGATCCAAGGGAAAAAAGGGACAAATCACGATTTTAATTAACAAGCCATCCTGGTTCTTGTGGTGTTCCACACAGTGGCGTCTTAGCAGCTGGACAAACAGGTTTGGGTAAACATGGCGGCTAGGAGTGTAGTCTACATGACGTGTGTTTGCCTCGGCTGTGTGTCCCGCTGGGCTCTGCCAGTATGCAACCATTCCATTCCTCACTTCCTCATGCAAACACAAGCCATGGATTTACCACATTTGCATCCAACAAGGAAAAACTAATCTTTGGCCATGTTCAGGCAATCTATGCTGCTCATTGTGCAAGGAAAGGCCATCTCCCCAAACACCTGTTTCTGGATGTCTTATTAACCCAGCAGCAACTCTCTCCCATTTGAACCGGTTTTCTCTGATTATACCGCTTTATGTTGACAAAATGAGTCTGCACCTTGGCTTTTAAGTGAGCTGGAAACTTTGGCTTTAACTTCTAAATGGGGGCCAACCGCACTCCCTCCCTTTTTCTCCTGACGGGAGCATGCTTCAGAACACATCAAAGTGCCCTCTCAAGTACTCCTGGCCCCGTATAGCAGCAAGAAGCAGACACTAGTGTGGCCTATCCTATCCTCCACTTAAATTATTCACAGAGGATATGGCAGCGGTGAACAAAGCTTACTTCCTGGATTGCATGAGAACCTGCTGGTGTAGAGGCGTCCGCGACCTGAACCGTGACAAGTAGTCCAGAACTTTGCATGTGTAGATGGTTGTCTGTCAGACTGAGTGTGAAGGCTGGCCACCAGGGCACACAGACAGACTGGGATGTAGAAATCCATCCTTATATCCGATAAAAGGATACAGATATTATTAACACATCGTTACCACATTATTGGCAAGATGCAGTATTGTCTTCTCTGTCAGGTGGAAAACCTCATATTTCCAATACTGTTAATTTTCATCATTCAAATTCAAAAGTATCAAAAGTAGCCGATCTACAAGCTCAAAATGTGTAGCTTCACGCCACTTTTCGAGCTTGCTTATCTGCTACTTTTGCTACTTTTTGTATGACGCTGTACTAGTATGATCATGTAGGGCACAAAAAATATGATATGCTGTCTGGGATCAAATTACGAGTGTGCTGATAAATAGGCCTACCATACCCACATGAACCCATTTCCTATTCTGGACAAATAGAATTCGTGATCATCATCGAAAACAGCCGATACAAGCTCACAACACGTAATGTGTGATTTGGTGTAGAGGGGAAAAGAGCAGGAGGCCAAATACAGACCCCTGGGAGACCTCGGCCACTCAGAGCTGATGTATTTGTCATATTTAACAAATCAATGTATTGATTTAATGCTTTATTAACAGTTTGCTAAGGTACAGAGGTACAGTTATACAATAATGCTAAAAGGACAACACAAAAAGCCCTGAGGGGCAAGGGGACTGGTTTCCATTGTGGTCCTGTGTATTCAATTCATCAACAGGAGATCACCAATACAGAGAGCAGCTTTGCTGGAGGATCATATTTGAATTTTAAAGCATTGAACCAATTCAATGCTTTTGCATTTGAAGCTGTGTTAGGTGTTTTCTTGTTCTCTTTGAATATTTTCCCCCTGTGAACTGCAGAAGTGAACATTTGAGGAGAAAAATTAATGAAATAAAGTCAATCCACATGTCAAAAATGTACTGTACAAGGACTGACAGAGTTTAAACCACTCCAGCTCTGCTTGTCCATAAGGAGTTACTAATTGAATTGTGAAGGACTCTATACTAGGTCCTTTTTTCCCTCAACGCCAAATCTGGAAATAGCCGACCTACACGTTTTGTGATGCATTGTAAGCTTGTGTTTCGGCTATTTGTGCAGAATATCCGTGCCCTGAATTGGGACAAGTGGTTAAGTTGGTTTAAGGGATATTTGTTGTTTTAAAAAGTGTTTTGTTAAAAAGTTAAAGCTCTATATTCTGATAGCAATCATTATAAGTAAAGTAACATCTCGCCGACTCTCCCACTCTCAACAGAAAGTACATATTCAGGTCAGGATACCAAATGTATCCAATCACGAGAGAGAGAATTCCACAAAGAGTTTATCAGCTTCCAGTTTCCAGTTCTAGTTCCAATTTTTGTCTGCTCATTGGGTTTGTCATCATTTACAATTTCACTTCCTGTATCCTGTAGTTCTCTCCTGAATGGATAAAATTGGTATCACAACCCGAAAATGTATTTTCCATTTGGTGTTTTAACTAAGCATTATGTTATACTTTAGCTATTGAACAATAGCAGATCTACAAGGTAGGTCTGCTATTTTTGGAAAAATCGTAAAAATGCGGCACAAATCTTTGAATATATATTCTTTCAGAGCAAACGTTTTTGTTATTTCGACGTCAGGCCTAAATGGGTTAAACTGAACAAACGCACTAAAATAGAGAGCTGCTTTACATAATAACCTTTTACACTTGGTGTAAGACAATTGCAATCAAGAGCTGATGGTGGGTTCCAGCCGTACAATGCGCCGGGTTGGCCTACTTTAAGAGAAAGTGTTTCTTTCCAGCGCCTCAGTGTGTCCTTTAACACCCTTGTTAGAACTCAAGTTGATTGACAGCTAGAAGATCCTTGGGACACTTTCCCAGTATTTCTCAGAGGGAGGAGGAGGACACACAATAGAAAAACATTCCTGCGCAGCAAAATCTGCAGGGTTTAAATTGACATGGAGGATTTTCAGTGTGTGCCTCGCATAAAAGATCAAAAACAAAACATTTCTATCTTCTCTCCCCGTTGCTTCATTTTTGTACCTTGAATTTACTATCATCAATGAATCATATAGGGTATTTACCCCTATATGATCATTGACGATAGTAAAGTCTTGTAATGTCTTACATTATTTATTACAACTTATGTCTGGACAATGGCTCTCATTGTTACACTCATTATTAGATTCTCGTAAATGTCAAGATATTAAACCTTATCTGCTGTTGCACTCACTGTAAGGTATTCTGAATGGCATCAGTCGACTCACTCAAATGCCAAACACATAAAAATTAAAGGCAACTGTAATGGAAGACCACTGCAAAAACGATTAATGATATACCGTACCCTGTAAAATCCAGAATGTTTATTTTACTTTGTGGAAGACTCTCAGAATTAAATTAGCACTCCGGTTTTTGTAATGTAAAAGGAAAAGACATACCTACACTTACCAAATGATGGCTGGCACATGGAATACGTGTGTGTATACATTTGAGGAGCAGTACAATCAGGTGGGAAACAGAATGGACATATTGCGTACAAATGGGTATTTGATGTTTATTGCTCAATAAAAACTGCAATGATTAAATTCAATCAGTCAATTATTTTGTATCAAAACCAACTAAAAAGTTTTTTAAATTTCAGAACATTCCACTTTGGTTCATCTGTACAAACACAGACTTGAGGTGAGGTGTGTGTGTGTGTGTGGGGGGGGGGGGGGTGCATGGCAGGCAAATGATGAGTTGTGATATTGCACACTTTCAGCATCCAGCTGCATGTGTATAGTTTCATATGGAAATCCCCTTAGCATGGTGGGTAAATAGATTATGATACAGTGAGGGATTAGGGATCGCCGTGCCGCTGTCCCCACTAATCCAAAGCGGCACAGGGCTGTCAACAGCTTTGACATGTCCGGGACTCCTTCCTTCTCCCACAAAATGGCTCCTTCGCTGTTTCATGAGCAAATCTGGAAGGTTCCGCCATAAATATTCCAGCTGGCTATTGTTCCTTGGCAGGCCAACACAGTGATGGTGGACGCACATTGGAAGTTGATGGTTGACTCTTCATTCATTGGGAAACTTTGCTCATTATTTGCTTGTTAAACTTTGCTCATTATTTGCTTGTTATTAAAAGTAAACAGATTCACTGTTTGTTTTCACCTTCACAAGTGTACATCCATTCTCTTTTCGGCTTGCATTTGCCACTTAAACTATACAGTCTATACTTTGTTGTACTACAAATAGTGAAACACTTAGACACTTGCATTCTGTGATATAGACTACAGAGCCTGAGTGCATCTTCTGATGGGTTCTTCTTCTGACGGGTTCTGATGCTGATGCGTCACCTCTAGTGCCTCTCACTTCTGAGGATCTGGGCGCTAAAGCCGGGCCTCCTCTTGAAACAAATGGCGATAGGGAATCTCTTTGTTGGGCCGTGCCTAAGCCTAATCTAATGATTCAGATGACTTGGGGCCGTACTTAGCTGGATAGCCACTGGCTTGTTTCAAACAAAACGATACGGGTGGAAGTTTCCCAAGGATTAACACTTAAAGAAAAGAGAGAGAGAGAGAGAGGGAAAACGATGTGCCCAGGACCACAGCCTTGCAGGGAATCCCTGTTGACGCCAGTGTTACAGAGCTAGGAGGAATGTGAGCATTACCACAATTTTGCTGAGCTGTGATTGGAAAAGAAGTTCATTATACCATTTGCTTTTGTAGCATTTACAATTGATTTCATTTGATTTTCTGACTGCAGACTTTACAACACAGGCCTACATTTTTCTAACCAAACATTTTCAACAATCATTTTCTTCAATCATTGTCATCAATCATTTTTGTGCAGAATGTTTATTGTTTTTAGAATATATATTTGTCACAAAATTAGTTAGGACAAGTCAACTTGGTGTGTTCTATAATACAATAATATATATATATATATATACTGTATATATATATAATATAATGACTTCCTCACTGAGTGTTGATGATATATGTATACCGGTATGTGTATATGTATAAGTATATGTATATGTATATGTATATGTATATGTATGTATATGTATATGTATATGTATATGTATATGTTATATATAAAACCAATGTTTTGTGGCCACAATTTGTTCGTGTTTGTGGCACAGCATGGTTATACGATCACTTTGAACATGTTCCGCTAATTGAGGTTCACCCAAGAACACTATCTGTATTTGTTTGTGGTTGTCTTTATTTGGATGTTTTGCAACGAGTCTGTGCATGTGTATAAAGGCCTAGCGTTT
Source organism: Protomyctophum bolini (assembly GCF_963924005.1). NCBI lineage: Eukaryota > Metazoa > Chordata > Actinopteri > Myctophiformes > Myctophidae > Protomyctophum > Protomyctophum bolini. Next base: position 9,541,880 of record NC_137864.1, on the reverse strand, counting down.
GAGGTGCCCTTCGGTGCTGCTGTCACGGCTTGACTGACAGGCCTGTGCAACACAAGAAACCTGGGATTAAAGTTATCCAAGTATAAACAAACACTAGTGAATTGTAAGCCAGAGAGGCCATTATTGACGTGCCTTCAGATAAGTGTATTTCTTTTAACAGCCTTTTGATGATAATTGTCCACCATAGCCTTATCATCAAGTTAAAAACACTTGGTAGTTTGTGGGTGTTCATGAATATAATACGCAAAGTTGGTTTTAATGTGACGCTGGAATGGATTTGTGTTTCGTCTTCTGGAAACCAGCCAACGATTCACCAATTAATGATCCAAGACAGCATTATTAAATGTAACCCACTTTTGGATGATCAGAAAGAAAAAGAAAAACTAACCAACCACATTTATGTTGTTTGTTTTTTAAAGGCATGATGTGCCAGAAAAGGCTGGAAATGGAAGACTGACTTCAGACACGGAACTGCAGTAATGGATTGGAGTCAGTTCTCACATCAGTGTTGGTAATAGACTCACCTTTAATGTTTTTTCCTAGAATGATTGTAGTTGAAGGTGCCTAAGGACAAAATAGATTAAAAAAAAAAGCTAATTGACACGGTGGCCATTGTGGAGATTACATTTATTATGCTTTGGTCCAGACCACCATATAATTCATTTGATCAAGTGCATGTTTCCTGATACGTAAGAGATTTTCATGTATTTCTTTCAAATATGGATGGCATTTAAAAACAATTTAAGCCCTAATATTTGTCAGAAATAGTCTAATCTACATGCTTGTCTCAGTGTGGTGACTTTAGAGTTTGTATGCTAGATCTTTTGAAATATTGAAAGTGGTTGAATTTGCTAGCTTGCTCACTCACTAAGTTTGAGGGATGAACTGATAGGCATAGACTGACAGAGAGAAGATGGATGAATGGATGGATGGATGGACAATAAGAGACTAGATGTGCGGATGGAATGGATGGATGAAAGATATAAAGTGATCTGTAAAGATGGAAGGAGAGGAGATGAAGGCGATTCTGTCCATTTTGAGTGGATAGCGTCAATGCTTCTTGCCAGCAGATCAGATAGGACTGCTCTTATTCACAAAATGTAACATGGGATATTCACTAATCTTATTTATTTAAGAGCTTTAAGAGCTCACAATGAGGGGCTTTAGCCTAAAGACAGATCTAGTCTTATCATTAGTTTAGAAGGAAGGCGATTAAGAGCAAATTATTAAACAAAGAATTAAGTCTGGAAACCCAATCTAGATGAGATCTCAGTTAAATGGAATCAATTTGGAAAAGTGCAGCATGTGTGGACCTCGCCATATAGGAGAATGTTAATGAGACAGGAGGTGCGTGCACACGCACACACACACACACGCGCACACACACACGCACACGCACACACACACACCTGAGTTTTGCAAACTTTTGGGGATTCCATGGGCTGTATTTTGCGTGTCTTAAGTACCAGGTCTTATTACTTAACTTGAGGAGGCCTGGAGGCGTGGTCAATGCTTTTGGGACACTCAGAATAGCCAAATGGCATTGATCACTCTTCCAGGTCTTCAGTTAAGTAATAAGAACTGGTACTTAAAGACACGCAAAATACAGCCCCATATCTCCTAACTGTAACACTTATGAAACCAGTCAAATCAAATTCAGGACACTAACTTTGTCCCCAAATAGACTGCATGACTGTAATTCCTTTTCCCAGAATGAGGCACTGCCATTCCAAGTTCCAGGTCAGTTTCCTGCTGCTTTGTTTGAGTGGTTCATCAGCTGATTTGAACTGAAAACACATGACAAGGAGTTTCTGGTCCAAAATTTGCTCCGTCGGAATTACGTGCGGACCCCCATATAAGTATATAAGTATATAAGTATATAACTGTGTTTGAATCTGCATACATTACAGAAAAGGAAAAACGGGCAAGCCCCTTTTCCATCGGCGTGTATTCGAAACTGACCCGGAACAGGAAAGTAGGAAATGTATAGTTCCCTTCTGGAAAAGGGAACTACAGTATGTCAGGAACACACCACTCTTGAGTTTGTCGACTAAAACAATGACGAAAAATGTTTGTACTGAAACATTTCAGTTTATATAACTAAAAGTAAATCAAAATTTGCCATAGAAATCAACACGGGAACACACAAACACGCACGCACGCACGCACGCACGCACGCACACCCACACACACACACAGACACACAGCCATGCATGTCCTTCCACCATTCTCTAACTAGAACACAGTTGTTCTTGCGTGGATCGTCCCATTGTTTCTGGGAAAGACCACTCAATGTGACTCATGGGGGGGGGGGTCCAACTGGGCCACCCTGCATGGGGCATCTCTTTGGGTGTACCTACCAGAGCAGATGGGGGTGTAGTTACTGAGTGGGAGGCTCACCCCCTCCCACTCACTTTGGCTGGGGGATTGTGTGTGTGTGTGTGTGTGTGTGTGTGTGTGTGTGTGTGTGTGTGTGTGTGTGTGTGTGTGTGTGCGTGCGTGCGTGCGTGCGTGCGTGCGTGCGTGTGTGTGTGTGTGTGTGTGCGTGCGTGTGCGTGTGTGCGTGCGTGTGTGTGCGTGCGTGTGCGTGTGCGTGTGCGTGTGTGTGTGCGTGCGTGCGTGCGTGCGTGCATGCGTGCGTGCGTGCGTGCATGCGTGTGGGGCGGGGGGGGAGTAATTTAGCTCTAGTGGCTAATTAAAAGAGAGGGTGGCCCACTGGGTGAAACGTCAATGCCCCACATCCCCCCCCCCCCCCCCCCCTTCCCATACAGGGATGCCCCCCTGCCCCAAAACCCCTTTTGCGGATCCCCCCACAACCCCTTTTGTCAACTTAAAAGTGATCGCAGGAGTGTTAATAATTTGTCCGTCTCTGTTCTCCTTTCACTGCTCATCAGTTCCCCCCTTATGTCTCTTAAGTGATGGGGACGGAAGGGGTCCTTTCAAAAAACCAGCTCTACTCTTTTGTTTTTCATCACTCCGTTCTTTTCTTTTTTTTCTCTCTCTTTTGCCCTCCTCTCTACATCTCTTCTTCTTCTTCTCCTTCTTCTTCTTCTTCTTCCCCTCCTATCCTCTTTCATGGTCCAGGGCCTTAGCTGCTCCTCCTTTTCAATTTGGCCGTCTCAGCAGTGGCTCTTGGAGGGGAGGCGGACTGGAACTGTTGCTATCTGTGTGATGTTCTGTGATGGGTTTTTTTCTCCGGGTCGGGTCCACTGGGGCAGTGTGGAAGTGGGGGGGGGGGGGAGGCATTGAGGGAGGACACCTTGTGAGTGTGACCTGTAATGTGCTCCGCTGGTCATAGGCATATAGGGCCACTTGAGGGCTGCGTGAGTCAGTCCTGGCTGCACTGGCTTGCACATAAGAACACTGCACGTGCTGGTGAATGCGTGAACCGTAATGCACAGAAAAGTTCTGAACACAATTTTATACACACAGCTCTGTACTAGAGCACATATTGCATGTTAACTTTGGTATACAACTTGAATACATACAATGGGGGGGGGGGGGGGGGTCACAGCCTGAAAAGGTTGAGAACCACTGCCGTAGTAGAACATACGTCCATATAGGCCCCAACTTTAACTCATCCAACTTTATCAAGCATTCCTGAATGGGAATTCCATCTCTTTCAAAGAGGTATACAGTTGCTTTATAGAACAGGGTATTTTCCTGTGTGGTGGGGGAGGCTACAGGCAGTGGATCAGTCTAGGCTGCAGTCTGCCAAAAATGGAATTAAGTCAGTTGCCAGGCTGGATAAGGAATTGGATTCTTTTTTCTCCCCTCCTCTGTTATCCCTCTGGACCAGATCCTGTTGCCCCTCGGGGGTGGGGGCGGGGGGGATGAGGAGGGGTGGGGGGTGGGGGGGGGGGGTGCAGGTGGCATGATACCGACAGAAAACCATGCAGTCGAGCAGCAGCAGAATTCTGCCAGACCACTGACCCTAGAGCTGCATACATGGCAGACCCACTTTGAGCCACACCTGTCCCCAAAAAGCATGCAGGGCTCCGTTTCTGGGTTGGCCCAGCTGCTGCAGCTTGGCCTGTGTGTGTGTGTGTGTGACGTGTGTGTGTGTGTGTGTGTGTGTGTGTGTGTGTGTGTGTGTGTGTGTGTGTGTGTGTGTGTGTGTGTGTGTGTGCGTGTGCGTGTGCGTGTGCGCGCGCAAATCCCTGCAGTCTGTCTGACAGTGCAGTGCGGTGTCTCCTATTCATCCCCGAAAAGATATGCCACCTGGCTCTCCTTCATGTCCAGGACCATGACCCAGCTGGACTATGATCCTGATATCAGTTATTTATGAAGAATACATAGAAATACAATAAAAAGATGGTGTTAATGAAATCGACTAGCGTACACGCCTGTCGTCATGGAAATATTTGTCGAAATCTTATGATTCAAGAGAATTGACACTTGCCATTTTGTCTTCTCTCTGTTTTCTCTCTGTTTTCTCTCTGTTTTCTCTCTCTCTCTCTCTCTCTCTCTCTCTCTCTCTCTCTCTCTCTCTCTCTCTCTCTCTCTCTCTCTCTCTCTCTCTCTCTCTCCCGCCTTTGGTTATGAGTATTAAACTCATTGAATCAGTGTGTGGCTCCCTTGGGGGAGGGGCAGGTTGTGCTTGTGAAATGGACCATCGCACCTCAACATTTCCCCCTTTACTTTTTCATTAACATTATTATTTCTTCTCTGCCATTCTCCACACAATGATTTGGAATTTAAAGTCCTCTATAATTGGACCTATATTTTCCCTGTCTGCCGTGGCTGCGCTTATCAGTGAGGGGTAAGAATTAAGACCACATAGGGAACCAAATAACATTTTTTTAAAGCAGCGAGTCTTAAGTAGAAAATTGGCTTAGCATGCAGATAGCAAACTCAACAATGGGAACATATATACCAGCTTGGGAGTGATTGAAGTCCCTGTCTTTCTGATGAACAAAGTGTTTGATTTTTGCCACGGCTCTTACATAAACTGCTAACTTGATTTCACACCCTGGATCTGAGGGTGACAACAAACACTTTAATTAGAGGAGGATGCAACGACAGGGGGAGGGTTGAGGGGGTTGCTTTAATGTTCCTGGAGTGAAGAAAAAGGTGATAGACGGTAACAAATCCCCAGCACACTCCAGACAGCCTGAATATACAGCTGCGGTGGCAAAATATATACTTTTCATATCTTATTATTTTCCTCCTCATTCTCCAGGCTTGGGATCGTGAATATTTTTGCATAGCTTAAAGGTGGAGTGATATCTCACACAAACCTGGTTCATTTGCATCTTGCGTCGTGTGTGTGTGTGTGTGTGTGTGTGTGTGTGTGTGTGTGCGTGTGCGTGTGCGTGTGTGTGTGTGTGTGTGTGTGTGCGTGTGCGTGTGCGTGTGCGTGTGCGTGCGTGTGCATGCGCATGCCGTGCATGTGTGACTGTGTATGTGTGTGTGAGTACAGTATGTGTGTTTGGGGTGGTTGAGATGCTGTAATCATTCTGGTGCAGTTCAGATTTAAACATGGACGTGTTTGGACGTTTCGTTGCTGGTCTGGTTACCTGCCAGCGTGGCATGATGGAGCTGCCAGTGTCTGGCGGAGCTGAGTGGCACCTACAGTATTCTACACTGTATAACCCTCAGTGTTACTTTGACTCTGTGGGTTAACCAAATGGCATTGGAGCTGCAGGCTATACATTTGCAGCACACTCTCATATCTCACTCTCATTATATTAACACCATCTTACCTCTCCACACAGATTATTTCTGATTGATTGTTTCCAAGCACTTGTTCTCACAGGTAGAAGAGAAGAAAGAAGTGAGTATAGAAAATGAGTAACAAAACACCACCACCTCCAGACTAGGTCCGCTGGTGGACGTTATTAACCACAGCACTGATCACCATCAGTGATAAACGCCACCCGATGAATGTGCCAATCAAGGCCCTCCTCCACCTTTCTCTATACCGACCCACCGCCTTTGCGACCACCTCCGCTCCCCAGTTTTTTTTTTGCTTTATTGCTCAGCAAAAATAATCAAAGCACTTTTTCCCCCCCCTCTCTCCTCCCTTCTTCTTCTTCTTTGGAGGGGATTAGAAAGGCGAAGCTTAGTCCGCTGGGTCTAACACTAGCGGGGGAGGCCAGAGGGTCTTCTTATCAGGGTCTAGCTGCTGGAGCCAGCCTCGCTACAGGACAGATTGCTT
>NC_137864.1:9528220-9530720 GCF_963924005.1 Protomyctophum bolini | reverse complement strand
ATCTGGTTGATTATAGATTAGTATCGGACCAAACATTATAAACAATTACTAGTGTAAGTAGGCTTACTATAATGCCATTAGGAACAGTACTGTACAGTATGATTACATTGTACTTCCTTCTTAAAGGAATACTTGGGTTTTCCCCAATCAATTACTTACACTGTAATGCCTTGAATTTGTGAAGATGTTTTTGTTTTTCTCGCATGCCTCCAATGTGATTGAATAATCCATAAACACTGCAAAAATACACAACCCAATTCAAACACTCTAAGCACGGTCCTGATTTGTGCATTTGTTATTTATCCCGAAAATGTGGAAATACTGAGCATATGGTTACTGCATATGACATTTGCATTATACTGTGAGAGCTTTTATGCAGATTTGCTGTTGTGAAATATTGACAAAATTCATTATTTTCTCAGGTTTGGGGATCTTCACCGTGGAGGCATGTGATAAAAACATGAATCCAGGGCATTACAGGGTGAGTATAACTGATAGGCTGTAATCTGCCATTCTGCGCTGAAGTATTGGGGTGAAATGTAGGCCTACCATAATTTGTTTTCATTTTGTGCCATATCTGGATATCTTATTTTGGAATTCATTCAATTAATGGCTGAGAATGCATGTTCTATAATTGTCTCTGCCAGGGCGGAAAAAATGGCAGAGACTATGTTTTGCACCCTGTCTGTCCGTCCCTCCGTCTGTGTCTCCTTTCCGCCCGTCTGGAGAGCTAATGTCCGGCACCGTTGGCCCAATCGATGTGAAACTGTGCACGCACACGCACATTTCTCACATGGGCCTGTGATAGTGCCACCCGTAGGCAGAGTTTTGCTAAACACATTTTTGAGGGGCCTAGCCCCTCCTATGCCCAGCTTTGTTGGTCTCACATGTGTACCACGGAAATGATTTGATTGGCTGAGCACGGCATGTGATGTATGCTGATGTGATGATAAGAGCGCCTCTCACTTCACGCAAGTGTGACTTTTGATATTACTCTTACATTTTGTCTAAATATCATGCAAATCTGCACACAGTATCACTATACTCATTAAATGAAACATATCTGTCAGATGTTTGAGCTTCGCTAGCCCCTCCTATGCCCAGCTTTGTGTGTCTGTGTGGGTACTGGGTACCACATTTGAAATGATTTGATTGGCTGAGGACGGAATGTGATGCATGATGATGTATGATGATGTATGACTAGGCCTACAAGAACGCCCCTCACTTCACACAAGTGTGATTTTTGAGGGCCCCCTCCTATACACAGGTTTAGTGTTTGTCTTGTCTCTAGACAAACATTAAAAACGCCATTGACAATGGACAGAGTTTAATGTTTGTTTTGTCTCCAACACAAACATTAAATGCCATTAACAATGAACAGAGTTTAATGTTTGTGTTGTCTGTCACTGAGCAAATCGGCATATGCATGTCAGAGGAAAACCTCGGCCAATAGGGGAACACGATTCTTATAAACTGCTATATTGTTTTTTGTTGTTAAATTCACACAGGTGTGATTTTTCATATTCCATCCTGGTTGGTTTTCTAAGTTTGCAGGAGTGGTCCGTTTTGAACAGAATGCCTCAAATCAAGCGTATTCTGAACATTGCTGGTCCGCAATAACCTACCTGACCTGGAAGAGACCTATGCTTCGAGGAGCACTTGTTCTAGTTAGTAATGAATTTGTTCATTTGGTTCCGTCTTCCGTGTTTGACATTTCTACCACATTACAGACAGTGAAGAGCAGCAGATGGTTGAACTCATCTGAAACATCTTTTACCTCTTTATGCAAACTTGCTCATGACAGAGCGTGCATCTTTGTCTGTCTGTCTGTCTGTCTGTGTCTGTCACTCATGAGGACGGGACCAAGAGTCTAGGTATATCCAACATGACCGCGGGACTTGCAGCCAGGCAAGAGGTGACATGATGGTTTGGGCGTGTGCCTGTATGTGAGACGACAGTCTTAAAAGGTCACAGGGAGAGAGAGACGGAGAGAGAGAGATGAATCCATCCCGGACCACCCCGGTCCCCCAGGACAAGGCCAGAGTTGAAGGGTTGAAAAGTTCATCCATGGAATAAGGAGAAGAAAGGTGAGCAAAGCAGTCAAGCAAAAACATGAGAAGATGACAGGACAGGGGAGAGAGGATTAGCCCCAGCTAGGTGACAGAGGACAAATAATAGAACCTGCACAAGTAAGTGGTTTACAGTGTAAAGTGAGACGGTTTATGTTGCTTTAGGTCAAATCATTTTCAGGAAAAAGTTTTAAAGGTAATTCTTTTGAATATAGAGCAGACGTTTTTTTCTTCTTTTTCGAACAGTAAGGGAAGCTGAGATCGAGACAGAGCAGGGGAAACACTGGAGAGATGGTTGGGGTGAGATTTGATCCTAGGCCAGCAGGGTTACATGCAGTTCCGCAGGCGAGAGTCTTAAAGTGCAACTTCACCAATGTTTGACCCGAATCCTATCGTTCTGTTGTGAGGAAAATGTCCTCTGGCTTACATAA
>NC_137864.1:9323220-9523220 GCF_963924005.1 Protomyctophum bolini | reverse complement strand
CCAGGATAGGTTATTACCCCGCCATGCTGCTCATCCACCTCCCTGTCCCTCACATCCAGCCAGTATTTGTATGTCTTTGAGCTCCTGGGCCTTAATATGCTGGCCAATAATGACACAATAAACAGTTAAACACACACCATGGGTCAGCCAAGGTAAGCGCCGTCTTTAAACAAAGTGAGTCATTGTAAGAGCATGCTTAATGGCATTTGTCTTAACGTGCGATAAAACAAGTAAATACTGTACAGTGTACACAAATGACGGTTAAGAGATTAACGTACAAAAAATACAAATACAAATACAAACGTACACAAACAGGCAATCATATTTGTGTAACTACTTTAAAGGAGTAGTTCACCCAAAACATGACTTGTTTACACAACCTATGAAGCCTTGAATTCATAAGATTTTTTTGTTTTTGTCACATTCCTAAGCCAATCATTTGATGCAGGTCAATAGGAAATTCAGTAGGAGTCTATATAGTTAGATAAAGCTAGCGAACGTTGTGGCAAATGATCTGAAGGGGGAAAAAAGCTTACCACTAGCTTTCTTCAGATGTGTTCATAAAGGTGTCTACTATCACAATTTGTTCCAAGCCAACACCCATGGGAAACCATGGGAGTCAATCAAAGTTGGGGTACCCGGAGGGCCTAGATAAAAGCAGGGCATTTTTAAATTGACCAATATCAGCTTGTGAGGTGTGTGAATAAGGTTTTTTTCGGGTGCTGAATCCATTCCAACCATTACTTTTCAGTAAAAATGACTCCCTGGCCATAAAATCGGCCATGCCTGATTTTGTATGTCCCAGACGTGTAATAACTAATAAGCCATGTTATGCTCTTTATATTTTAATATACGACCCCCGGATTCAGCACCCCAAAAAAAAAAAACACCTCACAAGCTCATATTGGACCATTTTTAAATGTCCTGCCCCAACTTTGATTGGCTCCCACAAAGTTTGCCAAGGGAGTTGGCTTGGAACAAATTAATATGTGATAGTAGACACCTTTATGAACACATTTGTGAAGAAAGCTAGTGGTAAGCATTTTATTTTCCAGATTTGCAGCAACTTTCGCTAACTTTACCTAACTAGAGTATAGGAGACTAGAATAGCCTATAGGAGACTTTTTGAGTCTCCTACCAGAGACTCAGAGCGGTCATCAAATTATTCGTTTAGGAATGTGACAAAAAACAAAAACCTCCATGAATTCAAGGCTTCATGGTGTGTGTAATTGATAGAAAATATAACAGGCAGACAGTGTTTATAGTTTTCAATGTATGCATGTAGCAGACACTCATCCAAAATCGCAGAGTAAGCAATTATGTATACAAGTGTTTGTGTGTGTGTGTGTGTGTGTGTGTGTGTGTGTGTGTGTGTGTGTGTGTGTGTGTGTGTGTGTGTGTGTGTGTGTGTGTGTGTGTGTGTGTGTGTGTGTGTGTGTGTGTGCGTGCGTGCGTGCGTGCGTGCGTGCGTGCGTGCGTGTGTGTGTGTGTGTGGGGGGGGGGGGGGGGCAGTAGGAGGGCCAGTAGGAGATCAAATAATTGGTTCTGGACTTGTTCTGGTGTCACATGAAACATGGATGATAACAATTTACAAGACAGATGACAGGACACTTAAACAACAAACAAGTTTATGCCTATACGGTATATAAACTTAGTTTTACTATATTTGTTTTATATCAAATTGACTGCAATTCCTATATGGGTGGGGGCAGTATTAATTCCTATATATAGCGCCTTAATCCAAAGCACTTAAAAATTATTCACCCATTCATACACTGACGGCAGAGGAAGGCTCCAATGATGTTCATAAGGAGCAGCTATAGGGTTCAGTGTCTTGCAAGCAGGAGGAGCCGGGAATCGAACTATAGGGACCTTTCAGTTCCCAAACGGCCGCTACAACCCTTATGCTATACATCTAAGATTCGAACCCGGAGTCCCTGCGTGGTGTGTGAGGCTTATAAAGCCAAACATCTGGTATCACTCAAGAGGGAACGAATCCTCCAGTGGCCTGGCTTTTGGGCTTCAAACTGAGATTCAACACTTGAATTTTGGGTTATTGCAATCAAACATTAAGCTTATAGCTCCAATTATGTTCTATTTAATCATGCACTGTTCCAAAACGGCACAATTCACTATCCCTGGCTAGAACCATATGCTGCTTCAATGCATAGTGACAGACTGCTGCCTGAATGCATAGCTATACTGTTTTTTTTTTTGTATTGTCCCTCCCTGTGCTCTATGTTGTTGCTGATATATTTCTGCACCAATGTAATACAAATGCAGTCCTTTACATTGGTGCTACTTGAATTTATGCCAGAAGTGCAACATCCTGGGCTACAGCCAGTATGTCCTTATGTCACCCCTAGTCCCACATGCTACACTGCACTGACTGCAGCTGGTGTGGTGATGTTATCAAGAATCTACCTTTCCCTCAATAACTCTCTACTATTAATATGTGTAGCCTACCTGCCTGTCATCATAGCCTACATGCAACAAAAGATTACAGCAGCCTAATCTATTTGTGTCCTCTAAAGCTTATTAACAGACTAGACTGCAGGCAGACTGCAGAGAGAGAGTGGGTGTGAGTCAGTGTGACTGACTGCGTGATTGGTGAGAGAGAGATACTGTAGGACAGTAGAGGATGTAACTGCAAAGCGGTAGCTCGCTTTCCGTCCTGTGGCTCTCTCTGCCACTGACGCAGCTCTCTTTCTGTCTGCACTAAACCTCGCGTCACCAGGCTTTCCACTCTGCTATCCCGTCACCCTCAATAGCACCCCCGTCTGTCTGACTGTCTCCCATCATCTCACCAACTCCTGCCGCCGCCAGTTGGACATTTTCAAATAGACGCCAGGCATACAGATAGGCTACAGCAGGTTATTTATTGGAGTTGAGGACAATCGGAGTGGACAATATGCTGACGTTGCTTACATTAATGTATTTGGTGGTGGAGCGTGTGGTGTCCTCGGAGGTAAGATATACTTCTGCTTAACTAGCCTATAGGCGACGGAACTGATCAAGGCATGCAAATTGCAAACTATACTGAATCAGAAATAATGCTGCGTAATGTTATGGTGATGAGGCTGGTGTACTTAATTGTGACGACCAGTGGGTGCCAGTGTAGGCTACGCCTGATAAGTAAGCATAAAACTATGTTACGGGCCCCCTCATTCATAATGTAGGCCTACGACTACGAACCCTGCATGCGTCCAGCCGTCCACCTGAGAAAATAAAAGTCACTGTGGGTGACCGTGACCACCGTCATCATTAATTCATTGAGTATCTTTGACCGTGGCCGCGGCGCGGGTGTTTCATTGCACAGAGTAGGCTACTAAGGACAGCTCCGTAACGGCAAAGCAGCTACGACGTCAGTGTCGCTTGCCAAAAATAACAGATAGCACAGAAGAAAGACAGCTACAGCCTACAAGCGAGCGTTTGCTTGAATCTGAATCTATTAATTCAGATTAATTAAGCCCTCACTGTCTATACATTACATATGTGCTAATGTGCACCACCGCACCAGTTCCCAAGCAGCCGAGTCGTAGGTATAAATATGATGATCATATGTTATTATGGTCGTTGGATGTTATGGAGCATAGCTAATATAACACGCTATGTTATTAAATGACTGAGTTTTTCCTACAGCAAATCCCTTTGCCAATGATAGTCGATCTACAAGCTCACACAACAATGCAAAGCTTTTAGATCTGCTATTTTTGCACATGATATGGATGGATCCTGGAGTTCAAGTACATGGCTAAAAGTTCCATGCAGGCAGGGACTACCAGCTAAATGATTGGTAGACCTATATGGGAACCAAAATGGACTATGTTTCTAAAATTCAGAGAGTGCACAAATGGAAGCAAACCATTAACACTCAGGAGTTCAGATAAAAACAAACTAAAAACAACAGGCTGTTAGACCATGGCCAAAGGCCAGACCAGGCCTATATGCATATTTTAATTAAAAAGGTTGAGAACAGTGTTGTAGGGCTGCTGCTATAGACTATAGGCTACTCTGCAGTGTTTGGAAGAGCCTCCTGCATTGATGTCATCTGTTGTAATATATTATGCCCATATCTAAGAAGGCAAACTGTAACGTTTGTAAAAAAGTAAAAGTATCATATTTCAACAATGTAGAAATACATAATAATAAAAGTGTAGTATTCAAAATGTAGTACTGAAAGTAAAAGTACTAATTGGTTAATTGATTGATTGATTGATTTGAACAGTTTGCATGCACAGGCGGGTCTAGAGATAAAGGGCCCCTGGGCCACCAACATGCAAAGCCCCCTCCCCTTGTTTTTAGAGACCTCCCTCTGGAAGCCTTATGGATAAACTGAGCGTTTAAACACAGTAACATGTATCATATGATGGTTTAGGACAGGGGTTTTCAACAGGTCGTCCGTGGAGGTATTGCATGTGGTCCCTGACCATGCATTTAGTAATGTAGGATTTGTAGATTTCTTTTACATTTTCTTTCTATACTTTGAGAAACAGTGAACTGAATGACCTGGTGACATTGATGACCTTCCATGCAGTCATTTACTCACAAGTGGGAGGTCAAGAAATTCAACATAAAAAGGGAGTTAAAATCTCAAGAGGGGGAAGTTCACCGGAATGTCTGGATGAGTCATTATTATTATGAAATTATTAGTCAATGGACCATTGGTTGAGAGTTCAGACACAGTGGGATGTTGTATACACACGGGATGCATATAGCAAGTGCACATAAAGAGCACTATAATCTTAGCCCATATCACCCAACACAACAGTGGTCCCCAGGTTGATTCTAAGTCAGGGTGGCGGTCCCTCATTCACAATCAGTTGAAAACCACTGGTTTAGGACATTTGGGGTTATTTTATTGACATGATAAGCCCATTACTGGCAAAATGTTCGAAGTTAATAACTGTTATTAACTTTGCACTTTTTGGGGGCACCTAAGCTTGAGCCGGAGGCAGAAGCTCAGGGGCCCCCCTAGCTCAGAGGCCCCTGGGCTTGGGCCCAACAGGCCGGTTGGATAATCTTCCCCTGTTTGCATGGACAACACAGGTCTGCTAAAAGGATTTTTCCAAGAAAGTCTCTATGGCTTGTTTCCATTGGGGTCCTTTTGTGGGCTACTCAATTCATCATTATGCAGAATGTCCCATTTCACATGTTACCAAATGTATAAAAATGTGTTGTGAGCTTGTAGATCGGCTATTTTCAAATAGCCGAAGTATACATTACATATAGGGCTATACATAGTAGTGATCGATGAATATCGAAGCCGGTCGATCACTACTACATAGTGGTTAATGTATGTTTTGAAATGATACAAATCTACAAAGTTTAGTAGCCTATAATCGAAGTTTTCAGTAGTGGAGTAAAAAGTATAATATAAGTAAAAGTATTAAAACAGTAGGCTACTTGACTAAATGTACTTACATTGGATTTGTCCTGATTTTTAGTATAGTGCATAATCATTGTAGTCATGTCATGACTCAGAGTCATTTGTATTTATTACCTGCTGCATACAGTCTGGCTGCAACTTCCAGACAAGACAGTGCAGTTCTGGTGTCAACCACTAGGTGCCAGGAAAGGTTAGGTTACATTTCTCAACTCTTTGAAATCGGAGCTTTCGCTACTGTTCCTTTTCATAAGTATCTGCCATATATGGGTGAGGTGGGCGTGGTTTGATATGAACAAGGAAGCAGTCTACCATGGGGGATTGAGTTTTTTGCGTGAGTCGGAGCTAAAACACAGCGTATTCTTTAAAAAAAGGACTACAAATCCCAGCATGAGACTGGAAGCCGGTCACCCACCGTATGACAATTCAATACGTCCATAGAGGTGACCCCAGTGTTCTGTCTAGTGCAGAGAGAGGGAGAGCAGAGCAGTCCTTGCAGTCATAATAACGGACAGTACATCATCCTCTAACAAAATGGTAAGATGGAAGCTAATTTGTTTAATGGCTGACACATTGAATAATGTGTGTGTTGAATGAAAATGATGCCTTGGGGAGATTCAGAGCACGAATGACGAATGTTCTTGACGATGAAACTGAATGAAGCATGGATGTTATAGGAAGCGGCCAGTAGTTGACATTGAACTGGAGGACGACGACGGGCATCCATATCATTGTATGTTAATCCCATTTTAATGACGATTTAAAGTTCGCTGAAAGCATTTTGCAAGCTGAGACTTTTCTCCATTGCATCATGCGTCATTTGCCAGAGGTGACATTAGTATACTTAAACCGCATTTGTTGGCGCAGTTAAAAAAGAGGGTGAATGAAGGTGATGAATAAAACAAAGTGGTAGGGCACGTTGTACAAGCGGCACAGTACCATTTGATTTCTGCGGCCTGCGGATGCTTTGTTCCCTCCATCTATGTAGGTCAACTCATCATGGCATTCTTTTCTGTTCTAGGCCGAACCTATCCGTGTTGTGGTGACCGGTGCTGCTGGGCAGATCGCATACTCCCTTCTGTACAGCATCGCCAAGGGAGATGTGTTCGGACTCGATCAAGTAAGAATTAAAAAGTACATTTTATAGACTACTGTTCTACTGTACACATCAAGCAGCGGCATTCTCATTCCTTTTAAACCATCCTTTTTGACCCATAGTTTAAACAGCGGGGTAGTAACTATGTTACATAACATTGTGTGAATAATAAATGGGTTTTGTTACATGGCTACAGCTGTGTGTGTGTGTGTGTGTGTGTGTGTGTGTGTGTGTGTGTGTGTGTGTATATATTTTTCCCACTGTTCATCAACCTTGCAATGAATGTTGGACCATGTGCAAGTGTATATGAATGTATGATTAGATAGATGATGCCTTGAAATGACACCATTGTGATCATTACCTTCACATCGCATGGGCTTATAAAGTCATACGGAAATTATGTTTGCATCTGTCTGGTGTGGTCCACAGCCTATCATCCTGGTCCTGCTGGACATCCCTCCCATGGTGCCGGTGCTGGATGGGGTTGTTATGGAACTGCAGGACTGTGCTCTCCCACTCCTGAGAGGCAAGCTATATGCTGCACACTAATATTCTGCTTAGTCATTGGCTGGCAAGTGGCAACACATGGTGAACATGTGTAGGGGTGTAGCAGTTATTGGTTATAAGAAATAACAGATCATTTAATAAAATAATATATTGTTCGATCCCTATTTTGGACGTCATTATAGGCGTACGGTTTAAAAAAAAAATCACAAGTGGAAAATAGCTGATTTTACAATCTCTGAGATTGTATATCAGGTATTTACACTATTTACACTATTGCTGAGCGACACTGTAAAGTGTTAATCGATTTGTTGATATAACAATTATTTAATTGGATAAAAAAGCATGCTTGTTGATTACTCAAACAAGTAATCAATACAATAATATCACTAAGAAACTTAGCGGCAGTTGCAGCCCTAAAGATAATACTACCATCATATTCTGCATGGATCTGGTATGTACTCTAGCATGTCTATCTGCAATGCACCACCATCCCCCATCCTCCTCCCTCCCCATCTGGTAAACGTTTTGGATGCTTTGGGCACAGTGTAGCCTAAGCTCTGTGTGTAGTGTGTACCCATTTTTGTCTAGGTACACACGCACAGAGTTGGAGGGTGGATGCGTAATTGCGTATTGACACACACACACACACACACACACACACACACACACACACACACACACACACACACACACACACACACACACACACACAGGTGGAGGGTGGATGCTTGGAAATAATAAAGTGCATAGGGGCTATGTGTGTGTGCGTGCACGCATGAACATTAGTGCAAATATGTAGGCTTTCTGTTCCAGCATGTTAAAGATGCAGCCAGTAGAAAGGAGTGTCAGCTACAAGGCCTGCTATTGGTCGGTTCTTAAAGCCTCATGGGGGGGAAACTCCAGCCAATGGTGTTAGTGCTGGGACAACAATAAGGGAGTGGGTATTCGGGCCGTCTCCTGCACCAGTGAACCCGGGCTGGAGTCCGATCAGATAACATCACGGTTCATCACAAATGACTAGTAGAGACCCAACTCTACTTATCAACACAAGCAGTCCCCTGGGGAATTTTCGTTTTCTCATGTCATATGAAAGCAGGGAATCATAGCTTCAAATTGACTTTGCTGTTCAGTTTGACTCACCAGTTTTGGAGATATGGCTTATAGAGTAATGTCTTGCAGAAAACAGCGAGTTGAGAAAACCGGCTTGAAAGGATGCTTTCCCAGTTTTAATGGGTTACAGGCTTGCTGTCTGTCTATCAAAAGCATATAATAAAGCAATTGAATTCTAACATATATGATGATAATAGATTGCTAGTAGTTAATTAACATCCGATGCAGAGTAACAGAAATAAACCATTCCTCTTTAAGTAATCCAAGTTAATGATTCCCTCCCTAATGCCCTACAGAGGTGATCCCCACTTCTGATGTAGAGGTGGGCTTCAAGGACCTGGATGCAGCCATCTTGGTGGGCTCCATGCCCAGGAAGGAGGGAATGGAGAGGGCAGACCTGCTGAAAGCCAATGTGTCCATTTTCAAAACCCAGGGAGCAGCCCTGGATAAATACGCCAAGAAGACTGTCAAGGTGACTTGAGTGTTTATTCGAGGTCCACTGTCGCACTGCCTGGGCAGAGCTCCAAATAGGAGCCTGCGAATAATAAAGATGATGGAGGTAGGAGACGATAGCAAAAGGGAAACCTCTATATGGAACACGCAGGTCGTAGGTTGGAAAATGTAATACTATTAATATTCAATTTAATAATTGAATAAATCTTTTCATTGGAATTTTATCTCAAAGTGCTACAGTTATGTTTATGCTGTGAATAAATATCAACCAAGATGAATTAAACACAGAAAATGACCTTAAAATAAATCTGATTTAGACAAAGTTGAGACAAAAACATTTTATTTTTGTCCAAATCAGACCTAAGCTAGCCTGAAGATGTAGGAAATGAAACTGCTTTCACAACTTATTCTGTCTCCAGAGACAAAGCTCTTACATTTGACAAGGAAACCCTATTTAACTTAGTTCATGTTGGGTTGAGTGGATGTTGAGTTGGAACAGCTCCACTTATTTCCACAGCTAAAAACCTGAGAGGAATGGCAGGACACCAAAGCTAAGGGATCAAAGTTTCCCTGTGTGTAATGTTGTATGTAGTAAGCTAAAGGATCAAAGTTTGTGCGTAATTTTGTACGCAATGAGTACACAACACAGAAGTCTGCTGCGTCATGAGGGCCCCTGTCCTACAGAATGTCCTTGTTGCAACCCAGCTTCAGTATGATGATATAACCCTCACCTCCCTAGTGACCAAGGTCATACCGTTCACAGGCCAGGAATGTGTGGATTATATGGACTGGGCTAGTCCTCAAAGTTCTCCTTTAAATCCCAATATGTAATTGTAACTAGGGATGTGCATTACTGATCAAAATAAAAAAAATCTACTGTTCTCAGTTCTCACAAATAGCCACTTAATTGATTCAGGTGGCTGACAATGAAGCAAAATGCCCCATATATGCTACAGCACCTTCCAATGAACGTGGGGAGGTAGCATACATCCTGTTAAATAATGTCAAACTGGAAGGCATCAGGAAAATCCTTAAGCATGTCCACCGTCCAACCCCCATTGGCTTTCAGAACATTCAGTTATTGTGCAGAAATTGCTGTAGTTTCGTGTTCCTCAACAATAACATACACTATTATACAAGAAAAGTAAGATGATGTGTTCAATGTGATCCAGTTATGTAAAAGCTAAATGTAGAGCATGACATTTTCTTAACCATGTTTAGCTGCAACCACACGGTAGTATAAGCTACTTGGTTAGTGGGTCTGTCACAAACTGAGGGCTGGTTGCAGCTTATCATGGATTAAATGCTTGAACAGATGCTGTTTGGTTTTTGGATACAACAGACACTGTAGTTTTGTGATGGAGATGTTCTTTCAGTTCAGCCCAGAAAATTTTAGAAAAGCTTGTCCTTATTACTACCTTCCATCTGCTTTTATCAGGTCTTGGTGGTGGGAAACCCTGCCAACACAAACTGCTTGATTGCCTCGAAGTCCGCTCCCTCAATCCCCAAGGAGAACTTCTCCTGCCTCACTCGTCTGGACCACAACCGGGCTTCATCCCAGGTTAGAGCACCAACACACACAGTAAAATCCAGATTTAACGCTCATGTGAAAAATCACACTTTGGTGAAGTGAGGGGTTGCCACTGTATATCGTCCACATGACGTCTTAAGTAGTCATTTAATGCCCTAAACAAACATTAAAGTCAATAGACTTGGCTGGAACATCGCATATGACATCAATTTAGCATCACAAAATAGCAGTTTATAAGAATCGTGGTCCCTTATTGGCCGAGGTTTTCCTCTGACATGCTTATGCTGATTTTGCTCAGTGACAGACAAAACAAACATTAAACTCTGTTCATTGTTAATGGCATTTAATGTTTGTCTAGACAAGACAAACATTAAACCTGTGTATAAGCCCCTCAACAAACTAATATCCTCAACGTGGCTGAAAAAGATTTGTGTAAAGTGCTCTAAACAAACACTAAAAATCCCATAGACTTGGCTGCCATATCAGTATTTCTAAGATTTGTATGTCTGTAGTATGTACCCCATAGTGATGATTTGATCGGCTGAGGGCTTAAATTTTGAGGACGGCAAAAGTGATTGGCCGGAATGTGATGATGTATGATAAGAGTGGCCCTCGCTTCACACGAGTGTGATCTTTACACTTTCAGACTTAAATTAACGCTGTGGATTTCACCGTGCACAGACTGCACACTCATGACGAGTGTGTAACTCCAGTGCATTTCTTGACATTTATTTGTAGGTGGCGATACGCTGTGGTGTGCCTGCCAACAATGTGAAGAACGTCATCATCTGGGGCAACCACTCCTCCACCCAGTATCCCGACGTCCACCATGCAAAGGTCAACGTGAAGGGCAGCGAAAAGTCAGCCTTCGATGCCGTCAATGATGATGCCTGGCTCAAAGGGGACTTCATCTCAGTCAGTGGAATCCATTTTCATTTTACATGTAGCATTACAAGACTGGTTTATGTTCTCACAAGAGTGCCTTTGGATCTAAAGTGCCGTCCAGTAGTGCAAGTACTACAGTAGTTTAGTTTCTGGGATGTTGCCTTGAATACATTATGACTTTGGAGGTTTGCCCCGATTTGATAAAATGTATTTATTATTGCCTGCCTGGCAGGTGGCTTAAAAATAAATCTAAATTTGCAAGGGTAGTCTGGCAAGAGGAAAACACAATTATGGCAAAAGGAATAAGATTAGAATATTCAGATGGGGGGGGGGGGGGGACTCTTTAAACGGGGATAAAAAAATATTTGGGCTTATTTAAAAATGATATATATTTAAAAATTGATATCTCCTGGCTTAGCGTAGCTTTGACATTTTAAACTACAAAGCAACCCCTTGTTCTTTTTCTAAACATTCCCTGTTTTGTCCTCTCGCTGTCCAGACTGTTCAGCTACGTGGAGCAGCTGTCATCAAGGCCAGGAAGCTGTCCAGCGCCATGTCTGCCGCCAAGGCCATCTGCGATCACATGAGAGATATCTGGTTTGGGACCAAAGAGGTCAGTCTACTCAGAGAGAGAGAGTGTAGGATATGACTTTGGATTTCTGAATCTCCTTTTCCCACACTAAATGGTATTGACCATTATGTCTTACTAACCTTACGCAGCATGTTTTCAATTTGAGACAGCCAGTGATGGATATAGATCAGGACTTGAGACAGCCAGTGATGGATATAGATCAGTGTTTCACAAACTTCTTCACCAAGAGACTCGGAAGAGACATTTGGCGTCTCCCCAGCGCTGAAAGATGCAACAATACAATATGAATTAAGTGCTATTAAATCTTTTAACCTTTTTTTTTTTTTTTTTAATAAAGTGCATGGTAGGAAAGGTTTAAAAAGTTGGGCCCAAGTCTCTAAATGCCTGCTCAGTTTATCATGATGATCATCTGTACAATAATCCAGAACATGTTTTATGATTACAAAACATCCAAGTAAAGCAATCCGATACAATGCCTTTTTATTTAAAACTGTTAAGGTTCTTTTTTTTTTACATGGATAAGTTTTGTCACAGAAACAAGAAATATTACAGAATTTCTGCAGGAAACGAATCCCATTCACACTGGGGGCAGCCATGCAAGATACCTGTTCTTGCAGAGTTGTTACTGCAGTTGTTTATGTTGGAAGCCTGGTTGCATAGTGACATGTACAATGTACATGGTTGTCTCTCAACAGAGCGAGTTCATCTCCATGGGTGTGTACGCTGGTGGAAACTCTTATGGAATCCCAGAGGACCTCATCTACTCATTCCCTATCGAGATCAAAGTGAGTTTTATGTTCAGAATGCCAAGCGACTTCACAACAAATGTTTCTCTCGTTTTGTTTACAAATACTATATCCACCATTTTTAAATGTTCTCTACGCTTAACTGTTGGAATTAAGCTGCTCATGAATTATGGGTGTAGAGCAGGTGTTTTCAACAGGTGGTCCGTGGACCACTGGTGGTCCGTGGAAGTATTGCATGTGGTCCCTGACCATTCATTTAGTAATGTAGGATTTGTTGATTTAAGAAATATATATATTTCCACTAGTTGAGAAGCAGTGAACTGAATGACCTGGTGACCTATTGACCATCCATGTAGTCATTTACTGACAAGTTGGAGGTCAAGAAATTCAACAGAAAAAGGGGGTTAGAATCTCAAGATGGCGAAGTGCACTCGATTGTCTGAGTCATTATCAGGAAATAATTAGTAGTCAATGGACCATTGGTTGAGAAACAGTGGGATCTATACACATGGGATGCATAGCAAGTGTTACAAAAACACTAATCTTAGCCCATATCCCCACCCAACACAACAGTGGTCCCCAGGTTGATTCTAAGTCAGGGTGGTGGTCCCTCATTCACAATCAGTAGAAAACCCATTTTGTTGTAAATCCATTCAACCTCCGAGTAAGAAGCATATTCTGTATAACTGGGTGGAAGCTTTTATCCAGAGAACCTCCCAGCACCAGTCATTGATGACACCCTTGTGTCTTTGGTATCAGTGGCATCAATGGGAATCAAACCACTGCCAAAGGGAGACATCTAGTGCAGTGTTATTAAGCTCATCCCATTAAGTCCATTGATAAGTTGGTGCCTTTCTCAAGCGTCAGAAGAAAATCACTGTGTGGGGTGAGGGGTGCTCTTGTCGTCATGATGTAAAATTGACTATTTGCTCAGACACTGATGTAAAATTCTCCATTCATTGTCCATGGGAATTTAATGTTTGTGTAGGACAAAGTTTGTGGACACACCAAAAGCTGTATATAGTGCTCAGAGTGTTCAGAAGATTCCAGATTTGATCCAATATAATGCTTAGGTTTTGATCCCCCAACATTGCAGCAAGAAGCTCACCGCTTTATAAATTGGATAACATTGCAAAACGTCTCTTAGTAGAGAGTTGCATAGATCTAATAATTCTTCTCATCTGCAGAACAAGACCTGGAAAGTGGTCGATGGACTGGCCATCAACGACTTCTCTCGGGGCAAGATGGACGCCACAGCAGCCGAACTGGTGGATGAGAGAGACACCGCAATGGCCTTCCTGTCCCAGTGACTCTCATCTCCCTCTGACCCACAGCAGTTAGATCCCTCACATGCTCCCAGCTCGCGGCTGTGACAGTTAGAAATGGTGCATTGGTAAATGGTGCATTTAGCCCTCCGATCTTAACGTTCCACTGGTGTCTGCGAGTCACCTCTCTCTGTGTGTAAATGTGTCTGTTTCAGTCGGCCACCTCTTCAGGTTTTAAGAACCTGCATAATGAACACAATCTGGCCTTTTGTCTGGGAAGCCACTGAGAGGATGTCCGTGTTGGTAGTTTATAATGCACAATATCTGTCCAGAAACTGTATGGGAACATGTCATTCAACAATAATAAAACAAGATGTCTGATGAACCCAACTAATGTTTACTGGTTATTAAGGGTCTCATTAAAGGACTACTTCCAAACTTTCTTCATATAATGGGCTGTGGACTGCTCAGAAACCTGCCTCATCAATGCTAAATCGAAGCCAATAGAAACTAGCCTGGAAAGTTAGCATTATATAATGGAAGCCATTGTTTCCACGTTAATCAAACGTTTGTCATTTGAAATCCAAAGTTAATATCCTAATTCATTCACTTGTGAATGATGCCTTTAGGCAGTTTGTCTTTCTTCCAGGTTATTCTTTAATTCAATTATTTACAAGTCTTGTCCATTATTTTACCATGTAGAAAAGACCTTGCTGATGTTAAAATGTTGATGTGGCAAGTCAAGTGCAATAATCAAATCTAGCAAATGATTAACAATTTACTTGTTTTATGACTGACCATCTTGCAAATTATTTAAACGATACATTAACAAATTAATGACTACAGTATCGTCACATAAATCTAAACCCAATCATTCTGGCACTGCAGGATCTGTGTTCAATCTGTTTAGCTGCTACTGTCAGTTTTACCGGTGTGCAATTATCAATCCTTCCACACGGGGGTAGTACTTGCAAGGCAATTTGAAAAGGTTCTATTTCACTTATCAAGTTTCAAAGTGTCACTAACTCGTGATGCAAACGGAAAAGCAGTATTGTGGCTGTTACCCTACCTCTGAGGAGCAGGCATTAAGTAAGCTTCCTGCCTGGACATTTAAGTAAGATCTGCCTGTACATTTTAAGTTGAAACAATGTAAATTACATGTGTGCATGTACAGTAGATTTGCAACCTGAAGAGCATTTTGTGTGCATGTACAGTAGACTTGCAAGTGCACTTGAAGAGCATTTTGTGCATGCAATCTGAAGAGTAGAATAACACACAAATTATGTACTATACAATTGACTGCAGTAATGCTAGGTGTAAAACTACAATAAATTTGATTTGTTTGACATTTCAAACAAATCAAATGTATTGTAGTTTTACATTACATGATTACATACAGTATTGTTGGTGTATAATACACCAACAACATAAAGATGTTGGTGTATTATTACATTCACTAGATATAGGGCATAGCAGTGGGCATGGTTTTCTTGCAAACAAATCCTTACCTGATCCTGGTGAATCATGACCATAAAACCTTTGATATTGTGAGAAGAAAAAGGTACAACAATTATATATTAATGTTTTTAAATATAAAAAAGAAAAAAATCACCAGGATCCTGGATGGCTTGATTCTATGCTTAAAATAATTGAATATAAATATTTTATATCAATGGAAAAATGAATATCCGATTGTTCAGTGGTGCCAGAAAATCACGCCCACCGCTCAGCCCACGCAGGCTTAGCTCTAGATCAGATTCTCAAAGGTTGGCCGTGGGGTCCAGGGAGCTTTGGCTCCTTGACCTTGACCTTGAGTCGGGAATTCCAAATGGACCCTTACTTAGAGGTCTTACTGACTGACTGCAACTGAGAGTGTACATGTGTTTACACTCTCAGACGTATGGAGGTGGAGTCGTTGAGAAGAACTTCCCCCGTTATGATGAATAAAGTAGTTGTGTTCAGACTTCGGACCAGACAGGGCAGGACCACGTGCTATCGGACACAGGACAGCTTTTCTCATGACCTGATTGGCTGATGCTATTGACCAATAGTTTTATTTCCTCACTTCCGCATGTCCCCAGGGACTGGGAAGTCCTTTGCTGCTTAGCTGCCTTGGCTCAGGCTGCATGCGGCTGGTCATTTGGACTGTTGTGTTGAATGTGTTCCAAGGACTGTCTAAAAAAACAGGAGGAGGGACGATGACACAACTTTTAACTATTTAAATGGTCGTCTTTCAGATTTAAACCGGTTCATTGGCCTGTCTAATCAAAGCACTGTGTCCACGGGAGGAAATCTGCAGGTGGGTAGCATTATAGCTACATGTTATAAACAGTCCTGTCCTGTGGTGGCCGTTGTGACGTTTGCAAAAATGTGTGGCTTTTTTTAAAATAAATAAATAATAAGTCTACGTGTGATAAAGCACGGTCCGTGGTTCCCTGCTGGCAATTGGCATGCATGATGGTGGCCGTGGCATGGCTCATGGCTGACATGATGCCACTTGCACTTTGAGTGTGTGTGTGTGTGTGTGTGTGTGTGTCAGACTCACAAGTGTGTGTGTGTGTGTGTGTGCGCGCGCGCGCGTGTCACATCATTGGCTCATGTGTTGACTGTAGTCACTGATGAAATGGCCAAAAAGTAACGAGTGTCACGACGACCACGAGTTAAGTGACGTTTGGCTCCATCCATGGGGGCGTGCTGTCCATCCGCCTCATGAATACAGTCCTTATTCTCCCTTTCCCCCGTACTACTTTGAAGAACCCGATCCCAAATAACAGATCCGAATCCGTGGACAAAGTGACAAATCTTTTTGTCGTTTAGCTGTCATCAGCTAGCCTAAGGCGCGTTGGTCCAGAGATGTGCCTTACATTCCTATCCGTCCTGTAAAGCAGAGGAGAGGATGCCGTTTTAACACCGACAAAAACCTCTACATTGTGTCGGAGAGGACAGGGCTGCCTTTGATCTTTGCGTACTGCCAAGTGACAGGCTTTTAAACGGACACGTTTGATTTCTTATCTTTTTTCTTTTTTTTTGTCATAGCGTTTTAAAATGTCACTGACCGTGGCTGGTAAGTGTCCAGATAGTTAATTGAACTCCGAGAGATGCTATGGTTTTAATAGTTGCTATGGAGACAACTATTAATGGTTTTACTTGTGTAGTCGCATATTTTTTATTTAAACAGATCCAGTGTAATTACAGTGCACTAATAATAACCCACAATAATGTAAAGGTAATAGGCCTACTCTATGTCTATTTAGTTTTGATTAAAATCTGTGTAGTCCTACACATGCTGTCTTGAAAAGTAAGTGGATCCTTATGGGTAACTTTTTCACACTCAGTTGAGTGAACACTCCAGATTCTAACCCATTAAAAGAAAACTAGGAAAGCATGTCATTTTAGATTTTTGCGTTGGCTATTCAAAAAATAGCAGATCTACAAGCTCTTGTACGTATTCTATTTTTGAACATTTTGAAAGTGTGAGAATTAGCCTACTGATTTAGAAGGCATTTGTGTAGTCAGCCTCAGGTCTTACTCTTAATGGGATCAGCAGAGCCCCTAACACAATCATATTTATGGACAAAGGACCAGATGAAATTGGGTCTTCACAGTCCCGACTCCCAATCTCTAGAATTTGGAACCCCCTGTCGCTGCCTGAGAAGCGTGTCCTGGCAACAATCACGGATTTAATGTAGGCCTAGCCGCCTAGTTATTAAAACAAAATCTTGAGGCATATGCTCACATTTGTTTAGTCTATTTTATTATTATTATTATTTTTTTCTTTATTTTTTTACTTGATGACTTAAGATTTGAAAATTGATTTCAAATTAATTTATTATTATTTTGTAATAACACGATATCTCTCTCTTTGCCTCTGTCTCACTTTCCCTCTGTCTCACTTTATCTCTCCCTGTCTCACTTTAACTCTGTCTGTCTGTCTGTCTGTCTGTCTGTCTGTCTGTCTGTCTGTCTGTCTGTCTGTCTGTCTGTCTGTCTGTCTGTCTGTCTGTCTGTCTGTCTGTCTGTCTGTCTGTCTCTCTCTCTCTCTCTCCCTGTCTCTCTCTCTACCGCTCAGACTTGACTAAAGGAGAGATGACAGAGTTCAAGGAGAAGCTCGTTCAGCAGCATGAGATCTCCATGCACAATGAGCTGGAGATGCTGCTGGCCACGGCCAAGGGACCAGAGGTTGAGGTAGGAAGTCCTGCTACTATTGTTGTATTAGGTATTGGTTCTAGGCCCTAGGGTTGGGATCTGGAATCGGTAGGAACCGGATCCAACATTGAGGAATCGGTTCTATCATATTTGGAACCGGGTTTTGTCACACTTGTCAGAGCTCTATGTGGACTTCACGTCGTTCACAACGTTTTAAGGACAAGGACCATCATAACTCTGAGAGTGTACAAATGGAACCAAATGGAACAGTAAGTCCATTTGGTTCCATTTGGTGTACACCCTCAGAATTACAGACCGGTAAGAATCGTTAAAGGGGACCATTAAGAAATCGGACCGTTAAGAGGGCGATCCTTAAGGAACCGTAATCGTTAAAATCCCAACCCTAGGTAGGAACTAACAGGAAATGCTTGCAACTGGTCCTGTGAATCAGTGAGACTACCTCAACCTTTGGGTTGGGACACTCAGGGGGGTCCCCAGACTCCCCACATGATTTTCGGGGCCTCCCAGATAACAGTGAAGTGACAATTTAAGGACATTTTTAATACCTAAGAAAAGAAAGACGGGGGGGGGGGGGGGGGGGTGCACCAAACGGAAGGATCGCTAAAACGATTAAACGCACCAATGAAGCATCCAATTTCCGCGCTGTTTACAATTTAGGCATTTAGCAGACGCAATAAGCAAGAACAACACAAGGTAATACATCAAATGCATTGGGATAGTCATCTAAGGTCATAAGTAAACTAAGAACCTATCATCCGTCTAACAGTAGAGTATCATCTTAATTACATATTTTAGCCTTTGCATAAGCCTGCAAAGTCGTAGAGGCTTGGCTTTAGTCAGAGGCTTTAGTCAGAAGGGGGAAGAGTCTGAGACATGTGGAGCGCTGTCCCAGATGTTTTAGTGAAGGTTCTGCCAGTTGTAGGGTTGGATCAGACTTTGAACATATGGGGGTGCCATACCTTTGGTTGCTACACAGTAAGCGGGAGCTGCTAGTTTACAATAGGACTGGGCAATATGACAGACTAATCGATTTAGTCGATTATAAAAAAAACATTTTGGTTCAGTGTTTTATTCGCCTCAAAGCAGAAAGTGATTGTTGACATTTGATTGGTTGCAGATCTCCAGAAAGGACTTTGACGGTTTCAAGAACATCTTCCACAGATTCCTTCAAGTCAAGGGACCTGCCATTGACTGGGCCAAGATCCACAGACCTCCAGAGGACTCGGTGAGTACAGGCTGGTTACGCTGATGACTCATGAATGATAAGCTGCCCTCACCCTCTCCCATTTTAAAACCGCCCTCAGACTTGCCTTCCCCACCTAATCTAATTCATTCATCATTCTAATTTGATCTATTTGAGTTATTTTTAGCCCATATTTCATTTTTGACCGTGAGTGTTTGGGGGTTTATTTTTCTGCCAATACATCAGACATTATCATCATACGTCATCATCAAACATATTAGTGGGTGCAGCAGCACTGAGATCAAAGGCACCGCTCACTTCACACTGTGGTGTTACTTGTTCTATGTTTTAATTAAGTTATTACCTGCGCAAGCAGAGTGCGCAAGTACTGCAAACGGCTGGGTATGTATGTATGTCCGTGTATGTATGTATGAATGTCGGTGTACTCCACCAGCCAATAAGGGACTACTGTTCTTGATGATGTAACTAAAGTACGTTTCAAGGTAGAGGTATAAGGTCAATAGGGGGTATGTATGTATGTCGATGTCCTCCAAAAGCCAATAAGGGACCATCATTCTTGGTGACGTAACTAAGGTACGTTTCATGGTTGGTATAAGGTCAATAACGGGTCTCAAGGATTTAGAACAGCAGAGAGCTCTAGGACTCAGAGCAGCAGTCGTACACAGACAGCAGAGAGAGCTTTAGGTAGAGCAGCAGTCGTACTAGCAGTGGTGAGCGCACTTCATGGGGCGCTCTGCTTGCGCACAAGTAGGCCAGACCATACATGGCCTACTTGTGTGCAAGGTGCAAGTTGGCATCTCGAGAGTGCATTTCTAGTTTGTTTTATTTTATGTAAAGAGTGCTTAATAATAATTATTAGGTCCTATTTATACTTGGACGTATGCCGGTGTCGTGCTTTGGAATAATAGCTGATCTACAACCTCGCAATGTGAGATCTACATGACCTTGTAGATCTGCTATTTTGGCAATTTCTGAGATTTATTTGGAGAATTGTTGCCCAAGACACAGATGCCAGCTGGGTACACCTTTCCAACCAGTGTAGCCTAACCTTCTACCTCATCACACCACATCACATTGCCTAACTTTCCTTTATCCTTACTGACATGTCTGAAATGTATTCTTATCTACTGTGCAGCCATGGTCTGGGGAATTGTGGAGGGCGGCTTATGCACATTGTTTTGTCTGGCAGTGCAGCCCCAGGGCTGCTATAAACGTCTGGAAAGCGCAACAGAATGGCCTTTGGTCTGGTGTAAAGAATTAGGTTAAAGTTTGGTCTGATGTAAACATAATGGACTTCGACATGGTGGTCTCTTTGATCAGCGAGATTAGTTTGTCCTTGAGTATAGTCATGTCACTTGCCGATCTATGCGTGATTAGGGCAATGATATGTTGGGACCAGGCTGGACAGTAAGACTAGTGTTGAATTTCTTCTTCATGGGCCAGCAGCCACTGCACTCATTCACTCCAGGGTTGGGGTTAACTCCCCCCCCCCCCCCCCCAACCCCAGCTGACTCAAACATTATTATTAGGATTAGAAGCAGCTAGTGAGAGAAGCCAAAGAACGCAGGCTGATGCACAGAGTCAGAAGGAAGCTTGAGATCGGTGCAAGGTGATGAAATCAGCCTCCCTCTGTTCAGCTTCTCTCTGAGTCTATTATGGCTCTTTGAGCAGATACTCCCTGCTGGAATATTGATAAGAGGCTAACTTCATTGAATTTGCGTCTAAACGGCGGTTTATTTGGGTTTATAGAGGCTACAGATCTCTTAAATCATAAAACCTCTACTAGCTACATATCTTTCATGGTATATCGTGCAGAGTTCCTCTGTGTGGTGTCGATGTCGCTTCTCTCTGAATGTAGGCAAACTCTTTGGTTTGTATTACTATGGAAAGGAAACGAGCCATCAGATAGAAATTATTTACAAGCTTAAGTAATCGGATCTGAGAACACCATGGTGGTGACATTTTACTATGTCCCAGACCCCAGTCCCCATTGCCCACAGCCCCAAACCTCCCAAAATACACAGGCGGACAGAAGGTTAGGCCTAAAAATAGCTTGACCTCTCCAGCATTCGAAAGTCCGCCTTGGTGGATGAAGGTGAGGCTGGACGAGGGTGACATTGTATTTTGACACTTGCTGTGGCAATGTAAACTTATGTTTTCTCATGCCACTAAAACTCCTTTGAATTGAATTGACATTAGACTCGGGACACTTGTTTAGTTTTGTGAGCTTGTAGATCTACTATTTTCACTAGTTCGGTTAGGGTTAGGTTAGGTTAGGTTAGAGACATTAGACATTTGCCTGGGGGGGAAATGTCTAATGTCTCTTTTGGGTATTGAGCTAAAAAGCCCCTGCTCTATAGTCTAGACTGCTGGAACCCCAGACACATTTGGACAGACAGACACCCAGTTATTTCCGCTCCGTCCCACCGCTGCACAGACCACTGATGTGCGTACTAGTCCGAAAGGCTGCTCAGAGAGAATAATGAAACCTTATCTCTAGAATGTCTCCATTACCCACAGCCACTGTTGTGGGTTAAGTTACACAGGCATGCAGTACATGGGGCTAAACAAAAGATAAATGGTGCTCCAGAAATGTTTTCCTTTTGTTCATTCATAGGAAATACAGTATATTGTTACTTGGTATCAACTTGAAATCATCACACTGGATTTAAAAGGAAATTATATAATATGCATATGTGTCCATGTGTACATTAAAACCTTATTTTATACTTGAATATCTTAAATATTAATTTAATGAGTAGATGTAGCTCTTTACAAATGGTAGAGGATTTATTTTTAGATTAACATGTTTGGTCTGGGTTAGGGGTTATCAGTGGCTTGTGTCATTGTCCTGTTGGTTGTAATAATATTATGAAACTCCAAAGATAACACTGAACACTGGGTTCATAAACCTATCAACCTATTGAACCTAACGTACAAATCTAGCCAGTACGTTTCCCATGGCAGGGTTTCAGCTTCTATGCATGTTGACTGTATAGCATACTACGGAATATATTATGGTTGGTAATGGTAGTATATGTGTGTGTTTATGAAGCCCTGATGACCTTGGGATACATCACTGAGGATAAGTTCCAGGTGCATCCATGCGATGTTTTTTAGTTCTTAGTTCCTCATTTATAGTGACTCATAGGAATAGACTATGTGACAACCAGGTATAGTCTGGTGACCACCCGAGAGATGATTGGCACTAGCCAGAATGTAGAAGGCACCCAGGAGCAGTATGGGTTGGTGCCCAAGACGGTGTCTTCCGCGAGGAGGAGGCCCAACAGCTTTAGGAGGGCCATTCAAGCCGCAAGCGGAGCCTTGCAGCACCACCGTTTCCCTTGCCGGTGAAGCCTGCGGAAACATTGCGGCGCAATAATCCACCACTCCTGAATGAAGTGTCTGGTGCTGGGAGTCTGGTGCAACGCGCAGGTCCTGCGCTGCACCTGGTGAGAGCAGGAGTGGACCTGGTGAGCCGTAGGAGGGCCCGGAGTCCGGACAGAAGTCAACCCACAGAGCCTAGTCCTTCCACACGCCAGACCTCCCAGTCCCGGGGTTGGGATACATAAATGTATTTTAGTTCTTACTGAACAGCATGTATAATACAAAAGATGTAATACAGTACATACAATAATATAGGTAATGTGTTACAGTATCGTAGGGTAAACTGTTTCTTTGTCCTTTGTTCAGGGATGACTGCAGGTGTCTCAAAAACATTAAGGAAAACGGGCAGAAAAGGTCTTGCTCTCTACATGAACTTTTAAGGAACACTCCTTTTATTTTAACATGCTTATAAAGTGCTCTGTGCTCGGTCATAGGACCTTCGTCAGTGCTATATACACTATACAGTTGCTATGTGTTTGCACCTATCACTTTGAGCACAGAGCACTTTATGAGCATGTTAGAGATAGGCTTTATTTGTCATTTTTACAACTGTGAACAGCAGAAAAACGAAATTTCTAGTCAGTCTGAGGGTGGCGCTGATGCTTCTCTCTGTAGAGTCTTTTTCTGCCAGTTTCCCCTATTTGTTAACTTGTAGTATAGAAATACATATTGTAATCTGTGTATATTATATTCGTAATTGTATACAGTACATAATCCTTCCCACATATAAAGCATTTACCGTGATACAAGTGTGTCAGAGTGAAGATGACACACACACACACACACACACACACACACACACACACACGCACGCACGCGCGCGCGCATACTGTACATACGGGGTGCGCACGCTTTTCCGACACACCGAAGATCCGAAGCGGGGGGACATGCGATGCGATGCGAAAAAGCGATGGTCCGACATGCGCTGCTCCCGTGCTTGCGGTTAGGGTTAGGTTAGGATTGAGGTTTCGGATCAATAGTATGTTCTTAACTAAAGCCTGCACCCGTACATACTGCATACATAGAACATACATGGCTGCTGTCTTTTTTTTGTCCTGTACTGTCTGTGTCACGCCGTTAACCACACAGAACTCCATGAATATGACACACTTCATCTCTAAGGGCTTGTCTCTTCTTAGATCAGCTGATGTGGAGACAGCAAAGATCAAAGAGTCAGTTCTGTTCTGGTCCTGCACTCCAAAGACTCCACTGATGGCATCTAAACTATGGACCGCTTGATATTGGTACAGCTCAATATTTAGGATGAGGTGTCACTCAAATATATTTTTGTGTTAGTTAATGTCACAAAACCTGTGACCCTTGGAATACATTTTCCTTGACCCTCCACTAGTGAAGTATCTGATTTGCCAAACCCACCCATCGGCTTCATGGATAAGCCCAGGCTTTGCCTCCTTGCAGACATTTTACCATTACGCCCTTACTGTTATTTTATTTATAATTTTCAAGCGCCTTGGGACTTAATACTTAATAGCATCTCCTTACAACCCACCTGGGAGGGCACTAATAAGCCATATATGCACATGTTGTTCTTTGCTGGTAGACTGATTCAATGTTAAAGTCTAATGTTCTGGAGTTGGACTACTTTCACCTCTGTGAACAAACTGAGTTGTGTTTACCTGAAGCCGATTTGTCTCTCCATATTGGTTTTCTGAACCAGTGTTTGTATAACTTGGACTTTTTCCTCTCAGATGATCTACCTTACTACTATCAGTGAACACCATATTTCCTATGATTTCATCAAATGTTTTTTTGCCAGATTCCATATGTTTTGAAGCCCTTTAAACTGTGTTTGCTTTATTTTGCTCATGCACTATTTTACACATTTGGATAAATTAGTTAAAGGAGTCTTTACCAATTTCCTCTATAGTGACGTCCATGTCTGTCCTTGTTATGATGAGTCACTGAGGGCTCACTGAGGGTCTGGAGCAAATGCTGAAGCTGCATTTATACCTCTTGCCGACAAGTTCAGTATCTTATTGGCAAGTGACATATTGCATTAGAGAGCATAAAGTAGGCTTCATGCTACTGACAGTACAAGTACACCTGGCCCAGGTCCACCATATAGCTCCCAAAAACCGCACTAGTACTCTACTGACAGCCAACAGCTATAATTAAACAGCACAAGCAGAACACCTTTTCAAATGAAAATTTTAAGTCTATTCACTGTTCAAATCTCCAAAGAACATAATTCATAATATTGGAGCAAGAAATTCTTCCCAGAGTAAAGTGGTCTTCATCGTGGCTCCTCAGAGAAAGCACAACATATCAAACATTGACAGTAAAACTAAAACCTTAACTGGACAACACCATGCTAACTATCTGTCCCACCCCTCTCCTGTGTTGCCAATAGATCCAGCCTTATGAGAAGATCAAAGCCAAAGGTCTTCCAGACAGCATCACTGACAGCCTTAACAAACTGGTTGTGGTCAAACTCAACGGAGGCCTGGGAACCAGCATGGGCTGTAAGGGGCCCAAGAGTCTCATCAGTGTCCGCAACGAGAACACCTTCCTGGACCTCACCGTCCAACAGATTGAGGTAGAAGCCTACAGAAATGGATAGAGAGCACATGTCTGATGTTAGCTTTCGATTTGCGCACAGTAGAATCCTGAGTGTCTGTCATCTCAGAGTTAAATTTACAGTGTGGTGTCTTTTAAGTTATTTAGTTATAAATCCATCTCTCTGATGTAGATTACCATGGTGAAAATCCTGTGTAGAAATGCTACCGAATGGACCCTTATAGACAAACATTTGTACTAATTAGAGGAGGATTAGAGATGCTAATTGTATCACAAGGGCACATACCGTCTGTATTGTGACATGTCCTATGCTTTGTGTACATTATATACATTGGGTAGCTTATTTGACTCTAAATTCATTCCGAGGATACATTCTCAAAATCAGTTGGTGGCATGAAGCCTTTTTAACGTAGCCAAAGACATAAATTGGAATTGGAATTTAAAAAAAATGTCTGTGACTCAGCACCTCAACAAAACGTTCAATACGGACGTGCCTCTGGTTTTGATGAACTCCTTCAACACGGACGAAGACACCAAGAAGATCCTACAGAAATACACCCACCACCGCGTCAAGATCCACACCTTCAACCAAAGCAGGTACAGTAACCTCAGCCCCTTTCTTATCGTCTCTGTCCGGTGGGGATATGACCAAAACAGTTACTTTTCAGGATTAAAAATGTAAAAAATAGTAGCAGATCTACAAGCTATATAAAAAACTTCTTTTGTGTGCCGCTGTGGTATGATCAAGTACGTTAGAATATGGAGATAAGAGGTTTCTGCCCGACAGCAACGATATGTACCTTTTTTAATCAAAGCAAGTAACTCCTACCCTTTCTTATGTACCGTCAACCCTGTAACCCCAACCCATCTTTTTATTTTTGAGGGGCGCTAGCCCCTCCTATATTCAGCTATTAGTGTATATTTCCGTCCTACACAAACATTCAATTCCCATTGACAATTAATGGAGAATTCCACATCATAGTGTCTGAGCAAATTCATACAAAATCGGAGCTAGATTTGAGCCGTTTGATTGATTTAATACTTTATTAGATAAATATAAACGGCACTGGGGACTTGTTCCCATTGTGGTCCTATGTAAGAAGTCTGTTTCCAGTTTAATCTAAACTATCTTGCCCCCCCCCCCCATCCCTACCCCTCCTCCCACTCTTTAGGTACCCGAGGATCAACAAGGAATCCTTGCTGCCTATTGCCAAAGGCATGGGGACGAGTGGGGAGAACGCAGAGGCCTGGTACCCACCGGGCCACGGAGACATTTATGCCAGCTTCTCTAACTCCGGTCTGCTGGACACACTGCTGGCCGAGGGCAAGGAGTACATCTTTGTTTCCAACATTGACAACCTGGGAGCCACCGTGGACCTGTTCATCCTCAACCACCTGATGAGCCAACCGCCCGACAAACGCTGTGAATTCATCATGGAGGTCACAGACAAGACCAGGGCTGACGTTAAGGTGTGTTCACCGCGCTGAATTAACTCGTACTATTTACTTTTTGATTTCATAAAATCAAAGTGGATGTTTTAAAAATGCGTATGTTTCTTCCTTCCACAGGGTGGCACTCTCATCAACTATGATGACCACCTGAGGCTGCTGGAGATTGCCCAGGTGCCCAAGGCCCACGTGGACGAGTTTAAGTCAGTCACCAAGTTTAAGATCTTTAACACCAATAACTTGTGGATCTCCCTACCGGCCATTAAGAGACTGCACGATCAGAACGAAATGGACCTTGAGATCATCGTCAACCCAAAGGTGACAGGACCAATATGCTACGGCAATGATCATAAATGATATGATACAGGTCGCTTATTTGAATGAGCCGTTGTCTCACTTTGTGGCAGGTGTTGTTTGGAGGAGATGAGTTCTGTGTGCAATTTTAACTACAGCCACTGTTAATGTAACCCTTTGACCAACCAATGAAATTGCTAGAGAAGAGGGACTTTACATTACGTCATAGTAGTTGTCGAAACATGTATTTCCTAGTAAAGACTTTACTTTAAAGGTGGGATTGTGACCTAATGGTCATTGTTTAGGATCTAAAAGTGAGGATATATATATATTTTAAACACTTGGTCTGAATGTGACCTACAGTAACAGAGTCATTTTCAAACCCTCCCTCCAGACTCTAGATGGGGGGCTGAACGTCATCCAGCTGGAGACGGCCGTTGGCGCTGCCATCAAAAGCTTCAAAAATGCCCTTGGAGTCAACGTTCCACGTAGCCGCTTCCTTCCCGTCAAAACCTCGTCGGATTTGCTGCTGGTCATGTCCAACCTGTACAGCCTGGATGCTGGTTCACTCACTATGAGCAAGAAGAGAGAATTCAAAACCACGCCTCATGTCAAACTGGGGAGCTCCTTCACCAAGGTAGAGAGATCATATCACAGGCCATTCCACAGTATTAGGTGTGCCACGGTGGAAGGTCCTGGATTCAAACTCCTGCGTGGAGTTTGCATGTTCATCCTGTGTTCATGTACTGTAGGTTTCATCTGGATGCTTCCCCTTCCTCCCAGACCCAAAAAATACACATGTTAAGGCTGTGACACACCAAGCCACGTTGGGCCGTCCATTAGTGTCTGTGACCGGAACACTTTCTGGGGATGTCACCTTTGATAAGAGAGACATGACCGGAGAGGGGGAGAGCACACAAGAAACATAGAGTGAGGAAGTGTGTGTGAGTCTTCACAGACACACTCACTTCTGACAAAATAACCAAGATCAGATCATGACTTTTATTTGTAATGGTTGATACAATTTACAATTTAGTCATTTAGCAGATGCTCTTGATCCAGAGTGACTTACATTAATACAGCAGCTGTCAGTACTGTGCCCATATGGTGTCTCCCTAAATAATAATATTATATAATAATGTCTTGATGTTATTTTTCCTTTAGGTTCATGACTACCTGACAAGGTTCGAGAGCATACCAGACATGTTGGAATTGGATCACCTCACTGTATCTGGGGATGTCACCTTTGGAAAGAATGTCTCCGTAAAGGTACACCTTCTGGCCAAAACAATCCAACCATTATCATTATGAACTTTTTCAATTTCAGAATATCTCTTAAAACTGTATTTTTTTTAATTATCTTTTTTAAATAGGGTTGTATTAATCATAGCGAATAGTTTCATGTTCAGTTTACACCTCAGTCATCATCATCAGTTCCCAAACAATGACCTTGATGTAAATTTACATATTAACTTTGGATTGATGTAAAAGGCGTGTAAAACCACCACACCATTCTACTATTGCCTTCTACTATTTTGGACATTTCAGTTTTCAAAGTAAACCGTTAAAAACTAAACAGTAGGTTCATTATGATTTGCTGCTGAATATTTACATTGGTCTGACTCATTATTATTATTTTTTAAATCAGGGAACAGTCATCATCATAGCCAATCACGGTGATAGGATTGATATTCCTGCCGGAGCGTTGCTGGAAAACAAGATTGTGTCAGGGAACCTGCGCATCCTCGATCACTGAGGCCTTCTGTGGACAGAACTATCAAGAGACTCACAATCAAGGGGCAGTGTGTGTCTTTACACCAATGAATGTCAGGACTGTTACAGAGGAAAGAACACATACAGTATAAATCAGTAGTTTTCAACTTTGTGCCAAGGACCCCCAAATTGATATAGTATTTGGTTGCCGACCCCCATCTGAAAATGTTTTGTGCCAGGGACCTCCAGAAAAGATGTGTTAAAAATGGCCCTGGGGTCTCTGGATATCATTGCTGAAACCTTGTATGTCAAAGACTGTTACTTTTCAGGAAAAGTCAAAAGAACCTGTGTTCCAAAAGATCCAGTGTAGTTATTAATCTTACGTCTAATTGGTTAAATATTAACCAATTTTAACTATTTTTGACATGCCTTCCTTATTTTAGGCATGTCTTATATGTGAACATTTTCACTCAGAATTTTGTTGCATCGCAATGCGTTGTGAGGTTGTAGATTGGCTGTTTTTGCTGCTTTTGCGCGACACTGTCATACAACATAGTATAAAATAGGGCATTATTTAGATATATATAAAAATAACTATGGAAATGCAAAGTTTTTGCTCGACTGACAATATTCAAATACACTTGAGAAGCCCCATTGGAAGCATTTGATGTTACTTCAATCGTCCTTGCAAGCTCTGAGCCAGCCTAGGATCTCATGCTGTACTACAGTATTGTCAATAAAAGTGCAATATGGGTTTTCCCCTATGCTTGGTGTTTTATTATTCTTTATTATCTGCTATTTATTCAGAATCTCTTGAGTATTTTAATTTATATTTATATTAGTCATGCTGATATACAGTAGTTGTGTGCTGGTGTCTAACAAAAATGGTCTGTCTGTATAATCTAATTCAAATCTATCTTGACCATTGACTTGTATGGGTGTTAAATGCGAAAGGGAAGTTCAATTTGCTCCCTGTGGATAATCTATTCATGAAGTTTCAACCAGATCTGATGTTCCTTCCAACATGTTTTCCACATGTCCCAGCAGAGGTCAGCATAATGCCACAGACCTCTGGGGAAAAAGAAAAAGCCTATGCCTGCAGGTAGCAGGACCATATGGGTCGAATACTCTGGATGCACTTATTATTACACGTCTGCAATGCACTTATTGACCACCATCAATGACTACATGAAAATGTACAAAATAAATCACACCCGTGTGAACTGAGTGGTGCAACCCCCATTAGCAGGCAACAGTGCAGCACTAATACTATCTCTCTCTCTGTTTCTGGCACAACAGCGCCCCTACTGGTACTCATAGTCATATACTGGTGCTCATGGCCACGTATGTGAACACAGACATTGCTGTTCCTTGCTGGAGACGGCCGTGGTTGCACCACTCAAAAATAGCGAGACAGCTCAATATTGACAACACTAATCCATCCATTTTACCAACTGTAAGTAAAAAAAGCTTTTACAGGTCAACTTTTCACATTTGTGGTATGCCACCACATTTTGGAGTTGCACTCTATAGAGGCAGCTAAACGTGCGATTGGCAAGGCTGACATGGAACTGCAGTATTTGGACATGGCATGGTACAATGTTGAGGTAACTAGCCTAGGAGAGGTGGAGATGATCTGAGATGGTGGAAGCAGGACGTGTAACATTGCAACCATAATACTTACATATTTATCTATCCTATGTTCAAATTGCCCTCTGGGTGGATGGTGGGTTGACGGACATCACAAACGTAACATGCACAAACTGTCTGCTGCCTAACAATGCTGATTTGTGTATGTGGCGTGTGTGTGTGTGTGTTTTACATAATGCGCACAATGATTTAAGCTGGTAGATAGATGTATGTTCATTATTTTTGTTTGTGCCATTTTTGACAATATAATGAAATGTCCAAAATAGGGACGCCAGATTGAGAGTGGTTAATGTCTTATAGCATGATGGTTAACAGTCTGCTCTAACCCTTAACATGTCTGAAGTACTATTCTGTTGTCTTGTTTCCTGGCAGAGCTGCATTCTTTCTGCATAGTAAGGTAGAGCAGGTCGTCCAATGATCCAAGGGTTGGCGGTTCGAATACCAGCTCCTCCTGTCCACATGTCGAAGTGTCCTTGGGCAAGACACTGAACATTGCCTCCAATGAGTTGGTCGGTGTGAGCTTGCCACCATTGGTGTGTGAATGTGGGAAGTGAGGACGCTGGTGTCGACTGTTCGCCACTTCACCTCCCAATGTATGAATGAATGAACCATTGTAAAGCGCTTCGAGCACTTGGAAAAGCTCTATAAAAATGCAATTCATTATTAGTAAAATCCTCAGTTTCATTTATCTTGTGTACAAAACACGAAACCAAATGGACCCATAATGTCCATTTTACTGTGCACTTGCCCAGCCTTTTCCTCTGACCTGTGCTCTGCCAGCAGATTTGCTTCCTCCCTTTGTTCAAGCCTCCTCCTGGAGTAGTAAAAG
This sequence comes from Protomyctophum bolini, assembly GCF_963924005.1. Taxonomy (NCBI): domain Eukaryota; kingdom Metazoa; phylum Chordata; class Actinopteri; order Myctophiformes; family Myctophidae; genus Protomyctophum; species Protomyctophum bolini. The sequence continues at coordinate 9,492,418 of NC_137864.1, read as the reverse complement.
GACATGTCGGCTCAGTGCAGTTATTGAGTTGTACTGTAATTCATGTTAAAAGTTAAAACCATACATGGTTGAAGTTGTTTTATATTTACAATTGTGGTTTTTAGCTTATACTCTTATGGGAACGACTTGGGATTCGGGAATAATGTATAACAACTAGCTATCTCATCTCATCCTGTTCTAACTGCAGACTTGGTAAGTCTTTGAGCTTTCATTGTTGATTCTTTCTGAATTCTGTGTCACTGATGGTTCCAATATCATTTTCCTATCTTTATATGGGTGCTTGTCTTGTTGTGCGCTTTCTACTATTACAGTTATACGGATATGGTGGGTGTGGGCTGCCTGCCCTGAATCTTCTTCCACAATCCACAGCACATTTCTTCCACGCACTCCTCAAACATGTTCTGTGCCTTTCCCAAGACCTATCCTTTAGCACCACCCTCTGTAGAGGGACTGTATGTTTTATATAGCTTTTATTTATCCACTGGTTTGCTGACTGTGCATACTCTACCAGCTTTACACTAGCGAGACCTGGGAGCTACCATGTACAAAAACAAAAATAACATAAAACAAATTGATAATGGCAAGCTTTAATTTTTATGATTCATTACTTTAAATACAGATTATTTACCACAGAGTAAACATTTTCTATCACTGCTACATTGTAAGCCTACAGTGAAAGAAAGGAGGGAGACCTGGTTGATCACAGCTGGGAAATTCAGTTTTAAGCTTCACCCAGCTGATGGCTGCTGATAAGCACTCGATGGGGAGTGGTTTACTGTAGTATAAGTGTCTTATCTCATAGACACAATGATGCAAAGCCATGGCCAGGAATCGAACCTGCATGGCACCTTTTGTTTACCAGGCGGCATCTCTACCCTTTCAGCTAAAGAATATGAAAATAATTTAATAATGACAGAGAGCTACCACAGTCCACCGGTTCCCACAGTGAAATTGATTTTTGACTATATATAATTTCACTCAAAGTTTAAATTTACACAATATTTTATGAATTAATAACATACTGTATAGTAATATAGTTACTATATTACTATAATAGGACTATTAGTATACTATAGGCTATACTGTTTCCATACTGTATATAGGGCATAGCAGGGGTAGCCATTTTTCTCGATCCAGACCCCATTCATTATTTCCATAGAGATTTCCAAAGATATTTCATCCAGGATCCTGGTGAAACGTGACCATAAAACATTTAATTATGTGAAGAAAGAAATATATTGAAAACCACAAAACAAATAATTTAAAAAAAATCCTCCACAGAATCAAATGTTTTATGGTCATGATTCAGGATCCTGCTGGATTCCAGGCTGGAAATCTCAATGGGAAAAATGAATGGGTTCTGTGTCAATGGAACCAGAAAGTGGCCCTATATAGTAGCCTAGTGCATATTTTACATAAAGGTTAAGTATTTTGATTATGAAAACAATTGCAGTTAATAAGAGCTGTCTCGACTGGTTGGACTCAAAATTGCATTTCCTAGCTAACCCTGACAAATTTGACAATAGATTTGACAACTTCTATAAATGTCTACTATGATCTCATTCATTGATTATTTACTTTAGACTCTCAGTCTAAAGTCCAGAGTAAATGCTAACTTCTTGAGTTCTCTCTGGGAGATTTAAGTAGAGGCAAAAAGGAAAGCAATGTTACCTTGCTTTGGTCAGGCTACGTCATCACTTATCAAGACAACTTAAGAAACCAAGCCAGACAAACAGGTCCTGCTGTCCTGTGTGTTAGTTATCACTATCAACTGAACATCACCGCCCACCTGCGGTGCGGGACAACATCCGCGGCTTTTTAGGAGATTTAGACCAACTTTGTTCATTCCCATCAGGTCAAGATGGCGGAAACTGTTACAGTTAGAAGAAAAAAGGTAAGACTGGCATTTACAACTTACTGACTGACAGCATTGGCGAAATATAGGCAATTTTAGTTTCAAACCTTTACGCTGATCAGGCAATGCTTATTTATAAATAAAGATGACAAATAAACACCTTTACCCCATTAATTCAATGGACGTGCTTATAAAAGTAATAAATAACTCGGTGAACGTGTCACGTGATGGTCACGGGACGTCACGCTGTGATTTAGGGTAAAATAAACTGTAGTACTTTATACTACATACATTGACGATTGTTTACTTTAATTTAAACCACATTCGACCTGAGTTTGGGTGCGTATGTCCTGTAGGCTATATCTTCCACGTATTGCCAGTAGATATAGAGACAAAGTAGAGACATCAAAATGTAAATGTTGATGTTTCCCTTTATAAAAATGACTTTCCACAGTGGGCAGAGTGTGCACCATCCAAAACAGTCAAGACTGAAGCTGCAGGCTGCAGCAATACCCGTCTCAAAACAGTAGACAATAAACACCGCCCACCCTTTCCTGATGATCAGGCATCAGAGACAACAGCACTGGTAAAATCATATTTTTATAGCCTACTCTATATTCATATTATTTATTTTGTATAATATAGGAAATACAATGGCAACAAGTCACCATGCATGGACTTTTTGTGTTATCCTTTTAGCCCAAATGTCTGACTGTACCTCGTGCTGATTCAATCAATCAATCAATGATTGTCTAATCTGTGTCTCTGTGTTTAGGCGGTTCCTTTCAGAGGCCACATTCAAGGTGGGATGTGCCCAGGGAAGAGGATCATGGTGATGGGTATAGTGGACTCTCGGCCTGACAGGTAAAATAAACCTCCTTGTCTGAACCGAATAATGTGTTAGAATAGTTCATCCTTAACATATTATGTGGCCTATATCAATTGTGAAATATCTGAGAACTTAAGTGACTAAATGTTCTAAACCTATATAGGGTGCACATGACATCATAAGTTATACGGGAACCCCTACTTGACAGCCCATACATCCAAACTGAAAAGTCCTATCTGATTGTATTATTAAACAATGTTAAATGACGTTAAACTCACTTTGCCAATCGATTTGCCATTCACTTTATGCATGTGCATACCCTCTATCTATAGCCTATCCCTATCCTGTCTTTTATGCATGTGCTCTGCCATTGAACTTGAACATGTCTGAGTAAATCATGTAATACTGAGGTTAATTTTCAAAACAGTTCAATGAGATTCACTATATAATATTGGTGCACACATACTGTAGTCTAAGTCTGTGTCTCACTTTAACAATTACACTATGGTTTCAAATGAGCAGAACCTCCATAAAATTGGATTAATAGAATTCATTGAATGATCGGCTGACTAGTAGGTCTACTTCTTTGGGATAGTAACATTGTTATGAGCAAACACATTAGCACAGTGCACACATGGGAAGCTAATTTGTTCCAATGGTAAAACATGATTTGGTTTCACAGTGCAGAAGAGTGGCATATCAATCTTCTAAAGGAAACAGTGGTCATTTTGCAGTATCATTGAAATTCTATGGCAGCCAGGTTAGGTGTTATTTATGCATTAGATAAACACAATACAGTAAAAAACTGTTGATTCCATTCAACTTGGTTTCCAAGAGCCGGAAACCAGATTGAATAGAAGCATTGTATACAAGCTAACCAACCAGGTCTTGGCTCTGCACCTCCCTAGGTTCTACGTTGGCCTTACATGTGGACGTGGAACCTCAACGGAACCTCCCACAGATGTTGCACTGGAGCTCTGTGTCAGATTCAAGGACCGCCAGGTCCTCCGCAGAGCCCGTGTGTCTGGAACCTGGGGCAACAAAGAGAGAGACATTCCTTTTTTTCCCTTCATCAGAGATCAGCCTTTCAGGGTAAAACACAACAGATTATAAACGATAGGGGTGCGACAGTTAATCAAACTAATTGATTTAATTTATTACATAAAGAATATATTAGTAAAATAATACTTTTGGTGGAAGGGGAGCTCAAAATTAAGTTCACAGCTTTGCATCGCGGCATGACAGGAACTTATAGATTTACTGTTTTTGCACAATTAAGTAAAAGATAGATTTTGTCAATTATAAAATTAATAAATGCAATTAGTTTTGAATTAATTTGTTATAAATTTGTTGAAAATACCATCTGGTTTTTAACTGGGACCCAATTTTTACATTGCCCATGGGTTTGAGTGAGTATACAAGTTCACATATTGTTCTTCTATAGCCTATAAATGTTACCTTTCTCAGAGTTTTTTTGAGTCCTAACATACCATACCATATGTATGGTATGGTATGTAAGTACTGTATGGATCACCATATTGATGAAAACCCAGTCATTCTTAATGTAAAAACAGGGTAGAATGTTAAAGTTGTTAAGACTATGTTGGTCATTGTTCTATTGACAGATTGATGATTCAACTCGCCACATTTTTTGACTAAAATGTTATTTCTTGTCTCTTTGCCAGATTGAGATTCAATGTCAACAAAGCCGCCTCAAAGTTTTTGTAGATGGAGAGCAGCTCTTCCACTTTGACCACAGAGTGCCGTTGCTCAAAGACATCGATACACTATGGATTAATGGCAGTATGAGGATTACAAAACTGGGTTAAAATAAAGGACTCCATAGATTCAGCAAATCTTCTGAGAAGATGCCAATTCAGTATTCAGCACAAGACTTCAACAAAAAGGTTGTGACTTTGCATATGGATGAGAGTGCACAGACCACACTTGTGTCTGATAATGTGCTTGTGCACAATGGAAAAGACTTCCAAGTTGAAGCGTGGTGTGACAAGATTTTGAATTACATGTGAAGGTTGCAAACAACAAATCTCCAGGATCATGATGAGTGCACTGAATGTCAAGCTACAGTATAATTATAGAATGTTTGTTTTTAGTTCAATGTCTGTTTTAAAAACGCCATTGACAATGAAGACAAATTAATTTGTTTGATTTGTCCCTAACACAAACATTTTATTAACAATAAAGAGAATTTAATGTTTGTTTTGACATTGTTTGTTTTACATCATCATTACATCACCTAATCTTTGTAAGATGATAAGAGCGCCCCTCACTTCACACGGGTGTGATTTCTTTAAAATAAAAGACCAATTCTTCATGAATTATAATTTGTGTCATTGTCATTTTGATACATTAAGCAGATGTTGGGAACAATGCCTGTTGGGAATGCATGCTCTTCTGGTTATGCAGTACCAGTGGTAGAAAGTACATTTATTCAAGTACTTTTACTTAAGTATACAGCATTGTGTACTTCATTATTTACAGTACTTATTGAGTACTGTATTTCCAGTTTCCAGTACTTCTACTCCTACATCTCAGAGGCAAATATTGTACCTTTACAATACAGAGTATTTCTAAGTTTCAGTATTGAGTTAATAAAACATCCGATGCACAAACGTGGAGACATCATCAGTGTTGTTTCCTGCATGGAGTCACTGGTTGTTTGGGTCTTGCAACAGCCATCCTCCTCCAGGCGACCCGAACAAGCCCCCCGCCTGTGTCCAAGTGGCATGCTACTGCCCCCACTGTGGGTTTAGGGTGGCAGGTGAGTTAGCAGTGGTCAGCGGGTGACTGTTGGCATCACTAGGAGGCTCTGGGCACTGTGGTTCCTCCTGCGTCTTACCAGAAGTGACTTCTGTGGATTGTGTATAGTTTGGGCTGCCAAGTTGCCAACACTGTCCACCCTGGGTGGCCGTATCTCCGGTCATCTGTCTTTCCAGATTATGTCAAGACACTCTTTGTCTGTTCCTGGTTGTCACTGGTACTTCCACTCCCAGAGTATTCCAGTTAATAAAACATACTGATGCACAAACTTGGACAAATCATCAGTGTTGTTTCCTGGATTCACTGGGATGTCATAGCCATATTAGGGTGATTATGACCTATCACCTGCCCCCCCCCCCCCCCCCCCCCCCCCCCCCAATGTTTTTATCTAGCCTATTTAAATATTCTTTCATCTTTTGCATTTAAGTGTACAGGAATACCTTATGGCTGCCATGGCAGGTGGTTCAACATAATAAAAGTGTAATAAAGTTTTATTTAGCCAAGTTATCTTATATTTTCTGATCCAGGTGGCGAGGAAAATTAATTACATTTGATATCAAATATTATGCAAGATATATGTAAATGGTTGAACTATACGTAGCAATTTATGATTGATTGCTGTTGTCCACAAAGACAATACAATCATTGTCAAATCACAACATAAGGCGACGCAACTTTATATAATAAATCTCTTTTCTATAAACTACATTGCTGAAGGTGCAAGGTAAGGTACAATTTGGAGGTCACATTTCAATAAGTTTAACTATAGTACCGGTATATTAAAATTGCCCAGTGTATTCATAATATTAATACATTCTGAATTATTCATGAGGAGGAGACTGGTTGCATTTTCTTTTTAGGACACTGAGGTCAACTGGTTATTATGAGCAACACACAGCCCAAACTATATGCACACCTCTGGTTACTCTTGTCTTGTTTTGCCATTTCCCCATTATATCTGGACCTGGTAGGATCTGGTAGGATATATTATTCTTATTCATTAATACAGTCACATTCCATCATTAGGCCTACGGTACATAGTTTCAGTGCAAAGCAGCCACACCACAGTCCTCTCTCTCTTTGCAGTGCATGCTGGGTAGTAGAATTCTGGACTCACTGGCAGGGGAGAAGGGGCCAAAGTAAGAAGATCATCAACCGGCTGTTTGTGTTTTACGAGCCATATTGTTGGCTTTTTTTTCAACACAACATGGGACGTTCTCACGTCATCTGAGTCATGGAAACCAGCGGCCAGGACCCTACGGTTAGCACCAAACGTTTGTTTTGTAAATGGTTATACTGTCAACCAACCCGGATGTGTTGGATAAGCTAGCATAGCAGCTAGCTCCATGTTATCCACATAGGGGAATGATGCTTGTTGTTGTCAGTGATAGCCTAGCTAGCTGCGTAGTTAGCAAACAAGGACAGCTTTCATGTCACTTTCTGGTCGTCTCCGTCTTCGCAGTGGCGACTGATGTATTTGAGGTGGCTGTGCATTGCTGTCGGCGTTTACTGCCATTAACTTTAGTAAGTGACACTAGGCTAACGCATTTGGATTTATGACAACAAGTCATGCAGCTAGCACAAGCTAGGATAATGAAGCTAACGTTGCCACCCCTATCTCTGCGAAGCAAGCCAGAGCAAAATTGTTATTTTTCTTGTTCTAGTGAGATGACGTCTTGCCTTATTATTTACACGTCAAGTTAATGTTATCTGGTTTTGATGGCTTATCTAAGTTATCTATGTTCGTACTGACTGACGCGTAATGCTGATAGCTGGTTGGTTTGTTAGCTTTTCCAGCTTGGTTCATTCAGTAACGTTTGGTAAGAGAGAAACCATGGGAAAGTTGACTAACTTGATAGTTGGCTTAAAGTCATCGAACGTGGCTGCAGTAGAACGTTTCTTTTGCCAAGTTAAATTAACGAGAACCTGTTTGACAGCTCAACTGATGTTGCTGGCTTGACCACGTTAGTTTATTGTTCTTTGAAATGTCATGCCAGCATTTAAGTCATTAAATACAACATGGCACTACCTGTCACCCCCTTTGACACACACACACACACACACACACACACACACACACACACACACACACACACACACACACACACACACACACTCACACTTCGGGGCTTTGAAGGTTGAGGTCATCAGTGATGTTGGTTTTGTGGAGAGGTGGGAGGGTAGACCGCTATGAGCTGTATGCTACCGTTAAGAACAAACAAGGCTAGTGTAAAACAGCATGAAAATGTGTCACCTATACTCCTATAGGTGACAAACGTGTAGGTGACACATTTTACATACAGCTTTTTTAGAAGTCGGAACTCTTGTTTTTAATATTTTTCTGTCAGTGTTGTAATGTTTTTGAGCAGGAACAAATGCAAACAGATTGACTGAAAATTGACAGGCAAGATGTTATAGAGACCTTTATTTATCCCAATGGGGGAATTCATGTGTTTGTACTGCAGCATGCAACCCTGGAAACGTACAGGTAAAAGTGGAGCGGGAATAGTATCATGGAGGACTTGCGAGGCTTAGGTTTGAAGGCACCTACCTATTACTGGTAGTCCAACATGGTAGTTTTTCATGGTATTGTCAAAAATAAATTCAAAATGTTTTATGTTTATTAAAATAGCGTAAATAGCCTATCTACAACACGTACAATGCTTGTAGATTCGCTATTTGTCATATGAAAAGTGTTTGCGCACACAGGGGTCTCAGCTTTTGTCATATTTAAGAAGGGGGATGGGGCTCTAAGGAAAGGTTCGTGACTGAGTTAACATAATGTAGGGCACAGGGAGGCTGTAAATATAAGTTCTATCACCGTGAATATACAGTATTTAATATTTATGGCTACATATATCACCTTGACCTCCAAATGGCTATCAACATAGGGGGTCATAAATGTGCCTCCCATGATCAATGCACAGTGCAGAGCTCAAGCCATGTGGTTAGTCTTTGACTTTGAGTTTGTAAAATCAATTGTGTGTTCATGTGTAGAAGTTATTTTTCTACATCTCACAGTTACTCTTCGAATGCCAGACAATTTGTCCTGTTTTGCTCGAGAGTGCTTTGGTAACTTAATTTGTGGCAAGGTCATAGTGTCATAGCAACACATCAGACCGAGCTAATCTGGAGCACTATTGAGAACTGCCCTTCTGGTTAGTGAGCAAGAATTATAATTCACTTAATACCAGACGAGTACATGATAAATACAAGTGAAACATAATGAAATATTAACAATGTCGATGTTTCTTCCCAGGTGTAAGCTGAAGGACTCGTCGTGTGTGCCTGAGAACCATGGAGCCAGATGTGATCCGCATGTACTCGTCTTCTCCGCCGCCCATGGAGGATGGCGCGGAGGAAGAGGAAGACGAGTTTGGAGACTTTGGCGGCTTCTCTACCGGCGTCCCCAACAGCATCAGCTTCACCGAGTTTGATACCCCCACCTCCTTCACCCAGTCCCAAAGCCTGGCCGCCACCTCTCCACCTGAACTCCTCGGCAACAGAGGCGTGGTGGGACGTTCCAGCCTCGCCTCTGCAAATGGGACGAGCGATCTCTCGAAGCTCAATGGCTTAGTGCCAGGAGGAGTGTGTCAGACTCACAGTCCCTCAGATAGAACTGTCGGCAACGAAACAAAAAAAGTCCTTTCCAACACCACGGATTTAAGCGGGAGCGGCCAAGCCAGCGTCGAGATTGTCGACTGCAACGGCACAGGCGCTGAGGTTCTAACGAATGGATTTGCAACGCTTGAAGTTCAGGGAAGCCCTCCCTTGCAGAAGTTTGTTCACTCTCATAAAAAAGGAAACTCCACAGAGGATATTGATGCCCTCCCTCCCAGCAGCCCGGAGGACAATTTTGCAGACTTTGCCGCTTTCCCAGGTGCTGAAAGACACCACGTTCAGGCAACAGACATAAGCGGGAACGTGAACAATCCCAGGCTAGAGGAAGATGTCTGCCAGGAGCACTCAAATATAGAACAGGGAATGACTTTAGAGGACAATGTCAGGGACACAAACGGAACCGGATCTAATATGGCCGGCTCTGATTCCATATCTTTCTCTGCTGTGGCCCCAGATGACCCAAGTAATGGGGATAGGGGCTCTCATGCAGATGCTGACTCTAAACAAAGGGACATAGCCTTTGCACACGAGCAAGCCACTTCGGAGGCAGTTTGCACTAAGGAACCGGTCGCTCTCAATGGGGTTGACGGGGACGATTTCCAGGAAGCAGCATGCGGTGGTGAAACCGGCCTCTTGCCTGAGCCTGCTGAGGATAGTGAGGGGGGGCAGCTGGACGGGAAGGGGTCCGGTAACGAGACGGAAACTGAGCCTGCTGAGGATAGTGAGGGGGGGCAGCTGGACGGGAAGGGGTCCGGTAACGAGACGGAAACTGAGCCTGCTGAGGATAGTGAGGGGGGGCAGCTGGACGGGAAGGGGTCCGGTAACGAGACGGAAACTGAGACAGAGACATCTTTTGGCAGGCCGCTGTCGACGGACGCCCTGGAGGAGTATGGGGACATGAGTACCACGGGCTCTGTGCCGTCTCCTCCCCTACCAGAGGACAACGCCACACCGGCCGACCACAGCCAGCTGGGAGAAGACGACGACGAAGACTTTGGTGACTTCGGAGATGCAGCCTCCTTCAGCAGCCAGGGGTTTGCAGATTTTGACCAGCTGGAGCCACAGGAGGAAAAGGACAGGATAAATAATACCCATGAACCTGTGGAAGAAATGGCAGATGAAGAGGTGGATGATGACTTTGGTGATTTTGACACCCCCAAATTTCATTCCGAGGAGGCAGAGGACCGGAGCACGTTTGCGGATTTCCCATGCAGCGACAGTTTTGGGAATTTTACCACGGCTCCTGATGGCGTAGGAGACTCTGGGGCAGATGCAGGTTGGAGCGCCTTTGATGAACCTGACCCGAGTGAGGGAGGAGAGCAGGAGTCCTGGGCGGTGTTCAACGAGGAGCAGAGTGCCGCTGCACCCCTGGAAAACAAAGAGGAGGAGTGGCAACAGAGTGTGACAGCCACTCCTGCCTTCAACAAACAAACCAGCAGGAGAGAGAGTCATTCAGTAAGTGTTTTGCTGTAATACACAATGTCATAACCACAGTCTTTTCTTTGAGTCCAGGGAACTATGTGGACATATACAACATCATGTGGTCATGTCATGTGGTATTAATCTGTTGTTGTAATGAGAGGTAATTTTGTTCGGAAGCGAACATTGACATTTCAATCTATTTAGCCTTAATTTAAGCAGGAAAGAAAACCCCATTGAGAATGAGATTTAGAACCTATTTTTCAAGGGAGACCTATTATTTAAAGACGGGCATCAAGAAATTCCTGAAATGGATTCAAGATTTAAGATGTTTATTTGTCACAAGGATGTAAAGTACATCTACTGGGAAAAACTTAAGTTACATGCCATTATTGTTGCACTATGAATGCACATAGAGGTAGCATTATTCTAACCCACACAAGTGATGAATAGTCTTAAGCACAGAGACCTCATAACCTGCCCTCCCCTCAGGAATGTGACCTGGAGAGAGGCATTCTACTCGTAACATAGATCCCTAATACACAGTACATTCCTCTTTTAAAACGGACAAATCTCAGAATTAAACTTAAACGGGTTGTGCAGCCACTGTACAACCCGTTTGAACAACTTCAATGGAGACTGCACATTAGTTATTACGTTTTATTAATTATTAGTTTATTCATTGTATAGTCGGGACAAGGTTCCTCATTCCTACGTTAGTTGCCTGCCAGTCAATGCAGGCATTGCCAAGAAGAAATGCAGTATTGCCAAGAAGAAAAGCAGTATTGTAATGAAGAGAGACTAGGGAAGTGGTTACTGTTTTGAAGCATATTTTGACAACACATAAGTGTGTGGGATCAGTTGCATCCGATTGTCAAGATTATCGTAAAAATAAGTTGTCGGGGAGATTTCCTCAGGCCATAAATGATTGAAGCTTGTATTGCAATCTGTCGTGTTAACAAAGAACTGTTTACAACTTGGAAACCGTTTTTCAACCGCTTTTGTTTGGATGTTTTTCAGCTTAATGCTTGTGTATAGGGTTATAAGCTTGTGAGGATAGATTCCGTTTGGGAGGAACAGGAAATTATGCTAAATGCAAAACATCCTGATCTGCTTTAGAAGTCTAACCTAACCTAAACCTAATACATACTAAATATCCATTTGTATAACATAACACCTTGGGCCATGTTCCTAGACATAAATGAACCGTTCTGTGTTGCTAGGCGTTGCTGTCGGGCCGTCTGGAGAGGTTGTTTCAGAGTAGCTTTCCAGAAACTCCGGTTCTCCACGTGGGGGAAGACGTGACTCCCCTCAAGGCCCTGCTGGAGCCCTCAGAGGGGAGCTCACACCCAGGGCAACAGGAGGAGGAGCGATGCTCCCCAAGCAGGTGGTGAGTCAGTCAACCTGGTCTTTTTCACCACCTCATTGCTTGTTCCAGGAGAAATATGTTCAGTCCAGATATGATTATTTTGGGGGTTCACGGCCTGAATAGGTTGAAAACCACTGCTCTATAACTGGTAGCTGACCAATGATAGTATGTCTTCAACATGATGGCATTATCCAGCGGGAGAGCTGTGTTGCATGTCCATTACCCCGTCTCTGTCCTCAGTTTCCTGTCTCGACTACTATCTGATCTAACTAAGCAAAAAAAAACACACACATAATCCATGATAAACTCTGACAAGCTCTCGGTTACGGTTGGCATTCAAACATTTCAGACAGACAGATTGACCGACCAACAGTGGTCCAGCAGCTGTGTGGTCACGGGGAAAAACAAGAATCCTGTCCCAATTAAACATTAATCACTTCGTTGAACGAGGAATGGGGAAATTACGAGCTGCCAAATGCGGCTATATTTAATGGTTTGTCTTCTCTAAGTACAACCATTTGGGCAGGAAACGGGCCACCATTCAACCATCCTGCATCACCAGCATTTGGCTGTCGGCTGGACGCTCTATCCAAACCATTCTCAACCTGTGGGCCATGAGGATATTGCAAGTGGGCCCCCAAATAATTGGGAAAGCATTAACACTCATTGATAACATAACATTACTATAAAAAAACATTACTGTAGTTTCATTATTTGTTTACTTACTCAATTTTGCTGTCTTTGTATTGTCTTTGTTTTTTTTTCCTATTTGGGGTGGGGATGATAACAAAAAAACATTACAAAAATGTCTTCTCATAGAAATACATTGTGTATATAGTGGTGACCAGATGTCCGGTCTGGCAAGCAATAAACTTTAAAGCGCGTGTGCGCATGATTTTTTTGGTTATAGTGAAAAATAAGATGAGTTTATTTTTTACAGTCTAATGAGCAGCTTGACACGTATCCCAGGGCTAGGGATGGGACGATATGAAATTTATTGTGCAAAAAGTTATTGAAATTTACGATATTGTTGCAATAATCAAAATATGCTTAAAAGTTCAAACTTAAAATGACACCTTTGTCTACTACCGGTACTTGAAATCCCAGCATCCCTAATTAATTATGCACTCTGTCAATCCAAAACATCCAAAACGCCAAAGTTCTGTTGTGTGTTTTTAGTTTTTTCTCATTTAGCATTTTCTTTTCTTTGGCACTCCATTTTTGGCCAGACATGCTATTTTCAAAGGACAATAACTACTAGACTAACTAGAGAACAGAGGGTCAAAATTATAAATAAAAGCACAGAGAAAAAGGTGCTGAATTATGTATTTACTCTGGCAGTGAATGAGAAAACAAAAATGCACTTTTTACAAGTCTGTTGAAATGGTACTGAATTTGCAGTTCAACTAAAGCTAATTCATCCTAGTGTGTGTGTGTGTGTGTGTGTGTGTGTGAGACGGGAGGACAATTACAGTATAAATTAAAATATCTGCGATGTGATTATTGTGAGCGTATTTCTTTTTTCATCACGATTCTAACGATTATCCTCCCATCCCTATCCAGGGCATTGCAGGGGGATGTTTGGAAGCAACTTCTGGACATCCATGGGGCGTTCGGGCTCCGACATCAGTGGGGTGGTTCCCATAGCAACAAGACATTACTTTGCTCCCTGGGAATCGACATCCGGAACATTGTAAGTTATTTAGTTTTCATCTGTGTACCTCCATCCTACCCTTCATTGTTTAACTCATGCCAACAGCGCCATCTGGTGGTAGCTCAGAGCGCCGCCATCCAGTCATTTAATAGGCAAAGCGTCTTATTCTGAAAGCCGTTTCACCGAGAATCAGGAAGTGAGGATCATATCGTTTAGAGAAATGAGCCGCAAATCAAACATCCGAGATTAAAACGGCGTTCCCAAAGACGGCATAAGCCAGCAGAGTTTTCATTTCTGTTTTAGTTTTTTCTTTCACTGCACAGTAACCGTGCTGCTACCTACCAACTAATAGACACCCTCCCAGACACACAAAGTCACATGTTGGAGCGGCTAGCACCGCTCAAAAAAGGGGGGGAGGGAAGCGAGTAGAAGTATGATAGCTCTTCCAGTGACCTTGTGGAGCAGACAGTGTATTGATGCAGAAGTAGAACTGTCCACATCTCATCAATTATGCAAGATTGGTATGACCTATTCTGGAGATAAAAAAAACATAGTGCCCACTGCCCAGCGACAATATGCCTGCACAGCCTGCTTGACATCCTCAGGCTGACATTAACTATTTGATGATCTACCAAACAATCGGTACAAACAGTTTATACATGGTTCAATATGAGACTGAGGAGGATTAAGCTGGCAAAATCTGCCTTTAAAGTTACTTTAAAACACCTACAGACGAAGCCACACTTTGGAGCAGTTGGCATTTGCAGTTATTTTTGTGTAAAAACTAAACAAAAAAGCAAGAGGATGAATGGAACTGTTTTCATTGATCCTTTATTGCACAACGGGTCGTATTGTATTGTCCTTCATCTGTCCGTCTCAGCGTTTTCTCGTCGATGCTCTACCACCTTCATTTGGGGTCCGATTTGAATGAAAGGTGTTCAGAACTTTAGCAGCTTGAATGATTCTGACCATTCTGAGCCTCAAGCTCATTGGAAAATTATTCACAGTGCTCTTTTTTGTATTATACTGCATTGGAGGAGCCAATAACGTATACAAATGTTTATGAAGTTATGAAATGTTTATGAAGGCTGTAGGAAGAATTTCAACAGGCATAAAGGGTTGTAACCTGCTGTTTATCCCCTGTCTCCACACACACACACACACACACACACACACACACACACACACACACACACACACAGTTGTTCACAGGGCAGAAGAAGCAGGCAATGATCGTCCCCATGTATGCTGCCAGCCTGGTGAGTTCAGCTCTCCTTCACTTTAAATCATGACAACCCAGACACTGATTAATGAACAACACTGTAGTGTAAAACAATCTTGAGTGTTACTGAGAGTATACACACAGGGTCCATCATTTGGTTACATTTTTATGCCCTCAAAGGTACAAATGGATAAACACTGAGCATTTTATTGTGTACTGACTTCTTGGGTATATCAATGATTAATATTAGATATTAATTAAATTAAGAATATGGCATGGAAACCATAACGTATGCATGTATATTGTCTATGTACTGTACCTTATTATTTATTTGTCATTTTACGGAAGGGCATGTTGGAACCTACCAAAGAGCCAGTGAAGCCCATCTCTGCAGCGGAGATGATCGCCTCCATAGCACAAACGCCTCCAGTGGGGCCAGCCAAAAGCTCTTGTCCGCCCGACACAGCCCAGGTGGGTAACCGACTCATGGTCCACCCAAAACAACTCAATCTGCTGCGTTCAGTAAAATATTTCGAAAATATATAAGACAATATATAAAACATTGTACTTGGAGCTGATCAGTCAAGTGGGTTTTCGAGATTAGGCCCGGACTGTCAAACACACAGATTGGGGCTAAAACCTACTCCCCTCCCAGGGCCTTTGCTCTGGCAGAGATACCGGTAATCAACTTCATTCTTATCTCACTAACATTAAAAGCAACCACAATGCCAACATGATAGAATGTAACAAATCTTGTTACCGTCATAATCTGTATATTTGTCAACAAAATAAATAAAATGCAACACTGGCTTTTACTAAATTTTATATGTTATGATATCAAATGACAGGGCTTGTTCATTTTAGAGAATACAAAACCGAAACTGCAAATCTATAATGTGCCAATATATATAATTCAGGGCAGGCCAGCAATTGAGTTTGTGGCAGATTAATTAGTTCACTGTGTCTCACTTTAAGAAAGGTAACCACCCCCCCCCCCCCATCATTTGCTGTCTGTGCTCTAGTAGTCTAAGAATGTAGTTGCCATTTGAAATAGTGTAAGTTGCTATTGGATTCTGTGATGGCACCAGCCAGTGTGAGCAGTTCATTTACCTGCCCTATTATTGGAGCCTGCGTTGAACCCTGGGTTCAAGACTCTGGGCTCTATTATATGTGTAATAATAGGTCTGACTAATTGGTGTGTTGACATGCTCTTCCTCCTCCCCCCACCTTGTATGCTGGTGGATGTCTGTGGCTGGTTACCGCATGGCTGCTGTAGCAGGAGACTCTCCCACCCGTCCAGTTTGACTGGAGCAGCAGTGGCCTTACGAACCCTCTGGACGGTAGGTCGAACCCTCCCTACCTCCCCAGCCCCCACCTCTCTAACCACTTCTGTCTGCTTTCCTCTGGACACCACTGACACAATCCTTCTCACTTCCTGTTCATGGCCTGTTGTTTCTGCTTCATGCTTCGCCGCCACTCACCAAGTACCAACAACCCTTGCCTGTCACCATGTTGAACTTGCTATTGTCTCTTGGAGAGGTTAATCGGGGCCCATTGCCAAAGAATGTCAGTTACAGAAATTCGGCATCCGCCTTTTCCATTTTGTATCCACTTTTTCCTGGGCTGTGTGTGCTCCAGTTCCTGTCGATTTGATCCAATGAAACTGGTCAGATGACCAATGATATCCAATGAAATCAACAGGAACTGGAGCACACACAGCCCAGGAAAAGTGTGGATAAGGCACTGAGTTTTAGATGCTGATTGCTGCCAAACCTGACAGCCGTAACGCTTTCCTCCGTGTTTTACGAGGCAGCAGCACTAGATGTTATTACTGCCAAACCTGCCAGCTGCCAGCCACAGGCACGTTTGGCTGTTGATTGATGTTAATGTGCCACACAGAGTGAAACTAAACTATTTGCCTTAAATCATAACCTCAGTTTAAAATAAATGTACAATTACACGAAACATTAGGTGAGGGGAACATAAAAAAATTAAGCCTAAGAGAATTAACATGAACAGCTCAGTGTTAAACCAAAGACGTATAATTATACCTTCATTCTAGGCAGAATCTCTGTCACATTTTATATAATAATACATTTGCCAGTTTTTTTCACTTGGCACTTTATTTTTCAAATTAATTTAATTATTATCAAAAAAATTATTTTTCTTTGTTCAGAATTGTTTTTTGATTGTGTTTTAGAGTCAGCCTCAGGTCTTAATGCGTTAAGAAGGTGTTCGGCTACTGTAGCAATGCCAGCTCTTAACACCACGAACGCCTGGGGGTATTTAGGACCATTCAATCAGCGATTTGCAGCAACGGAGCACATTTAGCGACGCACCAGGTGCTATCCCGGATGTAGCTGAAGTAGCTAGATGTAAAAAAACACCCCCGAGGCGATCGACAACAACGGGAGGTATGATTATAGCGACGGGACCGCGATGGCCCGTCTAAAACATAATCTTTGATTAGAATTGGACGGAATGATTTTGATCAAGAGTTATTCACGTTTTAAGATTTTCGATCTGATCCACTAAAGTGTGTGGGGGGGGGGACATTTTGGATGAAATCCCAACCGGAAATTACATTGAATGTTTCCCAACAGACGCTCCAAGCCTGTGGAGCGATGCGATCGGTTTTGATATCAATAAGTCTCCGTCCTGAACTATTTGATAGGACGGAGAACTCTGTTTATGCCGCTCAGGGTGTTGACTGCAATTTATACCAGTCTTGTGACAAGGGAGGACATGACGGTATTCAATTACATCATTAATCTATGAAATGGAGTTGTGTCTGATCCAACAAATTAATAGCATAGCATATGTCAGTAGTTCTCAAAAATTGTCATGGACCCCCAGTTATATTATTATTATTAGCCTTAATCAATTATAATAATTGTCAAATCAGTTCATTCTTGTTTCATTTAAAAGTTTGATACCTTCTGATATCTCAAGTGCCATCCAAGCATATTTCCATCAAGCTATAGATGTTTAGTCTAAATTTCTGTACCTGATTAACACATTAGTTTAGTTAACTCTTCTCTGACTGAGCTGCATGTCTCTCTCGTTGGTCTCTTCTCTGCTCTTCTCTTTGTCTCTCTGCTGTTCTCTTAACCTGCTCACTCCTGTTGGCTGTGCAGCAAGTGGCGGCTCCTCTCTGTTAAACCTGGATTTCTTTGGCCCTGTAGAGGACTCTGGCTCTACCAGCACTCCCTCCATACCAGGTCAGCAGGAGGAACGGAAGCACCAGCACTGTGTTCATCTCCGTGCCTCCTAGCTCTTCATTCTTGTTTTTTCCCCCCAAAACTTTCCTACTCATTTAAAAGATACTCTCATAATCTGACTCCCTACAAAAAATAATTCCTGGTCTGAAAATACAAAACCCCAATCAGATGTGAAATATATCTTTGCAATGTTAAGACTGTGATTGTGTATGGCTGCTGATCCTAAATCAATTTCACTAAGTGTGTGTGTGTGTGTGTGTGTGTGTGTGTGTGTGTGTGTGTGTGTGTGTGTGTGTGTGTGTGAGTGTGAGAGAGAGAGAATCTGTTGCGAGAATCTGTTGCAGCGAACTCTGTACCTCCTTTGTGATCATGTTGTTTGGTTTCTCCCAAGGTGTGGACCCAGAGCTATATGAGTTGACCACCGCCAAGCTGGACCCCAGTGGCTCCTCCAGTCGAGTGGCAGATGCCTTCGCCCGCTTGATGTCCACTATGGAGAAGACCAGCACATCCACCAGGTCAGGGGAATGACGGAAAGCTATAACTAAATATAGTGTTCACTTACCTTTATCAAGCAAGTCTCTTACATACAGTACTGAAATGGAATCCAATAACTCCCCCGAACATCAAATTATGCTTTGCCTCCAAATTGAATGATCGCCTGGCTTATAATTGTAACATACCAACTGATGGTTAGAAGAACCTCAGAAAGTCAGTGAGCAAATGTCCTTTTGAACACTAGGGGGAGCTGCTTTCAAACCCCACTATACTGATGACTTTGGGTGGATTTGAATAGTCCTTTTTACTTAGGAAGGTTCCTAGTAGAGTTAAAGGACCTGGAACTATCTAAGCAGTAGGAAGATAGCAGCAAGAGGAAAGGTATTTCATTGCTTCCGTTCTTATTTCCCTTAGTTAGAATACAGTAAACTGGACCTTCCATTATCAAAGGACAGGAGATTTGCAACACAGCAATCCCTTGCTCCAGAAATATTAACAAGACGGCTCACATTTTGGCCATAGTTCCAAACATTGAATCCTCATATTAGAGGTTTCATGATGCATGAACCACGTGATTGCGTCACCGTGAGATCAAAGCGTGTCACGACTGTCTTTCAGCAGGTCTGGTCCCATGTCGTGTCATTCATTGAATGCTTTATTAGTCAGGAATGTGAACAGCACATGGTACAGTAAGACATTAAGGCTAAAAGGATAACACAAAAAGGTACTGGGGAGTGGGACTTGTTTCCATTGTATGTATTCAATTCATCAACATAGCATAAAATAATATTTACACATCAACAAATAAAACAATGTATATATCTGTTGTCGGGCAGAAAATAAAAGCAATACTTCCTCATTCAATTTGGTATTGTGACTTTATATATTGTCAATCACTTGCATGAAAGAGGGACAGTTTGAGGGTCCAATGGAGTTTTGTCAGAAGCACTTTTAAATGCTTTTAACCAACACACAGACACAGTGTTCAATAGCATTGATTTATTAATTTAAAAAAATGAAAAATGTATAAAGGGGAAAACTGTGGCAGTGAATTTACATTTATATCAGGATACCTTTTTGGTATCCTGATATAGATGTTTTAGGCCCATTTTAAAAGAAACCAGTGTTACACATAATTTAATGGATGGTGTCAGAGCATTCCACATGTTGGTGGCAGAGTAGGAGAATGAGAATTGTCCCAAGTTTGTTCTAAATTTTGGTGGTACCAGATCATGGTCTCCCGCTCTAGTGTTGTGGCTCTGGGTGTCACTCACTTTGGAGGAGAAGTTACTAGACAGGGCACTTTCCCTTTGACTATCTTAAATACCAATCCATTGATATTTGCTTAACGTGTCTTCTACCTTTTTTTGTTTTTAGTTTTGCATTTTGATCGAGGCTTCTCTGCATCATTGTTTTGGTATATGTACAATAAGAGATGACTTTTCAATCTTCGGGTGTGTGCTGGAAAAAGACAATCGATAATCATCATCTCCTTGTCCTCTCGTTGACTGCCAGGAAGCCAAGGAAAGAGGAGAACCTGAGCGAGGAGGCGTCTAAAGTGATCGCGGGTCTTCCGGACCTGTCCTTCATGCAGGCCAAGGTTCTGATGTTTCCCACAACGCTGACACCCCTGGGCTGCACAGCAGAGCCCACACCAGACTGATGATAGCTCCCTATCCCCCACCCCACCCCTCGTGTACTTCAACTCATGTAGTCCATCTCTTACTTTCTCAAACTCAAGCCTCATTTATACTGAGTTGCGTGCCGGTGTCATGCTTGGTAAATGGCAGATCTGCAACCTCACCACGGGCCACGAATGTTGCAGGTGGTCAGCTTGTATATCTGCTAATTACTGCATGCAACCACCGGACTGCAAGTATAAAGTATAAATGAGGCTTCATTTTGTTTGTTTGTTTGTTTGTTTGTGTTTTGCTTACGTGTTGTGGCTTAAGGTGTGTTCCTCCCCCTCTGATTTTAAATGTATTTTTTCTTTTTTAATCAACTGAAGCATTTAAACATAGTCCATCTAAGATGGAAATGGTCTTGATATATAGTATGTGGGGAAAGTGTTAGCCGGCGACCTCCTAAAGCAGAATAGCTAGCGGAAGAGATCATTATTTATAGAGTCGTTTAATTTAAGGTTTCTCGAAGAAGTGTCCCGTTTATATTTGGGAGAAATGACGTGTATATAATCAGGGACAAATTGTTTATTTAGATTTTTTTGTTTTTATTATAATTTTTGAAAGATTATTTTATGGTTCTCTGTGTGGTGGGAGTGTGTGTACTCATGTCTTTGTGAAGGAAATGAAACACTGGTAAATGCTATAAGTGAGGGACAAATAAAAGTGAATCAGGATGGTGTATATATAAATATATATACTGTATATATATAAGCATAAAAATATACATTTATATATATATATATTAACTTGAAACCACACTGCCTGCTAAATCCAGCTGAATGTTTTTCCTATTGTGTTAAAGGCCTTAGTTTGTTTTTGTTTTGTCTTTGTTTAATCTACGTAGAACATAGATTTTTATCCTGAACTTAATTTCTTAACCCATGGCTACAATGCGCTGTTGTTAACTGTCTCGTAATTAAAGTTTGCTTTTGTTTTTTTATCTCAAACCACCCTTCAGTGCAGTCCAGCCGTTTCCATAAGAATGGAATATAACTGTACTTTTGTAGAAGGGTAGAAAACTAGGCTAACCCTGGCCAAATGCAGCAGAATTTGGGCTAGGGGCCGTGAAGTTTGTCTACACTACTACTAGCCACTTTGACAGGTAGCCATCCATCATTCAGATGTCAGATCTAAAAATCCAGTATGCTGATAAAATATCACCGTTACCTAATTTCCCACAGGGATCAATCAAGTTTTGGTTGATTTTTTTTGGAGACGTACCATGACACTGATAGGTTAGTTTATGTTTAATATATAATTATGTTTTTCTTCACTGTTCTTTTGGGTGGGAGTGAGTTTAAGAATGATTCATGTATTGTTTGAAACCACTGAGACATGTAAAGATGATTTAGAATTGAAGGTTGAATCACGTCAAAGGAAAGTAAGGGACCAATTTCTGCTTTGATGCATTTGGTTACATAATGTTACACTGTTCTGATACGAAGTGCTTTTTTGTTCTTTGGCTCTCATTTTCTATTTGTTTTTGTTGTACCACTGTCAGCCCTGTGTCCCCAGGAGGATTTTGCACATTGTAAAGATGAAATGGATGTAATCATAGTTCACTGTGGCTTTAGACTGTGTACAGTAAAACTATGGACTGTAAAATGTACGGGAAAATTCCTATGGAAAAAACTGAATCACTTGAAGAGCCTGTAAAAAGGTTAACATGCATGCCCGGGTTCTTTTGAGAATTTAAGTGTGTAAATTTTACTTTTAGTGTACACAAGAAATTAAAATAATTTAAGAGAAATGATTGTAGTCTGCCTTCTTTGTGTCTGTGCCAAATTACAAGCATTACAGCAGGTGTCTCCACAGTAACCTGAATCTGACATCAGCACCTTGATGTCATGACATGGGACTTGAACCGGCCAAATAACTGTAGCAGAGGCAACGGGCCAAGCGCTCCACACCATTACGCCACGGCACCTTTGGGCATTCAGCAGATGTCTCCGGGTGCTTTTGAGTTTTTATTTTTTATTCTAGCCTTGAAAAGTTCAAATTACTGCAGCATTGAGCTGTAGGAAGAACTCCCGATGGTCCTCCAGCGCGCAGGGTCCGGCCCATTCCTCTCTGTTATGTCATATGACGAGCATTTAACTTTTAATATCACAATTATTGTAGCTAATCTTTAACTGAATCTGGAAGTATTCCTTTATTAAATGATTCTTCATAGTCTGGAATTGTAACTGATCAATTTTCTTTTATGACTTTCGCCTTTATTTTATATGGAGGGACAGTCAGTGGTGTAAACTTTATTTATATAGCACATTTCATACATAAAATGCAACTCTGTCACATTCTGTCTCTCCCTCAGTCTCCACACTGGCCTCCCATATCCCATTCCAGCACACCCAGTTCCATTTACACACCTGTCAACTACCTAATCAGCCCAGCAGTGAACACTTCTCCAATCAACCTGCTCACTATAAAACTGGACTCAGTACAAACACTCATTGTCAGTTCATAACCTGTGTCACAGATGTCCTGCCTGTTCATGTGTTGACTTTGATGTCATTCTGATTCATGCCTGATTCCTACCTGCATTCCCCTGTGTAAGATATCTCGTAATTCTTTATTAAATACTTTATTATTATACTCTAGTTTGTTGTGACTTTGCTCCTGGGTTCAACTCTGTCTGCATCCTTGACAACTAAAGTACTTCACATATTAAACTTTATTTATATAGCACATGTCATACATAAAATGCAACTCAAAGTACTTCACATGAAAATAAAATAAAAAATAACAAGCAGCGGAATGCCAGAAACAAAAAGTAGGTCAATCTACAATTAGCAAATAAAAATAGCAATACAAAACTAAAACATTAAAAATGGTAAGGAAATTTGTATTGGATAATACATTTTAAATTGATATTATTAGATATTCAACTTTATTGACATTTATAATTAAATTGGTGTCTTTACACTGTAGAATCCATTGTTGTTTGTTTCTGTTGCTTAACTCTGTTGCTTTAACTACATATAAGTGTCTATTTGTTTGTCTCTAAATGTTTTGATGAATTGAACAATGACCTTTGTTCAATTCATGCCATACTATAGCACGCCGTTTTTCATCATTTTTGAGGATTTGAAGAAAATTCAAAATTTCAAAAAACATGGGTTATAGCCCATCGTTTTTTGAATTTTTGAAAAAAATGTTATCCTCATTTTTCATCATTTTTGAACATGGGCTATAGCCCCTACCGTACGGCATACTATAGCACGCCGTTTTTCATCAATTTTGAGTATTTGAAGAAAATTCAAAATTTCAAAAAACATGGGTTATAGCCCATCGTTTTTTGAATTTTTGAAAAAATGTTATCCTCATTTTTCATCATTTTTGAACATGGGCTATAGCTCCTACCGTACGGCATACTATAGCACGCCGTTTTTCATCATTTTTGAGGATTTGAAGAAAATTCAAAATTTCAAAAAACATGGGTTATAGCCCATCGTTTTTTGAATTTTTGAAAAAAATGTTATCCTCATTTTTCATCATTTTTGAACATGGGCTATAGCCCCTACCGTACGGCATACTATAGCACGCCGTTTTTCATCATTTTTGAGGATTTGAAGAAAATTCAAAATTTCAAAAAACATGGGTTATAGCCCATCGTTTTTTGAATTTTTGAAAAAAATGTTATCCTCATTTTTCATCATTTTTGAACATGGGCTATAGCCCCTACCGTACGGCATACTATAGCACGCCGTTTTTCATCATTTTTGAGGATTTGAAGAAAATTCAAAATTTCAAAAAACATGGGTTATAGCCCATTGTTTTTTGAATTTTTGAAAAAAATGTTATCCTCATTTTTCATCATTTTTGAACATGGGCTATAGCCCCTACCGTACGGCATACTATAGCACGCCGTTTTTCATCATTTTTGAGGATTTGAAGAAAATTCAAAATTTCAAAAAACATGGGTTATAGCCCATCGTTTTTTGAATTTTTGAAAAAACAAATATCCTCATTTTTCATCATTTTTGAACATGGGCTATAGCTCCTACCGTACGGCATACTATAGCACGCCGTTTTTCATCATTTTTGAGGATTTGAAGAAAATTCAAAATTTCAAAAAACATGGGTTATAGCCCATCGTTTTTTTTTGATTTTTTGAAAAAAATGTTATCCTCATTTTTCATCATTTTTGAACATGGGCTATAGCCCCTACCGTACGGCATACTATAGCACGCCGTTTTTCATCATTTTTGAGGATTTGAAGAAAATTCAAAATTTCAAAAAACATGGGTTATAGCCCATCGTTTTTTTGAATTTTTGAAAAAAATGTTATCCTCATTTTTCATCATTTTTAAACATGGGCTATAGCCCCTACCGTACGGCATACTATAGCACGCCGTTTTTCATCATTTTTGAGGATTTGAAGAAAATTCAAAATTTCAAAAAACATGGGTTATAGCCCATCGTTTTTTGAATTTTTGAAAAAAATGTTATCCTCATTTTTCATCGTCTTTGAACATGGGCTATAGCCCCTACCGTACGGCATACTATAGCACGCCGTTTTTCATCATTTTTGAGGATTTGAAGAAAATTCAAAATTTCAAAAAACATGGGTTATAGCCCATCGTTTTTTGATTTTTTGAAAAAAATGTTATCCTCATTTTTCATCATTTTTGAGCATGGGCTATAGCCCCTACCGTACGGCATACTATAGCACGCCGTTTATCATCATTTTTGAGGATTTGAAGAAAATTCAAAATTTCAAAAAACATGGGTTATAGCCCATCGTTTTTTGATTTTTTGAAAAAAATGTTATCCTCATTTTTCATCATTTTTGAACATGGGCTATAGCCCCTACCGTACGGCATACTATAGCACGCCGTTTTTCATCATTTTTGAGGATTTGAAGAAAATTCAAATTTCAATTTTTTTTTGAAAAAAATGTTATCCTCATTTTTCATCATTTTTGAACATGGGCTATAGCCCCTACCGTACGGCATACTATAGCACGCCGTTTTTCATCATTTTTGAGGATTTGAAGAATTCAAAATTTCAAAAAACATGGGTTATAGCCCATCGTTTTTTGAATTTTTGAAAAAAATGTTATCCTCATTTTTCATCATTTTTGAACATGGGCTATAGCCCCTACCGTACGGCATACTATAGCACGCCGTTTTTCATCATTTTTGAGGATTTGAAGAAAATTCAAAATTTCAAAAAACATGGGTTATAGCCCATCGTTTTTTGAATTTTTGAAAAAAATGTTATCCTCATTTTTCATCATTTTTGAACATGGGCTATAGCCCCTACCGTACGGCATACTATAGCACGCCGTTTTTCATCATTTTTGAGGATTTGAAGAAAATTCAAAATTTCAAAAAACATGGGTTATAGCCCATCGTTTTTTGAATTTTTGAAAAAAATGTTATCCTCATTTTTCATCATTTTTGAACATGGGCTATAGCCCCTACCGTACGGCATACTATAGCACGCCGTTTTTCATCATTTTTGAGGATTTGAAGAAAATTCAAAATTTCAAAAAACATGGGTTATAGCCCATCGTTTTTTGAATTTTTGAAAAAAATGTTAT
Organism: Protomyctophum bolini; assembly: GCF_963924005.1. Classification (NCBI taxonomy): domain Eukaryota; kingdom Metazoa; phylum Chordata; class Actinopteri; order Myctophiformes; family Myctophidae; genus Protomyctophum; species Protomyctophum bolini. The sequence continues at coordinate 9,466,722 of NC_137864.1, read as the reverse complement.
CCTCATTTTTCATCATTTTTGAACATGGGCAATAGCCCCTACCGTACGGCATACTATAGCACGCCGTTTTTCATCATTTTTGAGGATTTGAAGAAAATTCAAAATTTCAAAAAACATGGGTTATAGCCCATCGTTTTTTGAATTTTTGAAAAAAATGTTATCCTCATTTTTCATCATTTTTGAACATGGGCTATAGCCCCTACCGTACGGCATACTATAGCACGCCGTTTTTCATCATTTTTGAGGATTTGAAGAAAATTCAAAATTTCAAAAAACATGGGTTATAGCCCATCGTTTTTTGAATTTTTGAAAAAAATGTTATCCTCATTTTTCATCATTTTTGAACATGGGCTATAGCCCCTACCGTACGGCATACTATAGCACGCCGTTTTTCATCATTTTTGAGGATTTGAAGAAAATTCAAAATTTCAAAAAACATGGGTTATAGCCCATCGTTTTTTGAATTTTTGAAAAAAATGTTATCCTCATTTTTCATCATTTTTGAACATGGGCTATAGCCCCTACCGTACGGCATACTATAGCACGCCGTTTTTCATCATTTTTGAGGATTTGAAGAAAATTCAAAATTTCAAAAAACATGGGTTATAGCCCATCGTTTTTTGAATTTTTGAAAAAAATGTTATCCTCATTTTTCATCATTTTTGAACATGGGCTATAGCCCCTACCGTACGGCATACTATAGCACGCCGTTTTTCATCATTTTTGAGGATTTGAAGAAATTTCAAAATTTCAAAAAACATGGGTTATAGCCCATCGTTTTTTGAATTTTTGAAAAAAATGTTATCCTCATTTTTCATCATTTCTGAACATGGGCTATAGCTCCTACTGTACGGCATACTATAGCACGCCGTTTTTCATCATTTTTGAGGATTTGAAGAAAATTCAAAATTTCAAAAAACATGGGTTATAGCCCATCGTTTTTTGAATTTTTGAAAAAAATGTTATCCTCATTTTTCATCATTTTTGAACATGGGCTATAGCCCCTACCGTACGGCATACTGTAGCACGCCGTTTTTCATCATTTTTGAGGATTTGAAGAAAATTCAAAATTTCAAAAAACATGGGTTATAGCCCATCGTTTTTTGAATTTTTGAAAAACATGTTATCCTCATTTTTCATCATTTTTGAACATGGGCTATAGCCCCTACTGTACGGCATACTATAGCACGCCGTTTTTCATCATTTTTGAGGATTTGAAGAAAATTCAAAATTTCAAAAAACATGGGTTATAGCCCATCGTTTTTTGAATTTTTGAAAAAAATGTTATCCTCATTTTTCATCATTTTTGAACATGGGCTATAGCCCCTACCGTACGGCATACTATAGCACGCCGTTTTTCATCATTTTTGAGGATTTGAAGAAAATTCAAAATTTCAAAAAACATGGGTTATAGCCCATCGTTTTTTGAATTTTTGAAAAAAATGTTATCCTCATTTTTCATCATTTTTGAACATGGGCTATAGCCCCTACCGTACGGCATACTATAGCACGCCGTTTTTCATCATTTTTGAGGATTTGAAGAAAATTCAAAATTTCAAAAAACATGGGTTATAGCCCATTGTTTTTTGAATTTTTGAAAAAAATGTTATCCTCATTTTTCATCATTTTTGAACATGGGCTATAGCCCCTACCGTACGGCATACTATAGCACGCCGTTTTTCATCATTTTTGAGGATTTGAAGAAAATTCAAAATTTCAAAAAACATGGGTTATAGCCCATCGTTTTTTGAATTTTTGAAAAAAATGTTATCCTCATTTTTCATCATTTTTGAACATGGGCTATAGCCCCTACCGTACGGCATACTATAGCACGCCGTTTTTCATCATTTTTGAGGATTTGAAGAAATTTCAAAATTTCAAAAAACATGGGTTATAGCCCATCGTTTTTTGAATTTTTGAAAAAAATGTTATCCTCATTTTTCATCATTTCTGAACATGGGCTATAGCTCCTACCGTACGGCATACTATAGCACGCCGTTTTTCATCATTTTTGAGGATTTGAAGAAAATTCAAAATTTCAAAAAACATGGGTTATAGCCCATCGTTTTTTGATTTTTTGAAAAAAATGTTATCCTCATTTTTCATCATTTTTGAACATGGGCTATAGCCCCTACCGTACGGCATACTATAGCACGCCGTTTTTCATCATTTTTGAGGATTTGAAGAAAATTCTAAATTTCAAAAAACATGGGCTATAGCCCATCGTTTTTTGAATTTTTGAAAAAAATGTTATCCTCATTTTTCATCATTTTTGAACATGGGCTATAGCCCCTACCGTACGGCATACTATAGCACGCCGTTTTTCATCAATTTTGAGGATTTGAAGAAAATTCAAAATTTCAAAAAACATGGGTTATAGCCCATTGTTTTTTAATTTTTGAAAAAAATGTTATCCTCATTTTTCATCATTTTTTAACATGGGCTATAGCCCCTACCGTACGGCATACTATAGCACGCCGTTTTTCATCATTTTTGAGGATTTGAAGAAAATTCAAAATTTCAAAAAACATGGCTTATAGCCCATCGTTTTTTGAATTTTTGAAAAAAATGTTATCCTCATTTTTCATCATTTTTGAACATGGGCTATAGCCCCTACCGTACGGCATACTATAGCACGCCGTTCTTCATCATTTTTGAGGATTTGAAGAAAATTCAAAATTTCAAAAAACATGGGTTATAGCCCATTGTTTTTTAAATTTTTGAAAAAAATGTTATCCTCATTTTTCATCATTTTTGAACATGGGGTATAGCCCCTACCGTACGGCATACTATAGCACGCCGTTTTTCATCATTTTTGAGGATTTGAAGAAAATTCAAAATTTCAAAAAACATGGGTTATAGCCCATCGTTTTTTGAATTTTTGAAAAAAATGTTATCCTCATTTTTCATCATTTTTGAACATGGGCTATAGCTCCTACCGTACGGCATACTATAGCACGCCGTTTTTCATCATTTTTGAGGATTTGAAGAAAATTCAAAATTTAAAAAAACATGGGTTATAGCCCATCGTTTTTTGAATTTTTGAAAAAAATGTTATCCTCATTTTTCATCATTTTTGAACATGGGCTATAGCCCCTACCGTACGGCATTTGTAAGTGTAAGGCTTAATTGGGTCGTCCACTCACAGTTAACAGTCTTTGTATTGAGTTTGTGCTTGAAATGTAGGCCTACTGTAATTCTGCAAACTGTTAATAAATATTTCAATCAATCAATCAATCAAAATTGACATTTCAACTATTGATCAGACGCTGTGCATTGACGACACCTAGTGGTCATTCATTTTAATTGCATGCATGCAGAGAAATCACAACATTGTGAGACGCACTGGGTCGTTGCCATGTTTTGCCACGGAAACCAGCGACCTGCCTTGTGTAAGTAAGTAAGTAAATTTTATTTATAAAGCACCTTTCTTAACAATGTTACAAAGTGCTGTACAGTGACACAATAAAATCAATCATAATTAAAACAGGACAGTACAACAAGCAAATAAGAACAACATAATCAAGTCAAATAAAATCTGAAAAATGTTCCCGAAATAAAAACGTTTTCAGTGGACGAAGCCAGGCTTGATACGAGCAGACGTGGCAACGCGATCGAAACACAGGGGCAATCTCCCGTTGGCCGAGAGGTTGGAACTCACGGGCCAATGGGAGCCTGTGTCGTGTAATTTCTCCCTTTACACTGACTATAATTCTATCTATTTGAGACAGAAACGGCTAAGCAATACGGCAGGCTGTAGGCTGTAGTCAAAAGCACCGGACGAAGTGTGTAGTGTAGTGTAGAGTCGATCATTTTATTGCAACCGAGACCAAGACAGAGAGCTTCGCCATTGTCCCTGAGCCTGGAGCTCAGGGACTCCCTCGTACTGAACCGCTGCCGCGGCCAGTTTAAGACTCCCTAAACCTTGCATTTTACAGGACATATATACAGTGTTTTTGCATAGACACAGATATACGGAGGTGGAGACTGAAACTTTACATACCGGTATTCATCAACATATTGCCACTTGGTAAGCAAAGGTCTCTCCTGGATACAATAGAATGCTAAGTTCCCTATCACACCTGGCCAGGCCAAGCTACTTGACTAAGGCCCACGACACCTTGACTTTAAATATCAAAGACAGGCCTCTGCAGACACAGTGACTGCAGATAGTGACAGTTGACTTATTTAGCATGCCCTTAGCACAGTGACCAAATGTATAAGTGGGACATTTTAACATGGCTTATATATGAATATCATGAAATATAGATACCACACCTGCATGCTTTTGGGCGGCCAATAAGGGCAGGGGTAAAACAGAGAGAATTGTTCCGGATCCTTAACATCAACTAGCACAGAAAAGCTAAGTTGTAGTAACCAGCACTTAGCTCAGTGTGATGAGTGTCTGTGTTTGTGATCCACAGGTCCAGGGTTCAAATCCCACATTATTCATGTGTCTCTGTGATTCTTTGCTTTGCACACTGACTTTCAGAAGGACAACTTTAAAGCAGCACAGAAATTCCCAATGATTGTGTGCCTCAGTGGACCAACGGATAAGTCAAATGATATCCGTAGTATACCTAGTAGAAGTGTGCCGGTTCGAACCCCGACATACTCAAATCTTTACTGACACTTTGCATTCCACACTAACATCAACTAGCACAGAAAAGCTGTGTTGTAGTAACCAGCAGTTAGCTCAGTGTGATGAGTGGCTGTACTTAGTTGTGATCCACAGGTCCACGGTTCAAATCCCACATTATTCATGTGTCTCTGTGATGCTTTGCTTTGCACACTGACTTTCTTGAATAAAAAATAAAAACTCAAAAGCACCAGGAGACATCTGCTGAATGCCCCAAGGTGCCTTGGCTCAATGGTGTGGAGCGCTTGACCCAGTTGCCAGCTTCAGACAGTTGGCCGGTTCAAGTCCCATGTCATGACATCAAGGTGCTGGGAAGGACCATCGGGAGACGGTGCTCTCTCCCCCTGTTTCCTGAAAAGTAACGGTTGGGGGTTATGCCGTACGATATAGGCTATAGCCGCAATTCCCGCAATTAAAATTTCCGCAATTTCCGCAATTTCTGCAATTTCCATTTCCGCAATTTCCATTTCCGCAATTTCGCAATTTCCGCAATTACCATTTCCGCAATTTCCGCAATTACCATTTCCGCAATTTCCTTAATTTTTCAATTTCCGCAATTTCCATTTCCGCAATTTGCGCAATTTGCGGAAATTGCGGAATAAAAGAAAAAAAAACGATGGGTTATAGCCCATGTTTTTTGAAATTTTGAAAAAAAAATTATCCTCGTTTCTCATCATTTTGGACCGTGGGCTATAGCCTATATCGTACGGCATAACCCCCAACCGTTACTCTTCAGGAAACAGGGGGAGAGAGCACCGTCTCCCGATGGTCCTTCCCAGCACCTTGATGTCATGACATGGGACTTGAACCGGCCAACTGTCTGAAGCTGGCAACTGGGTCAAGCGCTCCACACCATTGAGCCAAGGCACCTTGGGGCATTCAGCAGATGTCTCCTGGTGCTTTTGAGTTTTTATTTTTTATTCAAGAAAGTCAGTGTGCAAAGCAAAGCATCACAGAGACACATGAATAATGTGGGATTTGAACCGTGGACCTGTGGATCACAACTAAGTACAGCCACTCATCACACTGAGCTAACTGCTGGTTACTACAACACAGCTTTTCTGTGCTAGTTGATGTTAGTGTGGAATGCAAAGTGTCAGTAAAGATTTGAGTATGTCGGGGTTCGAACCGGCACACTTCTACTAGGTATACTACGGATATCATTTGACTTATCCGTTGGTCCACTGAGGCACACAATCATTGGGAATTTCTGTGCTGCTTTAAAGTTGTCCTTCTGAAAGTCAGTGTGCAAAGCAAAGCATCACAGAGACACATGAATAATGTGGGATTTGAACCCTGGACCTGTGGATCACAAACACAGACACTCATCACACTGAGCTAAGTGCTGGTTACTACAACACAGCTTTTCTGTGCTAGTTGATGTTAAGGATCCGGAACAATTCTCTCTGTTTTACCCCTGCCCTTATTGGCCGCCCAAAAGCATGCAGGTGTGGTATCTATATTTCATCATATTCATATATAAGCCATGTTAAAATGTCCGACTTATACATTTGGTCACTGTGCTAAGGGCATGCTAAATAAGTCAACTGTCACTATCTGCAGTCACTGTGTCTGCAGAGGCCTGTCTTTGATATTTAAAGTCAAGGTGTCGTGGGCCTTAGGTCGCATTCTCACCAGAGAGCTTTGCTGCGATTAAAACGAATCCTGCTGCGCATTTTCAGAAAGTGCGCTTCGTTTGGCAGGTGTGAAGGCTCTTTCGAATCCTAATACGCAACAAAGAACCGCATTTTACTCCGAGCAAAAACGGGGGTTTCGCTTCGCTTCCAATCGCGCTTGACTACGATTCGGTGCAGGTGTGAATGCAATCCGCAGCAAATACAGGAAATGAAGCAAACATATGTGGCGGGTGAGGAGCTGAACACAGTTGGAGACGGAGAAGGCATATTTTACGCAGCGCAAAGATGTCCCGTTACCGTGGATAGACGTGGTCGAATGAGGAGAGTGGAGACTGAAGCCCTGATCGAAATGAGGACGAGTACATTAATCAATTGCTTAAGAAAACACAAACACTGCAGTGCAGTGTAATAGTATTATAGCCTACAGAATATTCTGTCTGTCTGTGCGTGCCGTAAACATGGAGTGCTGTCACTGTGTGGGGACTAGTGGGGAGTAGGAACTTTCATCTCGATAAACTTGTAAACATTTTGCGCTGCTTTCTGTTATATCAGTGCGCTCAGCGCTGTGCCTCCATGCCCAAAAGAACAGTGCGTGGCTGCGTGCGTAGTATAGTGAGAGAGCGAGAGAGGGGGGGGCAGTCCCAGACGGCACGACACATTATGCACGTTATGAGTATAATTTTATCACCATAGATTTATCATTTCACTGTGTAGGCTAGTTTATGAATGTAACACATTGATAAAGGTCCCCCCTGCTGCGTTTCCAATTGCTGCGGATCATGACAGTGTGAAGGCAAACCGTAGCCAATTAAATATGCAAGAATCCCATTTCTCCTCCCATACGCATTCGAGTCTACCGAAGTATTAGGTGAGAATGCGACCTTAGTCAAGTAGCTTGGCCTGGCCAGGTGTGATAGGGAACTTAGCATTCTATTGTATCCAGGAGAGACCTTTGCTTACCAAGTGGCAATATGTTGATGAATACCGGTATGTAAAGTTTCAGTCTCCACCTCCGTATATCTGTGTCTATGCAAAAACACTGTATATATATCCTGTAAAATGCAAGGTTTAGGGAGTCTTAAACTGGCCGCGGCAGCGGTTCAGTATGAGGGAGTCCCTGAGCTCCAGGCTCAGGGACAATGGCGAAGCTCTCTGTCTTGGTCTCGGTTGCAATAAAATGATCGACTCTACACTACACTTCAGAACACTCTCTGTCTGCCTTCATTCGTCCGGTGCTTTTGACTACAGCCTACAGCCTGCCGTATTGCTTAGCCGTTTCTGTCTCAAATAGATAGAATTATAGTCAGTGTAAAGGGAGAAATTACACGACACAGGCTCCCATTGGCCCGTGAGTTCCAACCTCTCGGCCAACGGGAGATTGCCCCTGTGTTTCGATCGCGTTGCCACGTCTGCTCGTATCAAGCCTGGCTTCGTCCACTGAAAACGTTTTTATTTCGGGAACATTTTTCTGATTTTATTTGACTTGATTATGTTGTTCTTATTTGCTTGTTGTACTGTCCTGTTTTAATTATGATTGATTTTATTGTGTCACTGTACAGCACTTTGTAACATTGTTAAGAAAGGTGTTTTATAAATAAAATTTACTTACTTACTTACACAAGGCAGGTCGCTGGTTTCCGTGGCAAAACATGGCAACGACCCAGTGCGTCTCACAATGTTGTGATTTCTCTGCATGCATGCAATTAAAATGAATGACCACTAGGTGTCGTCAATGCACAGCGTCTGATCAATAGTTGAAATGTCAATTTTGATTGATTGATTGATTGAAATATTTATTAACAGTTTGCAGAATTACAGTAGGCCTACATTTCAAGCACAAACTCAATACAAAGACTGTTAACTGTGAGTGGACGACCCAATTAAGCCTTACACTTACAAATGCCGTACGGTAGGGGCTATAGCCCATGTTCAAAAATGATGAAAATGAGGATAACATTTTTTTCAAAAATTCAAAAAACGATGGGCTATAACCCATGTTTTTTGAAATTTTTAATTTTCTTCAAATCCTCAAAAATGATGAAAAACGGCGTGCTATAGTATGCCGTACGGTAGGGGCTATAGCCCATGTTCAAAAATGATGAAAAATGAGGATAACATTTTTTTCAAAAATTCAAAAAACGATGGGCTATAACCCATGTTTTTTGAAATTTTGAATTTTCTTCAAATCCTCAAAAATGATGAAAAACGGCGTGCTATAGTATGCCGTACGGTAGGGGCTATAGCCCATGTTCAAAAATGATGAAAAATGAGGATAACATTTTTTTCAAAAATTCAAAAAACGATGGGCTATAACCCATGTTTTTTGAAATTTTGAATTTTCTTCAAATCCTCAAAAATGATGAAAAACGGCGTGCTATAGTATGCCGTACGGTAGGGGCTATAGCCCATGTTCAAAAATGATGAAAAATGAGGATAACATTTTTTTCAAAATTTCAAAAAACGATGGGCTATAACCCATGTTTTTTGAAATTTTGAATTTTCTTCAAATCCTCAAAAATGATGAAAAACGGCGTGCTATAGTATGCCGTACGGTAGGGGCTATAGCCCATGTTCAAAAATGATGAAAAATGAGGATAACATTTTTTTCAAAATTTCAAAAAACAATGGGCTATAACCCATGTTTTTTGAAATTTTGAATTTTCTTCAAATCCTCAAAAATTATGAAAAACGGCGTGCTATAGTATGCCGTACGGTAGGGGCTATAGCCCATGTTCAAAAATGATGAAAAATGAGGATAACATTTTTTTCAAAAATTCAAAAAACGATGGGCTATAACCCATGTTTTTTGAAATTTTGAATTTTCTTCAAATCCTCAAAAATGATGAAAAACGGCGTGCTATAGTATGCCGTACGGTAGGGGCTATAGCCCATGTTCAAAAATGATGAAAAATGAGGATAACATTTTTTTCAAAAATTCAAAAAACGATGGGCTATAACCCATGTTTTTTGAAATTTTGAATTTTCTTCAAATCCTCAAAAATGATGAAAAACGGCGTGCTATAGTATGCCGTACGGTAGGGGCTATAGCCCATGTTCAAAAATGATGAAAAATGAGGATAACATTTTTTTCAAAAATTCAAAAAACGATGGGCTATAACCCATGTTTTTTGAAATTTTGAATTTTCTTCAAATCCTCAAAAATGATGAAAAACGGCGTGCTATAGTATGCCGTACGGTAGGGGCTATAGCCCATGTTCAAAAATGATGAAAAATGAGGATAACATTTTTTTCAAAAATTCAAAAAACGATGGGCTATAACCCATGTTTTTTTAAATTTTGAATTTTCTTCAAATCCTCAAAAATGATGAAAAACGGCGTGCTATAGTATGCCGTACGGTAGGGGCTATAGCCCATGTTCAAAAATGATGAAAAATGAGGATAACATTTTTTTCAAAAATTCAAAAAACGATGGGCTATAACCCATGTTTTTTGAAATTTTGAATTTTCTTCAAATCCTCAAAAATGATGAAAAACGGCGTGCTATAGTATGCCGTACGGTAGGGGCTATAGCCCATGTTCAAAAATGATGAAAAATGAGGATAACATTTTTTTCAAAAATTCAAAAAACGATGGGCTATAACCCATGTTTTTTGAAATTTTGAATTTTCTTCAAATCCTCAAAAATGATGAAAAACGGCGTGCTATAGTATGCCGTACGGTAGGGGCTATAGCCCATGTTCAAAAATGATGAAAAATGAGGATAACATTTTTTTCAAAAATTCAAAAAACGATGGGCTATAACCCATGTTTTTTGAAATTTTGAATTTTCTTCAAATCCTCAAAAATGATGAAAAACGGCGTGCTATAGTATGCCGTACGGTAGGGGCTATAGCCCATGTTCAAAAATGATGAAAAATGAGGATAACATTTTTTTCAAAAATTCAAAAACAATGGGCTATAACCCATGTTTTTTGAAATTTTGAATTTTCTTCAAATCCTCAAAAATGATGAAAAACGGCGTGCTATAGTATGCCGTACGGTAGGGGCTATAGCCCATGTTCAAAAATGATGAAAAATGAGGATAACATTTTTTTCAAAAATTCAAAAAACGATGGGCTATAACCCATGTTTTTTGAAATTTTGAATTTTCTTCAAATCCTCAAAAATGATGAAAAACGGCGTGCTATAGTATGCCGTACGGTAGGGGCTATAGCCCATGTTCAAAAATGATGAAAAATGAGGATAACATTTTTTTCAAAAATTCAAAAACAATGGGCTATAACCCATGTTTTTTGAAATTTTGAATTTTCTTCAAATCCTCAAAAATGATGAAAAACGGCGTGCTATAGTATGCCGTACGGTAGGGGCTATAGCCCATTTTCAAAAATGATGAAAAATGAGGATAATTTTTTTTTCAAAAATTCAAAAAACAATGGGCTATAACCCATGTTTTTTGAAATTTTGAATTTTCTTCAAATCCTCAAAAATGATGAAAAACGGCGTGCTATAGTATGCCGTACGGTAGGAGCTATAGCCCATGTTCAAAAATGATGAAAAATGAGGATAACATTTTTTTCAAAAATTCAAAAAACGATGGGCTATAACCCATGTTTTTTGAAATTTTGAATTTTCTTCAAATCCTCAAAAATGATGAAAAACGGCGTGCTATAGTATGCCGTACGGTAGGGGCTATAGCCCATGTTCAAAAATGATGAAAAATGAGGATAACATTTTTTTCAAAAATTCAAAAACAATGGGCTATAACCCATGTTTTTTGAAATTTTTAATTTTCTTCAAATCCTCAAAAATGATGAAAAACGGCGTGCTATAGTATGCCGTACGGTAGGGGCTATAGCCCATGTTCAAAAATGATGAAAAATGAGGATAATTTTTTTTTCAAAAATTCAAAAAACAATGGGCTATAACCCATGTTTTTTGAAATTTTGATTTTTCTTCAAATCCTCAAAAATGATGAAAAACGGCGTGCTATAGTATGCCGTACGGTAGGAGCTATAGCCCATGTTCAAAAATGATGAAAAATGAGGATAACTTTTTTTTTAAAAATTCAAAAAACAATGGGCTATAACCCATGTTTTTTGAAATTTAGAATTTTCTTCAAATCCTCAAAAATGATGAAAAACGGCGTGCTATAGTATGCCGTACGGTAGGGGCTATAGCCCATGTTCAAAAATGATGAAAAATGAGGATAACATTTTTTTCAAAAATTCAAAAAACGATGGGCTATAACCCATGTTTTTGAAATTTTGAATTTTCTTCAAATCCTCAAAAATGATGAAAAACGGCGTGCTATAGTATGCCGTACGGTAGGGGCTATAGCCCATGTTCAAAAATGATGAAAAATGAGGATAACATTTTTTTCAAAAATTCAAAAAACGATGGGCTATAACCCATGTTTTTTGAAATTTTGAATTTTCTTCAAATCCTCAAAAATGATGAAAAACGGCGTGCTATAGTATGCCGTACGGTAGGGGCTATAGCCCATGTTCAAAAATGATGAAAAATGAGGATAACATTTTTTTCAAAAATTCAAAAAACGATGGGCTATAACCCATGTTTTTTGAAATTTTGAATTTTCTTCAAATCCTCAAAAATGATGAAAAACGGCGTGCTATAGTATGCCGTACGGTAGGGGCTATAGCCCATGTTCAAAAATGATGAAAAATGAGGATAACACTTTTTTTCAAAAATTCAAAAAACGATGGGCTATAACCCATGTTTTTTGAAATTTTGAATTTTCTTCAAATCCTCAAAAATGATGAAAAACGGCGTGCTATAGTATGCCGTACGGTAGGGGCTATAGCCCATGTTCAAAAATGATGAAAAATGAGGATAACATTTTTTTCAAAAATTCAAAAACAATGGGCTATAACCCATGTTTTTTGAAATTTTGAATTTTCTTCAAATCCTCAAAAATGATGAAAAACGGCGTGCTATAGTATGCCGTACGGTAGGGGCTATAGCCCATGTTCAAAAATGATGAAAAATGAGGATAACATTTTTTTCAAAAATTCAAAAAACGATGGGCTATAACCCATGTTTTCTGAAATTTTGAATTTTCTTCAAATCCTCAAAAATGATGAAAAACGGCGTGCTATAGTATGCCGTACGGTAGGGGCTATAGCCCATGTTCAAAAATGATGAAAAATGAGGATAATTGTTTTTTCAAAAATTCAAAAAACGATGGGCTATAACCCATGTTTTTTGAAATTTTGAATTTTCTTCAAATCCTCAAAAATGATGAAAAACGGCGTGCTATAGTATGCCGTACGGTAGGGGCTATAGCCCATGTTCAAAAATGATGAAAAATGAGGATAACATTTTTTTCAAAAATTCAAAAAACGATGGGCTATAACCCATGTTTTTTGAAATTTTGAATTTTCTTCAAATCCTCAAAAATGATGAAAAACGGCGTGCTATAGTATGCCGTACGGTAGGAGCTATAGCCCATGTTCAAAAATGATGAAAAATGAGGATAACATATTTTTCAAAAATTCAAAAAACGATGGGCTATAACCCATGTTTTTTGAAATTTTGAATTTTCTTCAAATCCTCAAAAATGATGAAAAACGGCGTGCTATAGTATGCCGTACGGTAGGAGCTAGAGCCCATGTTCAAAAATGATGAAAAATGAGGATAACATTTTTTTCAAAAATTCAAAAAACGATGGGCTATAACCCATGTTTTTTGAAATTTTGAATTTTCTTCAAATCCTCAAAAATGATGAAAAACGGCGTGCTATAGTATGCCGTACGGTAGGGGCTATAGCCCATGTTCAAAAATGATGAAAAATGAGGATAACATTTTTTTCAAAAATTCAAAAAACGATGGGCTATAACCCATGTTTTTTGAAATTTTGAATTTTCTTCAAATCCTCAAAAATGATGAAAAACGGCGTGCTATAGTATGCCGTACGGTAGGAGCTATAGCCCATGTTCAAAAATGATGAAAAATGAGGATAACATATTTTTCAAAAATTCAAAAAACGATGGGCTATTATAACCCATGTTTTTTGAAATTTTGAATTTTCTTCAAATCCTCAAAAATGATGAAAAACGGCGTGCTATAGTATGCCGTACGGTAGGAGCTATAGCCCATGTTCAAAAATGATGAAAAATGAGGATAACATTTTTTTCAAAAATTCAAAAAACGATGGGCTATAACCCATGTTTTTTGAAATTTTGAATTTTCTTCAAATCCTCAAAAATGATGAAAAACGGCGTGCTATAGTATGCCGTACGGTAGGAGCTATAGCCCATGTTCAAAAATGATGAAAAATGAGGATAACATATTTTTCAAAAATTCAAAAAACGATGGGCTATAACCCATGTTTTTTGAAATTTTGAATTTTCTTCAAATCCTCAAAAATGATGAAAAACGGCGTGCTATAGTATGCCGTACGGTAGGAGCTATAGCCCATGTTCAAAAATGATGAAAAATGAGGATAACATTTTTTTCAAAAATTCAAAAAACGATGGGCTATAACCCATGTTTTTTGAATTTTTGAAATTTCTTCAAATCCTCAAAAATGATGAAAAACGGCGTGCTATAGTATGCCGTACGGTAGGGGCTATAGCCCATGTTCAAAAATGATGAAAAATGAGGATAACATTTTTTTCAAAAATTCAAAAAACGATGGGCTATAACCCATGTTTTTTGAAATTTTGAATTTTCTTCAAATCCTCAAAAATGATGAAAAACGGCGTGCTATAGTATGCCGTACGGTAGGGGCTATAGCCCATGTTCAAAAATGATGAAAAATGAGGATAATTTTTTTTTCAAAAATTCAAAAAACGATGGGCTATAACCCATGTTTTATGAAATTTTGAATTTTCTTCAAATCCTCAAAAATGATGAAAAACGGCGTGCTATAGTATGCCGTACGGTAGGGGCTATAGCCCATGTTCAAAAATGATGAAAAATGAGGATAACATTTTTTTCAAAAATTCAAAAAACTATGGGCTATAACCCATGTTTTTTGAAATTTTGAATTTTCTTCAAATCCTCAAAAATGATGAAAAACGGCGTGCTATAGTATGCCGTACGGTAGGGGCTATAGCCCATGTTCAAAAATGATGAAAAATGAGGATAACATTTTTTTCAAAAATTCAAAAAACGATAGGCTATAACCCATGTTTTTTGAAATTTTGAATTTTCTTCAAATCCTCAAAAATGATGAAAAACGGCGTGCTATAGTATGCCGTACGGTAGGGGCTATAGCCCATGTTCAAAAATGATGAAAAATGAGGATAATTTTTTTTTCAAAAATTCAAAAAACAATGGGCTATAACCCATGTTTTTTGAAATTTTGAATTTTCTTCAAATCCTCAAAAATGATGAAAAACGGCGTGCTATAGTATGCCGTACGGTAGGAGCTATAGCCCATGTTCAAAAATGATGAAAAATGAGGATAACATTTTTTTCAAAAATTCAAAAAACGATGGGCTATAACCCATGTTTTTTGAAATTTTGAATTTTCTTCAAATCCTCAAAAATGATGAAAAACGGCGTGCTATAGTATGCCGTACGGTAGGGGCTATAGCCCATGTTCAAAAATGATGAAAAATGAGGATAACATTTTTTTCAAAAATTCAAAAACAATGGGCTATAACCCATGTTTTTTGAAATTTTGAATTTTCTTCAAATCCTCAAAAATGATGAAAAACGGCGTGCTATAGTATGCCGTACGGTAGGGGCTATAGCCCATGTTCAAAAATGATGAAAAATGAGGATAATTTTTTTTTCAAAAATTCAAAAAACAATGGGCTATAACCCATGTTTTTTGAAATTTTGATTTTTCTTCAAATCCTCAAAAATGATGAAAAACGGCGTGCTATAGTATGCCGTACGGTAGGAGCTATAGCCCATGTTCAAAAATGATGAAAAATGAGGATAACTTTTTTTTTTTAAATTCAAAAAACAATGGGCTATAACCCATGTTTTTTGAAATTTAGAATTTTCTTCAAATCCTCAAAAATGATGAAAAACGGCGTGCTATAGTATGCCGTACGGTAGGGGCTATAGCCCATGTTCAAAAATGATGAAAAATGAGGATAACATTTTTTTCAAAAATTCAAAAAACGATGGGCTATAACCCATGTTTTTTGAAATTTTGAATTTTCTTCAAATCCTCAAAAATGATGAAAAACGGCGTGCTATAGTATGCCGTACGGTAGGGGCTATAGCCCATGTTCAAAAATGATGAAAAATGAGGATAACATTTTTTTCAAAAATTCAAAAAACGATGCGCTATAACCCATGTTTTTTGAAATTTTGAATTTTCTTCAAATCCTCAAAAATGATGAAAAACGGCGTGCTATAGTATGCCGTACGGTAGGGGCTATAGCCCATGTTCAAAAATGATGAAAAATGAGGATAACATTTTTTTCAAAAATTCAAAAAACGATGGGCTATAACCCATGTTTTCTGAAATTTTGAATTTTCTTCAAATCCTCAAAAATGATGAAAAACGGCGTGCTATAGTATGCCGTACGGTAGGAGCTATAGCCCATGTTCAAAAATGATGAAAAATGAGGATAACATATTTTTCAAAAATTCAAAAAACGATGGGCTATAACCCATGTTTTTTGAAATTTTGAATTTTCTTCAAATCCTCAAAAATGATGAAAAACGGCGTGCTATAGTATGCCGTACGGTAGGGGCTATAGCCCATGTTCAAAAATGATGAAAAATGAGGATAACATTTTTTTCAAAAATTCAAAAACAATGGGCTATAACCCATGTTTTTTGAAAATTTGAATTTTCTTCAAATCCTCAAAAATGATGAAAAACGGCGTGCTATAGTATGCCGTACGGTAGGGGCTATAGCCCATGTTCAAAAATGATGAAAAATGAGGATAACATTTTTTTCAAAAATTCAAAAAACGATGGGCTATAACCCATGTTTTCTGAAATTTTGAATTTTCTTCAAATCCTCAAAAATGATGAAAAACGGCGTGCTATAGTATGCCGTACGGTAGGAGCTATAGCCCATGTTCAAAAATGATGAAAAATGAGGATAACATATTTTTCAAAAATTCAAAAAACGATGGGCTATAACCCATGTTTTTTGAAATTTTGAATTTTCTTCAAATCCTCAAAAATGATGAAAAACGGCGTGCTATAGTATGCCGTACGGTAGGAGCTATAGCCCATGTTCAAAAATGATGAAAAATGAGGATAACATTTTTTTCAAAAATTCAAAAAACGATGGGCTATAACCCATGTTTTTGAATTTTTGAAATTTCTTCAAATCCTCAAAAATGATGAAAAACGGCGTGCTATAGTATGCCGTACGGTAGGGGCTATAGCCCATGTTCAAAAATGATGAAAAATGAGGATAACATTTTTTTCAAAAATTCAAAAAACGATGGGCTATAACCCATGTTTTTTGAAATTTTGAATTTTCTTCAAATCCTCAAAAATGATGAAAAACGGCGTGCTATAGTATGCCGTACGGTAGGGGCTATATCCCATGTTCAAAAATGATGAAAAATGAGGATAACATTTTTTTCAAAAATTCAAAAAACGATGGGCTATAACCCATGTTTTTTGAAATTTTGAATTTTCTTCAAATCCTCAAAAATGATGAAAAACGGCGTGCTATAGTATGCCGTACGGTAGGGGCTATAGCCCATGTTCAAAAATGATGAAAAATGAGGATAACATTTTTTTCAAAAATTCAAAAAACGATGGGCTATAACCCATGTTTTATGAAATTTTGAATTTTCTTCAAATCCTCAAAAATGATGAAAAACGGCGTGCTATAGTATGCCGTACGGTAGGAGCTATAGCCCATGTTCAAAAATGATGAAAAATGAGGATAACATATTTTTCAAAAATTCAAAAAACGATGGGCTATAACCCATGTTTTTTGAAATTTTGAATTTTCTTCAAATCCTCAAAAATGATGAAAAACGGCGTGCTATAGTATGCCGTACGGTAGGGGCTATAGCCCATGTTCAAAAATGATGAAAAATGAGGATAACATTTTTTTCAAAAATTCAAAAACAATGGGCTATAACCCATGTTTTTTGAAAATTTGAATTTTCTTCAAATCCTCAAAAATGATGAAAAACGGCGTGCTATAGTATGCCGTACGGTAGGGGCTATAGCCCATGTTCAAAAATGATGAAAAATGAGGATAACATTTTTTTCAAAAATTCAAAAAACGATGGGCTATAACCCATGTTTTCTGAAATTTTGAATTTTCTTCAAATCCTCAAAAATGATGAAAAACGGCGTGCTATAGTATGCCGTACGGTAGGAGCTATAGCCCATGTTCAAAAATGATGAAAAATGAGGATAACATATTTTTCAAAAATTCAAAAAACGATGGGCTATAACCCATGTTTTTTGAAATTTTGAATTTTCTTCAAATCCTCAAAAATGATGAAAAACGGCGTGCTATAGTATGCCGTACGGTAGGAGCTATAGCCCATGTTCAAAAATGATGAAAAATGAGGATAACATTTTTTTCAAAAATTCAAAAAACGATGGGCTATAACCCATGTTTTTGAATTTTTGAAATTTCTTCAAATCCTCAAAAATGATGAAAAACGGCGTGCTATAGTATGCCGTACGGTAGGGGCTATAGCCCATGTTCAAAAATGATGAAAAATGAGGATAACATTTTTTTCAAAAATTCAAAAAACGATGGGCTATAACCCATGTTTTTTGAAATTTTGAATTTTCTTCAAATCCTCAAAAATGATGAAAAACGGCGTGCTATAGTATGCCGTACGGTAGGGGCTATATCCCATGTTCAAAAATGATGAAAAATGAGGATAACATTTTTTTCAAAAATTCAAAAAACGATGGGCTATAACCCATGTTTTTTGAAATTTTGAATTTTCTTCAAATCCTCAAAAATGATGAAAAACGGCGTGCTATAGTATGCCGTACGGTAGGGGCTATAGCCCATGTTCAAAAATGATGAAAAATGAGGATAACATTTTTTTCAAAAATTCAAAAAACGATGGGCTATAACCCATGTTTTATGAAATTTTGAATTTTCTTCAAATCCTCAAAAATGATGAAAAACGGCGTGCTATAGTATGCCGTACGGTAGGGGCTATAGCCCATGTTCAAAAATGATGAAAAATGAGGATAACATTTTTTTCAAAAATTCAAAAAACGATGGGCTATAACCCATGTTTTTTGAAATTTTGAATTTTCTTCAAATCCTCAAAAATGATGAAAAACGGCGTGCTATAGTATGCCGTACGGTAGGGGCTATAGCCCATGTTCAAAAATGATGAAAAATGAGGATAACATTTTTTTCAAAAATTCAAAAAACGATGGGCTATAACCCATGTTTTCTGAAATTTTGAATTTTCTTCAAATCCTCAAAAATGATGAAAAACGGCGTGCTATAGTATGCCGTACGGTAGGGGCTATAGCCCATGTTCAAAAATGATGAAAAATGAGGATAACATTTTTTTCAAAAATTCAAAAAACGATGGGCTATAACCCATGTTTTTTGAAATTTTGAATTTTCTTCAAATCCTCAAAAATGATGAAAAACGGCGTGCTATAGTATGCCGTACGGTAGGGGCTATATCCCATGTTCAAAAATGATGAAAAATGAGGATAACATTTTTTTCAAAAATTCAAAAAACGATGGGCTATAACCCATGTTTTTTGAAATTTTGAATTTTCTTCAAATCCTCAAAAATGATGAAAAACGGCGTGCTATAGTATGCCGTACGGTAGGGGCTATAGCCCATGTTCAAAAATGATGAAAAATGAGGATAACATTTTTTTCAAAAATTCAAAAAACGATGGGCTATAACCCATGTTTTATGAAATTTTGAATTTTCTTCAAATCCTCAAAAATGATGAAAAACGGCGTGCTATAGTATGCCGTACGGTAGGGGCTATAGCCCATGTTCAAAAATGATGAAAAATGAGGATAACATTTTTTTCAAAAATTCAAAAAACGATGGGCTATAACCCATGTTTTTTGAAATTTTGAATTTTCTTCAAATCCTCAAAAATGATGAAAAACGGCGTGCTATAGTATGCCGTACGGTAGGGGCTATAGCCCATGTTCAAAAATGATGAAAAATGAGGATAATTTTTTTTTCAAAAATTCAAAAAACAATGGGCTATAACCCATGTTTTTTGAAATTTTGAATTTTCTTCAAATCCTCAAAAATGATGAAAAACGGCGTGCTATAGTATGCCGTACGGTAGGAGCTATAGCCCATGTTCAAAAATGATGAAAAATGAGGATAACATTTTTTTCAAAAATTCAAAAAACGATGGGCTATAACCCATGTTTTTTGAAATTTTGAATTTTCTTCAAATCCTCAAAAATGATGAAAAACGGCGTGCTATAGTATGCCGTACGGTAGGGGCTATAGCCCATGTTCAAAAATGATGAAAAATGAGGATAACATTTTTTTCAAAAATTCAAAAACAATGGGCTATAACCCATGTTTTTTGAAATTTTGAATTTTCTTCAAATCCTCAAAAATGATGAAAAACGGCGTGCTATAGTATGCCGTACGGTAGGGGCTATAGCCCATGTTCAAAAATGATGAAAAATGAGGATAACATTTTTTTCAAAAATTCAAAAAACGATGCGCTATAACCCATGTTTTTTGAAATTTTGAATTTTCTTCAAATCCTCAAAAATGATGAAAAACGGCGTGCTATAGTATGCCGTACGGTAGGGGCTATAGCCCATGTTCAAAAATGATGAAAAATGAGGATAACATTTTTTTCAAAAATTCAAAAAACGATGGGCTATAACCCATGTTTTCTGAAATTTTGAATTTTCTTCAAATCCTCAAAAATGATGAAAAACGGCGTGCTATAGTATGCCGTACGGTAGGAGCTATAGCCCATGTTCAAAAATGATGAAAAATGAGGATAACATATTTTTCAAAAATTCAAAAAACGATGGGCTATAACCCATGTTTTTTGAAATTTTGAATTTTCTTCAAATCCTCAAAAATGATGAAAAACGGCGTGCTATAGTATGCCGTACGGTAGGGGCTATAGCCCATGTTCAAAAATGATGAAAAATGAGGATAACATTTTTTTCAAAAATTCAAAAACAATGGGCTATAACCCATGTTTTTTGAAATTTGAATTTTCTTCAAATCCTCAAAAATGATGAAAAACGGCGTGCTATAGTATGCCGTACGGTAGGGGCTATAGCCCATGTTCAAAAATGATGAAAAATGAGGATAACATTTTTTTCAAAAATTCAAAAAACGATGGGCTATAACCCATGTTTTCTGAAATTTTGAATTTTCTTCAAATCCTCAAAAATGATGAAAAACGGCGTGCTATAGTATGCCGTACGGTAGGAGCTATAGCCCATGTTCAAAAATGATGAAAAATGAGGATAACATATTTTTCAAAAATTCAAAAAACGATGGGCTATAACCCATGTTTTTTGAAATTTTGAATTTTCTTCAAATCCTCAAAAATGATGAAAAACGGCGTGCTATAGTATGCCGTACGGTAGGAGCTATAGCCCATGTTCAAAAATGATGAAAAATGAGGATAACATTTTTTTCAAAAATTCAAAAAACGATGGGCTATAACCCATGTTTTTGAATTTTTGAAATTTCTTCAAATCCTCAAAAATGATGAAAAACGGCGTGCTATAGTATGCCGTACGGTAGGGGCTATAGCCCATGTTCAAAAATGATGAAAAATGAGGATAACATTTTTTTCAAAAATTCAAAAAACGATGGGCTATAACCCATGTTTTTTGAAATTTTGAATTTTCTTCAAATCCTCAAAAATGATGAAAAACGGCGTGCTATAGTATGCCGTACGGTAGGGGCTATATCCCATGTTCAAAAATGATGAAAAATGAGGATAACATTTTTTTCAAAAATTCAAAAAACGATGGGCTATAACCCATGTTTTTTGAAATTTTGAATTTTCTTCAAATCCTCAAAAATGATGAAAAACGGCGTGCTATAGTATGCCGTACGGTAGGGGCTATAGCCCATGTTCAAAAATGATGAAAAATGAGGATAACATTTTTTTCAAAAATTCAAAAAACGATGGGCTATAACCCATGTTTTATGAAATTTTGAATTTTCTTCAAATCCTCAAAAATGATGAAAAACGGCGTGCTATAGTATGCCGTACGGTAGGAGCTATAGCCCATGTTCAAAAATGATGAAAAATGAGGATAACATATTTTTCAAAAATTCAAAAAACGATGGGCTATAACCCATGTTTTTTGAAATTTTGAATTTTCTTCAAATCCTCAAAAATGATGAAAAACGGCGTGCTATAGTATGCCGTACGGTAGGGGCTATAGCCCATGTTCAAAAATGATGAAAAATGAGGATAACATTTTTTTCAAAAATTCAAAAACAATGGGCTATAACCCATGTTTTTTGAAAATTTGAATTTTCTTCAAATCCTCAAAAATGATGAAAAACGGCGTGCTATAGTATGCCGTACGGTAGGGGCTATAGCCCATGTTCAAAAATGATGAAAAATGAGGATAACATTTTTTTCAAAAATTCAAAAAACGATGGGCTATAACCCATGTTTTCTGAAATTTTGAATTTTCTTCAAATCCTCAAAAATGATGAAAAACGGCGTGCTATAGTATGCCGTACGGTAGGAGCTATAGCCCATGTTCAAAAATGATGAAAAATGAGGATAACATATTTTTCAAAAATTCAAAAAACGATGGGCTATAACCCATGTTTTTTGAAATTTTGAATTTTCTTCAAATCCTCAAAAATGATGAAAAACGGCGTGCTATAGTATGCCGTACGGTAGGAGCTATAGCCCATGTTCAAAAATGATGAAAAATGAGGATAACATTTTTTTCAAAAATTCAAAAAACGATGGGCTATAACCCATGTTTTTGAATTTTTGAAATTTCTTCAAATCCTCAAAAATGATGAAAAACGGCGTGCTATAGTATGCCGTACGGTAGGGGCTATAGCCCATGTTCAAAAATGATGAAAAATGAGGATAACATTTTTTTCAAAAATTCAAAAAACGATGGGCTATAACCCATGTTTTTTGAAATTTTGAATTTTCTTCAAATCCTCAAAAATGATGAAAAACGGCGTGCTATAGTATGCCGTACGGTAGGGGCTATATCCCATGTTCAAAAATGATGAAAAATGAGGATAACATTTTTTTCAAAAATTCAAAAAACGATGGGCTATAACCCATGTTTTTTGAAATTTTGAATTTTCTTCAAATCCTCAAAAATGATGAAAAACGGCGTGCTATAGTATGCCGTACGGTAGGGGCTATAGCCCATGTTCAAAAATGATGAAAAATGAGGATAACATTTTTTTCAAAAATTCAAAAAACGATGGGCTATAACCCATGTTTTATGAAATTTTGAATTTTCTTCAAATCCTCAAAAATGATGAAAAACGGCGTGCTATAGTATGCCGTACGGTAGGGGCTATAGCCCATGTTCAAAAATGATGAAAAATGAGGATAACATTTTTTTCAAAAATTCAAAAAACGATGGGCTATAACCCATGTTTTTTGAAATTTTGAATTTTCTTCAAATCCTCAAAAATGATGAAAAACGGCGTGCTATAGTATGCCGTACGGTAGGGGCTATAGCCCATGTTCAAAAATGATGAAAAATGAGGATAACATTTTTTTCAAAAATTCAAAAAACGATGGGCTATAACCCATGTTTTCTGAAATTTTGAATTTTCTTCAAATCCTCAAAAATGATGAAAAACGGCGTGCTATAGTATGCCGTACGGTAGGGGCTATAGCCCATGTTCAAAAATGATGAAAAATGAGGATAACATTTTTTTCAAAAATTCAAAAAACGATGGGCTATAACCCATGTTTTTTGAAATTTTGAATTTTCTTCAAATCCTCAAAAATGATGAAAAACGGCGTGCTATAGTATGCCGTACGGTAGGGGCTATATCCCATGTTCAAAAATGATGAAAAATGAGGATAACATTTTTTTCAAAAATTCAAAAAACGATGGGCTATAACCCATGTTTTTTGAAATTTTGAATTTTCTTCAAATCCTCAAAAATGATGAAAAACGGCGTGCTATAGTATGCCGTACGGTAGGGGCTATAGCCCATGTTCAAAAATGATGAAAAATGAGGATAACATTTTTTTCAAAAATTCAAAAAACGATGGGCTATAACCCATGTTTTATGAAATTTTGAATTTTCTTCAAATCCTCAAAAATGATGAAAAACGGCGTGCTATAGTATGCCGTACGGTAGGGGCTATAGCCCATGTTCAAAAATGATGAAAAATGAGGATAACATTTTTTTCAAAAATTCAAAAAACGATGGGCTATAACCCATGTTTTTTGAAATTTTGAATTTTCTTCAAATCCTCAAAAATGATGAAAAACGGCGTGCTATAGTATGCCGTACGGTAGGGGCTATAGCCCATGTTCAAAAATGATGAAAAATGAGGATAATTTTTTTTTAAAAATTCAAAAAACAATGGGCTATAACCCATGTTTTTTGAAATTTTGAATTTTCTTCAAATCCTCAAAAATGATGAAAAACGGCGTGCTATAGTATGCCGTACGGTAGGAGCTATAGCCCATGTTCAAAAATGATGAAAAATGAGGATAACATTTTTTTCAAAAATTCAAAAAACGATGGGCTATAACCCATGTTTTTTGAAATTTTGAATTTTCTTCAAATCCTCAAAAATGATGAAAAACGGCGTGCTATAGTATGCCGTACGGTAGGGGCTATAGCCCATGTTCAAAAATGATGAAAAATGAGGATAACATTTTTTTCAAAAATTCAAAAACAATGGGCTATAACCCATGTTTTTTGAAATTTTGAATTTTCTTCAAATCCTCAAAAATGATGAAAAACGGCGTGCTATAGTATGCCGTACGGTAGGGGCTATAGCCCATGTTCAAAAATGATGAAAAATGAGGATAATCTTTTTTTCAAAAATTCAAAAAACAATGGGCTATAACCCATGTTTTTTGAAATTTTGATTTTTCTTCAAATCCTCAAAAATGATGAAAAACGGCGTGCTATAGTATGCCGTACGGTAGGAGCTATAGCCCATGTTCAAAAATGATGAAAAATGAGGATAACTTTTTTTTCAAAAATTCAAAAAACAATGGGCTATAACCCATGTTTTTTGAAATTTAGAATTTTCTTCAAATCCTCAAAAATGATGAAAAACGGCGTGCTATAGTATGCCGTACGGTAGGGGCTATAGCCCATGTTCAAAAATGATGAAAAATGAGGATAACATTTTTTTCAAAAATTCAAAAAACGATGGGCTATAACCCATGTTTTTTGAAATTTTGAATTTTCTTCAAATCCTCAAAAATGATGAAAAACGGCGTGCTATAGTATGCCGTACGGTAGGGGCTATAGCCCATGTTCAAAAATGATGAAAAATGAGGATAACATTTTTTTCAAAAATTCAAAAAACGATGCGCTATAACCCATGTTTTTTGAAATTTTGAATTTTCTTCAAATCCTCAAAAATGATGAAAAACGGCGTGCTATAGTATGCCGTACGGTAGGGGCTATAGCCCATGTTCAAAAATGATGAAAAATGAGGATAACATTTTTTTCAAAAATTCAAAAAACGATGGGCCATAACCCATGTTTTTTGAAATTTTGAATTTTCTTCAAATCCTCAAAAATGATGAAAAACGGCGTGCTATAGTATGCCGTACGGTAGGGGCTATAGCCCATGTTCAAAAATGATGAAAAATGAGGATAACATTTTTTTCAAAAATTCAAAAACAATGGGCTATAACCCATGTTTTTTGAAATTTTGAATTTTCTTCAAATCCTCAAAAATGATGAAAAACGGCGTGCTATAGTATGCCGTACGGTAGGGGCTATAGCCCATGTTCAAAAATGATGAAAAATGAGGATAACATTTTTTTCAAAAATTCAAAAAACGATGGCTATAACCATGTTTTCTGAAATTTTGAATTTTCTTCAAATCCTCAAAAATGATGAAAAACGGCGTGCTATAGTATGCCGTACGGTAGGGGCTATAGCCCATGTTCAAAAATGATGAAAAATGAGGATAACATTTTTTTCAAAAATTCAAAAAACGATGGGCTATAACCCATGTTTTTTGAAATTTTGAATTTTCTTCAAATCCTCAAAAATGATGAAAAACGGCGTGCTATAGTATGCCGTACGGTAGGAGCTATAGCCCATGTTCAAAAATGATGAAAAATGAGGATAACATTTTTTTCAAAAATTCAAAAAACGATGGGCTATAACCCATGTTTTTTGAAATTTTGAATTTTCTTCAAATCCTCAAAAATGATGAAAAACGGCGTGCTATAGTATGCCGTACGGTAGGAGCTATAGCCCATGTTCAAAAATGATGAAAAATGAGGATAACATATTTTTCAAAAATTCAAAAAACGATGGGCTATAACCCATGTTTTTTGAAATTTTGAATTTTCTTCAAATCCTCAAAAATGATGAAAAACGGCGTGCTATAGTATGCCGTACGGTAGGAGCTATAGCCCATGTTCAAAAATGATGAAAAATGAGGATAACATTTTTTTCAAAAATTCAAAAAACGATGGGCTATAACCCATGTTTTTTGAATTTTTGAAATTTCTTCAAATCCTCAAAAATGATGAAAAACGGCGTGCTATAGTATGCCGTACGGTAGGGGCTATAGCCCATGTTCAAAAATGATGAAAAATGAGGATAACATTTTTTTCAAAAATTCAAAAAACGATGGGCTATAACCCATGTTTTTTGAAATTTTGAATTTTCTTCAAATCCTCAAAAATGATGAAAAACGGCGTGCTATAGTATGCCGTACGGTAGGGGCTATAGCCCATGTTCAAAAATGATGAAAAATGAGGATAACATTTTTTTCAAAAATTCAAAAAACGATGGGCTATAACCCATGTTTTATGAAATTTTGAATTTTCTTCAAATCCTCAAAAATGATGAAAAACGGCGTGCTATAGTATGCCGTACGGTAGGGGCTATAGCCCATGTTCAAAAATGATGAAAAATGAGGATAACATTTTTTTCAAAAATTCAAAAAACTATGGGCTATAACCCATGTTTTTTGAAATTTTGAATTTTCTTCAAATCCTCAAAAATGATGAAAAACGGCGTGCTATAGTATGCCGTACGGTAGGGGCTATAGCCCATGTTCAAAAATGATGAAAAATGAGGATAACATTTTTTTCAAAAATTCAAAAAACGATGGGCTATAACCCATGTTTTTTGAAATTTTGAATTTTCTTCAAATCCTCAAAAATGATGAAAAACGGCGTGCTATAGTATGCCGTACGGTAGGGGCTATAGCCCATGTTCAAAAATGATGAAAAATGAGGATAATCTTTTTTTCAAAAATTCAAAAAACAATGGGCTATAACCCATGTTTTTTGAAATTTTGAATTTTCTTCAAATCCTCAAAAATGATGAAAAACGGCGTGCTATAGTATGCCGTACGGTAGGAGCTATAGCCCATGTTCAAAAATGATGAAAAATGAGGATAACATTTTTTTCAAAAATTCAAAAAACGATGGGCTATAACCCATGTTTTTTGAAATTTTGAATTTTCTTCAAATCCTCAAAAATGATGAAAAACGGCGTGCTATAGTATGCCGTACGGTAGGGGCTATAGCCCATGTTCAAAAATGATGAAAAATGAGGATAACATTTTTTTCAAAAATTCAAAAACAATGGGCTATAACCCATGTTTTTTGAAATTTTGAATTTTCTTCAAATCCTCAAAAATGATGAAAAACGGCGTGCTATAGTATGCCGTACGGTAGGGGCTATAGCCCATGTTCAAAAATGATGAAAAATGAGGATAATTTTTTTTTCAAAAATTCAAAAAACAATGGGCTATAACCCATGTTTTTTGAAATTTTGATTTTCTTCAAATCCTCAAAAATGATGAAAAACGGCGTGCTATAGTATGCCGTACGGTAGGAGCTATAGCCCATGTTCAAAAATGATGAAAAATGAGGATAACTTTTTTTTCAAAAATTCAAAAAACAATGGGCTATAACCCATGTTTTTTGAAATTTAGAATTTTCTTCAAATCCTCAAAAATGATGAAAAACGGCGTGCTATAGTATGCCGTACGGTAGGGGCTATAGCCCATGTTCAAAAATGATGAAAAATGAGGATAACATTTTTTTCAAAAATTCAAAAAACGATGGGCTATAACCCATGTTTTTTGAAATTTTGAATTTTCTTCAAATCCTCAAAAATGATGAAAAACGGCGTGCTATAGTATGCCGTACGGTAGGGGCTATAGCCCATGTTCAAAAATGATGAAAAATGAGGATAACATTTTTTTCAAAAATTCAAAAAACGATGCGCTATAACCCATGTTTTTTGAAATTTTGAATTTTCTTCAAATCCTCAAAAATGATGAAAAACGGCGTGCTATAGTATGCCGTATGGTAGGGGCTATAGCCCATGTTCAAAAATGATGAAAAATGAGGATAACATTTTTTTCAAAAATTCAAAAAACGATGGGCTATAACCCATGTTTTTTGAAATTTTGAATTTTCTTCAAATCCTCAAAAATGATGAAAAACGGCGTGCTATAGTATGCCGTACGGTAGGGGCTATAGCCCATGTTCAAAAATGATGAAAAATGAGGATAACACTTTTTTTCAAAAATTCAAAAAACGATGGGCTATAACCCATGTTTTTTGAAATTTTGAATTTTCTTCAAATCCTCAAAAATGATGAAAAACGGCGTGCTATAGTATGCCGTACGGTAGGGGCTATAGCCCATGTTCAAAAATGATGAAAAATGAGGATAACATTTTTTTCAAAAATTCAAAAACAATGGGCTATAACCCATGTTTTTTGAAATTTTGAATTTTCTTCAAATCCTCAAAAATGATGAAAAACGGCGTGCTATAGTATGCCGTACGGTAGGGGCTATAGCCCATGTTCAAAAATGATGAAAAATGAGGATAACATTTTTTTCAAAAATTCAAAAAACGATGGGCTATAACCCATGTTTTCTGAAATTTTGAATTTTCTTCAAATCCTCAAAAATGATGAAAAACGGCGTGCTATAGTATGCCGTACGGTAGGGGCTATAGCCCATGTTCAAAAATGATGAAAAATGAGGATAACATTTCTTTCAAAAATTCAAAAACAATGGGCTATAACCCATGTTTTTTGAAATTTTGAATTTTCTTCAAATCCTCAAAAATGATGAAAAACGGCGTGCTATAGTATGCCGTACGGTAGGGGCTATAGCCCATGTTCAAAAATGATGAAAAATGAGGATAACATTTTTTTCAAAAATTCAAAAAACGATGGGCTATAACCCATGTTTTCTGAAATTTTGAATTTTCTTCAAATCCTCAAAAATGATGAAAAACGGCGTGCTATAGTATGCCGTACGGTAGGAGCTATAGCCCATGTTCAAAAATGATGAAAAATGAGGATAACATATTTTTCAAAAATTCAAAAAACGATGGGCTATAACCCATGTTTTTTGAAATTTTGAATTTTCTTCAAATCCTCAAAAATGATGAAAAACGGCGTGCTATAGTATGCCGTACGGTAGGAGCTATAGCCCATGTTCAAAAATGATGAAAAATGAGGATAACATTTTTTTCAAAAATTCAAAAAACGATGGGCTATAACCCATGTTTTTGAATTTTTGAAATTTCTTCAAATCCTCAAAAATGATGAAAAACGGCGTGCTATAGTATGCCGTACGGTAGGGGCTATAGCCCATGTTCAAAAATGATGAAAAATGAGGATAACATTTTTTTCAAAAATTCAAAAAACGATGGGCTATAACCCATGTTTTTTGAAATTTTGAATTTTCTTCAAATCCTCAAAAATGATGAAAAACGGCGTGCTATAGTATGCCGTACGGTAGGGGCTATATCCCATGTTCAAAAATGATGAAAAATGAGGATAACATTTTTTTCAAAAATTCAAAAAACGATGGGCTATAACCCATGTTTTTTGAAATTTTGAATTTTCTTCAAATCCTCAAAAATGATGAAAAACGGCGTGCTATAGTATGCCGTACGGTAGGGGCTATAGCCCATGTTCAAAAATGATGAAAAATGAGGATAACATTTTTTTCAAAAATTCAAAAAACGATGGGCTATAACCCATGTTTTATGAAATTTTGAATTTTCTTCAAATCCTCAAAAATGATGAAAAACGGCGTGCTATAGTATGCCGTACGGTAGGGGCTATAGCCCATGTTCAAAAATGATGAAAAATGAGGATAACATTTTTTTCAAAAATTCAAAAAACGATGGGCTATAACCCATGTTTTTTGAAATTTTGAATTTTCTTCAAATCCTCAAAAATGATGAAAAACGGCGTGCTATAGTATGCCGTACGGTAGGGGCTATAGCCCATGTTCAAAAATGATGAAAAATGAGGATAATTTTTTTTTCAAAAATTCAAAAAACAATGGGCTATAACCCATGTTTTTTGAAATTTTGAATTTTCTTCAAATCCTCAAAAATGATGAAAAACGGCGTGCTATAGTATGCCGTACGGTAGGAGCTATAGCCCATGTTCAAAAATGATGAAAAATGAGGATAACATTTTTTTCAAAAATTCAAAAAACGATGGGCTATAACCCATGTTTTTTGAAATTTTGAATTTTCTTCAAATCCTCAAAAATGATGAAAAACGGCGTGCTATAGTATGCCGTACGGTAGGGGCTATAGCCCATGTTCAAAAATGATGAAAAATGAGGATAACATTTTTTTCAAAAATTCAAAAACAATGGGCTATAACCCATGTTTTTTGAAATTTTGAATTTTCTTCAAATCCTCAAAAATGATGAAAAACGGCGTGCTATAGTATGCCGTACGGTAGGGGCTATAGCCCATGTTCAAAAATGATGAAAAATGAGGATAATCTTTTTTTCAAAAATTCAAAAAACAATGGGCTATAACCCATGTTTTTTGAAATTTTGATTTTTCTTCAAATCCTCAAAAATGATGAAAAACGGCGTGCTATAGTATGCCGTACGGTAGGAGCTATAGCCCATGTTCAAAAATGATGAAAAATGAGGATAACTTTTTTTTCAAAAATTCAAAAAACAATGGGCTATAACCCATGTTTTTTGAAATTTAGAATTTTCTTCAAATCCTCAAAAATGATGAAAAACGGCGTGCTATAGTATGCCGTACGGTAGGGGCTATAGCCCATGTTCAAAAATGATGAAAAATGAGGATAATTTTTTTTTCAAAAATTCAAAAAACAATGGGCTATAACCCATGTTTTTTGAAATTTTGAATTTTCTTCAAATCCTCAAAAATGATGAAAAACGGCGTGCTATAGTATGCCGTACGGTAGGGGCTATAGCCCATGTTCAAAAATGATGAAAAATGAGGATAACATTTTTTTCAAAAATTCAAAAACAATGGGCTATAACCCATGTTTTTTGAAATTTTGAATTTTCTTCAAATCCTCAAAAATGATGAAAAACGGCGTGCTATAGTATGCCGTACGGTAGGGGCTATAGCCCATGTTCAAAAATGATGAAAAATGAGGATAATCTTTTTTTCAAAAATTCAAAAAACAATGGGCTATAACCCATGTTTTTTGAAATTTTGATTTTTCTTCAAATCCTCAAAAATGATGAAAAACGGCGTGCTATAGTATGCCGTACGGTAGGAGCTATAGCCCATGTTCAAAAATGATGAAAAATGAGGATAACTTTTTTTTCAAAAATTCAAAAAACAATGGGCTATAACCCATGTTTTTTGAAATTTAGAATTTTCTTCAAATCCTCAAAAATGATGAAAAACGGCGTGCTATAGTATGCCGTACGGTAGGGGCTATAGCCCATGTTCAAAAATGATGAAAAATGAGGATAACATTTTTTTCAAAAATTCAAAAAACGATGGGCTATAACCCATGTTTTTTGAAATTTTGAATTTTCTTCAAATCCTCAAAAATGATGAAAAACGGCGTGCTATAGTATGCCGTACGGTAGGGGCTATAGCCCATGTTCAAAAATGATGAAAAATGAGGATAACATTTTTTTCAAAAATTCAAAAAACGATGCGCTATAACCCATGTTTTTTGAAATTTTGAATTTTCTTCAAATCCTCAAAAATGATGAAAAACGGCGTGCTATAGTATGCCGTACGGTAGGGGCTATAGCCCATGTTCAAAAATGATGAAAAATGAGGATAACATTTTTTTCAAAAATTCAAAAAACGATGCGCTATAACCCATGTTTTTTGAAATTTTGAATTTTCTTCAAATCCTCAAAAATGATGAAAAACGGCGTGCTATAGTATGCCGTACGGTAGGGGCTATAGCCCATGTTCAAAAATGATGAAAAATGAGGATAACATTTTTTTCAAAAATTCAAAAAACGATGGGCTATAACCCATGTTTTTTGAAATTTTGAATTTTCTTCAAATCCTCAAAAATGATGAAAAACGGCGTGCTATAGTATGCCGTACGGTAGGGGCTATAGCCCATGTTCAAAAATGATGAAAAATGAGGATAACACTTTTTTTCAAAAATTCAAAAAACGATGGGCTATAACCCATGTTTTTTGAAATTTTGAATTTTCTTCAAATCCTCAAAAATGATGAAAAACGGCGTGCTATAGTATGCCGTACGGTAGGGGCTATAGCCCATGTTCAAAAATGATGAAAAATGAGGATAACATTTTTTTCAAAAATTCAAAAACAATGGGCTATAACCCATGTTTTTTGAAATTTTGAATTTTCTTCAAATCCTCAAAAATGATGAAAAACGGCGTGCTATAGTATGCCGTACGGTAGGGGCTATAGCCCATGTTCAAAAATGATGAAAAATGAGGATAACATTTTTTTCAAAAATTCAAAAAACGATGGGCTATAACCCATGTTTTCTGAAATTTTGAATTTTCTTCAAATCCTCAAAAATGATGAAAAACGGCGTGCTATAGTATGCCGTACGGTAGGGGCTATAGCCCATGTTCAAAAATGATGAAAAATGAGGATAATTTTTTTTTCAAAAATTCAAAAAACGATGGGCTATAACCCATGTTTTTTGAAATTTTGAATTTTCTTCAAATCCTCAAAAATGATGAAAAACGGCGTGCTATAGTATGCCGTACGGTAGGGGCTATAGCCCATGTTCAAAAATGATGAAAAATGAGGATAACATTTTTTTCAAAAATTCAAAAAACGATGGGCTATAACCCATGTTTTCTGAAATTTTGAATTTTCTTCAAATCCTCAAAAATGATGAAAAACGGCGTGCTATAGTATGCCGTACGGTAGGGGCTATAGCCCATGTTCAAAAATGATGAAAAATGAGGATAATTTTTTTTTCAAAAATTCAAAAAACGATGGGCTATAACCCATGTTTTTTGAAATTTTGAATTTTCTTCAAATCCTCAAAAATGATGAAAAACGGCGTGCTATAGTATGCCGTACGGTAGGGGCTATAGCCCATGTTCAAAAATGATGAAAAATGAGGATAATTTTTTTTCAAAAATTCAAAAAACGATGGGCTATAACCCATGTTTTTTGAAATTTTGAATTTTCTTCAAATCCTCAAAAATGATGAAAAACGGCGTGCTATAGTATGCCGTACGGTAGGGGCTATAGCCCATGTTCAAAAATGATGAAAAATGAGGATAACATTTTTTTCAAAAATTCAAAAACAATGGGCTATAACCCATGTTTTTTGAAATTTTGAATTTTCTTCAAATCCTCAAAAATGATGAAAAACGGCGTGCTATAGTATGCCGTACGGTAGGGGCTATAGCCCATGTTCAAAAATGATGAAAAATGAGGATAATCTTTTTTTCAAAAATTCAAAAAACAATGGGCTATAACCCATGTTTTTTGAAATTTTGATTTTTCTTCAAATCCTCAAAAATGATGAAAAACGGCGTGCTATAGTATGCCGTACGGTAGGAGCTATAGCCCATGTTCAAAAATGATGAAAAATGAGGATAACTTTTTTTTCAAAAATTCAAAAAACAATGGGCTATAACCCATGTTTTTTGAAATTTAGAATTTTCTTCAAATCCTCAAAAATGATGAAAAACGGCGTGCTATAGTATGCCGTACAGTAGGGGCTATAGCCCATGTTCAAAAATGATGAAAAATGAGGATAACATTTTTTTCAAAAATTCAAAAAACGATGGGCTATAACCCATGTTTTTTGAAATTTTGAATTTTCTTCAAATCCTCAAAAATGATGAAAAACGGCGTGCTATAGTATGCCGTACGGTAGGGGCTATAGCCCATGTTCAAAAATGATGAAAAATGAGGATAACATTTTTTTCAAAAATTCAAAAAACGATGCGCTATAACCCATGTTTTTTGAAATTTTGAATTTTCTTCAAATCCTCAAAAATGATGAAAAACGGCGTGCTATAGTATGCCGTACGGTAGGGGCTATAGCCCATGTTCAAAAATGATGAAAAATGAGGATAACATTTTTTTCAAAAATTCAAAAAACGATGCGCTATAACCCATGTTTTTTGAAATTTTGAATTTTCTTCAAATCCTCAAAAATGATGAAAAACGGCGTGCTATAGTATGCCGTACGGTAGGGGCTATAGCCCATGTTCAAAAATGATGAAAAATGAGGATAACATTTTTTTCAAAAATTCAAAAAACGATGGGCTATAACCCATGTTTTTTGAAATTTTGAATTTTCTTCAAATCCTCAAAAATGATGAAAAACGGCGTGCTATAGTATGCCGTACGGTAGGGGCTATAGCCCATGTTCAAAAATGATGAAAAATGAGGATAACACTTTTTTTCAAAAATTCAAAAAACGATGGGCTATAACCCATGTTTTTTGAAATTTTGAATTTTCTTCAAATCCTCAAAAATGATGAAAAACGGCGTGCTATAGTATGCCGTACGGTAGGGGCTATAGCCCATGTTCAAAAATGATGAAAAATGAGGATAACATTTTTTTCAAAAATTCAAAAACAATGGGCTATAACCCATGTTTTTTGAAATTTTGAATTTTCTTCAAATCCTCAAAAATGATGAAAAACGGCGTGCTATAGTATGCCGTACGGTAGGGGCTATAGCCCATGTTCAAAAATGATGAAAAATGAGGATAACATTTTTTTCAAAAATTCAAAAAACGATGGGCTATAACCCATGTTTTCTGAAATTTTGAATTTTCTTCAAATCCTCAAAAATGATGAAAAACGGCGTGCTATAGTATGCCGTACGGTAGGGGCTATAGCCCATGTTCAAAAATGATGAAAAATGAGGATAATTTTTTTTCAAAAATTCAAAAAACGATGGGCTATAACCCATGTTTTTTGAAATTTTGAATTTTCTTCAAATCCTCAAAAATGATGAAAAACTGCGTGCTATAGTATGCCGTACGGTAGGGGCTATAGCCCATGTTCAAAAATGATGAAAAATGAGGATAACATTTTTTTCAAAAATTCAAAAAACGATGGGCTATAACCCATGTTTTTGAAAATTTGAATTTTCTTCAAATCCTCAAAAATGATGAAAAACGGCGTGCTATAGTATGCCGTACGGTAGGAGCTATAGCCCATGTTCAAAAATGATAAAAAATGAGGATAACATATTTTTCAAAAATGTTGAATTTTTTTTTAAATTTTGAATTTTCTTCAAATCCTCAAAAATGATGAAAAACGGCGTGCTATAGTATGCCGTACGGTAGGAGCTATAGCCCATGTTCAAAAATGATGAAAAATGAGGATAACATTTTTTTCAAAAATTCAAAAAACGATGGGCTATAACCCATGTTTTTTGAATTTTTGAAATTTCTTAAAATCCTCAAAAATGATGAAAAACGGCGTGCTATAGTATGCCGTACGGTAGGGGCTATAGCCCATGTTCAAAAATGATGAAAAATGAGGATAACATTTTTTCAAAAATTCAAAAAACGATGGGCTATAACCCATGTTTTTTGAAATTTTGAATTTTCTTCAAATCCTCAAAAATGATGAAAAACGGCGTGCTATAGTATGCCGTACGGTAGGAGCTATAGCCCATGTTCAAAAATGATAAAAAATGAGGATAACATATTTTTCAAAAATTTCAAAATTTTTTTGAAATTTTGAATTTTCTTCAAATCCTCAAAAATGATGAAAAACGGCGTGCTATAGTATGCCGTACGGTAGGAGCTATAGCCCATGTTCAAAAATGATGAAAAATGAGGATAACATTTTTTTCAAAAATTCAAAAAACGATGGGCTATAACCCATGTTTTTTGAATTTTTGAAATTTCTTAAAATCCTCAAAAATGATGAAAAACGGCGTGCTATAGTATGCCGTACGGTAGGGGCTATAGCCCATGTTCAAAAATGATGAAAAATGAGGATAACATTTTTTTCAAAAATTCAAAAAACGATGGGCTATAACCCATGTTTTTTGAAATTTTGAATTTTCTTCAAATCCTCAAAATTGATGAAAAACGGCGTGCTATAGTATGCCGTACGGTAGGGGCTATAGCCCATGTTCAAAAATGATGAAAAATGAGGATAACATTTTTTTCAAAAATTCAAAAAACGATGGGCTATAACCCATGTTTTTTGAAATTTTGAATTTTCTTCAAATCCTCAAAAATGATGAAAAACGGCGTGCTATAGTATGCCGTACGGTAGGGGCTATAGCCCATGTTCAAAAATGATGAAAAATGAAGATAACATTTTTTTCAAAAATTCAAAAAACGATGGGCTATAACCCATGTTTTTTGAAATTTTGAATTTTCTTCAAATCCTCAAAAATGATGAAAAACGGCGTGCTATAGTATGCCGTACGGTAGGGGCTATAGCCCATGTTCAAAAATGATGAAAAATGAGGATAACATTTTTTCAAAAATTCAAAAAACGATGGGCTATAACCCATGTTTTTTGAAATTTTGAATTTTCTTCAAATCCTCAAAATTGATGAAAAACGGCGTGCTATAGTATGCCGTACGGTAGGGGCTATAGCCCATGTTCAAAAATGATGAAAAATGAGGATAACATTTTTTTCAAAAATTCAAAAAACGATGGGCTATAACCCATGTTTTCTGAAATTTTGAATTTTCTTCAAATCCTCAAAAATGATGAAAAACGGCGTGCTATAGTATGCCGTACGGTAGGGGCTATAGCCCATGTTCAAAAATGATGAAAAATGAGGATAACATTTTTTTCAAAAAATCAAAAAACGATGGGCTATAACCCATGTTTTTTGAAATTTTGAATTTTCTTCAAATCCTCAAAAATGATGAAAAACGGCGTGCTATAGTATGCCGTACGGTAGGGGCTATAGCCCATGTTCAAAAATGATGAAAAATGAGGATAACATTTTTTCAAAAATTCAAAAAACGATGGGCTATAACCCATGTTTTTTGAAATTTTGAATTTTCTTCAAATCCTAAAAATTGATGAAAAACGGCGTGCTATAGTATGCCGTACGGTAGGGGCTATAGCCCATGTTCAAAAATGATGAAAAATGAGGATAACATTTTTTTCAAAAATTCAAAAAACGATGGGCTATAACCCATGTTTTCTGAAATTTTGAATTTTCTTCAAATCCTCAAAAATGATGAAAAACGGCGTGCTATAGTATGCCGTACGGTAGGGGCTATAGCCCATGTTCAAAAATGATGAAAAATGAGGATAACATTTTTTTCAAAAAATCAAAAAACGATGGGCTATAACCCATGTTTTTTGAAATTTTGAAATTCCTTAAAATCCTCAAAAATGATGAAAAACGGCGTGCTATAGTATGCCGTACGGTAGGGGCTATAGCCCATGTTCAAAAATGATGAAAAATGAGGATAACATTTTTTTCAAAAATTCAAAAAACGATGGGCTATAACCCATGTTTTTTGAAATTTTGAATTTTCTTCAAATCCTCAAAATTGATGAAAAACGGCGTGCTATAGTATGCCGTACGGTAGGGGCTATAGCCCATGTTCAAAAATGATGAAAAATGAGGATAACATTTTTTTCAAAAATTCAAAAAACGATGGGCTATAACCCATGTTTTTTGAAATTTTGAATTTTCTTCAAATCCTCAAAAATGATGAAAAACGGCGTGCTATAGTATGCCGTACGGTAGGGGCTATAGCCCATGTTCAAAAATGATGAAAAATGAGGATAACATTTTTTTCAAAAATTCAAAAAACGATGGGCTATAACCCATGTTTTCTGAAATTTTGAATTTTCTTCAAATCCTCAAAAATGATGAAAAACGGCGTGCTATAGTATGCCGTACGGTAGGGGCTATAGCCCATGTTCAAAAATGATGAAAAATGAGGATAATTTTTTTTCAAAAATTCAAAAAACGATGGGCTATAACCCATGTTTTTTGAAATTTTGAATTTTCTTCAAATCCTCAAAATTGATGAAAAACGGCGTGCTATAGTATGCCGTACGGTAGGGGCTATAGCCCATGTTCAAAAATGATGAAAAATGAGGATAACATTTTTTTCAAAAATTCAAAAAACGATGGGCTATAACCCATGTTTTCTGAAATTTTGAATTTTCTTCAAATCCTCAAAAATGATGAAAAACGGCGTGCTATAGTATGCCGTACGGTAGGGGCTATAGCCCATGTTCAAAAATGATGAAAAATGAGGATAACATTTTTTTCAAAAAATCAAAAAACGATGGGCTATAACCCATGTTTTTTGAAATTTTGAATTTTCTTCAAATCCTCAAAAATGATGAAAAACGGCGTGCTATAGTATGCCGTACGGTAGGAGCTATAGCCCATGTTCAAAAATGATGAAAAATGAGGATAACATTTTTTTCAAAAATTAAAAAAACGATGGGCTATAACCCATGTTTTTTGAATTTTTGAAATTTCTTAAAATCCTCAAAAATGATGAAAAACGGCGTGCTATAGTATGCCGTACGGTAGGGGCTATAGCCCATGTTCAAAAATGATGAAAAATGAGGATAACATTTTTTTCATAAATTCAAAAAACGATGGGCTATAACCCATGTTTTTTGAAATTTTGAATTTTCTTCAAATCCTCAAAAATGATGAAAAACGGCGTGCTATAGTATGCCGTACGGTAGGGGCTATAGCCCATGTTCAAAAATGATGAAAAATGAAGATAACATTTTTTTCAAAAATTCAAAAAACGATGGGCTATAACCCATGTTTTTTGAAATTTTGAATTTTCTTCAAATCCTCAAAAATGATGAAAAACGGCGTGCTATAGTATGCCGTACGGTAGGGGCTATAGCCCATGTTCAAAAATGATGAAAAATGAGGATAACATTTTTTCAAAAATTCAAAAAACGATGGGCTATAACCCATGTTTTTTGAAATTTTGAATTTTCTTCAAATCCTCAAAATTGATGAAAAACGGCGTGCTATAGTATGCCGTACGGTAGGGGCTATAGCCCATGTTCAAAAATGATGAAAAATGAGGATAACATTTTTTTCAAAAATTCAAAAAACGATGGGCTATAACCCATGTTTTCTGAAATTTTGAATTTTCTTCAAATCCTCAAAAATGATGAAAAACGGCGTGCTATAGTATGCCGTACGGTAGGGGCTATAGCCCATGTTCAAAAATGATGAAAAATGAGGATAACATTTTTTTCAAAAAATCAAAAAACGATGGGCTATAACCCATGTTTTTTGAAATTTTGAAATTCCTTAAAATCCTCAAAAATGATGAAAAACGGCGTGCTATAGTATGCCATACGGTAGGGGCTATAGCCCATGTTCAAAAATGATGAAAAATGAGGATAACATTTTTTTCAAAAATTCAAAAAACGATGGGCTATAACCCATGTTTTTTGAAATTTTGAATTTTCTTCAAATCCTCAAAATTGATGAAAAACGGCGTGCTATAGTATGCCGTACGGTAGGGGCTATAGCCCATGTTCAAAAATGATGAAAAATGAGGATAACATTTTTTTCAAAAATTCAAAAAACGATGGGCTATAACCCATGTTTTTTGAAATTTTGAATTTTCTTCAAATCCTCAAAAATGATGAAAAACGGCGTGCTATAGTATGCCGTACGGTAGGGGCTATAGCCCATGTTCAAAAATGATGAAAAATGAGGATAACATTTTTTTCAAAAATTCAAAAAACGATGGGCTATAACCCATGTTTTCTGAAATTTTGAATTTTCTTCAAATCCTCAAAAATGATGAAAAACGGCGTGCTATAGTATGCCGTACGGTAGGGGCTATAGCCCATGTTCAAAAATGATGAAAAATGAGGATAACATTTTTTTCAAAAATTCAAAAAACGATGGGCTATAACCCATGTTTTTTGAAATTTTGAATTTTCTTCAAATCCTCAAAAATGATGAAAAACGGCGTGCTATAGTATGCCGTACGGTAGGAGCTATAGCCCATGTTCAAAAATGATGAAAAATGAGGATAACATTTTTTTCAAAAATTCAAAAAACGATGGGCTATAACCCATGTTTTTTGAAATTTTGAATTTTCTTCAAATCCTCAAAAATGATGAAAAACGGCGTGCTATAGTATGCCGTACGGTAGGAGCTATAGCCCATGTTCAAAAATGATAAAAAATGAGGATAACATATTTTTCAAAAATGTTGAAAATTTTTTGAAATTTTGAATTTTCTTCAAATCCTCAAAAATGATGAAAAACGGCGTGCTATAGTATGCCGTACGGTAGGGGCTATAGCCCATGTTCAAAAATGATGAAAAATGAGGATAACATTTTTTTCAAAAATTCAAAAAACGATGGGCTATAACCCATGTTTTTTGAAATTTTGAATTTTCTTCAAATCCTCAAAAATGATGAAAAACGGCGTGCTATAGTATGCCGTACGGTAGGGGCTATAGCCCATGTTCAAAAATGATGAAAAATGAGGATAACATTTTTTCAAAAATTCAAAAAACGATGGGCTATAACCCATGTTTTTTGAAATTTTGAATTTTCTTCAAATCCTCAAAAATGATGAAAAACGGCGTGCTATAGTATGCCGTACGGTAGGAGCTATAGCCCATGTTCAAAAATGATAAAAAATGAGGATAACATATTTTTCAAAAATTTCAAAAAAAATTTGAAATTTTGAATTTTCTTCAAATCCTCAAAAATGATGAAAAACGGCGTGCTATAGTATGCCGTACGGTAGGAGCTATAGCCCATGTTCAAAAATGATGAAAAATGAGGATAACATTTTTTTCAAAAATTCAAAAAACGATGGGCTATAACCCATGTTTTTTGAATTTTTGAAATTTCTTAAAATCCTCAAAAATGATGAAAAACGGCGTGCTATAGTATGCCGTACGGTAGGGGCTATAGCCCATGTTCAAAAATGATGAAAAATGAGGATAACATTTTTTTCAAAAATTCAAAAAACGATGGGCTATAACCCATGTTTTCTGAAATTTTGAATTTTCTTCAAATCCTCAAAAATGATGAAAAACGGCGTGCTATAGTATGCCGTACGGTAGGGGCTATAGCCCATGTTCAAAAATGATGAAAAATGAGGATAACATTTTTTTCAAAAAATCAAAAAACGATGGGCTATAACCCATGTTTTTTGAAATTTTGAATTTTCTTCAAATCCTCAAAAATGATGAAAAACGGCGTGCTATAGTATGCCGTACGGTAGGAGCTATAGCCCATGTTCAAAAATGATGAAAAATGAGGATAACATTTTTTTCAAAAATTCAAAAAACGATGGGCTATAACCCATGTTTTTTGAATTTTTGAAATTCCTTAAAATCCTCAAAAATGATGAAAAACGGCGTGCTATAGTATGCCGTACGGTAGGGGCTATAGCCCATGTTCAAAAATGATGAAAAATGAGGATAACATTTTTTTCAAAAATTCAAAAAACGATGGGCTATAACCCATGTTTTTTGAAATTTTGAATTTTCTTCAAATCCTCAAAATTGATGAAAAACGGCGTGCTATAGTATGCCGTACGGTAGGGGCTATAGCCCATGTTAAAAAATGATGAAAAATGAGGATAACATTTTTTTCAAAAATTCAAAAAACGATGGGCTATAACCCATGTTTTTTGAAATTTTGAATTTTCTTCAAATCCTCAAAAATGATGAAAAACGGCGTGCTATAGTATGCCGTACGGTAGGGGCTATAGCCCATGTTCAAAAATGATGAAAAATGAAGATAACATTTTTTTCAAAAATTCAAAAAACGATGGGCTATAACCCATGTTTTTTGAATTTTTGAATTTTCCTCAAATCCTCAAAAATGATGAAAAACGGCGTGCTATAGTATGCCGTACGGTAGGGGCTATAGCCCATGTTCAAAAATGATGAAAAATGAGGATAACACTTTTTTTCAAAAATTCAAAAAACGATGGGCTATAACCCATGTTTTTTGAAATTTTGAATTTTCTTCAAATCCTCAAAATTGATGAAAAACGGCGTGCTATAGTATGCCGTACGGTAGGGGCTATAGCCCATGTTCAAAAATGATGAAAAATGAGGATAACATTTTTTTCAAAAATTCAAAAAACGATGGGCTATAACCCATGTTTTTTGAAATTTTGAATTTTCTTCAAATCCTCAAAAATGATGAAAAACGGCGTGCTATAGTATGCCGTACGGTAGGGGCTATAGCCCATGTTAAAAAATGATGAAAAATGAGGATAATTTTTTTTTCAAAAATTCAAAAAACGATGGGCTATAACCCATGTTTTTTGAAATTTTGAATTTTCTTCAAATCCTCAAAAATGATGAAAAACGGCGTGCTATAGTATGCCGTACGGTAGGGGCTATAGCCCATGTTCAAAAATGATGAAAAATGAGGATAACATTTTTTCAAAAATTCAAAAAACGATGGGCTATAACCCATGTTTTTTGAAATTTTGAATTTTCTTCAAATCCTCAAAATTTATGAAAAACGGCGTGCTATAGTATGCCGTACGGTAGGGGCTATAGCCCATGTTCAAAAATGATGAAAAATGAGGATAACATTTTTTTCAAAAATTCAAAAAACGATGGGCTATAACCCATGTTTTCTGAAATTTTGAATTTTCTTCAAATCCTCAAAAATGATGAAAAACGGCGTGCTATAGTATGGCATGAATTGAACAAAGGGCATTGTTCAATTCATCAAAACATTTAGAGACAAACAAATAGACACTTATATGTAGTTAAAGCAACAGAGTTAAGCAACAGAAACAAACAACAATGGATTCTACAGTGTAAAGACACCAATTTAATTATAAATGTCAATAAAGTTGAATATCTAATAATATCAATTTAAAATGTATTATCCAATACAAATTTCCTTACCATTTTTAATGTTTTAGTTTTGTATTGCTATTTTTATTTGCTAATTGTAGATTGACCTACTTTTTGTTTCTGGCATTCCGCTGCTTGTTATTTTTTATTTTATTTTCATGTGAAGTACTTTGAGTTGCATTTTATGTATGACATGTGCTA
Source organism: Protomyctophum bolini (assembly GCF_963924005.1). Taxonomy (NCBI): domain Eukaryota; kingdom Metazoa; phylum Chordata; class Actinopteri; order Myctophiformes; family Myctophidae; genus Protomyctophum; species Protomyctophum bolini. The sequence continues at coordinate 9,424,156 of NC_137864.1, read as the reverse complement.
TATAAATAAAGTTTAATATGTGAAGTACTTTAGTTGTCAAGGATGCAGACAGAGTTGAACCCAGGAGCAAAGTCACAACAAACTAGAGTATAATAATAAAGTATTTAATAAAGAATTACGAGATATCTTACACAGGGGAATGCAGGTAGGAATCAGGCATGAATCAGAATGACATCAAAGTCAACACATGAACAGGCAGGACATCTGTGACACAGGTTATGAACTGACAATGAGTGTTTGTACTGAGTCCAGTTTTATAGTGAGCAGGTTGATTGGAGAAGTGTTCACTGCTGGGCTGATTAGGTAGTTGACAGGTGTGTAAATGGAACTGGGTGTGCTGGAATGGGATATGGGAGGCCAGTGTGGAGACTGAGGGAGAGACAGAATGTGACAGAGTTGCATTTTATGTATGAAATGTCCTATATAAATAAAGTTTACACCACTGACTGTCCCTCCATATAAAATAAAGGCGAAAGTCACAAAAGAAAATTGATCAGTTACAATTCCAGACTATGAAGAATCATTTAATAAAGGAATACTTCCAGATTCAGTTAAAGATTAGCTACAATAATTGTGATATTAAAAGTTAAATGCTCGTCATATGACATAACAGAGAGGAATGGGCCGGACCCTGCGCGCAAGGGGACAATTTACAATTTTACAATTTAGGCATTTAGCAGACGCTCTTAATCCAGAGCGACTTACATTAAGCAAGAACAAAAGCATGGGAATACATCACATAAAAGCATTTATCATGAAGTGGAAAACAGGAAACAAGAAATGGGTAATACATTTTAAATTGATATTGTAATCACAGACTATCTTCTTGGTGTCTTTGAACTATAATTTGACATTTGATTTAAACATACAAAAGGACAAAAGTGTCATCAAAGCAGGTTATTGAGCAATGCAGGGCCTCGCACCCCATATAGGTCAGCAGAAGCTGGCTAATAGTACTATTACCATCGCTTTTCGTGTTGCTTTGCTTTGTGACACTTGAGTTCATTGCATGTGAATAGGCCTAGACAGTTAAATAAATAAAACAAGAAAAATACTAAAATAGCCAATCTACAATCTGGCTCATATTTTCACATTTTGTGCCCATATATGGAGCTGAGTGGACCTGGCCTCTTTTGTGGCCATATATGGAGCTGAGTGATTGCTGATGCAACACACTCCATATTTGGATAGCGGGACAGACACACACACAGACAGACAGACAGACAGACATGATCTGCTAGGTCTCATAGTAAGTGCTCACTGGGTTCGCAATCACTGCGTTCGCAATAATGAGAAGAACCCATTGCAGCTAATGCTAACATATGCTGCAATGTCCATGTCTATGCCAAAATGAACCAAAAATGTTCCAAATTAAAGTCGATTCCTTGGTGAGACCTGGTTGAAGCCACGGTGCCTTTCACTAATTTCCAAACGCCTTGTACGATTTAATAAAAAAATATGAAATATTCACACATAATAAGAAGAACCCATCATCATCATCATCATCCAGCAGCTAGCTAACATGCTAACAGATACTACATGTCCATAACTAAGCCAAAAATGGACAGAAATGTTCCAAATTAAAATCGTTCCCTTATTGGCCCCTGGAGAAAGCCCTGCCGCCTTTAAATATTTTCCAAACGCCTTGTACGATTGAATAAAAAAATATGAAATATTCACACATAATATTAAGAACCCATCATCATCATCATCATCCAGCAGCTAGCTAACATGCTAACAGATACTACATGTCCATAACTAAGCCAAAAATGGACAGAAATGTTCCAAATTAAAATCGTTCCCTTATTGGCCCCTGGAGAAAGCCCCGCTGCCTTTAAATATTTTCCAAACACCTTGTACGATTTATTAAAATTATGAATACCTCCATCCACCGCACACTGTAACAAGATGGCCGCCGCCGTGCTGTTTTGGAATTACTGAGAGGTAGGGGCGGGACCATGCCCCCATTGGCTCCTGGGTTGGAACCCCAGTTGGAACCAGCCAATGGTAGCCTGCACGATCCGGGCACCGGCCAATCGGTGGCCCGGAAGTTGCAACATTGTTGAAACACTTGGAACAAAAAAAGGACGAAGATGGAACTCGACCAAGCACCTTGATGTCATGACATGGGACTTGAACCGGCCAACTGACTGTAGCAGAGGCAACGGGCCAAGCTCTCCACACCATTACGCCACGGCACCTTTGGGCATTCAGCAGATGTCTCCGGGTGCTTTTGAGTTTTTATTTTTTATTCTAGCCTTGAAAAGTTCAAATTACTGCAGCATTGAGCTGTAGGAAGAACTCCCGATGGTCCTCCAGCACCTTGATGTCATGACATGGGACTTGAACCGGCCAACTGACTGTAGCAGAGGCAACGGGCCAAGCTCTCCACACCATTACGCCACGGCACCTTTGGGCATTCAGCAGATGTCTCCGGGTGCTTTTGAGTTTTTATTTTTTATTCTAGCCTTGAAAAATTCAAATTACTGCAGCATTGAGCTGTAGGAAGAACTCCCGATGGTCCTCCAGCACCTTGATGTCATGACATGGGACTTGAACCGGCCAACTGACTGTAGCAGAGGCAACGGGCAAAGCGCTCCACACCATTACGCCACGGCACCTTTGGGCATTCAGCAGATGTCTCCGGGTGCTTTTGAGTTTTTATTTTTTATTCTAGCCTTGAAAAGTTCAAATTACTGCAGCATTGAGCTGTAGGAGGAACTCCCGATGGTCCTCCAGCACCTTGATGTCATGACATGGGACTTGAACCGGCCAACTGACTGTAGCAGAGGCAACGGGCCATGCTCTCCACACCATTACGCCACGGCACCTTTGGGCATTCAGCAGATGTCTCCGGGTGATTTTGAGTTTTTATTCTAGCCTTGAAAAGTTCAAATTACTGCAGCATTGAGCTGTAGGAAGAACTCCCGATGGTCCTCCAGCACCTTGATGTCATGACATGGGACTTGAACCGGCCAACTGACTGTAGCAGAGGCAACGGGCCAAGCTCTCCACACCATTACGCCACGGCACCTTTGGGCATTCAGCAGATGTCTCCGGGTGCTTTTGAGTTTTTATTTTTTATTCTAGCCTTGAAAAGTTCAAATTACTGCAGCATTGAGCTGTAGGAAGAACTCCCGATGGTCCTCCAGCACCTTGATGTCATGACATGGGACTTGAACCGGCCAACTGACTGTAGCAGAGGCAACGGGCCAAGCGCTCCACACCATTATGCCACGGCACCTTTGGGCATTCAGCAGATGTCTCCGGGTGCTTTTGAGTTTCTATTTTTTATTCTAGCCTTGAAAAGTTCAAATTACTGCAGCATTGAGCTGTAGGAGGAACAGGCCTTGAACATGGAATGTCTGTACTGAAACCCTGATGATTAGACCACTGCACCATCAGTCAGACACTCTCAGGCAAAGTCTCCTGGTAATTTTGAAGTGATCTTTTGTTCGTTAGCCTTCAGTTAGTAAAGTTTAAATAACACAGCATCATATTAATCAGATCTTTCTTAGCACTGTTGAGGTCTTCTTTTGTATGATAGTGTAACAGCCGGGAATCGAACCCTGGTCTCCCACGTGGAAAGCCAACATCTTAACCACTACTACAATTAGTTATCCTCGTTTCTCATAATTTTGGACCATGGGCTATAGCCCATATCGTACGGCATACTATAGCACGCCGTTTTTCATCATTTTTGAGGATTTGAAAATAATGAAAAAATCGATGGGTTATAGCCCATGTTTTTTGACATTTTGAAAAAAAACGTTATGCTCGTTTCTCATCATTTTGGACCATGGGCTATAGCCCATATCGTACGGCATACTATAGCACGCCGTTGAAAAAAAAATGAAAAAAAGGATATATTGCCTGGTTGAATAAATCGGGTCCAGCCTATTGGCACGATGGGTTGCGCGTTGGTCTGGCGAGTGGGAGTCCCGGGTCCCTTTCGCGTAATGCTACACATAGATCACATACATCAATTAAACTAACTCATTCCAAGTCCAAATTCATAACATCTAGTGTTATTATGCCGAAGATTCCTATTTGTATGAACCTTTCATTTAGTTACAGAAGAAAGAATAGAGATGAGGAGGACACAACATGTCTCCATTTTCATTTATTGTAGAAAATAAAATTATAAAACTGTAATCCCATCAGAATTTAATCCATATTATAGACATTTCATTAAATATCTTTCAGGAAAATGTAATATATTGCATAAGACAAGGCACAGATTCAAGGTCAGCAAGCAATGAAGCACAATTTACAATATCAGAGCACCTGACTGACCATTTAACCACTGGACACACATTAATTAATGTCCAATGGAAGAAATAAAAAGAGCCTATAGACTATCTTTGACCTACTTGACCTTTGTCTGTATGGTCAAACATGGGAAGCAAGATATCATAACAGAAAAACAAAACAAACAAAACAGAAAAACAAATAAATAACAGTGGCATTTACTGTAAGCCAGCAAGAGAAGCAGACACGTGTTTTGATTAGAAATGGTTGGCTCTGTATTCTCCTTTCAGTCAGTCTACAGCAGGAAAAAAAATCTTTGGATATCGCCTCTGCTGGGTGGAAAACGGTTAACCTCATATGTCCAAAACTGTTACTTTTCAGGATTCAAATTCAAAAATAGCAAAAACAGCAGATACATACAAGCTCCAAACACATAGCTTCATGCAGCCTTTCAAGCTTGTGGATCTGCTACTTTTGATGCTTTCGTGTGACGATGTAATACGGTCAAATAGGGCGAAGAAATAAATAAAGTTAGAATATGGAGATAAGAGTTTTCTGACAGACAGTAATGATATGTTTAACACTCCAGTACCCAGAGATGGCATTGGCAGTTCAAACCCTGTCTGAAACGACATAGACCTACTGCACCTTTGCTGGGCAGGGACTTTCCTCTACTGAGGCCTTACTCTGTTGAACGACGGTGTCGCGAAGCGTGAGCTTGTAGATCCGCTGTTTTCGGAGCGCGATACCATCGTACGATGGGAGCATAAATTAGGCACGTAAAGTGCTGATTGCCCACTTTCTTTGAAAGTAAAAAAATCACACCTGTGTGAAGTGAGGGGCGCTCTTATCATCGTACATCATCATGACGTAAAATAGACACTATGTCTATTTGCTCAGACACTATGACGTATAATTGTCCATTCATTGTCAATGGGAATTTCAATGGGAGTGTAAGAACACATATACCAAAAGCTAGACAACAAAATAAAAATAAAAACTGCGGTGGCAGAGTGATCTTAGTCAGCGAGTAGTTAGCGAGTAGTTAGTAAAATACATCTTATCATACTTTCCACACCATTATCATTCTCAGTTCTAAAACTGAAACTACTTATTGCTGAAAATCAATTAATGTGGATAATACGACAAAACAAACCTTTCTCTCATACTCTCTCTCACACACACACACACACACACACACACACAAACACACACACACACACACACACACACACACACACACACACACACACACACACACACTATAGGCTGGAATAAGGTCATTGACATAGCTGAAATGCTAAAATATTTTACAGAATATGCAATGCATCACTCATTGCATGGTACACCTTGAAACCCCCCATATGCATTTATGTTCTGTACAAACAAAATATTAGTCAATGTTACATAATAAATATTTGTACACGAGAGCCAAGAGAAAATAAATAACTTAATCAGAAATAGAGGATTCAAAGTATTGTTTTGTTTCTGTGTTTGGTGCATGTGCAAATGTTCTCATAAAGATACACTTCCATTTCACACTTGACCAATTCCATCTGGGTCACACAGCGAAAGTAAGCCAGCAACAGGAGATGAAACTAGTCATAATGCTGCTATTGGAAACAGCTAGTTTGGTGTTTTTTCTTACCTGCATAATATGGGCAGTTAGCATACACATGTATGTTTCCTGGCCTCTGGGGCTTTGAAACCTATTAAAGCATAATGTTGAAAAATCTTTCTGAAAATACATTATATCCAATAGTAGCAGTACATTGTACCAGCAGTAGTGGCATTAAGTAACAAAGTCGATGAGTTGTGAAAATGCATCAACCTTAGATGGATTTGAAACTTTTGCATGTTCATTGTAACTGATGTGTTACTGCAAACATTTTGGGTGAGACTATGCAAACCTGTGAATGTAGTGAAGAAATGTGATTGTAAACCGAGTCCATTCATTGTATGCCAGAAACATTTCAGCGAAAATGTGTAGTTCTGTGTGCTGGCTAAAAAAAACAGCAAAAATGTGATCGCTTGATGGTCGAACATGGACGAAGGCACTCGGATGCATAAATTATTTTTGTCAAAACTTCATCTCACATTTTCTCTCATCTGGAAAAGCATGCACAGAGTAGAAACGTCTCCGACAATGTTTAGCTTTTCTTACAATTCTCGGACACACGTAGAAAACTGTACAAAACAACCCAATTGGTGAGCTATAACTTATGTCCCTCTGAGGTGGTTCCATTTGTCCCTCAGGAGCCCACCAACACTTCCATAATGTGGTCTAGCTCGGCCAGGTCCATTTTAAAAGGCTGGTTCTGGGAACTCCCGCCGGGGCCGCCGTAGCTGGAGATGCTCTTCACCAAGTCATCCGCCATCCCCACGGGAGCCATCTTGGACGCAGAGGTGACCGAGGGGGCGGTGCCGGAGCTGAAGTCGTACATGGACGTATCTATGTCGGTGAACAGAATGTCGTCGAGGGCAAAGTCAGTCAGAAAGCCCGCTGGGGAGGAGGGCGTGTCCGTGGTACTGGGAGGAGGAAGAGAAGGAGCATGTTTCTCCATTGTTCTCTCCTCCTCCGCATGTGAGTTCAGTCCAACCTCCTTCATGCTCACATCCTCCGACAGAGCCTGATCGGTCTGAGGCGATGAGGGGGTCTCGGAGGAGTTGTAGGGGGGAGAGAGCGAAGGGGAGGACAACGACGACGCTGTCACAGCGACGGGGCACAGCTCTTCGATCTCCTCCAGAGCCGTGGAGAAGCTGTCTTTTGGGGGCGAGGGAAGGGGGGCGGGGGGCGGTGGACGTGCGGAGTAATGGTGCATGGGGTGGGGCGAGGATGGAGGCAGGGCAAAGAACAGCGGGGAGTCCTCCTCAAGGAGTGAGGCGGGAGTAAGGCAGGAGTCCAGGGAGGAGAGGATGCTGAAGGAGGGAGGAGGAGTGAGGGGTGCCTGGCGATATCCTTCGTTGTCGCCGTTGACCTCGCGGCCGGCAGTGGAGGCAGAGCGTGGTGCGGCGGGCTGCACGGCGAAGAAGAGGGCGCGCACGCCTCCACCTCCTTCCTCTTTGAACTCCTCATGTATGTGGCGGACCATGTTGTTGATGAGGACGCGTCGCTGGAGGCCTGGATCCGGGCCAGCCCGTGGGCCGTACAGCTTCATCAGCGATATGTTGAGGACGGTCTGACGCTGCAGGGCGTACGACGCCCGCGACAGGCCCCCTCCGACCACCGCCACCGTGCCGGCCCCTGGCATGCCCACGATGCCCTCCTCCAGTCCATCCTCGTCCTCGTTCAGTTTCCGCTTCACCCCGTTACCCAACATATATCTGTGGAGCAGAAACAGGAGGGGGAAATATAGATCATTACTGTGTTCCACAGTTCCACATTAGCAACAAATTCACTGGTAGCAAAAATGTTCAGTAAAAGAAGTGACAACAACTCAACAAATTTAGATGTGCCCTTGGGCAAGGCACAAGTTCAACATTTGCTCTAATGAAGCTATTCAACCACAAATTGCAGTGTCACTGGGCTGCTCCCAAATGTGAAAATGTGTAACTCTGTTAATGTGAATCTCTGAGCTAATATGCTTAGCAAATCTTTCCTGGGAAAGACAAAAGTTGAAAAGTTGAAAAGCGAACAAAAGGAACTCATTGGATTTCAGTTTAAATGTAATTTACCACTTGGTGGTGGCAAGTACAGCACCTTAACAGACATTTGAATTTAGAGTTGATGGTGGTGTGTGTGGGGGGCAGAGTTGTAACATAACTAAGTTTACTCAAGTAGGCCTACTGTAATTCTAATTCTGAGGGTTTTTTATATATATTACTGGAGTATTTCCATTTTCAGTACTTTTGCTTCTACTCCACTACATCTCAGAGGCAAATATTATACTTTTACTACAATACAATTACTTTGTAGACTTTGATTATTATTACAAAACTCTCAGATCTGCTTTTTTTAATGTATTTTTATACATTTGGGACATTCTGCATAATGAATACTCTCAACTTTTTGTACTTTAAGTAGCTTTCTACTTTTACTCAATTTAGAATCCTGGACTTTTGTAAGAGAGTGCACCAGGAGGACAGGTTCGGGGGGAGGTGGTGTCAGCTGATTGGTTCCCATGTGAGCAGGAGTCAGCTGACCCTCCTGACTCCCTCACAACACAAGGCCACACGTGTCAACAGGACAGGAAATGGCCAAGCTTCTGTCCTTAAGTTATTATCACCCACAAGCCAGACCCCCCTCCCCCCCCCAACCCCCCCCGTTCAGGCAGCCAACCCCAAATAGACACTAATTAGCCCGCAGACCCCCATTTGAAAAGATATGCCAGGGACGGCTCAAGAAGTGATTCTCAACCCATTTAATTTCAAGGACCCCCAGTTTGTCATGAATTAGTCAACAGACCCCCATTTAATGGCATTTCTATCTCTGGGACCCCCAATTTATATTGTAAAATCAATGTTAATTTAACTCTGAAAGTGTACAAAACTACAAATGGAACCAAATGGACCCATTTGTACATTCTCAAAGTTACAGACCCATAAGGGTCCATTTGGTTCCAAACTATGATTTAGCTGGGGACCCCATGGAACTCCATCAAGGACCCCTGGGGGTCCCTGGACCCCACTTTGGGAACCAATGCCCTACATAGACTGGAAACATGTAGGAAAACCACCCAAAATAAATTCTGATCTACACTCATGCTGTCAACATGGAAAATATATCGGTATATACATTTAGTTTAGGAATGCCAATTCATGAATGGCTTCAGACAGTAATTATCTGCTGCACATTTATTTTTATTTGTACAGTTACAGTCCACACCAGGTAGCTCCCCAGTACAACCACAGACGTCTAGACTTGTGTACTGCCACAGAAAGTCTTAGCATTTAAGCAACCTTGTTCAAAGACTTTCAAAAAGGTTCAAGGTGTAGTTATTTGGAGAATGGGGATTTGCTCCAGCAACTTTCCATTCACAAGTCCATCTGTCTAACTTTTAGAAGAACATTTTTTTTAACTGAATACATTTCATGCTGTATATTTATATCATCTTCGTACCATGGACAGCAGCCCTCAGCAAGTCAATCACAGTTCTTTCACAACTGTCTTACAACTGACAAAAAGAAAAGTATGCAGCCAATGGCCAAGATAATAAAAACGAAACCTGTGGTAGACAGGGAACACAGCCTTTGAGCTGCTCCAAACTGTCATCTAAGACGGAACACACCTCTCCTAGAGTGCATGGTTTCAGCTCTGTGTGTAACTCTACCCCAGCAGCACGCCAATTGAGCAATCTCTAAAAGCCTCGCCTCTTTCAGGTGGTTCTGCGGTGAGTTGCCATCACCACACACACAAAAAGAAGGAAAGGATTCCCCTGTAAATGTTTTATCTGGATGACATCAAAACAAAGTGAGAGAACAGTTTGTGAGCAACTCTTGAAAAAAATAATCAATATGAAACACATCTGTACAGGTGCATGCTTGCACATACACATGTGCAGAGAACGCACTGCTGCACTGGCTTGTTACTATGACGAATGTGGTCAGCTGGGAATCCAGGGTGGAATAAAGTAGAATGGGGGGTAGGTTCTCCTGCAGCCAGTGCGGCTGCAGCTGATGCTGCAGTATGAAGATGAAAGGAGAGGTGAGAGGCAGATCCACGTGGTTGACTGCGTGTGCTGTGTGCGCTCCACATACGGCCAACCATCCATTTGGGTAGTGCTGAAAATTCTTTACATTTTAAGTCCTAATCCTGATTTATACTTCATTGTGCGACATCACATCTGCTGCACATTGTGAACTTGAAGATCGTCTCTTTTGAGCGAGTGACACTGCTGTACGACAGAGCATAAATGAGGCATTACTCAAGGACATGTCCCGTAAGCGCATGACAGCTGAGGGACGTATGCACTTGCTGTTGTGTGGAGCAAACCGGTTTTGATTATGGGACGGGTACGCTAACCACAAGGCCCCAACAAGTCGCCAGTTGTATTTTGTGCTCATGCTAAAACGCTCCCTCCTCCCAGTCTTTGTATGTGGGGGCCCTTCGAGGTTGCCATCTGCTGACACTGACTCAAGACTCAGGGGTGACATGGGGAGAGAGATGCACAGAATTGTAGTACAGACTGACCAATGCTGAAATCAACGGAAAGGAGAGGAGAAACAAAGAAATAGAAAAGAGCCATGGCCAGGTAGAGAGACAGAGAGATCGATGTAGCAATGGATTTGGACAGACTGGGGAAAAACTAAATAGGAATATATAGGGGTGGGAATAAATATGTGTGAATGCTTGCTTATAGAGTGCTATTCACAACTTAATCAAAATGTGAATGATTGTATTTGATCCATTTTTTTTTCTTGCTGAATAATCAATAACATCAGTTGATATCTCAAGATACCTGTGTTCAAGTGACGTGTGGTGAGCATTTAACATAATCTTGTCCTTTATTATGTTATTTCACTGTAATTTAACGTCTAAATTATTAAATGTGTATTGATTAATACAATAAGAAATCACACCCGTGTGAAGTGAGGGGTGGTCTTTATTAGTTGATGGTTCTCTTACAGCCCTAATGGGACTTTGACAACATACAAAATCAGGCGCTGAGTGAGAGATTAATGAGGAAGACACTGAGTGGGCCATGGGAGTGCTGGGGGAGGGAGTGGTGCAGTGGACTCAGAAGCCACATACCTTTCCTTTGAGCAAACAATAAGAAACGGTGTCGTGTTACAACACCACTGCAAGCTTTCTTTTCAGCCCTTCACTGAGCACTACTGCTCAGCCAACCACTATCAGTGTTGCCATGTCTGCTTATTATAAGCGGATTTAGACGTGGTAGATCCACTTTGAGTCAAATCCTATGCTTACGTAGGGTTATTGAGGAATCACAGCTCTGCAACATCGATCTCGCACTAGTCTTTGTTGATTTCTCAAAGGCTTTTGTCAAAATGTTTGAAATTCTTAAATTATAGGGTATCCCCGACAAAATGATCAATGCCATAAAAGTTCTATATACAAATACCTCAGCGACCATCCTTACCCCTGACAGAGAAACACCATCATTCTCCATCCTTGCTGGCATTCTCCAAGGCGACACACTTGCCCCGTTTCTATTTATTATTGTTGTTGATTATGTTCTTCGTATGTCAGTTGATACTATCAATGATAAGGGCTACCAACTACACCCTAGGAGAAGCTCTCGTCATCCTGCTAAATACCTCACCGACACTGACTGATGACATCGCGCTTATCAGTCACTCATTGGAATACGCTCAGGCTCTTTTTCAGTCTCTTGAGCAGGCCTCCAACTGTGTCGGTCTTTATCTCAACAAGACGAAAACTGAATACGTAAATATATGCAAATCCAACAATAACCTCATTATAAAAACACTTAAAAACACTCCTCTGAAACAGGTATTTGGGTTCATATATATCTTCTTCACAAAAGGACTTTCAAACTAGGAAGGGTATGGCCTGGTCAGCCTGCAATGACATGCATAAGATCTGGTCATCCCAGCTTAGTAAGATGTTAAAAGTAAAAATATTTAGGACGTCCGTTGAGCCGATTCTACTCTATGGCTCCGAGACATGGACACTTTCAAAGAAACTAGAGAAACGGTTGGATGGCACTTACCCACCCATCAACTAATCTAATATACGGCAACCTTCCCCGTGTTTCTTCACTAGTCCGATCCAGAAGAACACAGTTTGCCACTGCTACAGAGCTGACAATGAGGTTATATCTTCCCTTCTTCTCTGGAGTCCTGCCTCAAAGCAGACCAGAGGTAGAAGACTGTCGTTCCCTGTCATCGCTAGGGACACAGGCATCAGTAAGCAGGAACTGGGGATGGCAATGATGGTCTGGCGTGATATTGTGAAATCCACGATCTCGACCGCTATGTGTGTCCCTGTCTGTCTTTCTGTCTGTCTGTCCGAGTACCGAAATAGCGTTTGTTGACCACCAAGTGTCACTGTTGCATAGCCTAAGACACACACACAGGCCAGGGAGGAGGGCTTGCCGCTTGTAGAGTACAGTACTACAGCACGAGTACAGTACACCACCACTCACTTCAGACTGGTCTGATTTTTTTTTACTTGTTTATAAAGTGTAGTGGTTCTAAAATATTTTTTATGTCATGGACTCCGAAATGAATAGGCCCATGTATTTGTCCCTAACCTCCATCTGAAAAAGTTTTGTGCCAGGGAGAGAGCCCCGGACCATATAGTATAGGTTTCAAGTCGCTTCTTTTGGGGCTTGTTTTACTAGACCTGGTTGCTTATTTCTCTCACAAAATCTGGCAACACTGCCAGCCACTATACTACACTCAGCTGGCCCACAGCTTGTTGGCGCTCAAATTACACAGACAACTCCTCTGGACGAGTGCATGCGTCCTTCTGCCCATCTCTGGAGGTGCACGTCCCTGCCTGAACTCTCTGGATCTTCAGGATGCAGTAATTCACAAGAAACACACAGACAGCACTTCTTAATGTGTGCATTCTCCCCTCAGCACTTTGCCTCCAATGGCGTTGATACTGAAAGGTCAGGGTATCATTATACCAGTCTTTTGTGGGGGAAGAGTGGCTGTTTGAAAAAGCAGCTGCCTAGAACATTCAGCAAGGCTTCAGTGTGAGTGGAGTAAAGGAAGCATGTCTAGCGTAGAGGTTTTGGGGCATTTCATTCCTGCAATGCCAATTCCCAGGAATGCCTCTCTGGATTCTGTACCTTGCTTCAGTTAATTCTGCATATCCGTAAGAAAGCCAGACATGTTCATGTGTGTTTAACCAAGTCTCCGAAAAAGCACGGTCAGACTCAGGAGAACACATGCCTGGACAATATTCCATGTCCCTCAGTTATCATCTCAGATTTTGCCTTGATGTCCCACAAAACTACCTCCAGATTAAACTACAATGGTGTATTCCTTAAGTTAGCAATATGTCTAATATGCAGATGCAGGATTTTGAGTGTCAAAATTCAGGTTCTATATTAGAAACCAACAACCAAGAGCACTGGCAGCCCCAAGACTTCGCAAGTCGGTAGGTTTAAATTATTGGGCCTTGTTTAAGTCAAATGTTGAGCTATTTTTAAACAGTTGCAGAAGGGACCCCTTCTGCAGCCAACTGGCTGAAATATTTAGGTAAACTTCTGCTCTCTCTTTCAGAAAGAAAAAAGAAAAAGGAACACTGTAGTGTTTACTGGAAACTGGGCCAGTTTGTGAAGAGAGTCAAGGAAGCTACGGTGGACTTTAGTCACTGAAATGGAATGTTGTCTGTTTGGTGCCACTGTGTGCACCTAATCTCTCTCTCTGCAGAGGAGATTGTTGTCTTCACAACACTTCAGTGTATTGGTGTAACTGGTGTTATACCGTGCTGTGGTCTGTGTACATGAGTCACTTCAATATCTACAACCATGCTCACCATTTTTTATATAAAATTAATTACAAACGTTTTACATTACATTTTAATTGGTCAGCCATGCTAACCTTATTCTTTTTACTGTACAGCAAATATCCCAAAAGCATACATGAATCCTGGTTGTTTGTATACTCTCATGAAAACATATTTAATATAAACCAGAATGCCGGATTAGAACATGTTTTAGCTCATTTTAAAACTAATAATTATAAATACAAAAACAATCATATTCTACTTCTCGGAGAGAGACAGGACCTTGTTGCATGCAAGACTTTATGAACATCGTAAAGACCACAAAAGTAATGGTCCTATCATGATGAGGGATCACTGTAAGAAGTTTAAGAACGTGTGTGAGACATTATAAGACATCCCCTGGCCTTACATAATAATACTCACAAAGTAGCAATTGTACTACGAACACCCCCCTCTCTCTCTCTCACACACACACACACACACACACACACACACACACACACACACACACACGTACGTCAGCTCTCAGTTACATTGCTGAGAGGCCCCGCCCACTCCAACTTTAAAGGTCTGAAATATTCTTGCATGCAGCGACGGCCTGCAATACGTGCTGCTCCACTCCCCCTTTCAGGACCTGCCAGGACCCCCATAACTCTGAGTGTGCAAATGGACCCGGGTCCATTTGGTTCTCTCAGAGAGTTGGCTACATATAGGCCTACCTGTAAGGGTCCATTTGGAACCCCCTCAATGAAACCAGATGGTCCCTGGACCCCACTTTGAGAACGAGCGCTGCTATAGCATAGTGAGTGACCCCTGTCTAAACCTGTCACAACAGCTGCCCCGACCTCCAGAGCAGCAGAATGCTCCAACAACATTAAGGCTGTGAATGTGATGGGGGCGGGGGGCGCCATCATGTCCCACTACTAACCGCCACCTGCCACCAAGTACTCAAACCAAACGGTTATGGGAAACAACTGACTGCCTGGACAATGTTGAAATGTTATTCATTCTGTCTATAATAAACGCGAGCGGCGCGCCACTTAGCAGAATGACTCGTTACAATGTTGTAACAATGTCACGACGGCGCGCTGCAGTGGAACAACTCGACAACTGACTTTGACTCTGATCTGATCAGCCCAATCGGCGAAAATCTGCGACAAAAAACAAACAAACACATAGCCTACGTGTATAGGCTACTGTCTTATTTTCTATGCATGCCCGTGTGTGTGTGTGTGTGTGTGTGTGTGTGTGTGTGTGTTTTCGACGCCAGAGGGGCACGTGAAATAAGTCATGTTCTTGCATGTATAGCGTTGATATATAGGAGCCATAACTTACCACATGTACTTCGATCTTACAATCCCGCATCGGTGTCACCGAGACGCCGTCGGCAGCAGACGGACTGAAGAGGGACATCGATTATTCCAAATGTTCACGTTTCTTCTCTCCCCCACGTTTCTTCCATTATTCCCCCTCAGCCAGAGAGAGAGAGCGAGAGAGCAGAGAGGTAGTGTAGTGTAGTGTAGTCGCAGTCGTCTCGCAGATCTGCACGCGCACGCACACATACAAATGGCGAGCGAGTGAACTGAAGAAGAGGCCGAGGAGAGGACAGAGATGACTGTGTCACCGCTCGGCTCGACGAGCAGCAGCAACCACCGATATGACGTCGGGTGGATCCTGGAGAGTTTCACTGGGACTGGATCTGCTGCTCCGCCTCGACAAGACCCGCCTCCTCTTCATTTACAATCCACAATACGAAAATATGCGATCTACAAATAAATACAGTGATCAGCTGTAGATAACTAGATATAGGCTATACCAAATCAACCCAAGCCACCATAACCCACTTTTGCACTGAATATAGCGAATAATAAGCTAATATTCTTATTTCCTTAAATGTTCCCTGATCACAAACGTTCAATTTATAGAAGGCTATAATTAGGCTATTTGCATACAGTCGGTCTGGCAAAATAGGCTACAGTGCTCTCTCACTATACAGTAGGCCTACACCACTCAGTATAGTTAACTGTGAGAGCGAACAACCACAACTATGCAAAGTATTCAAGATATTCAACACTGGACATGGTAATTGCCAGAGAGAGAGAGATTCATTATTCTGAATACTTATAACTGTACATTTATTATTGTTTCTTTTATTTCACAGTGTGAAATAAACTCTTAGTTTTCCCATGCCAAATCCATAACTAATTTATCCTACTTCCAAAAATATATCAAGAGATATCTTGGCAAGTAAATTGCAAAGTATGTATAGCCTAATTGTTATTTGTGCAATCATTTAATTTGACTGGACTGTTGGATTAGATTGTAATAGTATAATGTTATGTTTTCACATTTTTATATGTTTTGACCCCCAGGAGGGGGGGGGGGTCATTAGGCAACAATAGATAACTAATAGATGTATGCAAAATCATTGGGAGAAGATAACTGCATGGATAACTGGTGGCACTGAACGGTATAGGCTATATAGCTGGTGTCTGTCTTCTTCTCCCAGAAAGCAAACAGGATGGATCATGAGCCGCTCGGCTTCTTGGTGCTGCCTCAGATGCAAAGCAAAGCTTTCATAAAACGTTCATAAGCACATCATACACAAAGGATATGACATCATCAGCAGTGTAGACTTTCTACTGCTCTGCCACCATCCATTAAACTAAAGGATGTGTAACACTGGTGTCTTTCAAAATTGTCCTTGGAAATCAGGAGACCTACAGTGTTTGTATTTGTTGATGATGTGTATTATTATCGTGTTAATCCACAATGGAAACAAGACATTTTTGTGTTATCCCTTTAGCTTTGATGTCATATATTCTATAACTATAATTGTGCTGTTTACATGATGAATAAAGTATTCAATCAATCAATCAATCATGTCACACACGCACACGCACACGCACACACACACACACACACACACACACACACACACACACACACACACACACACACACACACACACACACACCTGTGTCTAAAAGTGTGTGCGTTTTAGACACATGCTGATGCTTGCGTGTGCACATGTTTGTGTGCTGGGACGCTTATATGCTGGAAAGAGTGATGTGCCACTCTGAGGCATCTGTTTCGTAATGTGCTGGTTAGCCCCGAGTCAGGCAGAGCGTGACATAATTGCTACCAGATGGTCAGAATAAAAAGCAGTGGACTTTCCAACACTATAGCAGCTGATCCCTTTCAGATGAACATAGGACATAAAAGATATGGCACATCCCATCTGTGGCTGCATGGCTGAATGTGTCGGGGTGCGCACGCCTTTCCGACACACCTATTTTGTATTCTATCTATGCCAGCACACTGCCTATGAGTTACAGTATATCATCAATATGTCCACCTCAAAACCTCAAGTCAACTACAGACATTCAATAAACATAGACCACTTCTTGTCTGGCTGAAGAGGGGGTTCAGGATCTTTCTATATGCCTTTTCAACTTTACCATATATTCTTACAGTTATTATTAGTTACAGAAATTTGGGCCCTTGCGTCCTGTTCTTCATGGGAGCATTTCTACAGTTTGTTCTCTCAGACCTATGTTACTTAATTCCCTCAGCCTTATGTTCCATCCCTATAAGCTTTACTTTCAGGGACCTCCATATTTTATTATGGCTGTATAATAACCCAGACAGAGAAGTGCAGAGATTTGTTTGCCCAAATCATCCATGAACGGTGGTCCCTAGCTGAAGACCCTGACAAAGTCTTTTTTTAGGGGTGCTAGCCCCTCCAATCACGCATGGCTTTCTGAAATTAGGTAATTTGGCAACAAAATCTATGGACCTTTAATATTTGTTTAGGGCTATCAATCATGCTGTAATTTTTCGCCAGCCAAGTCTATGGACTTTAATGTTTATTTAAGACAATTATGATGTATTAGTTTGCCAGCCAAATCTATGGACTTTAATGTTTGTTCAGGGTAGTTATGATGTAATCCTTTGCCAGCCAGCCAAGTCTATGAACTTTATTGTTTATTTAGGGCAGTAATGACAGATAGACGTCATCTCACTGATATAAATACATCTTGTAATACGTTTATTTCATTTTAGACGGACATGAGAAGATCAACATGCGCTCCTCACTTCAGACGAGTGTGATTTTGGTATGTGGTCAGGTTTAGGCCTGGCTCAGGGAGGAGGACACCCCGGCCATGCAGTCCACCATGGGCACTGTTGGAGGTGCGACAGGACCAAGGCCTAGCGGGAAGTCCACCCCTCTGTATCAAATAACTTTGGAATGAACTTCCCATTGCATCAGAACTGACTCCCAATCTTCCGCTGTAGTCTGAAAACTCACCTCTTCAGACTTCATCGTAGCCCATAGCATTGAACCAGGAACGTTCCGATTCCAAGACGGCCACTGTACCTCCTGAGCAAAGAATAAATAGAATAAAAAGGAAAATCTGAAAGATGAAGGCCAACACAGAGCATTGAACACTCCCTCCCCACTCTCCCACCACAAATAACGTACATAGTTGTGTATGAATTGTATCTGATTGGCTATGCTAAAGAGGTCTGACTCTGATTGTGATTTAGACCAGACATGGGGACTTTACAAGACAGTTTGGTGCCTGTTCTGTTTCATAATAAGACATGACTGACACGCAGTATTATTTTCATTTACGCTGTTGTCATGGATATCAACACAGTACTATGTTTTTGTATGGACGTGGTGTTGGGTGCCTGCACATATGCACACATGGCATCAACGCATGGTGTTGTGTGCAGGCGCCCTACACTCTGTCTTTGTACTATGGATTGTACTATGTTTTTGTATGGACGTGGTGTTGGGTGCCTGCACATATGCACACATGGCATCAACGCATGGTGTTGTGTGCAGGCGCCCTACACTCTGTCTTTCGTTTTCTTTTCTTTTATCCCCCTGTTCCCCTCACTGTATATATATTTTTTTCCCTTTTCGCTTCCTATATGATGAATTCCTGTTCTGTTCTTTAACTACATAGAAGTGTCTATTTGTTTGTCTCTAAATGTTTTGATGAATTGAACAATGTGGACCCTGTTGTAAACAAGTGTAAGGCTTAATTGGGTCGTCCACTCACAGTTAACAGTCTTTGTATTGAGTTTGTGCTTGAAATGTACTGTAATTCTGCAAACTGTTAATAAAGATTTCAATCAATCAATCAATCAAGCTCCTCTCCAGAGAAGGACCACCAAGATTGACAATTCACTTTTTGCAGACCCCTTTCTTACGCTTTCAAGAGCACAAGAAGTCAAGATGGCCGGACTGGGATAAGGAGTTCACTGGATATGTTTCAAAGATTGGCTCATCCACACTGGGCATCCATCCATCACTGTACTGTATTTTCCCTTCTCATTTGTATCTCCTGCCTGGTGTACACTTGGAACAGCATTCAATACAGTAGGCCTATTGCAAATCCCTTTATTAAAAACTAGAACAGTGCCCGTTGGGGGTGATCAGGTGTGATCAATTGGCCCCAGCCAGTTATTACGTCTGTGTCCCTTTTATGCCCATATATGGAGTTCTTTGTCATGCATGCCCAAATATGGAGTCTATGCAGATGTCAGACCATCATCGTGATGTCAGAACAGACCAGCCTGGGAAGGGGCCCTGTCCAGAGCCTGGGCAGAGGCCTTTTGTGGCGTTTCTGGACAACCGTGGGTCTGACCGGCCGACAAGGCCGGGCGCTGCACTCCTTGTGGTGGTGTGGAACGCGTGTGTTCAAGTCGGTGAGGCGAACGGTTCTCGAGTTATGTGGATTATAGACATTGATCAGGTGTGATCAATTGGCTAATAAAGGGCGATGTCGTGCAGGGGCATATCGCATTATGTACATATGTGGATGACGTAACCAATTTGAGTTTCAAACTTATAGGACACATTTAGAACCCGTTAGTGGATATCTGGAATGGGATTTATATAGACAACTCAGATGTTTCCATAACTTGGTTGAGGTCATTTGCACGCTCTGCTCATGCACAAGTAGGCCATTCATTGACAACTTGTGTGCAAAGCGCAAGTTGGCAGCTCGACAGAGTGCATTTCTACTAGTTAGTGCAGCCGGAAAAAACTACAGTTCTCAACAGGCCCACCTGTCCATTCAAACTCTAGATGGGCCTGCCCCAAAGTTATTAGTGCAGCCGTGCCCAGCAGCCGGTGAAAACTAGAGTTCTCAACAGGCCCGGAAATTAAGGCCTGGCCCTACCTGGGCCCTCATCAAACCCTGTACACTCAAGAGAATGTCCCCGCTACCTCCCTTAGTAGATCTTATACTGTATGAAGCTGACCTGTTCTGACATTCCATATGTTGATCTGACCTCATCAAACCCTGTACAGTCAAGACATGTTCCTTATATGGCCAGTACAGAATTAATTCCATGTTGATCTGACCCCCCATGCCAAAGAAAGAGCCAGCGCTCGCCCAGCAGTGACTGACAGTGACCATGCTCAGTTCAGGTGGTTGATTTGTTTCATTTGAAATGTGTTTATCCATCCAGTGTATTGGTGCACCAGGGCACAGCCCTTTCATTATCAAGTTTGTTGACACAGATCAAATGAAATGAGCATATCCAGATTCCAGTCTCTGTGTGATGTCCTGTCGACAGGTTTGAGAAACCCGAGAACCAGAGCAGAGATGTATCATCATCATGTCATATCATTACATGAAGCTTCCCCTAGACGTTATACAATTACACCCAAATTAACGTAGTATATAGTTTACGATTTTTGTGCTTATTTTTACTACAGTAAGTTAAATGTTTTATCAAACTGAATTTTCTATTGCCACAGACAACAGTTTCCTTCAAACCTCAACATTCTTGTTATGACGAGTTAAGTAGGCTCCTACAGGTCAAGCTGCTGTACGCCAGTCGCCATGTGGATAAATTGGTTATTTCAACGCTGAAAGGTTGAGATATTTCCTTTTATGACCAATGAGGTTAATCACTTTTAGTTGACCGGAGTGATCAGGACTCTCCTGTTTTCACTCACTAAAACATATTGTTAGGGCGCAGTCACACAGAACTTTGATTCTGCCTATGAGGGCGGATTTGTGGATTTCTGAAAGCAGAAGAAAAAAAAGGTACCTTTTTCTCTAACTCCTTAGAAAGGAGGTGAGAGAGAGAGAGAGAGAGAGAGAGAGAGAGAGAGAGAGAGAGAGAGAGAGGGAGAGCGAGAGAGAGAGATAGGCCAGTCAATGATAGAATCATGATAGTCAGATCAGTAATATCGGTACTAAAGAGGAAATAATAGGAAACATCTGAGTCCGAACCACACAAGTAAGACTCGAAGACCTAATAGACTCAACTGACTCAACACTGTTCCAACATTGGTTACTCGGGCAACCAATAATCTGCTGTATTTTAAATGGACTCTCCTTTACATACCCTACACATTAATGTGATATGATATCCTATACATTCACATTGTTATCTATTTTCCATGTAGTAGTATTTTGAAACAGCTAAACAAATTCTTTCTTTTTCCTTATTCCAGGCTTTACAGACCTGTAAAATCCTGTCTTGCAAACATTCAAAACTCATTATGATGAAATCAAAGAGAGAAGGTAATATTGCATGGTGCTAACAAAGTAAACTAAAACTAAAAGGCTGCCATGGACATCCTTAAACTGAAAACAGCATCCTCTTTTGGGGCAGTAAGGAATTGCCATTGTTTATGAGCTGAGTAAATACTCTGGGGGAATGTATAAAAATGTAGATTACATAAACACTTGAGTCAGCAGTAAAAAGGGCTTCCCCTGCTATTCTAACTGTAAAGTCATTGCCAACCACACATAATGAGATGTCTTTTGTTTGTGCTAGTTTTGCCCTAGATAACCTCACTGAAGAAAACAGGTGTCAATTTAGTTCAAAAATAGTTTGTAAAAAGGGGTTAGGTTCAATTCATGTTTGGAGTGAAGGAAGCAGAGTACATCATCAAAAAGGTAATATTCTGCTGCAGCAAATTACACAAGAAAGTGTTATTAGCAGTAAAAGTATGTTGCTTTGTAGAATTAAATAAACTTGAAGACAAACGTACAGTATATTACCCTTGAACAGATACAGAACAATGTAGTAGTAATAATAGTAATTTACTATGCAAATACACAGCTTTGAAAAATGTAGTAGCTCATAGTTGAGTTGTAGGTAAAATGGACCACTGCAGTACTGCCAATTGCTGCAGTTTAAGCAGGCGGTTCATTCTGCTGTGTGCAGTCCACAGTGATTCAACTGTGTGCGCTAGCTGCTGCTGCACACTTGGCTATTGTGCACCAGGCTAAATGGGACCCGTCGTCGTTAACCAGGCTCATTGCACCCACTGACACCCCTCAGGTTATTTGACAATGTGCAAAATACACATAACATATGTGTAGCATATTCCCAGGACAAAGAGTTACAGTCCCCATGAGTCCTGAGACTGAACCGGTTTCTGTAGGATCTGTGTCCATCTTACACCAGTCAAATCAACGTGCCTATTTGTGAAGTGTGCTGCACACTATTGTCTGGGTGAACTTCACACATGGACTAATAAACCCCCTTTCTCTTCTTGCTCCCGCAATTCCCCCCTGCCTCCCACCTCTAGGGCTTCTTCAGCAGAGCGGGGGAAAGGCTACAGCTTCTACAGCTGTCACAGATGCTTTCCCCCTGCCATTGCCCGGCAACCAAGAACAAATAAAGCCAGCAAACAGGCCTGTCCCCCCCCCCATTGCGACATCATCACCACCTCCCACTCCTCAAAAAACTCACAACATCTAACTCGCTGTCCCCTGCCTAGTGCCCACTGACTCAATGTGTTTTGTTT
This sequence comes from Protomyctophum bolini, assembly GCF_963924005.1. Taxonomy (NCBI): domain Eukaryota; kingdom Metazoa; phylum Chordata; class Actinopteri; order Myctophiformes; family Myctophidae; genus Protomyctophum; species Protomyctophum bolini. The sequence goes on along the minus strand of NC_137864.1, from coordinate 9,401,726 downwards.
TCACTTAAGCAAATTGGGGTTATGCCTTGAGAGAGAAGGCTGCTGCCATTAAACAAAAGGCCAACGCAGTTACGCAACCTCACACTGCCCTTTTAATGTTTTTTCCTTTTTTTTCCTAAGCTTGACATAATTAGAGAGGGCTAGTAAAAGGGTGGATGGGTGCAAAAGTGAGTTCTTTATTTTGCCCAGGCCTAATCTGTTGGTCTCTGTTGGGTTAGGCTGGGGCCGATTTCTAGCAGCAAGCACCCTGCATCTACACATGGCTGCTGACAGGGCCAGATGTTAAAACAAGCCGACACGCCACAACCTCAGGCTGATCTAGTAGTGAAGGTATAACAGATTCTACAATTGAGGTCACAGACAGTGCTCATACTGTATGTCGACCAACCAGGTGAACTTTAGTTGATTATCCATACTATGGAACAAAATGGCAAACTAAAGAGGGGACTCCCTCTTTAGTTTGCCTTGATTGCGTCTAAACAGTGGCGTAATTAGGCTTTATCAGCCATGGGTTCTTTGAATGAAAGGGACCGTATCACCCGCGTGTGCGGAAATCCGTTATTTGTCAGTAATTTGGACTATTTGGGACGGTTCTGGCACGGTTCTATAGTTACTTTGGCCAAATATATACCTACTACAAGCTCATTCATCAGCAGCATCACATGTGCTGCAGTGCAGAATGTGAAAGAAAACTTTCATATGTTGGTTACAGTCAGAGCACGGTAAATAGGAAGTTTTGGCCTAAAGTCTTGTGTATATTCCTTATGTCCAGGTTGGTGTGGTGTTGATATATTTTTCGCATAGGACGTACGGTTTTGAGGCAGTTTGAGGGGGCTCCCGACGGCCGGCCGGCGCTTTCTTCTTCCATCACTGACGGGAGGATGAAACGACGGCCGGCTGCCTGGGGGACCCGTGGGTTGACAAAACCTACCAACCCTATGCAAATTATGTGTCTAAACACTAACATTTCACTTCACTAAAAGTCTAAAACAATGCCTAAACCTAACCCTAACCTCACAAACACTATGCCTAACCCTAAAGGCCAGACCGCACCAATGCAACTAGTCGCAACAAACCATTTTAAGGCCAGTCCACACCAATGTAACTCCTTACAACTGCCATTGGGGATTCCAGGTAGTTACATTTAAGACTGGCCTTAACCTAAACCTCACAGAAACTATGCTTAATAAACATAACTTCAAGGCCCTACAACACAGCGAAAAGACTCTCCCAAACTAAGAGCTTTCATTTCTTGTAAAAAAATGAATAAAAATTCAAAACATTCTGCATGGTCTTGAAGGGAACGTTTAATCATATACTGCCACACACAGCCTGCATCAGGACTGAGGAAGTCAATGCTGACCTCTACTGGCAGATAGCTTATCAAATGTATTTTTGGCGATAGCTTTTGGTGTGTGTAACACAAATTTAGTCCTAACACAAACATTAAATGCCATTGAAAATGAATGGACACTGGGGGCACGGTAGTGCTGTTGCCTCACAGCTAGAAGGTCCTGGGTTCGATTCCCGCTGGGGACGCTGTGGGCGAGTTCTCTCCTCCATCAGTGACCATACCTGAGGTGGGGTTGGCGAAAGGGCCTTTCTGTGTGGAGTTTGCATGTTCTCCCCGTGTCCCCTAGGGTAGGTATCCTCACAAAAAACATGCAGTAATCCTGGTCTCTGAACTACCTCCCCCTGGCTAGCCGGGGCACCCAATGGAGGGGAAAGCAACTGGTCAGAATAACATGTTCCTTCCACGCGCTCCGTCCGGCCGGGGAGACTCCCCCGTCAGGTGAAAAGAAGCAGCTTGGCATAGAAGGAAGTCTACTGCCCTTTAGATTAAAAAAAGACAATTTTGAGTGTTTGCCACTCAGAAATGTCAATGTTTTGCATAACACAAATATTGAAGACGAATGTGAGGACGCAAATTCTGATTGGCCGGAATGAGATAATGTATGATGTACGATGATAAGAGCACCCCTCACTTCACACAGGTGTGATTTTTTGTTTTCTTTTTTGCTACACTTTAACTGCTCTACTGTGAATTACAGTTTGAGGGTAGCATACAGCCATAAAAGATGCTATGCAGCTTATCAGGCTGATTAAACAATTAGAGTTACATTACAGTCTAGATGGCCACGTTGTATAAAAGGTCAAAGGCCCAGTGTAACTAGTTTTGTGCAATAGCACCCTTTACCGGAGGCATGAGAATCTAGGGCAAAGATCATCATTCCTCACAGCTTATGGACGTAGAACACAAAAAAGGTGGCTTTGTGAAAACAAGGGCCATACTGAAGACTGTAAAGCAAAATGTGCAAAGCCGAAAAGAATGCCAATACAACTAATGGTTATCAAAGATCTCCTTCATTGTTTAATAGTAGACATTGTGCCACAAAAATGTCATGTCTGCAGCCACAATTCATGTGCCAAGGTTACGAATTCCAGCTATATATCATGTCATTCGTGTCACTTCTCTACAGAATTTGCAAATAAGTTCTTACATTTATGTATAAATATATACAGTTTCTAGATTATTCTGATAGCATGGATGGCGATAATTTTTTTCCCTGCTGTGCTGTTGGTTGAGAAATATTCACAGAGGAATACACATGACCGACATCGCGCCTCCTAATGTAGCACATGCTTACGTCGTATCATTTATGCCAGCAGAGCACACGCGTAACCTAATATATACAGAAATGATGACTAATACTATCATACAAGGTCAATCCTATGAGACATAAGAGATATTCAATATTGTGGGCATATAGGGGATATGCCAACAACACAGTGCACCAAAAGGCATAATATTTAAAAGTCCTGCCAACAAGGCACTGGCAATTGATCATTTTTTAAGGGGCAATGGGGGGTACCATTGTGAAATTGGACCACATGACATAAAAGGACATTTGTGAAGTTTTTCGCGGTCTTACAGTGTGCAATATTCACTCGCTTAACGACTGCATTCCAGATGCATTAAGAGAGCATGTAATCGGTTCTGCTAACATGCATGATGCTGGTTAAGCATGTGCTTCATTTGAAGTCCTTAACTAATTCATCTGAGGAGATTCAGGCTGAAGTCATGCTGTTACACACAGCAAAATAAAGAAAAAGACAACCATGTTTAGAAAAGTGACTCATCTACTAAACCTGAAGGAAGAGAAAATGAAGAAAAGCTGTATACTTGAGATTTCTCTTGATTAGTTAACATCACACTAGGCTGTTAAAAATTGCTGTATACATTTTGAGCCTTGTTTCCAGTATGTGTGTGTGTTTCAGTAAAGTATGCACAAAAATAGCCCAGTGGGTTCTGTGAATGTAGATGGGCTCACTATTGCTGATCCTGTCTGGAACAGTCTTTTTTTTGGGGGGGTGGGGGGGTGGGGGGGGGGGGGGGGGGGTGGCTGCACACACAATTACAACTGGACCCACTCAAAAGTCTTCCCTCAGTTCTTCTGTGTTTCATTCTCTCACTTTCTCTTTTCCTTTCTTACTGTTGGTTTCTCTATCCTTGTGGATCATGTATAACGTTTGAGATCGGTTGTTGGGCGGGTGGGGGGCGTGGAGTGTGGGGTTGCCTCAGCAGCAGCCGCCGGAAGAAGTGTTGACCGGCTTGCTCTGGATCTTGATGTTGGACTTCTCTGACGCGCCGGCCGTGGCTCCGGGCCCCATTCTCTTCTTGATCTCAGCCGCCATGGTCATGAAGGCTTGCTCCACATTGGTGGCGCTTTTGGCGCTGGTCTCCAAAAAGGGGATCCCCAAGTTGTCAGCAAATTCCTTATTAAAGAGAGGAAGGAGGGGATGCTGATCGAAATGTTTTAAAGCCAGAGTTATACTTTGTCGTGTTCCGGTGTCGCACAGCGAAAATGGCAGGCCACTGTGAGGCAATGGAGTGAATCTACAGAGAAAGTGTACAGGAAACTAGTGAAATATTAACCAACCCACTGATGTGGTGCCCACTTACCTTAGCTGTAGTATAATCCACAACTTTCTTTGTTGTAAGGTCACACTTGTTTCCTACTAACAGCTTGTTGACATTCTCGCTGGCGTAACGGTCGATCTCCTGTAGCCACTGTTTCACATTGTTGAACGACTCCTGAGTAAATAAAAAAGTGGTAAGACAATCATCTGTACAGTTGTATTGAACGTGCTTTCAACCAAACATTTAACAGCAATGTCCCTATGTCCTAACCTTTGTCCCTATGTCCTGATGTTTAGAGTACCAATAGGGGGTGCTGTTGCACCACTCGCTTCAGGGGATTAAGGGGATATTCACTTGAAGTCACAGCAACTATAGGTTTGTTTTTCTTTTAAGAACTTCATCTTCAAAATAGACGTCTAACTAAAGTTATATACTGAAGCACTCAGTTTTATGCTTGTATTAATTATAAATGTAAAAAAAGAAACCTAGAAAGATTACTGGTTGATGTCTGAAGGTTAGTTCAATTAAATGAATGCATTATTACAAATAGGGAATGGGTTTCTAGTGTACAAGTCAAACAGGATCAGAATCTAAGACAAATTACATCCACATTTTTGAGTAAGAAGTTACAATCAGGGAACGAGGACAGAGGAAGAAGCGCTGACCTGATCTGTGACATCATAAACTACAATAATGCCATGAGCTCCTCTGTAGTAACTAGATGTGATCGTCCTGAAGCGTTCCTGACCAGCCGTATCCCACTGTGAAACAAAAGTTCAAATGCAGAAAATGCAATCGCAAAATTACAAATAGAACAATTACAAGAAATGACAAGAAATTTCCAGAATCAACTTATTTTGTAAATATACGTCTGGTTTTCTTTGATTTAACTATAGGACCATTTCACTGTGTACTTACTATCTGAAGTTTGATGGTCTTTCCATCTAACTCTATGGTCCTGATCTTGAAGTCCACACCAATTGTACTAATATAGCTTTCTGTATACGTGTCATCCTACAGAGGAGAGAAAAAGAAACATAGTTCAGTGGTAGGCCTGGGCGGTATCAAGGTATTATGATATACCATAATCAATGGTTTTTCAATACCTTGATAAATTCAGACACTCCTGGATATGTAATCACTAAAATATTGCCACATAGCTTTATCTTGAGATTACTCCAATTACAGTATTATTAGCCAAATCCACCATCACTGTTCAATATCCGTCTGGTAACAAGTGTCATCGGGACCCCCAACCAAGATATGCTCAATCTATGGAAGAAGGGTGCTTATCTATTCATCCATAAGTATTTAAAACCAGCAAGAATTGTCCAAATAGGTCCGCATATGTGAAATATCAGAGAGGTAAAGTAGAACATGACCTATAGTTTCCCTGACCGGCAAGTGTCCCTGTCAACCCCTGACTTATTATGTGAAGTGGTAGATAATAATCTTGAGTACTTGAGTACTATCTGTCTGACATGGTAGATATGATATGTACAGGGAGGGTTATCAACTATCTGTTGTTGATGTAACCTTATAGCGCATTATGCAATAGTGACATTTCTACCATGATGCTTATTGCTTACATTACATACTAGTACTTACTGCAAACCGGAGAAGGAGACAAGACTTTCCAACACCAGAATCGCCAATCAGGAGCAGTTTGAATAAATAGTCACTGTAAAGATGGGAGTAAATACCTCAGGTTGGTGTTACACAGATATTCTGCAGTACTTCTGCTATATCATAAGCACTATAGTCACTAATTTGATTTTTATAAGCAGCTTCACATAACTCGTTTCTCTGTATGCATGTATGCGCGCGCGCACACACACACACACACACACACACACACACACACACACACTCTAGTCTTGACAGGTACAATGCTCAAGTGTAACTATAGCTCTGATCTATAGCCTTACTGCCGTTGCGACGGCATTAGAGCTATGGAACAGAGCTAAAGTGTAACCAACCTACACTCTCAGTCTGTAACACACTACCTTCAAGTTCAAATAAGTTATTACGTTTTCTTAATTAATATATATCAAAATGAAACAGTGGCATTCAATGTAGGGGACCACTAAACTATGTACGACTGTTAACTTTGATGTTGGCTGAAAAGTTGTACTACTGATTTTAGCTCTTCGCTGGGTGACATGGTAAATAAGAAACCCTGACACGTCCTTAGCCAGATAGTTTGATACCAAAATATAGCCAGTGCCACTTAATTCATTATAATAATAACACATGCTGGTCAAATAAGATATATGACGCTCACTCACTGTCATGACAGTGTACAGTGTACACAGTCACAGCCCTACCCAGCTAGCTAGCACAGGAGACAAAGCAGCTGATGTTCATTTTACAGTAAACTGATGCTAGCTCAACTGGCTAAAGGCTACCAAAATGCTAGCTGAGCTAAGCTGACAGCTCCTCAACCTGTCATCGTCACATACAATAAATGTGCCACTTACTATTCGGGATTCATCGTTGACTACACACGATAAACGGCAACAATTTTTTAGAGACAGCTATTTTCCTCGTAGAATAACCTTTAAAGCTCGTTGTGTAATCAAGAAAAGCTATCGTGTTCTTTATGTAGTTTTTTAGTTTTGGTCAGGAACTAGCTAAACTAGCTGTCGCGTCGCAGCCAGAACAGCATAATCGAATCAAATATGGCTGCCTGTCCTACCAGGAAATACCAACAAGACTTCTGGCTGGTGGGTATTGTAGTCCAGTGGTTATCAGTACAGTCAGAGCATTCAGATTGTACAGTACTGTATAAAGAAGTGGTTTTCAACCAGTGGTCCGTGGAACACCAGTGGTCCTTGAGGGGGTGCACGGTGCAGGTGGTCCCCAGCTAATAGATGGAGTTTTAAAAGTGTAAAATGAAATGAAATTTTACACTCTCATGAGTTGACTATTGTTTGTTATTAATGCTCTGTGGCTCAAATGCTGAATAATTAATGGGCCTTGGTATGAACCACTGGTATAAATTATTCACATTTAATTAAAATCAGATTATCACCACGGCATGTCATGATGTAGTTTTCGGTGGTCACCTTATCATCTATGAATTGGCCTTTAATAGGCTATCAAAATGTAGGCGAAAGTATACTCATGCAGAATATCCCATTCCCCAAGTTTTCAATACAAAATTTGTATCAAATTATTATTATAATAGCAGATCTAGACTACAGATTACGACTCACAATTTAATTGTCGCATTGTGGTGCATTTAGCTTGTAGTCAATTATGTGCCTAAATATTTAAAATTGGTTATTTATTGGTTATTGGTTCATTATTGCAGAAGTGTAAAACCAGTACCAGTATATCACCAGTAGGTGGCGAAGTATCACCAGGGGAACAGAGTCGTGGCCAAAAGAACCCTGAGTTCAGCATGTGAGTATATACACGTATATATACACACGTGAGTATATATACTCACATGCTGGTACTTTTGGCCAGGGGTGGTCAGGGGTGAGGTGGGTTCTGGGAGTGAGGCCAAGTAGTAGCCCGACCAGTTTATTTTGGGAAGTCTGGAGCCTTGTTTTAAGGGCCTTTTCAGTCAATATTGACCTCAGACCCTTCTTTAAACTTGTTTTTAATTCTGCCTTTGTTCTTTCCATTTCATAGGCATGCCCTGCTTCAGCTTCTTGTTACTGCACATTTGAGAAAATAGATTAGGCCTTGGTGTAAGCCCTCTATCTCTATAGCTTGTACACCCATGTCAAAATACTTTCTTAATGTCAACAAATAATCACAACCAGAGGGAGTTCATCAACCACATGCAACCCAGATTCAGCTCAATTTAAACAAGGGGTTACATCTATTTCGCTCCTATGCAGACAGTGAAGGGACTCTAGACCAAATGACAGACCAGTAGTCACCATATAGAAAAGCAAAACCATACGAAATACATCACGACAACCCCTAAAGAAAATCTGAGAATTTGACCTCGTTACAAGGAACCTTTTTGCCTGCTGTTTAAATGCCCTCAAATTTCTTGGCAAGTTGGGTTTAGTTTCCAGGCAGTTCACTGAGTTGCACCTAGCACCTACTGTAGCCTACTTTCCAAATACTACTTACTTTAAAAATTATACTTTCATTTTTTTAAATATAAATTTAATTTAAAATGTCTCTTTCTCTGCATTGGTTAACTTCCTGTCAACCTATCTGAAATAAAGGCAATAAGGCAACAACAACAAAAAATAGAGTGCCATGGCCTAACGCAGTATCAACTTGGGGGTTATTGATATTAAAAAGGTTCCACTGCTCTATTCACTATTCTTTAACTTTTATTACTATGAATATTGCACTGCGTTGGATTATGTCCCAGTCAGTGAATAACCACATGCAAAGTACTCAATTATTTACCCTGAGTAAAAGTATCAATATTGCAATATAGAAGTATACTGTACTGGCATCAAAATATACCAAAAGTAAAAGTTCTTATCACGCAGAATGTGATTTACACAAGTTTTCAAAATGCATAGAAAATATTTTATGTGACGCAAATTGTGAGCTTGTAGATAAATATAAATATAAAAAAGCCAAAGTGTAGGGCTGAAGTGGAGCAATGTTTTGTAATAAACAAAATCTATAAATTAACTATTAAATAAATGTTTTCAAATATAGCGCAAGTGACTTTACACCACTGACCACATGTGAATGAATCTTTCTAAACTCTGTCTTTCGAACAGTCCCAAGTGGTCAGTTTTTATAGCAGCTCTGTTAAACCTCAAAGATGGACACACCCCTGAAGTTAATGAAATGTTTTGTATGTGGAGATGTATCTGTATAACTTACCTGTGATTGAATATCACAGACTGGAATACGAGATATTTATAAATCACTTTGCTTTATTTAAATCAGCAGTCGGCAGGTATGCTATATGAAAAACCAAAACAAAAGGACAACCACAAATAAGATCAAGCTATAATATCTGTACTTGGCACTGGATGACCATCTTGTCGAGAGGAACACACACACACACACTCCAAAATACATGAGCCAAAAAACAGAAAATACCAGCTTACATGGTCTCCATGACACAACATTATCACAATTATTTCAGTAACACCAAACATTTGTAATTCCAAAACCTCAAATTCACCTTCACTAGAGCCAGTGAGTGAAAATCCATGAGAACGAGAAAGAAAAAGTGGCATGTTCCAAACACAGAGAAAAAAAAAGATTGACCGCATCATTGACCACATTCACACGGCAGCCATTTATGACATCAGAGCATTCGATTTTAAGAGCAAAATGTCCATCCGTCAATATGGTCAATTACATTCTGTAAGAGCATCTGTGATGACACTAATCCTAGCACCATGCAATCAACTCCTTCACTTTCCAAACAAACAAGTGTTAAGAGATCCTTTTAGTCTAAAGATTTGAAACATGGGGGTTGTTTCTTTAACATCTGACCTAGGGCCATCAAAATCAACCTCCCCAAGAGTAGGTTTTGAGCGGAACAGCTGTCCCTAAATCAGTTATTACGGGCAGAAACCTAATGTGCATCCAATGGCTGTGGCGATGCTTGATTTGTTGACAACTCTTTTCTCAGGGTGCATAGAACAATGCACTACAAAAACAGACATACAAGACAGTAAGACATGAATAACAGTCGCTCACAGAAAGGCATAACCTGGTCTCCTTTAAAACAGAAAATCAACAACACATCAGCCAATTATTAGGAACAAAGGGGTAGGCGGTTGCCACTAGAATCTCATTGGAATTAACTCATGGCCTATAGCTAAGCCCCTCCACAAACTGCTATGGTCCAATCACAGCGAAGCATAACATGGGCCAGACATACCTCTCCACAAATAGTTTTCCTATATGATAAAACATTATTTAAAAAAAGAAACGTCACGCACATATTTTTCCATTGCATATGGCAGGCCTTGTTGACGGATTTGGAAGAGATTTTGAAGGTCTGGTTCCAAAAATGAACCACGTGTAAAATCCATATTTACATTGGAATGAATGAGCCCAGCTGGAAGGCGTACAAGTGGGAGTGTCTAAGTGGGAGAGGGCGGGGCTTAACTAAAGGTGAATTGTGAGGGAATGGCAAGTGTTCTGTTAATCAAGTCCATGATCCATGGTTCATATATTTGAAACTCAATGCAGTGGAGTACTCTCCTTCCATTATTCAAAAAAGGCACCCTAAACCAAAACATTAAACATCTTCAACCTTAACCCGTAATAGGTTTTCTTGGTCGAGTTAACACATACCCTTCATTAACAAAAAAAAGAATCACAAAATCAAGAAAATTCTAGAGCATCTTCCCTCAAAGTTTGAATTGCATCTTTGAGTTGAAACATTTCCAAACTCTGCGGTGAGACAAGCATGTACCCATCCATAACAGAAATACAAAAAAAAAAAGGTGCAAGCAAGGAGCCCAACAAAGAAAACCTAGGGCAGTAGGGGGAATTCAAAAAATCTGCCTGTCAAAACCAGATTATAGGTCAATGATAGGCTACACAGCGACTGTCACTACAGTATGTATAAACACATCACTGGTAATCATAATTATTGACTTCACAGTGAAAATCCCAGGATGACATTTTAGACAAATTAGAAGGCCAGACAGAAACATTTCCCATGCAAGGTGCATTTAAAAAAAAAAAGGGCAAGAAGAAAAAAAAACAGTGTAAAACACTGTTATACAATACTGCAATACTTTTCTTCACAATATACCGTTATTTTCTTTGCTTGTAGAAAAAATATTTTAAGTTTTAACAGTTTTATTGCCCTACATGATGATTTGATCTTTAATTATATATCTTTTTACTTCATGAGTCATAACACAACAGTTGGCATATATATTGTAGTACTAAACTGCAATACCATTCTTTCGTGTTCAAGAAATGTAATAATTAAATCGGCAGCACATCTGCAATATGCACTCCTGAGGACTGGTGGTCGTAGCATTTAAATCTTCCCTCCCAAGCCCACCACTATCTATCTAAACTATTCCACCCGCAATCCTGATTTACGCTCAGCTGTGCCCCCTCATTCCTCTACACACAGCTGGGTAGAATCTAAGAATAGAGTGAGGTACAGATGAATGTCCGCCAACCATAGTGCCGTTGAGCGATGTCTAAATGATTATCAAGACAGAGAGTTTGGAATTGTGAATGGAGACATAGATGGGAGGCAGGGCAGGATGAAGAATGGCAGGGGTGTGTGTCTCTGCATTTGGGAGGGGTGCGGGGGGACGGGGGGCTTTATCTAACAGTCACCCCCAGCTTTTCCAGCACACGAATCCCCTTCTCCTGGTACTCCTCTCGTGTCAGCCAGAAGTTGTCCTTGTCTTTCATGATGTCGGCCAGCACAGCCCCGCCCAGGAAAACCATGTGCTTACGTCGTGGGGGGTCTTCAATCCGAATCTTGAATTTCTGCAGATAAGGAGAGAGTAAGCACAGCATTAGAGGAGGAGATAAGAAACGTTAAGGCTCATACATAGTCTGGATTTTCGGTGGTGGGGTGACCACCGAACTACAACATCACGTCACGAGCCGCGGTGAAGAGCAAACCACCGCCACCGCTCCAGCCCTTCTCTCTGTTTTTACTCACCACCGCTCAACGTTATTTCAGCTCCGGTGGTCAGCTCACCACCGGAGCGGTGGTCACCTCACCACCGAAAATCCAGACTATGAATAGGCCTTTAGACTCTCTCCCCGTATCCAAGAAGCAAATATATTATTGCTTTATTTTTATATATATATATATATGGTTCTGTGTCATGTATAAGGTTCTGTGTCAGTTCTCCATCAGATACTTCATCTTTTCTTTTATCATGTCTTACAGTATAAATATTTTTGTATTATCTTTTCTTTTCTCTAATCATGTCTCACAGTATTCTAATCATGTTGTATTTCTTTTATTTTTTGCAATCATATATTTTGATTCTTATTTCTTTCTTGTTTACAATCATGTTCTGGATGTTTTATTTGTGTCTTACATAGGTAGAGGCCTCGTATACGCCCCTTGGGCTTTTTGCCTCATCCTAGAACCTTCCATTTTCTATATTTGTATTTTTATTGCATTCATTTTTATACTGTGCTAAATAGATAAATACAAAAATGTACACAGCCTCATATGGATTGGCCTTTCAGAACAATTAGATATTTGTTAGTCCATTTGACAATGAAAAGATGTGGTCATATTGACACCACATACTAGCTGTTAAATCACTGATTCAATTGTAAGCAACAAGCCATCTAGTGGCTAATACAGCTACTACACCATAGAACAGGGGTTCTCAACCTTTTTGGCTGGGGACCCCCGGAAATGCTTTGACCATGCCTCGCGGTTAGAACTGAACTTAAAGACATGAATTGTGGGTGAGCTGGTTCAAAATTCGGATTCTTGGAAGGCCTCTCTCTGCCTCAGCGGCCAATTTTACACACAAAACAGGAACATGTGATGAAAAATGTGCAGGGGGAAATTAGTGGAAACAAACCTAAAATCCAGAATTAAATAAATACTGAACAGATTCAATTTAAATGTGTAATGTATGAGGATCCCTGAGCCTACTGAAAGTTTGTCGACATCTCCCTTCAGGACACGCTCCAGGTAGAGCTGTTTGAGCTCCCTTTCCAGTCGAGATGGCAGACCAGGGTACATGGTGGAACCTCCGGACAGCACTATGTGTTTGTAGAACTCAGACCTGGCCACAGACAAAGGCTGGTGTTAACTTTACACACAATAAGGAAGAGGGAAGTGTCTCCTCGATGGAAGGTTTAATTCCAAATACAATAAAGTATATCCATTTCATAAAATACAAAAGTGGGTTCAAATAAAATAAATTTACTTCAAAATTCAAACAGTGTTTTTGAAATACTAGTCTTTCCTTCCAGCATTCATAGCACTTTTAATTTTGTCGACTAAGACGCCTCATAGCATACCTGATACTCATCCATAGAGCGTCCCTCAGCATACTGTAGCTGGTATAAATATATTTGACCCCTCATAGCCTACCTGGTATCAATGTCTGCCGCATGGATGGTGTTGAAGAGCAGCTCAGCCACGCCCACCCCCTCCACGTTGATGAGATGGGGCTGGAACAGAGCCTCAGGAGCTTCGAACCTCTCCCCACCAAGTTTAATCACTCTGCCGTCAGGAAGCTGAGCACACACGCACGCGCACACACAGCCCCAAACACCCACACACATCCAAAGATTCTTAGGTTAACACAAATGAACTATTTTGATCAATGCAGGTGAAACCTGTGGAGGCCTGGTCGAATAAAACTACATTTCAGTGGTAGGATGCATCTATATGAACATTTTCATGTCAAGGAAGGACAGACACCCAAATCTATATGTATTTGTCTGCAGACCCCACATCTGAATACATATGTGTTAAACGTTTGAAAGATTATTCCATTCCATTCCATTCTTCTAAATATTTAATTGTGCACCATGTCACGGCTTCCACAGCTTGTGGATCGGCTAGTATAAAATAGGGTTAACGTGATAAACCCAAGTCATTTGGGAAAATGGCACATCATAACCATCAACTGTCCACTTTACTTCAGCACTGCATACGACCGGATGCTAAAATAGTCCATTTCAGTTCAATAAATAATACCGCCACTACTCCGTTTCCCCCTCTCTCGTAGTTAAATGACGACGACAACGCAGCTTCAAGTATTGGCTGAAGGCTCTATGATTTGCATGTTAACAACACAGTGATGGACACACCAACTGCATCATTACGTTGTGGTATGTACTTGACAAAGGGTTGGTCAATCGATGGACATAGTCTACAAGACAAACCGTGTTCCAAGTCAAATTAAAGTTTCCCTTTTTACCTCCTTTATGATGAATCCCTGTTCTGTTCTTTGGCTATATAGAAGTGTATATTTGTACGTCTCTAAATGTTTTGATGAATTGAACAAGGTGGACCCTCTTGTAAACAAGTGTAACGCTTTATTGGGTTTTATTGGGCTTTATTGGGTGCTTGAAATGTACTGTAATTCTGCAAACTGTTAATAAATATTTCAATCAACCAATCTTTCTGGAAATGCTTTGCACTGCCTTGTGGTTTCAGATATAGGCCTGCTTACAGATGGATAGGCCTTCAAGATTAAAAGCAACACACAACCTCCATTAATAATCGTTCTCTTTGCTTCAGCACTGCAGCCAGTTTTCTATGCAGTGCCAATGTTTTAATTTCTATGTATATTTAAACTAGGACCTAAGGATGACATGTTTTCTTCGACTGCAACCACAAGGGCTGTTCTGTGGCCATCTAGAAGCAGACAATGTATTTTGACACGGTCAGCTGCATTAAGTGTTTCTGTGTTGGAGGCAGGGGCCTGACAGTGCGTCTTTCATACAGACCAATGGGACAGTATGTGGCAGACAGCATAAAGGCTCCACTGATGGCTCCAGTTTGCACTCCGTAGAGGAAATCCCGAAAACGCCACGTCAGCATGTGAGGCTAGGACTCTGGCCCACACAGGAAATTATGTTACGGTTAGAGGTAAAGCAGTGAGAGGGGCGTGGGACGTATTGAGGTTCCTTCCCATCCGTCACCTTCCAAACTTAATTGGGCTTTGTGTATAGAATACCAAACTACTACGATAACTATAATTCCTTACTTTTTAAAAGTAACTTCCCCAACACTGGATATAACCCTAACTCTACTTCTGCTCTGGTCTAATGTAATGCATACGCTGGATAACTCCAATACATTCCAAACACACGGCAAGTACCCCCCCCCCCCCTCACTGTGACCGCTGTAGGATGAGAATACTGACCGTGTAGGACTCTACCAGCACCGTGGTCTCCAGTGCCAACTTCTGCTCCTGCTCAATGTTGTAGCCCACGTAGCAGAGCTTCTCCTTCATCATACGCACCGTCTCGAAGTCTGCCGAGTGGTTGAACGCGTAGCCTCGCAACAGCAGCAACTAACGCACAATGCACAACAGGAATGCAGTTGTGAAAAGTACTTTGACAACAAATGTTATACTGTAGTTAGTAGTAGTAGGTCGGTTCCGTTAATTGAAAGCAAATCAAGAAGTACAATGCATATATTTGATAGAATCAGTAGAACAGAAACAAAAATGTGTAGGCTGAAGCCATGCCTTATTGTTCTTAACCGTTAATGATCAAAGGCAGTGCAAGTGCAATTATTATTGTACCATGAGTCCCAGTATGTAGAGTACAATGTGTGTCAATGGGCTTCCTGCATTTATGTTCCTGGATTTATGTGGCTGAAACAAGAGATGTTGGCAAGATATGTTGAGACTGTGAGGGGTATCAGACTATCAGTACCTTGATGAGGTAGCGAGTGATGTCCCTTCCTGCGATGTCTAGGCGTCGTGTCAAGTGAGGCAGAGAGAAGCCCTCGTACACGGGGCAGATGTGGGTGACGCCATCTCCGGAGTCCACCACAACACCAGTTAGTAGACCTAAAGACAACAAAATTATGTCAGAACAGAAACATGAATGGTGCATGTATTCAGCACCTTTATCCAAGGTACAATACTTCACACACATGCCGTTGGAGGAATCGATGCAAGGAAACAACCTGCTCATCAGGAACAGTTCAGTGACTTGCTCAAGGACAGTTCCGACACTAACCCAGGGGGAGGGGGAGCATGGAATCTGGAGCCCAAGGTTCACCACTTTCCATACAGCTTAAGCAATCATTTAACCCATTTTGGGCGGGAACCCCTTTTGGTGTTTTAAACAATTTAGCTATTGAAAAATAGCAGATCTACAAGCTCATAGCACACCACCGAGTGGCGCTCTACGAGCTTGTAGGTCTGCTATTTTTTTTTAATCGTAAAAATGTGGCACAAATCTTTGAATACCGGTATATTCTTTCAAAGTGAATGTTTTTAACTCGGGTCTAAATGGGTTCCTTCATGTATATCAATCTGAGATAAACATGCATGCAAACATGTCACCAGGATGTTCTCACTTGCAAAGAATGCTTAATTTACAGTTGTGAGATTGGCTATTTTCTGTGAGCGAAATACAATTAGAGTCAGAGTAGAGCACAGCTGCACAGCTGCACATCTAGTGGTTTGCTGTGTTGCTCAAGGGCAGTTTGCCCATACATAACTGAAACCACCAATTCATTCTCCTGATTAAAGGCTCGTGAATTGAAGAGAATCATATCTGTGTTCCTCTTCCAAACCATTACACAGCTGTGTTTACCGTTTAGTATAATACCAAAACACTGAAACCCTTTATCTTATACAGACCGCTATAGAACAAATCATTGTACTATTGAGCAGAAATCTCAAATAGATGCCCCATCTGTTCAACTGGGAATGCGGTTAAACTGGAGAAGCACCATCAGGGTTAAAGGTTACACTGCCTGCGACACTGGAATTGAAACATCCACTAATTATTTAGTCACAAGCTCTTGTTGCTTGCTTTTCATTGATGAAATATTCATAAAACTCACTGGCCATGCACTTTCAACCTGGTGTCCCTATTTTGGGGTTTTAAAGGCGAAGATTTTAGTTTGCAGATCGGCTATTTGAGCTACCTTTGTCACACACAAAAGTAAAAAATAGGGCATTAATTTATTTTAAATAAATAAGAAGCAAGCGACAATATGCTTTGTTTTGCTGTCAACTGCCCAAAGGGACAAGGTTAAAGGCAATAAATTGTGGTTATTGTTTTAGTTATAGTTTTTATGTAAAATATGTATCTCTTATCTGCAATAACCTTCTCTACTTTTACAAAAATGTGATTAGGAAAACAATAATTCTAAAGTAATGTCCCATTACAAGTAGCATGTCTAAAGGTGCACAATGAGTTAGTGAACATACCTTGAGCGTAGAGAGTAAGGACTGCCTGGATGGCAATGTACACGCCTTGGAATTGGTAGGTTTCAAACATCACCTGACACATTGGAAGAAAAATAAATATGGTTCACAACTCAGCGCCACCTGGTGGTCACCAGTTTAGGCTTTGAGTGCCAATTCTCCCATTATAAAGAAAGAAAGAATTTGTAATTCTATTATGCATGTAATGTGCACATCATCACCTGTACACCAGATTAGAGGAATTTTCAAAATATGGATAAAAAAAAGAGAATATAAAATATTGGAAGTTACAATGGGTTTGTATAGGAAGGGGGCGGGGCAATTCAAATGCATATCAAATATCTAAATAAATACTGAATCAAGCAACTTAAAAACTGTCTGAGGTGTTCACATAAGCCAGAGTACATGATGAAATGACCAAAAGGTTTTTTGAAAGTGAAATATCCCTTTAATATAAGTTAATATTTATATGCAAGAGTTACTGCAGACTCTTTAATAGTGCAAATGTTGATAGGACTGGTACAGTATGAATCATTCAAACGTGACCTCCCACCAGTGAGATGGCTGCTTCCACACTGCATTAGTCAAAGTGAATCGTGGTTCCTTGGCACTGAACTAAGCAGCAGCAGAAGTGCTAGTGGGGACTGAGGCACTTTAAAAAGGAAGCACCCATGATAGCAGAGATGCGAGACATATGGCATTGCTGTGTGGATTTATGAATTTGAAGAGACTTTATATTAGAAAAGTATTACGAAAGGCAGATGACACATTCTGAAATTATTTGTAAATCATATTAATCAAAGTTAAACTGTAAACACCTGCAGTTAATATGTTGTGTAAATCAAACAGCAACACAGTGATTTTTTTTAGCAGTCAAGCTAGAGGAAACCAATGTAGATTACAATTATGATTAGCTGATTTAGGTTTTGCTGCTAATTCTACTTAATAAACTTAATAAATCGTCCCTGAATCATATACATTACTATTTTATGCCCATATATGGACATTACTGTATCTGTCTCTCTGCGTCAATTATTCCATTGACGCAATGTGTGTGTCGAAGTAAGTGGGGTGAACGGTTCTCGAGTTACGTGCATTCCAGCCGTACACACAGACAGAGACATGATGCATTTGTAGATAGATATATCTCCTATATCTCCTTAATAGACATAAGCTCTAAAAGACTACCTGATTATAGGTTTCATGATCTTCTAGACCCTATAAAAAGGTAGTATCAGGCCATCATTCATACAAGAAAGCTACGCTAGGCTGGGAAGCGAGTCACGCTTGATAGTTCACATAATATGATTTCTTGCTACTTTCTGAGTGGCAGCCAAAAACAACGTGTGTCGTGAGTGGAATCATTTTTCTGGGTAAACAGTTCCATGCAGAGTTCAGTATGCTGTGAACTACAATGCATAGAAAGTGGAAGCGGATGTTAAAGCATATCGTGTTGAGTCATCAATCCTCTTATCTTTTGTCTTACAGTCAGACACCCTGTATGGCGTAAGAGATGGTAAGTGCCTTAAAAGGTGTTTCTGTTGAAAAGAATGACGGCCGTGTGAAGTGAGGGGCGCTATATATATATATATATATATTTTTTTTTTTTATGACGTAATTATCAGACAAAACAAACATTAAACTCTGTCCATGTCAATGGCATTTTTAATGTTTAAGCAAAAACAAACTTATACCTCAATTGACATCCATCTCCACTATTCATCCAGACCATGTCAAATTAAAGTTATAACATAAATATTAACACAAACCTCAATGATCTTTTCCCTGTTTTTGGTGGGGTTCATGGGTGGCTCAGTGAGCAGGATCTTACAGTTGGGTGACTCGATGTTGAGTTTCCCAGGACCGAAGGTGTAGTCCCACAAGTGCTTCATGTCATCCCAGTTCCTGACAATGCCGTTCTCCATGGGGTAGTTCACCTCTAGCATGGAGCGCAGCTCGCTGGCCTCATCCCCGACCATCAGGTCCTGGTAATAAGATCAAGAGATCGTCAGACGTGGAGCCACCTCAGAATCTGTCCTGATGCTACGGTTTCTTAATTTTGCACTTCACTCAGATACCTGCTCAGACTAGTCAGGACAATTTGAGAACCCATCGTCAAAAATGTAAAAAAAAACAATTCCTTTGAATTTTTCTGGAAAGGAGAGACTCCTTTTGTGATCCCTCCTGAGGTTTCTTACTTTTCTTTCATTTATAATTTCACCCTAAATGTTTTTCCTGGGGACAAGGGAAGTTGTGTTAACTTTGGGCCTGTAAAGCCTGTTTAAACTCGTAAACAGTGATTAAAGGCTATACAAATAAACTTTAGTTGATTAAGATCTAACAGAGTGAACATTAACAACACTCATTAAAAGCAGAAACAAGACAAATTCCATGCCATACCACAGAGGCAAGAGTTGTTTAAAAGTCAAAAGTATCATGTTATATTTTCTGACTGAAATTAGTCAATAATAATGATGCATTATTAACACATCTGCATCTAGCATAAATTGTTATAGAGAAACCAAACTCTGAGATGCAAAACTACAAATGTGTACCAAACGGAAACATACTGTATTTCTATTTTGCACATGTGCAAAGGAGGGAGATTAGAGTACGCAATTATTTTGTACCCTACCCCTTCTTCTCATTAGGCCATTGGTTGTAACTGGTTCAGTTTCAGTATATTGGGTTATTGAATAACGGACTTCAGCATGAAAGTGAAATCCAGTCTATCTTAGGCCCAGGCTACACGTATATGGATCTTTTGCTAAACTGATATTTTCTTCCTCCGTTTTAGAAAAAGATTCCTGACCATACGACAGAGATATCCGAGTCCACACACAAACGCAGAAACGCATTGAACACAGGATAAAATCACTGCAGTAGCAGGTTTCAATTGTAGGCTATAAATTATTGACACTTTACCATTGCTCTGGCACAGAAAATAGCAGAGTCAGACCTATAGAAGTGTCCACAACCACTTGTGAGCTTGTAGAGTGGCTATATTTTCGAGGTGTATAATAAATGTCACGTTATAATGTCGGCTAATAAAAGTTCACACGCGCACACTGTCGGCATGCAGGCGCAACAGGAGAGAGCCATATGCACACAGCGACCCACTGTATACTTTCTTCTCACCATTCACACCTCTCTCTCTCTCTCTCTCTCTCTGCAGCCCATCTCTCTCCCCCCATGACCATAGTTTCACATGGCTATGCTGCACACCTATATATTGTTCAAGCTTCGCACTCTGCACCAATACAAATTAAATCACCAGTCCGCACTGGACGAGTAGGCTGATATATTTATTATTGGATGCAGCAGAGCAGAGCCTTTGCTCGCTGCAGTTGATGCAACATATAAGTTTTAAAGTTGTTAACAGTGATACATAAACATGAACAATTGGATAGATAGTCCGTGTAGTTTCCATGCAGGAACAAGCTGCATTTCTCACCTAATTATAGTAAAAATGCGCTAATAAGCTGTGACATAATTGTTTCTCAAAAACTCTGTTTCGCATGACTACACAGATCCGGATACCGGTATGTTCGAAAATATTCACTTATTTATCCGTTTCCAAAAACCTCCGTTTGAGTGGCCGAAAACGCTGTTTGCGTGTGGCTGAAAGGCCTAAACGCACATTTTTTTTTAGCAAAAGATCCATATACGTGTAGCCTGGGCCTTAATGGGTTAATGATTCCAGTCAGAGCCTATCCGATAATTACGAGATCACAAATTAATCCCTGCAAAAGAAAATATACTAATACTCAACTCAAAAGGTGTGGGCAGCTAAAGACTAAAGAAGTAATTGCTACACCGTACCCAAATGTTAGAATATGTTAAGAAAAAGGCAGATTACGTTGACACAAGACAATTTACACAACACGTGTTCTCTTTGAGAAGCAAAATCATTCCTCTTGTGTATGCACACACCAACATTTTAAACACAAACATGTTGTCACTTACCATTTTCCTGTTATTCTATAGATTTTTGTAGGGTGAGAGATGAGTGCAGGAGGGCAGATTAATAGGCATGTAATAGGCATAATTAAGAACAGCTTACAATTGAACACATCACTTCCACTCAAATGGAATTGTGGAGTGACACTGTGACAGACTTTAGTTATTCATATTCAATGAGGTGCGAGTGCAGGTAGATTCACATTTGGTTGCCGGCTCCGACGCACCTGTCCTTGTAGATGTGCACAAGGCCTTTTCGCTACAAAATATATCAAATAAATGAAGAAGGATAGGTAGGCTTACCTTGATTTCGATGTTGCCAACTTTGGCTGTGGAGCGAATGATTGGCCTGCCAACCAATGCAGGGAAGATGTGCTCTGGGAAGTTGGAGCCTGCATAGCCACACTTGACAAACTAGGAATTGACAAAATATGACGTAACGTAAGTAACACTAGAATACCACAAACATTCTGTTGATTAAAATAATTATAATAATTTAGGGTTGCATGCAGATATCCAACATTCATCTGCATGCGAGAAAATTAAAATATTATATATTAAATAATATATATTAAAACCAAGGAAAATCTACAGAAATAGGTTAAGAAAAAAAAGAACGTCAACAGATTAGGTCACAAGACAAGACACTGTACACTCGTACAGTAGGCAATATAAACAGCAAATAATGGGTCACAGCACCACTTCTCACCATACTATAATAGGTATCAAAAACGAAACAGCAACATCCTATTGCTATCACGCATCAAAATATTGTGCTCGTCAGGGTGAAGGGTCCCCACTCCACATATGCTCATTTTGGGGGGCCGTGGCCTGAAAGGTTTGGGATCCCTTGCACGACAACACTACACTCCGGGACATTACAGATTAAAAAGAAAAAAACATTACACTCTCATCCCTAGGTCAATGGACAAGGCAAGTTTGGACAAATTTGTACATCCCTCAAAATAATTAGAGATAGCGCTTTTATCCAAGGTGCTTTACATTACACTACATCATTACATTCACCAGCAACAACCTGCACATCGGGAGCAATTAGGAGTTCAAAGTCTTGCTCAAGGACACTTCGACACCAACTCTGGGGGAGCCTGGGATCAAACTAGGAACCTTGCAGTTCTCCAATTGGCCACCCCTGAGCCACTGCCACGGTTAAATAGTGTTGCTGTGTGCCCACGGTAAATATACAAATAACCCAAAAAGTCAACTCTTATCAACGCCCGCCCCTCTGATGTCATATTTCAGCAGGCAGATACGCATTTAGGAATATTTCATATAAACTAACTTTATAGTTTATATGAGAGAACAGTCAATAATAAAATAAATCTCTCTCTCTACTGGTACTCATTATATGATGCTCATAGTCACATAGGTGAACACATAGGTGAACACGGACAAAGCTGTTCCTTGGAGTGGTTGCACCACTCAAAAATTACCACACTGACATTGTTCTGAGCCTTCACTTATGCCTTCAGAAGTGAGGACTGCAGCAGCTGACCATGAAAAGTGCAAGCACTCTGTGAAGGCCTTATGTGCCACAACAAGGCACCACGAAGATGATCAGTAATGGGTAACTTATAACAAAAGCTTCAATACAGAGCACAGCACGCCCATGCTGGGAAATCTCTACTTGCATTCATATTCTTGACGAAAATATTTATTCTAAGAGTGTTGAGTGTACTGGGCGGGCAGTTGAGTGGGATGCTGCATCAACTAAATGTTTGAAACTTGCATAATGTTTCCCCTCAGTGCCCACAGCTTCCTCCTGTCTCTGTGCATGTAAACACTTGTACACTGTACACTTTTAATCTAACTGCAAAGACTACATCAATTATAAGAAACATTCTAAATGTTCTTTCAGGGAACTTTCATTTGACATTAGCAGAGCTCCTTGTTTGGAGATGTACCACATACAACTCAGTGAATGAATAGAGAAAACACTAATGCAAATATAATGGGGGGGAAAAGCAGATCTTCAACATTCAAACAGCTAACCAAAGCCTAATACCTTGTAATCTCTTGCAGCAGAGGTGGCAACGTTCCTTACATGGAAGAATAGTTTCTGACTTCCTCACTGACAAGTAAAAGACTGTTTACTTACTTCACCATGTCTAATTCAACTTGGTTTTATATACTTTGTTTATTGGTTTTATTTAATGTTAAAAGGATCCCTGGCTAATAAGACAAATATGCCAACACATTATACTTTCCCTCTATAACTAAAATTACAGAGGGCAAGTATAATGTTTTAAGGCATATTTGTCTTATTAGCCAGGGATCCTTTTAAGAACTTAACTTAGGCATCAGGCAATATAGTCCAGACAATTACTTAATTAATTCCCTTGAAATGTTATAGTCAAACACAAGGCCAGTCTGAGGATAAGTCATCGTTTATAATGCCTGCTGACGACACACACACACACACACACACACACACACACACACACACACACACACACACACACACACACACACACACACACACGTGTTAGCCAATTCGTAGTATTGTCAATAAGAATAACTAGCTGGCAAAGTGATTGAGAAGAATGACATATGAGACAGACAACAGCTAGTACAGCACCTTACACTTGTATGTTATTAGGGCTGCATGCTATGATTATTGTGTGTGTGTGTGTGTGTGTGTGTGTGTCATGAAAAGTGGAATGT
This sequence comes from Protomyctophum bolini, assembly GCF_963924005.1. Lineage (NCBI taxonomy): Eukaryota > Metazoa > Chordata > Actinopteri > Myctophiformes > Myctophidae > Protomyctophum > Protomyctophum bolini. The sequence goes on along the minus strand of NC_137864.1, from coordinate 9,378,347 downwards.
GCAAACAGCAGCAAGATTCGTGAGCTGCTGTGATAGGATATCAAATGGAACACAACCACCCTAAAGACTAATCTTCGTGTGTATTCCTGCAGATCACTGCATCGAGTGATTGTGGCAAATAGAAATGGATTTATTGGAGATTCTGATTTTCAATTGTACATACATTTTGCTTTGATTGTTCCACTTTTTTCTTTGGCAATTATGTAAGCATATGTTTTCTCATGCCAATAAAGCCCGTTGAATTGAGTGAGTGCCACTGCCACCATTGTTTTTTTAATACAGTTAAATAATTATGTCAGTCATGTCTTTGTATATTTAGGTTATTTGTCGTATGTGCCCTGTCCAACTTCAAAGCCTAAAAGCTAAATAGAAATGTATTTTGTATTCATAATGTACTCCAATGTTCAACAGAAACACAAATAGATAGTTCATCGCAATGTATTCAGTGACAATCGTCAGGCAAGATGTCATAATCGTGACAGCCCTACAGCTGACACACACATTCCTTTTAACTAAACCCGGTCAGTCGATGCTAACGGCGGTTAGCCGGGCTTGCTAACGACAATACTTCCTGTTTGTGTGATACTGATTATCCCCAAAAAGAAGCGGGCTCTGTGAGATATATCGTAGCAATGCAGTCGGTTGTTAAACTTACCCCTGTTCCATTGTCACAAACCACTACTTTCCGTCCCTGACTGTCCATGTTTGGATCCTGGAACTGAAACAAGCAAGCAGCTTCCCCTCAACCCCTGCCTGCCTGGCTGCCTGACCTGCACTAGTACTTTCTTGAAGGCGGAAGTCAGTCACACCACACCACCAGTCCAGAGCTTAGAGTATAGAGCCTAGACAGAGTTACGACATTGAGGGGGCAGAAAACTGAGCGCCCGAGCGCGGTTCATGCAGCCTGGAGGCAGTGCCGGTTCTAATATTTAGGTGGCCCTAAGCAAGATTATTTTCTGTGAGCATGCACTGCCACAAGGGGGGGGGGGGGGGGGGGGGGGGGGGGTCAGCACCCAGAAAGAAATTGTAAATTTGAGATGAAAATCCTTCAATCTGGTGCACTTTGAAATCAAAATTAAGAGGTTAAAGAACTACACACATCATATTAGATTCATCTTTACTGCGCTATTGCCATCAATTCAATCAACCAACTGCAATCAACTGCAAACCATTTCACCTGGGGGAAGTTGGCCACAAGTGTATTGATTGTATATTTGCAACTTGCATTCAACTGCATGTGGCATATTATTAAAATTATTCTGTTGTGTCTTGTGTGAGGGCAGTGGTTGGCAACTTTGATGATGGAGAGGGCCACTATGGGTGGGTTCGGAAATGCGCCCTGAACGCACTGGTGTGCTCTCTTGTCGTTTATTCAGTGCACTCGGTGCATTGTCGTTCGAAAATCCAGTGCGCTGCGCACCGAGTGTGCCGACTCAGTGCCCGTACGGAGCAACCCTACCCTGAAGCTGGGGTTGTCCGGTGTCGGCGGTGTGAATCAAGGGGCCAGCTAGGCACTCCAATGTTGAAGCGCTGGTCCCTAGTGGTAAGAGGAAGGACTGCAGGCGGACCCGTGGATTCTTGACGAGGAAACCCCGTGCAACCGAGCGCCCAATGTAAAGCCCAGGTGCACTCTGGGTGCACTTCCGCATTTGGACACCAAAATTTGGTGTCCAAATGCGGAAGTGAAATGCTGAATCAGCGAAAAGACGGTACTTCCGGCAGCCTTCCGGGTGCTTCAAAACGCCACTGAGCAACTTCCACTGACATGAATAGTGGAGGGGGCGGAGCTTCGCGCTAGTTTAGTCTCTATCCTTTTAATACTCTATGGTGTGAATGCGTCACAGCTGTGGTCGTTCGTAAATAAGGCACACTGTGACGTCACCGCCCACCACAATCAACAAACTGACCACATTCCCGGTCGGGCACGTTCGGAAATACCGCACCGGAGCGCACTCGCCTATTAGTTTGCATTGCACAGTGGGCTCAGTGCGCTATTTACGAACGCGCCCATGTCACACTCACTCCAGAGGGCCACAATGCATATAGTCAACTCAAACAAAGCTCAAACTGCGACATGTTTTGAGCTATTTTTAGCTACCGGTATTTCTGAATTGGAATCCTGAAAAGTTACATTTTTATTTAATTTGAAATACATTTATATGTTAACTTTATGAACTTAAATGCAAATAAATTGGACATGTTTGGAATTGTAACAGCTGAAATCAATAATATATCAGTATTCAGATATTAACCTGCGGGCCGCATTAAGTGAAGGTGGCGGACACATGTGGCCACCAGTATTAACCTGTGGGTCACATTAAGACTGTTGCAGACCCCTGCATTAAGTGAAGGTCAGGGCCAAATGTGTCTCCTAGGCCGCCAGTTGATATTAACCTGCGGGCTGCATTAAGTGAAGGTGGTGGCCACATGAGTGTCGCAAATATCAGCAATTTAAATTGTAGTAAATTGTGTGCAGCATGACAGCTGTTTTAAAATATAGATTTATAAAGGGATGTATTTAAGATGGCCTGGGTGTGGCCATTACTGAGGTGTACCATTAAGTGCAGCAGCACTGATTAGCTACACCTGGCCTACGGAGCACCTGCTCCATGGATTACACCTCAGTAATGTCCGTGCCCATCGCACCCCTCTCTGAATTCGTCTATATGGGAAGTAGCACCTAGGTATCAACCTTGCTGGCACGATGGCTGCAGTCTGAATATGGCCAATAGACAGCTCTATGTGTGTCCCTGGGTCTGTCCCTGGGTCTGTACAAGTTTTGAGAATGTGTACTTTTATTGAGTATTTTACTTTTTCTGTACTTTTACTTTTTCTTTACAAGGAAAAAAATCATACTTTTAATCCGCTACATTAAAATTGGACACCTTTCGTTACTCGCTACACATATTTCAGTGCAAAATATGCAGGCTTGCTTGATTTCACAATCCCGCATTTTCCGCATAAAGTTTATATCGCCTAACTCATTCGTTCACATGAAAAAGGTGAAAAAGCTGGACAGAAGCGCCCGTCTCGCTGGTCGTTAAAGTTGATAGCGGTTTCAACTTTCTCCCTCAATAATGTCATCCACATTTGTCCAGTGTTTAGCCCTACTGCAGGCTTTGTTGACTAGATTTAGAAGACATTTTCAAGTTCTTGCTACTGAAATGATCGATTATTTTTATGGATAAATCATTTAACATGCAACAATGGGTGACAGAAGGACAGCTTGCCCTCGCAGAGTGGAGTGGGTGGGGCTTAATTAGTGAAGGGCTAATTATAATGTCTGTTTTGCAATGGCTCTCCCCATTCAACGAGCCCTAAATTACTGTGGACTGTTGACTATGAAACATATTTTGTGTGAGCCATGCATGCACCCTGAGGGTGCATGTATGTAAACACAAACATTGTGCTAACACACACATTGAACGCCATTGATAATGAATGGCCAGTTTTACGTCATTAATTGTCCCAACACAAACATTAAATGCCATTGATAATAAATGGCCAGTTTTGAGTGTTGAAATAAAGCCACTTTTTTACTTTTAGTACTTAAGTACATTTTAAAACCAGGTATACTTTTGATACTTAAGTACATTTAATGAGAGCTACTTTTATACTTTTACTTAAGTCATTTTCTTATTGGTTACTTTTACTTTTACTTAAGTAATATCTTAGTACTTCTTCCACCAAGTATACTGTACTGTACTGTACTGTACTGTACTGTACAAGCCCTCCTCCCTGGCCTTTTTTTTAATTACTTGCACAAGCAGAGCACGCAAGTAGGCTACTGTGGTCGTGCTTATACGAATGTGTGTATGCTCGGAGGTATATACTGATGTTGATGGTGACATAATTAGGATATGTTTCAGTGTCGAGGGGAATTAAAGGAGATGTCTGTATATATAGCCTACATGTATGTAATCAGAAACCCCACTACATCCCTGTCGAGCAAATCATATAATTGACTTATTGGGATATCTAAAGGTCAGAGGTCCTTTGACGACGAATGACTGTTAATTTCAGTTTTTGAGTAATTCTCACAATCCTCTAACCATATTGGAAAACGACAGCACAAAGTCCATATTTGGCCAACACATTGTGCTGCATCTGTTATGTCATACATACATATAACATTTATGCATAAAACTTGGCAGAGTTATTTGTACCTGATGAACTCAACAATATTTCTGTTTGACCATTTCACCCTGTAGACGATAAGAGAGTCAAGATGAGAGAGCCAGAAGATGATAGGCTTGGGAACAGCCACTCGGACCATGAAATGGCATCAAGATCAAATTGCTTCTTGATGAAACAGGAATTGGACCGCCTCAGAAAAAAGATTTTTCGACAGCAGCAGAACTGGCATGAGGAGAAAAGGCAACTGATTGAAGAGATGATGGGACTGAACAACGTATTCACGACAGCTGTGAATAAAATTGAAAACGTAGAGGAGAGCACAATGAAAGAGAACAACAAAAAAACAGGACCTGTCCAAAAGCTGTTGGAGGAGTTGGCAAAAGAGATCACCACACTTAAAGAGGGTCTCTCCATTCAGATAGAGGACTGTAAAAGGAGCCTCTCTGAAAAAGATAAAGACTGGAAAGAGGAATGGACAAAGTTGGACAAATTATGGAAAAGTATGGAAGATGAGTATCCGGTGAAACACATGAGGATGATCGATGAGAAATTGGGGAAGAAGAAAAAGGAACAATTTGCTGAAGAAAGGGAGGCATTGGATAAGAAGATTAGCAGGGCGATGACAGATAATGTTTTTTGTCAAATAGGCCTATTTGACAAAAGGCAAAGCAAGAAGAGCCAGATACAAATTTCAGGCAATATGAGAGGCATACCAATCACAGAACTTGTAAAGAAGTCTATGTCAAATTGCAAACAAATAGATTATGAATTAAAGAATTTAAGGATTAAGATAGATGTCTGCAAGAAGGACCTGTCTGAGAAAGACAATGCCTGGAAGGAGAAATGTGAGCAGTTGGAAGACCAGGGGAGAATCAGGGAACAAATGTATCAGGAGTTACAAGTAGAGATGATCAGTGACCGATCGCAAAAAGACACACTCATCAGAGAGAATGGGCTACTGCAGTACCAGCTGGGCCAATTCCAAGACGAAATGACAACCAAAGAGAGTCTTTGGTTCACAGAGAAGGAGAAATGGGAGAAGCAGAGAGAAGGACTACTTGGAGAAAATGAGGCCTTGGTTAAGAATAATGAACAATTCCAGAACAAACGGAAAAGCAAAGATGCGCTTTGGTGCACAGAGGAAGAGAAATGGAGGGAGGAGAGACAAGAACTAGCTAGAGAAAAGGAGGCTCTGGGTGAGAAGCATGAAAAACTCCAGGACCAATTCTACCTCACCCATGAAGAACTTACAACCAAAGGTAATCTTTGGTTACTGGAAGAGAAGAAATTGGGAAAGGCACTACAGAGAATATCTGTAGAAAGGGAGGCTTTGACTGAGAAGAATAGACAACTCCAGAACCAACTGCACCTTATCCAGATCCAGGAAGAACTGAAAACCAAAGAAACTATGTCCAGAGAGCAGGACATGTGGGGAAAGGAGAGAAAGGATCTATCTAGAGAAAAGGAGGATTTGGTTGAGAAGAATATGCAACTCCAGGATCAACTGGATCTCCTCCAGCAAGAACTAAGTACCAACAGTACTTTTTGGCGCACAGAGCAGGATAAATGGGACAACGAGAAACAGAAACTAATTGGAGAAAAGGAGATATTGGCTAAGAAGAATGCCAAACTCAACCAACTGGACCTCTCCCAGGAAAAAGATGCTCTTAGATTAATTGAAGAGGGAAAATGGGGGAAGAAGCTACAGCAACTAGCTGAAGAAATGAAGGCTTTGGCTGAGAATAATGGACAACTCCAGAACCAACTGGACCGTATCCAAGAAGAACGGATAACCAAAGATACTCTTTGGTTTTCAGAAGAGGAGCGATTGGGAAAAGAGCTACGACAACTAGCTATAGAAATGCAAGCTTTCGGTGAGAAGAATGGGCAACTCCAGAACCAACTGAGTCTTATCCAGAAAGAACTGAGCACCAAAGAAACTCTTTGGTTCAAAGAGCAGGAGATATGGGTGAAGGAGAGAAAAGAACTATCTAGAGCAAATGAAGATTTGCGATCAAAACATACTCATTGGTTAGTTGAGCAAGAGAAATTGTGTAGCGAGAGGCAGGAACTTGCTGGAGAAAAGGTATCTTTAGCTGAGATAAATGGAAAACTCCAGAACCAACTGGACCTCACCCAGGAAGAACTGAGAACCAAACATACTATTTGGTTAACTGAGCAAGAGAAATGGTGTAAGGAAAGACAAGATCTAGGTGAGGAAAAGGAGGTTTTGGTTCAGCAACTGGACCTGATCCACGAAGAAGTGAGAAAATGGAGCATGGAGAAGGGAAAATGGGGAAAGGACAGAAAGGAAGTACCTGGGGAAAAGGAGCCTTTGTTTAAGAATCCGAAACTCCAGAACAAACTGGAACTCACCCGGGAAGGACTGAGAGCAAAGGATTCGCTTTGGTCCATAGAAGTACATAAATGGGAGAAGGAGCGGCGAGACATAGCTGGAAAAAATGAGCAACTCCATAACCAACTGTACATCGCCCAGGAAGGACTGAGAACCAAAGACAGTATTTGGTTAATTGAGCAAGATAAATGGCATAAGGAGAGACAGGAACTAGGTGGAGAAAATGAGGTTTTGGTTCAGAAACTGGACTTGATCCAGGAAGAAGTGAGAACATGGAGCATGGAGAAGGGGAAATGGGAGAAGGAGAGGCAGGACATAGCTGGAAAAAATAAATATTTGGCAGAGACAAATGAGTGTCTCCAGGAAGAACTGAAAACCAAAGTTTCTCTTTGCCTGGAACTGAAGAAATGGGGGGAAGAGCAAAGGGAACTAGCTGAAAAAACCCTCCAGAACCAACTGAACAAGGATTGTATATCGGGAAATAAGAGCCAGGATCAAGCTCAACAAAAGGAAGATTTGGCTAAGAAGAATGAGATACTCCAGGACCAATTGAACCTCATCCAGAAAGAACTGAGAACCAACCATGTGCTTTGGTCCACAGAGAAGGATAAATGGCAGAATGAAAGACAGGAATTTTCTGGAGAAAGAGAGGTTTTGACTAAGAAGAATGAGCAACTCCAGAGCCAAATGATAACGGACCAAGATAAATGGGTGAAAGAGAGGTCTGAATTAGAACTGAGAAACAAAGGCACCAAAGATCCTTCTTCGTGCACAGAGCAAGAGAAATTGGCGAAGGAACTACAGAGACTAGCTGGAGAAAATGTAGTTTTTAATGGGGAAAATGTGGAACTACAAAATAAACTACACCACAGCCATGAAGAACTGAAAAGCAAAGACATATTTTGGTGCACAGAGCAGACGAAATGGTCAGAGGAGAAGGAGAAATTGTTGAAGGAAATAGAGGAACTAGCTGTAAAAAAGGAGGCTTTGGCTGAGAAGATTGAACATCTCGAGACCCAACTGTACCTCATCGAAAACGTACTAGGCGAAAAAGATGCTCCTTCAAGCACAGTGCAAAAGAAATGGGCAAAGGATCTACAGGGACTCGCTGGAGAAAATGTGGCCCTGGCTGAGAAAAATGGTCAACTCCAAAATCAACTAATCTATATCCAGACAGAGCTCAGAACAAAAGATGCTCTTTGGTGCACGGAGAAGGAGAAATGGGGGAAAGACAGGCAGGAATTAGTTCAAGAAAAGAAGTTGTTGGTTGAAAGGGATAGGGAATTAAGGGGTCAACTGGACCACACCCATGACGAAATGAGAACCATAGATAAACGTTGGTGCATTAATAAGGAGAAATGGGACATGGAGAGAAAGGAACTATCAGGAGAAAAGCAGAATTTGGCTGAGAAGAATGGGCAACTCCAGGACCGTCTGGTCATCATCCAGGAAGAACTGAGAACAAAAGATACTCATAGGTTCACAGAGCACGAGATATGGCGCAAAGACAGGCAGGAATTAGCTGCAAAAAATGAGTCTTTAGTTGCAAGTAATAGGGAATTAAGGAATCAACTGGACCACAAGGAGGCTTTGGCTAAGGAGAATGAGAAACGACTGGACCAAATCCAGAAAGTAGTAGGAACCGAGGGTAATCTTAGGTACACAGAGCAGGAGGAGTGGGAGAAGGAACTGCATGGAGAAAAGGAGATTTGGCAACTCCGGAACGAATTGGACCGAACTCGGGAAGAACTGAGAACTAAAGACATGGAGCATGAGAAATGGGAGAATGAGAGAAATGAACTGGCTGTGAAGAACAGGCAACTCCAGAATGAACTGGAACTCATCCAGGAACAATTGAGGACCGAAAATAATCTTTGCACAGAGCAGGAACAATGGGGGAAGGAAAGACAGGTATTAGTTGATGAAAATAAGGATTTGGCTGAGACGAATGGTAAACTCCAAGAAGAGCTGAAAATTAAAGATACTCGGTGCATGGAGGCAGATAAATTGGAGAAGGAGAGAAACAAGGTAGCTGGGGAAAGGGACACTTTGGCTAAGGTCAATGGAACACTCCATAAAGAAATTGAGCTCACCAAGGAAGAGCTGGCAACCAAGGCAACATTTTGGTGCATTGAGGTAGAGAAATGGGAGAAGGAGAGGAAGGAATTAATTGATGAAAAGGAGTCACTCATTGAGAAGAATGAGCAAATGGAGAACCAACTGGCCTTCATGCAAGAACTGAAAACTAAAAAGGTAGATAAATGGGAGAAGGAGATGAACGAAGTAGCTGGGGAAAAAGAGACTTTGGCTAAGAAGAAGATGGAACTCCAGAAACAACTGGATCTCAGAAAGGAAGAGCTGATAACCAAGACTAGTCTTTGGTGCACGGAGCAGGAGAAATGGGCTAAGGAGAGACAGGGACTAGTTGGAGAAAAGGAGGCTTTGGCAGGGCAACTCCAGAAACAACTGGACCTGATCCAAGAACTGAATACCAATGACACTCTTTGGTTAATGGAACAGGAGAAATGGGCAAAGGAGAGACAGGAACTAGCTATAGAAATGGAAGCTTTGACTGAGAATAATTCAAATCTACAGAAACAAGCGAAGCTCATGTCGAATGTACTGCACACCAAAGATCCTTCGTACACAGAGCAAAATAAATGGGCAAGTGATCTACAGAAACTATTTGGAGAAAAAGAAGATCTGGCACAGAAATATGGGCAACTCAAACTTGTCCATGAAGATCTGAGAACCAAAGATCAACTTTGGCGCACCGAAGAGGAGAAATGGGGAAAGGAGAGAGAGGGACTAGTACGAGAAAAGGAGGCTTTAGCAGAGAAATTCCAGAAACATCTTGACCTCTCTCAGGAAGAACTGAGGAGGAAAGATACTCTTTGGTTCATAGATCAAGAGAAATGGGAGAAGGAGAGACAGAGACTAACAGAAGGAAATGAGGCTTTGACAGAGACAAATGGGAAACTGCAAGAACAACTGTACCTGAACATGGAAGAACTGACAACCAAAAATACTATTTGGAGCATGGAGAAGGAGAAACTGGTGAACGAAAGACAGGAACAAATTGTAGAAATGGAGGCTTTGACCGAGAAGCTTTGTAATATACAGAATGTACTGGACACCAAAGATCCTCCATGCACAAAGCAACATAAATCGGCGGATGATCTACATAAACTATCTGGAGAAAAGAAGGTTTTGTTAGAGAAAATGGGGCGATTTCAAGACCATCTTAACCTCATCCAGGGTGTACTAGACACCAAAGATCCTTCTTTGTGCAGTGAGCAAGAGAAATGGGCAAATAATCTACACAAACTATTTGGGGAAAAGGAGATTCTTTCACAGAAATATGAGCAACTCCAACGTCAATTGGAACTCAGCCTTGAAGAACTGAGAACGGAGAAGGGGAAATTGGGGATGGAAATACAGGGACAAATAGGAGAAAAGGAATCTTTGGCTAAGTTCGAGAAACTGGAGGTAGAGAAATTGAGAAAGGAGAGACAGGAAATTGATAGACAAAACAAGGCTTTGGCTGAGAATAATAGCCATCACCAGAAACAACTGGACCTCACCCAGGAAGAACTGAAAACTATAGATACTTTTTGGTGCATGGAGCAGGATAAATGGGAGAAGGAAAAAGACCAACTTATTAGAGAAAAGGAGGTTCTCAATAATCAGTTGGAAGATATCAAGAATGTACTAGCCAAAGATGCTGCTTTGGACACAGAGCAAGAGAAGAGAGACACTGAGGCTTTGGTTGAGAGGAATCGACAAGTCCAGAACAAACTGGAGCTTGCTCAGGGAAAACTGGTAGAGCAGGAGAAATGGGGGATGGAGAGACAGGAACTAGCTTTAGAAATTGAGGCTTTGACTGAGAAGAATTTGAATCTACAGAAACAAGTGGATTTCACCCAGATAGAATTGAAAAACAAAGAAGGTATGTTGTGTATGGAGCAGGAGGAATGGGGTAAGAAAATACAAGAACTAACTGAGAACAATAAGCATCTCCAGAGCCAATTGGAAAGTATCCAGAAAATACTAGACACAAAACATCCTTCGGAGGAAGCAAGAGAAATTGAGCAAGAGAAATTGGAGAAGGATCTACATGAATTGGCTAAAGAGAAGTTGGTTCTGGTTGAGAAGAATTTGCAACTCCAAAAAGAACTGGGCCTAATCCAGGATTATCTTTGCACTGAACAGGAAAAGATTGGAAAGGAGAGACATAGACTTATTGAAGAAAATGAGGCTTTGGCTAACAAAAATGAGAACCTCCAAAATCAACTAGACTGCAGCGGTAAAGAAATGGAAACAAAATACATTCTTTGGCACACAGAGCAGGATAAATGGGGGAAGGAGAGACTGGGGCTAGTTGGAGAAAATGAGGATCTGGCTGAGAAGAATGGACAACTAAAGAACCAACTGGGCCTCATCCAGGAAGAACTGAAAAACAAAGATACTCTTTGGCTTATGGAGCAGGAGAAATGGTGGAATGAGAGACTTGAATTAACTCAAGAAAAAGAGTCTTTGGTTGAGAAGAATGGACAACTCCAAAATCAATTGGACCACATCCAGGAAGAACTGAGAACCAAATATGATCTTTGGTGGACAGAGCAAGATAAACTGTTGAAGGATCTTCAGGGACTAGTTGCAGAAAGGGAGGGATTGGGAAACAAGAATAGAGAAATTCAAATTGAACTAGAACTTGTCCAGGAAGAACTATCATCCAAAGATACTATTTTGTGTATGGAGCAGGAGAAATGGAGGCAGGAGAGACAGGTACTAGCTAGAAAAATGGAGGCATTGACTCAGAAGAATGAGAATATCCGAATTGAACTGAACCGCATCAAGGAAGTACCAGACAACACAGACACTGCTTCCGGCACAGAGCGAGAGAAATGGGCAAAGGATCTACATACACTAGCTGAGATGAATGAGAAACTCTTAACTCGGCTGGACACTGAGGAGGAGAAATGGGAAAGCCAAACACGGGCACTAGCATTAGAAAGGGACGATTTGACTAAAAAGAAACGGCAACTTCAAAACCATCTGGACCTCACAAATAAAGATAAACAGGAACTAGCTTTAGAAAAGGAGACACTGACTCAGAAATATGGGCAACTTAAAAGTCACCTGGAACTCGTCCAGGAAGAACTGAAGACAGAGCAAGAGAAATGGTGGAAGGAGAGACAGGGACTAGTTGGAGAAAAGGAGGCTTTGACAAAGGAGAAAGGGCAACTCCAGGACCAATTGGACCTTACACTGGAAGACATGAGAACAAAATACTCTATTTGGTGTACAGAGAAGGAGAAATGGTGGAAGGAGATACAAGAAGTAATCAGGGATAAAGAGTTTTTGGCTGATAACAATCTGCAACTCCAGAAGCAACTGGACCTCACCCAGGAAGAACTGAGGACCAAAGAGCATCTTTGCATGGATGTAGAGAAATTGGAAAAGGAGAGACAGGAAATAGATGGGGAAAAGAAGGCTTTGTCTAAGAGTAATAGCCAACTCCTGAAACAGCTGGAAGAACTCAGAAACAAAGATAGTATTTCACACATGGAACAGGAGAAATGGGCAAAGCAGAAACATGAACTAGCTGAAGAAAATAAGGCTTTAGCTGAGAGGAATGTGGGTCTCAAATATGAATTGGACCAAATTCAGGAAATATTTGAGACCAACGATAATGCTTTGGAAACGGTACGAAAAAAATGCCAGCAACTTGTTGGAAAAAAGGAGTCTCTGGCTGAGAAGAATTGTAAACTCCAAAATCAACTCGACCTCATCCAAGGGGAACTGAGAACCAAACAGGAAATATGGGGAGAGGAGACACAGAGACTAGCTGGAGAAAAAGAGGCCTTGTCTGAGAAAATCCAGCAACTCCAGAGCCAACTGGACGTCACCCAAGATGAGAGACAGGGACTTGTTGTAAAAAAAGAGGCTTTGGCTGAGATTAATGAGAAACTCCAAAACCATCTGGACTTCACCAAGGAAGAACTGAGAACCAAAGACACACTTAGGCGCACAGAACAGGGAAAATGGGAGACAGATAGACAGGGACTTCTTCAAGAAAAGGAGGCTTTGGCTGAGAAGAATGAGGAACTGAAGAAACAACTGGCCCACAGCCAAGAAGAAACGAGAACCAAAGATACTCTTTGGTGCACAGAAGAGGCAAAATGGAAGGAGGAGAAACAGAGACTCGTTTTAGAAAGGGAGTCATTGGCTGACAAGAATGGGGAACTCCAGACCAAATTGGACCTCACCCAGAAAGAACTGAGAAACAAAGAAAGTGCTTGGTGTAAGGAGCAGGAGAAATTGGGTAAGGAGAGACAGGAATTAGTAGAAAACAATGAGGCTTTAAATCAGAAAAATAGTCATCTCCGGAACCTAGTGGACCTCATCCAGGCAGTACTAGGCACTGGAAGTCCTCCTTCAGAAGATGCAAGAGATATGGACCAAGAGAAGTGGGAGAAGCATCTACAGGGACTAGCTGGAGAGAAGTTGGGTCTGGCTGAGAAGAACGCGCAACTCCAAAACGAATTGGACATAATCCACTCTCTTTGGTGTATGGAACAGGAAAAATTGGGGAAGGAAAGACAGGGACTCATTGAAGACAATGAGGCTGTGTCTGAGAGGAACGGGAAACTTGGGAACCAACTTGAGCTAATGGAAGAAGAATTGAGAATAAAATGCTCTCTTTGGTACAAGGACGAGGAGAAATGGGGAACAGAGAGACGAGGACTAGTTGAAGAGAATGAGGCTTTAACTGAGAACAATGTGAAACTTCTGGACCAAGTACAAATCATAGAAGAAGAACTGAAAACAAAATACAGTCTTTGGTGCTTTGAGCAGGAGAAATGGGGAAAGGAGAGACAGGCACTGTTTGGAGAAAAGGTGTGTTTAGCTGAGAAGAATGGGAAACTTCAGAATCAACTACAAATCACAGAAGAAGAACTGAGAACATGGTGCTTGGAGCAGGAGAAATGGGGGAAGGAGAGACAGGCACTGTTTGGAGAAAAGGTGTGTTTAGCTGAGAAGAATGGGAAACTTCAGAATCAACTACAAATCACAGAAGAAGAACTGAGAACATGGTGCTTGGAGCAGGAGAAATGGGGAAAGGAGAGACAGGCACTGGTTGGAGAAAAAGTGTGTTTAGCTGAGAAGAATGGGAAACTTCAGAACCAACTAGACATCACAGAGGAAGAACTGAAAAACAAGCAGGATAAATGGGGGAAGGAGAGACTAAAACTAGCTGGAGAAAAGCAGGCTTTGACTGAGGAGATGAGGCATCTGCAGAACCAACTGGACCTCTCCCAAGAAGAAATGAAAAACAAATGTACTCTTTGGGAGAAGGAAAAACATCGACTAGTTGAGATTAATCAGAATATCAAGAATGACTTGAAATGTATCAATGATGTACGAGCAACCAACGACACTGGTTTGGGCACAGAGCAAGAGAAATGGGCAAGAGATCTACAGCGTCTAGCAGGAGAAAAGGAGTGTCTGGCTGAGAAGAATGAGAAACTCCAAAATCAACTGGAGTTCATCCACAAGGAACTGAAAACCAAAGATACAATTCGGTGCACAGAACAGTTAAAATGGGTTAAGGAGAGGCAGGGTCTAGCTGGGGATAAGGAGGCTTTGGCTGGGAAGAATGAGAAACTTCAGAATCAACTACAAATCACAGAAGAAGAACTGAGAACATGGTGCTTGGAGCAGGAGAAATGGGGAAAGGAGAGACAGGCACTGGTTGGAGAAAAAGTGTGTTTAGCTGAGAAGAATGGGAAACTTCAGAACCAACTAGACATCACAGAGGAAGAACTGAAAAACAAGCAGAATACATGGGGAAAGGAGAGACTGAAACTAGTTGGAGAAAAGGAAGCTTTGACTGAGAAGATGAGGCACCTGCAGAACCAACTAGACCTCACCCAAGACGAAATTAAAAACAAATGTATTCTTTGGGAGAAGGAAAAACATCGACTAGTTGAGATTAATCAGAATCTCAAGAATGACTTGAAATTTGTTCAGGATGTACGAGAAACCAATGACACTGGATTGGGCACACAGCAAGAGAAATGGGCAAAAGAACTACAGTGTCTAGCTGGGGAAAAGGTGGCTTTGGCTGAGAGCAATGGACAACTCGAGAATAAACTTGAGGCCGCTCAGGGAGAACTGAAAACCAAACATACTCTTTGGTGCATGGAGCAGGATAAATTGAGTAATGAGATACAGGAACTAGCGGGAGTAAACCAGGCTTTGGCTCAGCAGCTGGACCTCATCCAGGAAGATATGAGAACCAAAGAGTCTCTCTGGTTCACGGAGCTAGATGATTTGAGGAAGGAGACACAAGGACTAGCTGGAGAAAAGGAGTCTTTGACTGAGAAGAATGTGGAACTGCAGAACCAACTTGATCGCATTCAGAAAGAACTGACAACCAAAGTTGCTCGTTGGTGCACAGAGGTAGAGAAATGGGGGAATGAGAGACTTGAATTAGCTCAAGCAAATCAGTCTATGGCTGAAGAGAATGAGAAACTCCAAAATGAAATGCACCTCATCCAGGAAGAAGGGAGAAACAACAATACTCTTTGGCGGGAGAAACTCGAGAAGGAGAGACAGGGACTGGTTAACGACATAGCCACTCCAGAACTCCAGATCCAACTAGACCTCATTCAGAGAGAACTGACAACCAAAGATACTTTTTGGTGCAAGGAGGCAGAGAAATGGGCGACTCAGAGACTTGAATTAGCTCAAGAAAGGGACTCTTATGCTGAGAAGAATGGGAAACTCCAAAAGCAAGTGGACCTGATCCAGGAAGAAATTGTAACCAAATATACTCTATGGAGTATAGAACAGAAGAAATGGGAGAAGGAAAAGTATCAACTAGCTGAAGAAAATGAGTCTCTGGCTGAGAAGAATGGGAAACTCCAAAATCAACTGGACCTCATCCAAGAGGAACTGAGAACCAAAGATACCATTTTGTGCACAGAACAGGAGAAATGGAGGAAGGAGAGACAGGTACTACTTAGAGAAAAGGAGGTGTTGACTAAGAAGAATGAGCATCTCCAAAATGAACTAAACCTCACCCAGGACATCACCACCGGCACAGAGCGAAAGACATGGCTGAAGGATCTACAGTCAATAGCTGGAGAAAGGGCTGTTCTAGCTGAGATGAATGGGCATCTTGAAGAAAAACTGGATCTCATCCAGGAAGAACTGAACACCAAAGATACTTTTTGGTGCAAGGAGCAAGAGAAATTCGGGAAGGAGAGACAGGCACTAGCAAAAGAAAAGGAGACTTTGATAAAAAGGAACGGGGAAGTCCATAAACAACTGGACCTCACTCAGGAAGACATGAGATCCAAAGTCTCTCTTTGGTGCACAGAACAGGATAAATGGGGCAAGGAGCGACTGGAACTAGCTGAAGAAAGAGATGTTCTGGCTAAGGAGAAAGAGTCTTTGGCTACTAAGAGTGAGCAACTCCAAAATCAACTAGACCTCATCCAGGAAGATCTGAAAACCCAAGCTACTCTTTGGTGTACAGAGAAGGAGAAATGGGGGATGGAGATACAGGCACTAGCAAAAGAAAAGGAGACTTTGATAAAAAGGAACGGGGAAGTCCATAAACAACTGGACCTCACTCAGGAAGACATGAGATCCAAAGTCTCTCTTTGGTGCACAGAACAGGATAAATGGGGCAAGGAGCGACTGGAACTAGCTGGAGAAAGAGATGTTCTGGCTAAGGAGAAAGAGTCTTTGGCTACTAAGAGTGAGCAACTCCAAAATCAACTAGACCTCATCCAGGAAGATCTGAAAACCCAAGCTACTCTTTGGTGTACAGAGAAGGAGAAATGGGGGATGGAGAGACAGGCACTAGCAAAAGAAAAGGAGACTTTGATAAAAAGGAACGGGGAAGTCCATAAACAACTGGACCTCACTCAGGAAGACATGAGATCCAAAGTCTCTCTTTGGTGCACAGAACAGGATAAATGGGGCAAGGAGCGACTGGAACTAGCTGGAGAAAGAGATGTTCTGGCTAAGGAGAAAGAGATGTTGGCTAATAAGAATGAGCAGCTACAGAAACAACTATATCTGGGGGCCAAAGATGTAGAAACAACTTGGAAAAGGGAGGCTTTTACTGAAACAAATGGGGAAAATGAAAAACAAATTGATTTTATCGAGGAAGAAAAGACAACCAAAGATCCTCCTTTACGCAAATGGGAGGAGGAAAGACCGGAAGTAAAGGAGACTAATGAGAATAATGTGCAACTCAAAGATGAACTGGACCTCATCCAGGAAAAACTAAATCTCACTCAGGAAGAATTGGAAGTGAAGGAGACTAATGAGAAAAATCTGAAACTCAAAGATGAACTGGACCTCATCCAGGAAAAACTAAATCTCACTCAGGAAGAATTTAAAACCAAATATGCTCTTTGGTTCATGGAGCAGGAGAAATTGCAGAAGGAGAGACAGAGACTGTATGAAGAAAATGAGACTTTGAAAGAGGAGAATGGGCATCTACAGAAACAACTATACCGTATCGAGGAAGTACTAGATCCTCCAGCAATCACACAGCAAGAAACATTGGTGGGTGATCAGGCACAGGCACTAGCTGGAGAAAAGATGGCTCTGGCTGAAGAGAATGAGAAACTCCAAAATCAACGGAACCTCATCCAGGAAGAATTGAATCACACTCAGGAAGAATTGAAAACCAAAGGCGTGGAACAGGGGAAATGGCAGAAAGAGAGATGGGAACTAGCCAGAGAAAATGAGACATTGACAGAGAAGGTTCGACATCTACAGAAACAATTAGACTTTAAGGAAGGCCCCAAAGATCCTCCGTCGCGCACAGAGCAAGAGAAAATGGCAAAGGATATACTTGCACTAGCTGAGGAAAATGTGGCCCTGGTTGAGAAGAATGGGGTACTCAAAAATCAACTGGACCACCTCCAAGATAAATGGCGCAATGAGAAACAGGGACTTGCTGAGGAAAAGGAGTCTTTGACTGAGAAGAATATGCAACTCCAGAACCAAATCAATGTCACTCAGGATGAACTAAAAAACAAAGATATTCTTCATTGTATGGAGAAAGACAAATGGTCGAATGAGAGACGGGGACTAGTTGGAGTAACAGAGGTAGTGAAATGGGGGAAGGAGAGACAGGAACTAGCTGAGAAGAATGAGCAACTACAGAAACTATTGGACCAAGCAGAGGAAGAACTCCGCGTGCAGCAGAAGAAATGGGGGAAGGAGAATGAGGTCATCAAGAATGTAATAGAAAAAGATCCTCCTTTATCCATAGAGCAAGATGAATGGGAAAATAAACTATCTGGAGAAAAAAATACTAATAGGCAACTGCAAAATCAACTGGCCCTCATCCAAGAGGAACTTAGAACCAAGCAGAAAAAATGGGAAAAGAATTGCCAGGGACTAGTTGGAGAAAAGGATGCTTTGACTCAGAAGAATGTGCAACTCCAGAACCAACTGTATTCCATTCAGGAAGAACTGGAAACCAAAGATACTCTCCAGCACATGGAGCAGGAGAAATGGTTGAATGAGAGACAGGGACTACTTCGAGAAAATGAGAGTTTGGCTAAGATGAACGGGAAACTCCAGAAGGAAGTCAATCTCATCCAGGACAAACTCCTGAAGCAAGTTAATCTCATCCAGGACGAACTACAAGCTAAATGTTCACTTTTGTCCATGGAGGTAGAGAAATGGGGGAAGGAGAGACAGGAACTAGCTGGAGAAAATACATCTTTGGCAGAGAAAAATGTGCAACTCCAGAATCAAGTATACCTCATCCAGGAAGAACTGAGAAACGAGCAGGATAAATGGGCGAAGGAGAAAAATCAACTAGCTGGAGAAAAGGAAGCTTTGACAATGAAGAATGAGCATTTAAAGAACCATCTGGCCCATCTCCAGGACTTAGTAGACGCCAAAGATCCTTCTTTGTCCATGGAGCAAGGTAAATGGGCAAAGGTTATACAACAAATATCTGGAGAAAAGTTGGCTCTGGCTGAGAAAAATGGTCAGCTCCAAAATCAACTCAACCTCATCCAGGGGGAGCAGTGCGTGGAGCAGGAGAAATGGGGGAAGGAGAGACAGAGACTAATTGGAAAACAGGAGGCTTTGGCAGAAAAGAATAGGCAACTCCAGAACCAACTGAATCTCACGCAGGAAGAACATGTAGCCAAATATACTTGTTGGTGCATGGAGCAGGAGAAATGGGTGAAGGCAAGAAAGGAACTAGCTGAGAAGAATATCCATCTCCAGATTAAACTCGAAGAACTAAGCACAATAGAAGCCAAGTATGCTCTTTCATGCACAGAGAAAGAGAAATGTGTAAAGGATCTACAGAGATTAACTCGGAAAATGGAGGAAGTACTTGGAGAAAAGAAAGCTTTGGTCAAGACAAATGAGCAACTCCAGAATCAACTTTACCTCACCCAGGGAGAACTGAGAAACGAGCAGGAGAAATGGTGGAAGGAGCAACAGGGACTAGCTGAAGAAAATGAGGATTTGGCTAAGAAGAATGTTCAACTCCAGTATCAATTGAAATTCATCCAGGAAGAACTGACAACGAAAGAGCTTCTGTTCGTTGACTTTAGCAAATTGATGAGCAGCCATGCAGAGGATCTGCGTATTGCAGTATTGCAGATTGAGAAATGGGGGGAGGAGAGACAGGATAAGGAGACTCCGGCTGACAAGAATGGGCAATTCAAGAACCAAGTGGTATTCCAGGAAAAACTAGACACCAAAGATACTCTTTCATGCACAGAGCAAGAGAAATATGTGAAGCATCTGCAAGGTCTAGCTGGAGAAATGGCAGCTCTTTCTGAGAAGAATGGGCTACTCCTAAATCAACTGGACCTCATCCAGCAAGAACTCAGAACCAAAGATGGTTTTTGGTCTACAGAGCAAGATAAATGGGGGAAGGAGAGACAGGGACTAGTTGGAGAAAAGGAGGCTTTTGGCAAGGAAAATAGGAAACTCCAGAATCAACTATACCTCATCCAAGATGAACTGAGAAACAAAGATGATCATTGGTGCATGGAGCAGGAGAAATGGGTAAAGGAGAGACAGGGAATAGCTGTAGAAATGGATGCTTTGGCTAAGAAAAACGATCAACTCCATAGCCAGCTTTACCTCATCCAAGAAGAACTGAGAAATGAGCATGAGAAATGGGGGGGGGAGCAGCAGGAACTAGCTGGAGAACATGAGGATTTGGCCAAGAAAAACGGCCAACTCCAGAATCAACTATACCTCATCCAAGAAGAACTGAGAAACCAACATGATCATTGGTGCATGGAGCAGGAGAAATTGGGGAAGGAGACTCAAAGACTAGCTGGAGAAAATGAGAATTTGGTTAAGAAGACTGTACAACTCCAGTATCAACTGAAATTTATCCAGGAAGAATTGTCAAAAAAAGAGCTACTGTTTGTTGACTTTAGCAAGGTGATGAGCAGCCATGCAGAGGACCTGCGTATTGCAGTATTGCAGATTGAGAAATGGGAAGATGGGAGACAGGGACTAGCTGGTGAAAAGGAGACTCTGGCTGACAAGAATGAGCTCGACAAGAACCAACTGGACCTCTTCCAGGAAGAACTATGCACCAACGGCCTTCTTTCATACACAGAGCAAGATAAATGTGTGAAGCATCTTCAGGGACTAGCTGGAGAAATGGCAGCTCTGTCTGAGAGGAACGGGCTACTCCTAAATCAACTGGACCTTATCCAGAAAGAACTCAGAACCAAAGATCATTTTTGGTTTACAGAGCAGGAGAAATGGAGGAAGGAGAGACAGGGACTAGTTGCAGAAAAGGAGGCTTTGGCTAAGAAAAATAGGCAACTCCAGAACCAATCAGACCTCATCCAGGAAGAAATGAGAAACAACCATGCTCTTAGGTGCATGGAGCAGGATAAATGGGGGAAGGACAGACAGGGACTAGTTGGAGAAAAGGAGGTTCTGGCCGAGAAAAATGGGAAACTCCAGAATCGACTTGACCTTACCAATAAAGAGCTGGGAAACAAAGATACTATTTTGTGCATGAAACAGGAGAGATGGGGGAAAGAGCGACAGGAACTAGCTGGAGAAAAGGAGGTTCTGTCTGAGAGAAATGGGCAACTCCAGAATCAACTCAATGTCATCCAAGAAGAACTGGCAAAAAAAGAGCTTCTGTTCATTGACTTTAGCAGAACTATGAGCAATCATGCTGAGGACCTTCGTATTGCAGTATTGGAGGTTGAGGGCCTAACCCAACTATTGTGAAGAAGGTAGGGCCCACACACCATTCTTTAGGTGAAGGAATACTTTATTGAAAAGAGAAACACGTTTCAATCTCAATGGATCCATGTCAGGTCAGTATAAACCTGGAATAAAGAAAATTGTCTGGTTTAGTGAGACGTAGGAATATATTTTATTTTGGGCAATTTTTTTCCTCATTTGACAGAAGAGTGTAGAGGGACAGCAAACTGGCTTTAGAGAGAACCAAATACACAAAGACGTGAAGCTCTCTCTTTGCCAGAGCTCTATATTAGAAACGGATACCCCCTCATCTCAACAAGGGGACACAAAGTGGTGTTGCAGTGTACCTGTATTACTCCTCTTTGTCTCCAAACAAATTCACCTGGATGAGAGTTTATGTGTATGTTTGCTGTGTCTTTTGAATAACCTTAAATGTAATTCAGTTTAATTCTTTTTTGGGGGGTTATGTGATGTCTCGCACTGCATTAAAAACAGGAAATAGTTTTCTTTTTCTTTTTTATCTGTCTCTAGATTTCTAGTGACCAGATTTTAGCGACCAGATTTCTAGCGTCAATTTACAATTAGGCGGTAATTAAGCTATAGGCCAGGTTCCCAAAAGGTAGATCGTGAGATCGTGATCTACCAGAAGATCACAAAGGCTGTGCAGGTAGAAGACCACATGACATGCCCCTAAAGAATTATAATAAAAATATAAAAACAAAACCCCTCTTTTTGGCCACAGTGACTTGATTGATTGACATCAATAAGGGCCTGTCATATCCCTTCAAGGCTTCAAAATGTAGGGACATTCTTTGTTTTCCAGAGTCAGTGGCATTATACAGTAAAGAACCCGAAAACCTACAACTTCCATACAGAATGGGAGGAAGGCTTTTTCCCCCTACTATTTCACTTTCTAAGTGTGTTTGTCTATATGTAACACCGCTATTCCAAACCTTTTTTTCCTTTTTTACGGGGTGGGTCATTTTAAAAGCAGCTCTCAAGTCAAAAAAGTGTGGGCACCCCTGCTATAGGCCTATCAAGCAATACAAGAAAGGAGTTCCCTTTCGACTGAAATCCCATCTAAGAACCATCTCACCCGTCTCTGCTCAAGGTTGTTATTTGTTAAGCTGACCTATCATAGACCAAATCTCTTCCCCAGAAATAGCCGACGTTGTTAGCTTGTAGATCTGCTATTTTTAGCAAATGAATATATGGACACTGGGGGTCGACTGGTTAAGCGGGCATCAAAATATTGATCTGGTATGGACTCTGTCTCAATTGCATTCTCCCCGTCACTAATATCCATAGGTTTCCCCTTCATGAAAGGCTTAGAGAGGTGAACTAATTTAGTAGTAGGCTATAAATCCTGCCCGATTTTATTAAATATATGTACTATTGTACTAATAATGCTAACAAATAGCTTGCTCTGAATATCATTTGTTAGTTCAGATCACTGGTTTGAGGAAGAGATAAAAAGTCTATAGACTATGTTGTATTATAGTGTTCTGATACTTGGTGCTGTGTTCGGATACTCGGTACTGATACGTGCAATGTACTTGTATGTATGGTGTACTGCCTGCCTGAATGGTAACATACTGTGGAGCTGTGTTAGAGCACGCTGAAGGCCGCTGCTGGCAGGCAGTGATTGTGATGTCTAGTCTGTGACGTCATTAGGACATGAAGTATCCAAGCTATATATGCTGCTGTAAGTGTAATAAACCTTGTGAACTAATTAATGTGACCATGTCTCCGTGTCATGTTAATCTCTTCTCCCGGGCCGGCCTGTCTGTCTGTCTGTCCGCCGCCGAACTATGGAAATGCCAACCGGGTCGTCACACACCAGACCAGACGAGGGTCCAATACGTAGAACACAGTTAATCATTACAGACTAGACTTTGCTAAACCATATGACGTCATTTCAAAAGCCAGACGTTGGTGGGGTTTGTAATGTATGTTTGTTGTATGTTTGTTATATGTTGTTGTATATTTGTTGTAGCCCAATACACTACAGGGTTAGCGGCACTCGTCAAAACATAAACCCCATGGGACATTATTTCATCTTGTTAATGTTTGTGTACTTTATTATATCATATGGTACAGGCTACAGCCATGTCTATGGACCTTTAATGTTTGTTCAGAGCACTTTTTGCCTGGCAATGTTTGTTTAGAGCACTTTTAAAAAAAAAACATTAGGGGCCTGTGCCCCTCACTTCACACAAGTGTAATTTTTATCCTTTTGTAGCCTACACTTACTCTGAACCCAAACACGGAAATGTATAACAATAATTCTTAAGTCTATTTCAAGATGAAAACTGTAGCCTATGCTGTTAAATTTGAGCATCAAAGTATCAGCCAAAAGGTCTATTCGTGTACTCAGTTATGACTTGCAACAATCAACTATTACTATACTGTAATCCAAACTGTTAATAAATGGTAGGCTAAATGGTGCATTTATATAGCGCCTTTATCCAAGGCGCTTTACATAGATTGTGCATCAATTCACCCGTTCACACATACATTCATACACTGATGGCAGCGGAAACCTTGCAAGGCACCAACCAGCACATCAGGGGCAATTAGGGGTTCAGTGTCTTGCTCAAGGACACTTCAACACTGACTCTGGGGGAGCCCGGGTTCAAACAGGCAACCTTGTGGTTGCCATCCAGCCACTCTACCCCTGAGCCAACCAATCAATCAATCAATCAATCAATCAAACAAACCCATAGGTGACAACGTTTTAAGATAATAAACCCATGAAGCCTCATATTTATTTATGTGGTGAAATTGTTGATTTTATCTTCAACTGGCTTGGGATCAGTTTATCTAAAACTGAAGTTCGCTTTGAGAAGATGGTAATTGTAGTCTTCTTAAGTTCTGCACGTTGCGTTTCTGTCCTGTGACTGTCCCAGTCGGAACTACAAATGAAAGCTATTGGCTACCGGCGGACACCGTCACCACCATAGAACCAGAAGCGATTCTCTATTTATTCACGGCGCCTCATGTCTTTACTTCCTTTCTCCCTTGTCTTCCTCAAAGATTGGACGTGATTTGGTCCTCGAGTAGTAAATATATTTTTTTGTTTTCTGGGTCGTAATGCTAGTATGCTACACAAAATGGTAACTACAGAGTACAGTAGTACCGCTCAAACACAAAGACAAAGTAGAGACAGAGGTGAGTTTTCTTTTACTGTGCGATTATTTTGCACCCATATTATAACTGCAGGCTGCACCCTGGTGAACTGAGCAGCACCACGTGGCTAACGAATAAACTTAAACTGTTTAATGTAACACTAGGATTGTGAGAACGTTGTAGCATATCCCGTATAATCCGCTCAATAATGGCCTTTGAGTAGGCCCTTAGCAAAGTTAGCAGGCCTAAACATGCTTTAGCTTTTACATGCTACACACAGCACGAGGTAGTTATTGCTGGTCATAGGCATTTAAAATACTTTAATTTGCACATTTTGCAGACTTCAACAAGTTCGACTTATAATATTTTGAGCTGAACACCATATGGACATATCTTTAAAAACAAATTTAAGTGTCAAGTAACTAATTTGCATATAATTTTAGAGACTGATTGCAGACCCCTACCTTGCATGTGTGTTATACTAGAGCAGTTCCCAAACTTTTTCATGTCAAGGACCCCCAAATTCACACTAATTAGCCCGCGGACCCCCATTTGAGAAGATATGCCAGGAACCCCCATAAGAAGTTTTTTACGGCTGTAGCAGTTATTCTCAACTCTTAATTTCAAGGACTCTCAGTTTGACTTGCATTAGTCTTGTCTACGGACCCCCATTTAATGGCATTTCTATCTTTGGGACCCCCAATTTATATTGTAAAGTCAATGTTAATTTAACTTTAGTGTACAAATGGACCTGTTGGTGTCCATTTTGTGTTATCAAAGTGCATGCCAGATAAGGTTGTCTTTGGCTCTGTGTCATTGGCAGTCTACTATCCTACACTCTAATCTCTCTATACTATGAAGCTAGACATTAAGCCACAATGTTCTCTCTGGTATTCTAGGTCTGTGGCCATGATGATGAAAGGACAAGAAGAGACAAACTGGTAATTATTTGACAAACGGATCCGTGTCACTTATTATTATAACCTGGCTATGATGATAAACTTGCCCTCACTGAATATGTAATGATCGACTTATTTTACTGAGCCACATGTTATAATGTCCAGAACAGTTCTGGTCTCACGACCACCACATTTTAACGTGTTTTACCTTTCATAACAGGCCATCCATTGGTGACAGGTTTGCCATGTCTGGATGACCATATGAACAGGTACAGTAGACTTTAATCTGTTTTACAGCTGGTACTCTTAGCCTGCTGAGAAAGCTTGTCGTCTGAACACAATTCAGCATTTGGCTGAAACGGCAACTGAAACCCTACGTTCTTCATGTACTTTAAAAGCCAATGATGACAAACATTAATTTTTCTGACACCTCGTATGAGAGTTGCACTGCAGCTCCTGATTCTAATGCTTTATCTGAGGCTTCTGTATCATGTAATGTTTGAGGAAACCTGAAGTATGTCATTTGTCCCCCTCACCCTTACAATTGACATGTCTCTACCACTCTGCTTGTGAGACTCATGCTGATTACTACCATTTTACCCTCATTTGGTAGGTCTGTCTGTACCAGGAAGAAAAGAAGGAGCAATACTTTGACATGAAGGCAAGCTATGTCACGCAGCCTGACCACTAGCTTGGAAGATGAAGTCTATTGACACTCAAAAGCCAGATGTGAGTTAATGTTTCATAGACTTGTTTGATGAGCCCACAATGTGAAATGCTAACTGTTATGGCTTTTGTAAGTAAACCTTTTCGCTTTCATGACATTAAGCCCATACGTATTTAGTATCATGTACTCAACAGGATAAAGTATTTAGTATCATGTACTCATGGCATGCTGTCCTATGGACCAGGGTTTTGACTGTAGCCTCAGGTTCTCCAAGTGCATGCCAGATAAACTGGGTGGTCTTTGGCTACCGTGGCTCCTTCTGTGTCATTGGCAGTCACTCAACTATCCTACACTTATCTAGGTTCTAATCACTGGTGACGCTAATGTTTGTAATATACATGAGATAATTTCTTTGAAGGTAATTTTGTAATCATTGGTGCTATGAAGCTAGATTGTGACCATCACTGACCTGGTTCTATGAAGCTAGACATTAAGCCACAATGTTCTCTCTGGTCTTCTAGGTGCGTGTGGCCATGATGCTGATGAAAGGACAAGAAGACACACAAACTGGTAATTACTTTTACAAATTGATCCGTGTCACTTATTATAACCTGGCTATGATTATAAACTTGCCCTCACTGAATGTAATGATGGACTTATTTTACTGAGCCACATGTTTTAATGTCCAGAACAGTTCTGGTCTCACGACCACCATGTTTTAACGTGTTAAACCTTTCATAACAGGCCAACCATGGGTGACAGAGGGTTGCCATGTCTGGATGACCATGTGAACAGGTACAGTAGACTTTTATCTGTCTTACAGCTGGTTCTCTTAGCCTGCTGAGAAAGCTTGTCCTCTGAACACATGTCAGCATTTGGCTGAAACTGCAACTAAAACCCTACATTCTTCCTCATGTACTTTTAAAGCCAGTGATGACAAACATTATTTTTTCTGACACCTCGTATGAGAGTTGCACTGCAGCTCCTGATTCTAATGCTTTATCTGAGGCTTCTGTATCATGTAATGTTTGAGAAATCCTGAATAATTTATTTTTCCCCTTCACAATTGGCATGTCTCTATCACTCTGCTTGTGAGAGTCCTACTGATGTTCACTATTTTGCCCTCATTTGGTAGGTCAGTCTGTACCAGGAAGAAAAAGGACCAATACTTTGACATGAAGGCAAGCTGATTTCCCTCGGTCATGAGTGAAAATTAAAGGCCTGACGACAACTAGCTTGGAAGACAAATAAGTCTATCAATAGTCAAAAGCCAGATGTGAGTCAATGTGTCAGACTTGTTTGAACCATAATGTCAAATTTGTTATGGGTTTTGCTAAATAGTGCCATAAACCTTTTTGCTTTCATGACATTAATAAGCCCAGAAGTATTAGTATCATGTACTCAACAGGATAAAGGATTTGTATCATGTACTCATGGCATGCTGTCCTATGGACCAGGGCTTTGAACGTAGCCTCAAGTTCTCCAAGTGCATGCCAGATAAACTGGGTGGTCTTTGGCTACCGTGGCTCCTTCTGTGTCATTGGCAGTCACTCAACTATCCTACACTTCTCTAGGTTCTAGTCACTGGTGACGCTAATGTTTGTAATATACATGACATAATTTCTTT
Source organism: Protomyctophum bolini (assembly GCF_963924005.1). Lineage (NCBI taxonomy): Eukaryota > Metazoa > Chordata > Actinopteri > Myctophiformes > Myctophidae > Protomyctophum > Protomyctophum bolini. The sequence goes on along the minus strand of NC_137864.1, from coordinate 9,351,279 downwards.
GAAGGTTGTAATCACTGGTGCTATGAAGCTAGATTGTGACCATCACTGACCTGGTTCTATGAAGCTAGACATTAAGCCACAATGTTCTCTGGTCTTCTAGGTGCGTGTGGCCATGATGATGATGAAAGGACAAGATGCTAATGAAAGGACAAGAAGACACACAAACTGGTAATTATTTTTACAAATTGATCCGTGTCACTTATTATTATAACCTGGCTATGATTATAAACTTGCCCTCACTGAATGTAATGATGGACTTATTTTACTGAGCCACATGTTTTAATGTCCAGAACAGTTCTGGTCTCACGACCACCATGTTTAAACGTGTTAAACTTTTCATAACAGGCCATCAATGGGTGACAGAGGGTTGCCATGTCTGGATGACCATGTGAACAGGTACAGTAGACTTTTATCTGTCTTACAGCTGGTTCTCTTAGCCTGCTGAGAAAGCTTGTCCTCTGAACACATGTCAGCATTTGGCTGAAACTGCAACTAAAACCCTACATTCTTCCTCATGTACTTTTAAAGCCAGTGATGACAAACATTATTTTTTCTGACACCTCGTATGAGAGTTGCACTGCAGCTCCTGATTCTAATGCTTTATCTGAGGCTTCTGTATCATGTAATGTTTGAGAAATCCTGAATAATTAATTTTTCCCCTTCACAATTGGCATGTCTATCACTCTGCTTGTGAGAGTCCTACTGATGTTCACTATTTTGCCCTCATTTGGTAGGTCAGTCTGTACCAGGAAGAAAAAGGACCAATACTTTGACATGAAGGCAAGCTGATTTCCCTCGGTCATGAGTGAAAACTAAAGGCCTGACGACAACTAGCTTGGAAGACAAATAAGTCTATCAATAGTCAAAAGCCAGATGTGAGTCAATGTGTCAGACTTGTTTTAACCATAATGTCAAATTTGTTATGGGTTTTGCTAAATAGTGCCATAAACCTTTTTGCTTTCATGACATTAATAAGCCCATTAGTATTGTGTACTCTACAGGATAAAGGATTTGTATCATGTACTCATGGCATGCTGTCCTATGGACCAGGGCTTTGAACGTAGCCTCAAGTTCTCCAAGTGCATGCCAGATAAACCGGGTGGTCTTTGGCTACCGTGGCTCCTTCTGTGTCATTGGCAGTCACTCAACTATCCTACACTTCTCTAGGTTCTAGTCAATGGTGACGCTAATGTTTGTAATATACATGACATAATTTCTTTGAAGGTTGTAATCACTGGTGACCTGGTGCTATGAAGCTAGATTGTGACCATCACTGACCTGGTTCTATGAAGCTAGACATTAAGCCACAATGTTCTCTCTGGTCTTCTAGGTGCGTGTGGCCATGATCCTGATAAAAGGACAAGACGCACAAACTGGTAATTATTTTTACAAATTGAGCCGTGTCACTTATTATTATAACCTGGCTATGATTATAAACTTGCCCTCACTGAATGTAATGATGGACTTATTTTACTGAGCCACATGTTTTAATGTCCAGAACAGTTCTGGTCTCACGACCACTATGTTTTAACGTGTTAAACCTTTCATAACAGGCCAACCATGGGTGACAGAGGCTTGCCATGTCTGGATGACCATGTGAACAGGTACAGTAGACTTTTATCTGTCTTACAGCTGGTTCTCTTAGCCTGCTGAGAAAGCTTGTCCTCTGAACACATGTCAGCATTTGGCTGAAACTGCAACTAAAACCCTACATTCTTCCTCATGTACTTTTAAAGCCAGTGATGACAAACATTATTTTTTCTGACACCTCGTATGAGAGTTGCACTGCAGCTCCTGATTCTAATGCTTTATCTGAGGCTTCTGTATCATGTAATGTTTGAGAAATCCTGAAGTATACATCCTTTTTTCCCCCCTTCACAATTGACATGTCTATCACTCTGCTTGTGAGAGTCCTACTGATGTTTACTACTATTTCCCCCTCATTTGGTAGGTCAGTCTGTACCAGGAAGAAAAAGGACCAATACTTTGACATGAAGGCAAGCTGATTTCCCTCAGTCATGAGTGAAAACTAAAGGCCTGACGACAACTAGCTTGGAAGACAAATAAGTCTATCAATACTCAAAAGCCAGATGTGAGTCAATGTGTCAGACTTGTTTGAACCACAATGTCAAATGCTGTCAGTTGTTATGGGTTTTGCTAAATGGTGCCATGAACATTTTCTCTTTCATGACATTAAGCCCATAAGTATTATTTAGTATCGTGTACTTATGGCATGCTGTCCTATGGACCAGGGCTTTGACTGTAGCCTCATGTTCTCCAAGTGCATGCCAGATAAACTGGGTGGTCTTTGGCTACCGTGGCTCCTTCTGTGTCATTGGCAGTCACTCAACTATCCTACACTTCTCTAGGTTCTAGTCACTGGTGACTTAACGGTGCATTTTAACAGCGGGATCTTTTCGGGTGACGTTGCTCCACCCTCTTTTCGACCATCGCATGCTATTGCCGGTAGTCGCTGGGTCCCATAGACAAATAATGCACTAATGGAAAATTGTTCTGGCTGTTGCCTGCTGTTAAAATGTACTGTAATGTTTGTAATGCAGTTAATTTCTTTCAAGGTTGTAATCACTGGTGCTATGAAGCTAGAATGTGACCATCACTGACCTGGTTCAATGAGGCTAGACATTAAGCCACAATTTCTCTCTGATCTTCTAGGTGTGTGGCCATGATGCTGATAAAAGGACAAGACATACAAACTGGTAATTATTTGACAAACTGATCCATGTCACTTATTATAATAACCTGGCTATGATGATAAACTTGCCCTCACTGAATATTAATGATGGATTTATTTTACTGAGCAACACGTTTTAATGTTCAGAACAGTTCTGGTCACATGACAAACATGTTTTAACGTGTTAAACTTTTCATAACAGGCCATCAATGGGTGACAGAGGGTTGCCATGTCTGGATGACTATATGAACAGGTACAGTAGACTTGTATCTGTCTTACAGCTGCTACTCTTAGGGCCGATTCATACTCCTATTTTAGAGCCGAATAAAAGTCGGTTCGGCTCTGTAGAGCCTACAATTTGACGTCATTTGAGGTTCGGGGGGGCGGGTACCGTCCTAAAGTCGGCTCTTCGGTGCTACTGAAAATTTCTGACGAGCCGAAATCATTTCGGCACTACAGCGCCGAAACAGGAGTATGAATCGGCCCTTAGCCTGCTGAGAAAGCTTGTCCTCTGAACACATGTCAGCATTTGGCTGAAACTGCAACTAAAACCCTACATTCTTCCTCATGTATTTTTAAAGCCAGTGATGACAAACATTATTTTTTCTGACACCTCGTATGAGAGTTGCACTGCAGCTCCTGATTCTAATGCTTTATCTGAGGCTTCTGTATCATGTAATGTTTGAGGAATCATCATTATACATCATCATACATCATTTTTTCCCCCTTCACAATTGACATGTCTATCACTCTGCTTGTGAGAGTCCTACTGATGTTTACTACTATTTTGCCCTCATTTGTTAGGTCAGTCTGTACCAGGAAGAAAAAGGACCAATACTTTGACATGAAGGCAAGCTGATTTCCCTCGGTCATGAGTGAAAACTAAAGGCCTGACGACAACTAGCTTGGAAGACAAATAAGTCTATCAATACTCAAAAGCCAGATGTGAGTCAATGTGTCAGACTTGTTTAAACCACAATGTCAAATGCTGTCAGTTGTTATGGTTTTTGCTAAATGGTGCCATGAACATTTTCTTTCATGACATTAAGCCCATAAGTATTATTAAGTATCATGTACTCATGGCATGCTGTCCTATGGACCAGGGCTTTGACTGTAGCCTCAGGTTCTCCAAGTGCATGCCAGATAAACTGGGTGGTCTTTGGCTACCGTGGCTCCTTCTGTGTCATTGGCAGTCACTCAACTATCCTACACTTCTCTATCTTCTAGTGATGTATATGTATTGCCATGTTTTTGTTCTTGCTTAATGTAAATCGCTCTGGATTAAGAGTGCTAAATGCCTAATCACTGGTGCTATGAAGCTAGAATGTGGCCATCACTGACTTGGTGCTATGTAGCAGGACATTAAGCCACAATGTTCTCTCTGGTCTTCTAGGTGTGGCCATGATGCTGATGACAAGACATACAAACTGGTAATTATTTATCTTACAACCGATCCATGTCACGTATTTATATTAACCTGGCTATGATGATAAACTTGCCCTCACTGAATATGTAATGATGGACATAATTTTTTGAGCCATATTATGTTGTAATGTCCAGAACGGTTCTGGTCACATGACCACCATGTTTTAACGTGTTAAACCTTTCATAACAGGCCATCCATGGGTAACAGGGTTGCCATGTCTGGATGACCATGTAAACAACAGGTACAGTAGACTTTTATCTGTCTTCCAGCTGGTTCTCTTAGCCTGCTGAGAAAGCTTGTCCTCTGAACCCAATTCAGCATTTGGCTGAAACGGCAACTAAAACCCTATGTTCTTCCTCATGTACTTTTAAAGCCAGTGATGACAAACATTCTTTTTTCTGACACCTCGTATGAGAGTTGCACTGCAGCTCCTGATTCTAGTGCTTTTTCTGAGGCTTTTGTATCATGTAATGTTTGAGGAATTTGGAATCCTAAACTATACCTAATTTGATATTAACTTTTTTTTCTCCCTCCATTTTCTTCCCCTTACAATTGCCAGGTCTGTCATTTCCAGAAGGCCTTAATGGGTCTGTTACTGTTAGCTAACTCAGAAGGGACAGTCCTCTCGACTCCTGCCACAACATTCCATAAGTGTTGCCATAGCTGCAGTTGACGGAATGTGAGATGTCTACAGGAAGCACTGGTGAGTTTTATCTTCATCAGACGAAACAACAGGAAGTCAAATAATTGATATCCTGTACTGGGGAAATCTGTTGCACTGAACTGCAGTTTTGGGGGTTTATAGGTTGCTTGCGTTTCCACGTGACCTTGAAAAGCCAGTGATGGACAAAACAAATTTCTGACACCTCGTCTGAGCGCTGCACTGAAGCTCCTGATTCTAATCTTCATAGCAGATTTTGTATTGACCTGTACTTTTGTTGAACTGTACCCATTCTACAAACTGAAGTTTTAATCTGAATCATGTCACTGTCATACCAGAAGTTATAATTTATAATAATCTGTCTAATCTTTTTCAGATATCGGACATTGAAGAACTTTGAGACCTGAAACTGGCTTAATGCACTGCCACACGACATCCATGGAATTTGACTTTGAGTGTATTGCTCTGCCATTCACATATATAGCCTACTACTGTATATGGTGAGATTCTGTAAGAAGTACTGTATAAGAGTAATGTTTTATGAAGTAGGCCTATGGTGGAAAAGTCACATGTTGCTGCTTGTATCTTTAGACGGTGACAAATAAAACATTTTCAATCTTGAAGGCTTATCATTTTTCAGCTCCAAATGTGAGCCTGTACCTCGGGCTACTTGTGTCTAAAGCAGAGGTTCCCAACCTCTGGTACGTGTACCACTGTTGGTTCTGGAGCCCCCCTCTGGTGGTACACAGGAGTTGCCCAAAAAAGGAGAAATGCAAAAGTGGAATGAAATATCTTGCATGTAGTTCTGCCAAGATTTGAGGACTGATTAAACAGAAATATCAGTTGTGCTGATTAGTGTTCTTTTTAGACTTTGTCAGAGCATCTGTATTTTAACATCAGTTAATGGCAGTTAAGGTTATCACCATAACCAGGTGATTCATGGATAGCCATTTTCTGAGGTTGGGAATGGTCTAACGTATTCAATCAATGCAATGGTATTTTGCCCAGAGTAAATCGGTTATTCTTAAATTATCTGACTCTTGACTTAACTTGATTTTAGTAGACTACAGTGCTCGGCCACGGCTATTGACATGTAGTCTACATCAATGACCCAAACTATGATTTTAGTACTACTTTCCTATAACGCTACTCTGGCAAAAGAATAACTGAGCATATCCATCCTACTTTGAAGTGTTTTTCCACTCGTCTGTTTTGCAAAAAAAGGGACATAAAATGAGGCTGAAGGGGATTGGGTTTCCATTTACATACACGCGAATGCCTACTTTTATAGTTTTGCTTGTGGGACATGACATGGCCTCATTTGCAAGCTTCCTGCCTCAGCCGGGAGGCACTCGGGGAGGATTTCCATACAGCTCGTTTGCCTAACAAACCAGAGGGAGCCCTCAGCCCTGTGCAAGTGCGCATCTCCTTAACAGTCTCTACCAAAGGGAAGGGAGGTGCCCTGCGCCACATCCCAGCCGCACAAGGACCTCCTGCACTGTCGCTTAAGCAACGACTTCTCTTCTCTGCCGGGGAAAAATCTCACCACAGCACATCGTGACAGGCTGTTTCCACTTCCAATCTCGTCCCGACAACAGAACGGTTCTCTCGCTGACTGTTGTAGGCCCTGACTGACGGTGAGCGCACTATTCTAGCTAGATAACCGTTAGCTGATGAATGTTTATTATGGGACGTAAGGCAGGCTGTTTCGAATCGGTTAATCATCACGGTACATATTTTAATTCACTAGGCGCTCTTGTTCGATGTAAACAATTGGATGCCGTTCGCCGACCGATATGCGGCATTTATTTTAACATTTTATTTTGCCATTTAAAAGAAAATGTAGCAAATACGGCTGTTTATTGAAGCGAATCTTTAAACATCTGGATATAGGAGCTAGAAAGTAGGCCTGCTGTCTGTTTAGTGCAGACAAGAAAACGATTATGCCTATACAGCCCTGTATGATGGAGGAAGCAGGCTTCTATTGCAGTAGTCAGTAAATACCTATACGATTACACGTGATCATAAATCCTTTGCTTTTGCTTGGAATAATACCGGATGCGGTGGAGCAGATGTTGCCTGACTGATGCGGTCACCTGAAACAGGCTCTAGTCTCCCCGACCTACTTAGATAGATCCATTAAATAGATGGACTGGGAGAGGAAATGATGTTCTAAAAGGTTTCTGAATACACATTTTGACAAGTTGGGTTATCTGGCATTGCAGTTGCCAGTTTTTAGTTCTCAGCAGCTCGGGTGTACTTATTCATTCATTGTAGATTTAAATAGGGACAATGGCATCTAACCATTGCTGTCCAACTGTGAGAACATGTAGGGCAGGCTATTAAACAGTTTATAGCTACTGCTATAAATAGCTATACGGTTATAAACCGCTGGTTATGAGGAACTCTGATACACTCTTTCGATTATATAAAAACAGATTCAATTCCTATCAAACGTTTACATGAAGGTACAATTCTGTGACCTGAATTGTGCGTGCTGTGCAGACACAAAACCATGTTGCGCTTTACTCTGTGGTTATGTTTACAGCAGCACCATGGATGAGTTAGATGTACCTCAGATGAAGAGAGAGGTGGAGAGCCTTCAATACCAGCTGGCCATCAACAGAGAGAAGTCCTCCATCACAGTCACAGAGTGAGTACACACACATCTGACTTCTTGTGTACTGGATTAACCTTAGGGATTAACAGTAGAGATGTACAGATGCCATTTATTCCTTCCCAATACCCAGAAAATTGTCCTTTCATTGAAAATGGCATTTAATGTTAGGACAACATTTGGGTTACACACACCAAAAGCTGGAAGGGCAGTGCTTCTCCAAGTGGGATCCAGGGTTTCTTTCTTGAGGGCGTTCCAAATGGACCCTTGCAGGTCTGTAACTGTGTACAAATGGAAGCAAATGGGTCCATTTGTACACTCAAGAGTTATGGGGGTCCGTGAAATTAATAGTTTGTATAACCACTGATCTAGGAATAAATATTAAAAAATACATGAAACAGTAGTGCAACATCAACTAAATCAGTCAAAATACAAAATAATTGATTATTGTAAATTACATATGTGATAATGTGTTATGGGAATGGGATACATACAACATTATAGGCAGTATCGGCAGCTTTTCAGATACTGGTATAACTGTGTGTGTGTGTGTGTGTGTGTGTGTGTGTGTGTGTTGTGTTGTGTTGTGTCAGGCTGGTCAAGTGGATCGAGGGGTGCGTGTGTGAAGATCCGTTCCTGAACCCCGAGCTGATGAGAGCCAATCCCTGGGTGGAGAAGGGCAAGTGTGTGATCCTCTAACGGTCACACACAACCATGGACACACACAAACTAAAGACACATGCACCCACACACACAATCATTATGCACTCTGTCACAATCTCTCATGCAATGCATTTAATATTATAATTAATTATCTATTTATTTGGTCACCCATGAATGCGTTTAATTTATGTTGACGAGTGGCAGACCTCTTGGTGGTATGTGTGAGTGCACAGCACTGAGAGTAGCTTTCTTGCAGTTTCGTTACTGAAGGACCACTGAGCATTGTTATCAAGCGAGCTGTTTTTATTGGCCGTTTACACCGTCAATCAAAAATAAAGACTGTTTTGAATTTAACACAACCATTGAAGAAATGTATTGTGATTATTAATACACAAAGGACAGCAACACATTCTCAAGGGGGAACATGTGTAACTTGATAACCACCAGATTGCAGAATATGTGCGGAGGTTTGTGAGATAGAGAGAATGTGTTCGAGAGGGTGGGGTCAGAGGAGTTCTCTGATGTAGACGTTTCGTCTGACGGCGTTGGATACACCCTCGTTGAAGCGGAACCACACATCACTGTTTCCTACCGCTGTTCCCATGGCCATCTCAATGTTCTTCTCACCTGCAGACAGAGACACTGTAAGTTAGGTTATACTTTACTGATTCCTTTCCTCGGCATTAGATATACAGACAAAAACATTCCATTCCCGACACCCATTACTTGCATATTGGTCGATAACGAGTACCGCTCTGATAACAGTCTGTCACAAAAGTGGTGTCCAGGGATTCTCAGGGTCCTTGAGGGGGTTCCAAATGGACCCTTACAGGTCTGTAACTGAGTGTACAAATCGAACCAATGGTCCATTTGCTTTCATTTGTACACTCAGGGTTATCGGGGTCCTTGAAATTAAAAGGTTTTAAGAACCACTGATCTAGGAATAAATAAAACAATTACAAAATATATGTACAGTAAAACAATAGTGCCACATTAACTGAATAATTCAAAATACAAAATAATTGATTACTGTAGTGTCAATGACATCATGTGATACATTATGTGGCAGTGATGCAAATAGCCTGCATCCTTAGACTCATTACAATGACTACCGGTACATTGAGAAAGGACGCAATCATGTCGCCCTCTGGGGGTCCTGGGATGCAATACTGTACTCAGTATTCTAACGTCATTGAAGTAGGACTCATAAAATGTCCCTGGGACCCATCTAAAAGACCACCCCTGGGTCCCTGGACCCATTAAATTGAAAACCATTTTAGGCAGTATCGGCAGCTTTTCCGATACTGGCAATCTGGCATAGGTACAACTCTACTCTGCATTTGACCCATCCTAACTATTGCTAGCACAGTGCGGCCACTGAGCAAGTGAGCAGTGCCCGGCACCACTCCAGCTCAAAAGGCCAGTGACTTGCTTAGGCAAGGGCATTGACAGGAGTATGTCTCTAACCTGCAAGTATTTAATTGTATTGCAAAGTTAACCCATGTGGAGAGAACATGCAAACTCCACACAGGAAGTCACCATTCTAGCAGTGCCAGACAGAGTTTTCAGTACACTTAAGGGGAAGGGGATGTCTGGATGAGAGGCTCAAGTGGTCCTTAGCTAATGATTAGGAATCAGTCTATAGTGAAATATTGTGATACTGAAAGATGGACCCTTAAGCACGGATCCACATGGTTCCATTTGTACACTCAACAGTTATGGAGGTCTTTGAAAGTTTGAGAACCACTGGTATTGTAATTGTTTAGCAGACGTGTGATTAAAAAAAGAAAAAACTAAAGCTTTGTAAATGGTTCCAAATGTGATGGAAACAATTCTGGTTCCTCAATGTTGGTTCTGGATCCCAAACCGAATGCCCACTGCTTCAAATCCTTACACCGTCCCATACAGGACCACTCAGTCTTTGCAATGATTCTGGGCTACTGGAGTTTATTTTGATGTACCGGTACAAATAGCTTCCACTCAGTTTTAGTCCCTGAGTAGTTATTCATATCAGTAAATTAGATTAGATTTAGAGTATCACAAAACATTTTAGAATGAAATATACTGTATCAATACATGTTGATTCTAATGCAACCTGACATTATACGTCCCTGCCATCACCTGACTGACACACAAGAGCAAGTTAGATTCAAGCTGGCAGATTTGGCAGGTTCCCAAGCTAAGATTCTGCGGCTAAAAAATAATTAACCCTGTTTTGTCCATGATGACGATAAAAAGTTTGCGCCGATCTATGGCAGCTCACCATGAACAAACTACATCTTGTAGGTTGGAGGGGTTTAGAATTCAAATCTGTTGCCTCCGAGCCATCATGATTATAATCAAAAATTGTTTGATGTTTTACAACTGGAACAAATCAGAATCGGAACTAGACAAATTAAAATATGAATGCTATCTTAGTAGTGTGTTGCCCAGTGCTTGCGCTTTGCCGAGTGTGTGCTTCTAAATGACTGCTAAGTAGTGTCAACGGCATCACTCCCTTCAACAGAGGGGCCTCGGGGGGCCTCCATTGTTACCTGTCTCTGAGGTCAACTGGGTCTTCAGGGGTTTGGGAGCAAGAGCTCTACCGAAGAAATCCACCTCCGGCTAGAACACAAGAACAGACATAAATGGCAGGTTGAGAACAACATTAAATTCTTAATGAGGTAAAATACAACAAACTAATGCACACACATGTGCGCACACACACATACTAGTTATACTTATGTTTCATTAGCCTAATTTCCCAGATTTATCACAAGGGAAGCAATGTGAGCCGCTGCTTTCTCATTGGCCTCATTTGTTCCCTCTAGAGTCTAGAGTCTCTGCTTCCCTCTCATTCAAACATCCATCCAGTACTGGAATAGATGCAGCACACACACACACACACAATCCCTGATTGGCTGTGGGACAGTGGGGCTCCATCTAGTGGTAGGTAACATCCAGCATGTACAGAATACAGCAGTGGAAAGGCGGTTGCGTTTAAACCACTGTATGGTTTATTTATTGAGCCGCTGCATGTTTTTCCTTTATTGATTACAGAGTTAATACATTACAACAATTATTACAATAACATGTAAAAGAGAATGAATTCTGGTTGATACTTTATGCAAGGAGAGAGAGAGAGAGAGAGACTGAGAGTGTGTGTGAGTGTGTGTGTGTGTGTGTGTGTGTGTGTCTCTCACTCTGGGTTCCACTTTGGCCTGCTTGACAATGTTCTCCAGCCTCTGCTGATGGTTCCTGGTTGTTATGGGAGCGCTTTTCTTGACCTCTTCCTTGTGCTGTACAGATGCACACAGTAGGTTATTAAACACCATGCTACCTCTGCGCACAGACCACATTATAACACACGGCTGGTATTAGGCAAGAAACCTTCAATGCGTGACGTCAGTCACATCATTCATTTTCACCCCATCTTCATATAATTCATCCTTGCGATGAGAATATGGTAAAAATATCTACTCTGTCGACCGCGGTTGAGATCATGGATTTCACAATGCCACGCCAGACTTCACAGTCCTTCATTGCCATCCCCAGTTCCTGCTTACTGATGCATGTGACCCTAGCGATGACATCAGGGAACGACAGTTTTCTACCTCTGGTCTGCTTTGAGGCAGGACTCCAGAGAATAATTAAGCAATAAGCCACGAGAGGTCCGCGTCGGGTCTGCCTACGCCCCCAGCCATTGTAAAATACCCGGTAAGCTGGGGCCTCGAGTGGCTTATTGCTTTTCTAAAACGGTTACAAACATATAGCAATATTAACCTAATAAAACTATTAAATTCACAAAAGTAGCTACGCTTTGCACCACCGGAGCGAGCCACATCACTTCCTTGTTTTGCTCGGCAAGTAGCCTATGTGACGGGAGAATAGCGCTTGATGTCTTTACGAGGCTGCCTGGAGCTACACATTCACAGTCATATGAGCCGGGCGGTGCTTCCACGGCCGCACGGCATGTGTTTTCAAAGCTGAATTTCACTGGTGGGAGGATTTCTGAACTGTCCACAGCCCTCTGAGACAGAGAGTAGACAAAATAGGTACCATATTATAATGAGCATTAATGAGGATTATATGAAGATAGGCTGTGTGTGTGTGTCCTACCACTACAGGGTTCCGTTTCAGAGAGAGCTGCTCGGCTCTCCTCATCCTCTCCTGCTCCATCTCTCTGCTGATCGTTTGCTTGGCCTGGTAGGTCAGCTGGCGGCGTGGCGGAAGACCTTGAAAGCGAACCACCTCCTCCACACGCCTGCACACAAAGGGTTAAGTAAATCAGTGGCTCCCAACCTTGTCAGGCTGTGATCCCAAAATAATCATTATCAACTGGGGTCCCCCCAGCCCCCACCCTGATAAGCAAACTAGAACGTAAGAGTTGGCAATACATTTAGTTTGACTCCGTTCCACGGGTAAATGTTGTGAAAATAGCAGATCTACAAGCTCACAACACCTAATTTTTATATTATTTGACAATTTGCCCAATGTTTTTATAGTATAGTTTATTTAGTACTTTTGATGCAATTATGGTCTTTTTCTTTGAAGGAAAAAAATCACACTTGTGTGAAGTGAGGTGCATTCTTATCGTCATACATCATACATCACATTCCGTGCTCAGCCAATCATCACTATGGGGTACACACAGACACGCAAAGCTGGGCATAGGAGAAAAAGGTATTAAAATTCCTTAAATTGTCACTTTACTGAGGGTCCCCTCTGGGTCCTGACCCACAGGTTGAAAACCACTGAAAAGTAATAATACATAAAGACTGTCAATCTTTAATACCATAATCCTCTTACAGCTGAGCTTCATCTCTTCAACACACACACCCACACACATTACGTGAGAAAACTAGCATTCCACCAAACACCAAAAACAGTTCAGATATGCATGTGAACAGCCATGTACTTTGTGAGTCGTTTATTATGTGCCATCATTAGACATTACATTACCAGTGCTGTTGCTGTCAGAATGTAGCCATAGCCAAGAAATTGCAAGTATTGTATTTTAGCCATATTCACTACATCCTGTCTGAGAACTAAAGGGTAAATGGTTATACATACTAGAAGATAGTGTCCTTCTTTATGCTTCTATAAGTTATATTACAGAATGAGGGAAGAATTCTACAAGAAATCAGTTCTACCACACCAAAAAGAAGAAACAAACAGGACTCATATCTAATGGCTCTAATCAAGTCCATCGTTCCGTCTCACTTCGTGTCTCCATGACACATCTTGTTCTCTCTGACTGCAGGACAGTGCCTTGTCAGCACCTGACCAATCAAAACGAGCGTCCCAACAAATGGCTAGTCCAATCAAGGCAGTGAGTCGTAACAACAATTGTCTCCTGTAATGGTTAACAACATTTACATATGTTATGTTTTGGCAGGTGAATCAATACTCGGGCTGAGATCCTTCAGGATTTTAACGATCCGGGTTCCTTTAAGATTCCTATATAGGGGGTTCCAAATGGACCCTTACTGGTCTGTAACTCTCAGTTATGGTGGTCCATAATACCATAAGTGTCAATACCCATCCATGCCTTGTGCGGTGGGTGAGTCAATACCGATCCATGCCTTGTGCGGTGGGTGAGTCAATACCCATCCGTGCCTTGGGTGGGTGAATCAATACCCATCCGTGCCTGGCCCTGGTACGGTGGGTGAGTCAATACCCCTCCGTGCCTTGGGTGGGTGAGTCAATGGCCGAGCCTGGCCCTGGTACGGTGGGTGAGTCAATACCCCTCCGCGCGTGGCCCAGGCGGTGGCGTAACTGTCTGGGCACCCGACTGGTGATCCAGTCGCAGTGTGCCGCGGGTTCGACTCCCGAGCCCGACACGGCCTTTACTGCATGTCATCCCCCCATCTCTCTCCCGTTTCCAGTCAGCCTACTGTCTGTCCCTTCAAAAACCCATCCGTGCCTGGCCCTGGTACGGTGGGTGAGTCAATACCCCTCCGTGCCTTGGGTGGGTGAGTCAATGGCCGTGCCTGGCCCTGGTACGGTGGGTGAGTCAATACCCCTCCGCGCCTGGCCCTGGTACGGTGGGTGAGTCAATACCCCTCCTTGCCTGGCCCTGGTACGGTGGGTGAGTCAATACCCCTCCGTGCCTGGCCCTGGTACGGTGGGTGAGTCAATACCCCTCCGCGCCTGGCCCTGGTACGGTGGGTGAGTCAATACCCCTCCGTGCCTGGCCCTGGTACGGTGGGTGAGTCAATACCCCTCTGCGCCTGGCCCTGGTACGGTGGGTGAGTCAATACCCCTCTGCGCCTGGCCCTGGTACGGTGGGTGAGTCAATACCCCTCTGCGCCTGGCCCTGGTACGGTGGGTGAGTCAATACCCCTCTGCGCCTGGCCCTGGTACGGTGGGTGAGTCAATACCCCTCCGCGCCTGGCCCTGGTACGGTGGGTGTCGCGGCTGCGGTGTTGTTATGCTGTGCCGCCAGAGAGGGCAGGTAGAGGAAGGTGTAAATCAGAAACAGCAGCAGCAGAGCTCCCAGCAGAGGCAGGCCCCAGTCGTTGGTGAACATCACCTGGTCGCAGCGAGCCACGAGAAAGGAGCCTCCTCCACCTTGGCCCCGGTTCTCGTCTCCACCGCCGTGGGCCGGCATGGCTCCACTAGACTAGCTCTTCCATTTTACACAGTGCTCTTCTGTTTGCCCTCAGTGATTGAGGCGAAAATGTAAGATCCGGGGTTCGGGAATAAAGGCCAGATTTCCGCCTCCTCCTCAGTTCCCCTCGGTTAAACTGTGATCCGAGTTAAAACGCAGAAACGTTAGCTTGATCCTGGTGGTTCCATCTATTCGTTTCACACAAGTATCTATCCTAGCATCTGTCCATTCGTCTCCACCATCACTACAGGGACTTCCCCACTAACACTGACATCTATACACCAATGAGGCCACACACACAATCAGGTGTTAAGGAGATTAAATTATAAGCTTGCATAGAATGCCACAATGTAGACAGTGGCAATGACCTTCAGCCCCTAGAAACAAACATCTGTTCTCAGAGTGTGTGTGTGTGTGTGTGTGTGTGTGTGTGTGTGTGTGTGTGTGCACTCACGGCTCCAGTACGTATGTGTATTGTCCCTCAGGCGTGCGCTCCTGTCTGTACGAGAGGTTGTAGGCCAGCATGGTGTCGATCAACTCACGCATCTGCTGTTTCTCTCTGCTGCTGAAGAGCTGAGGATTCACCTGCAGGGGAGACACACACAGCACTGTGCTCACTTCTATGATGTGTGTGTGAGTGCGTGCGTGTGGAGGGGGTTACTGTGTGTGCCATGTTGCCATGTCTGCCAGCATGGACAACTCCTGTACAGTTAACTCAAAGAGCCTCCTACGAGTCTCCTACTGACTGGTATCCCGGTCAAATTATTGGCTCAGGAATGTGACAAAATTCAAGGCTTCATAGGGTGTGTAATTAACAGTTTGACGGCCGCTAATTGTTTAATCCAGTGTTCCACTGCGCATAAAACGCTATAGCCGGCATTTGTTTAATTCGCCATTTTAAAATAATTAAAAAGAAACAGCGGATTTATCCGGGACCTGATGACGAGACCGTTGCGTTATGATGACGAAACCGGAAATCATCTGGGCTGCTAGGGCTTCTGGGAAATTGAGCTCAATGTAAGTTGACCGGGGGTTTGTTTGAACTACAATGCCTCATGGAGGCGGATCCTGTAGCGCATTGTAATGGCCACTGGTGCTGATGATCATAACATGCCGACGGAATTTTTTTGTCGTCTGCAAATACTTCAGTGTATGCTCTAAAAGGTAATAAAACAATCTCAGCAGCGTAGAATATTTGATTAAATAGCGGGTAACGCGTTTTATGGAGTCAAACTGTTAATAGAGAATAAGTCATTGTTTGGATGAACTACTCCTTTAATGCAATTAGTTTCAGCTGTGTTTACCCTTCTACAATTTCTTTATGCTCAAACCAGCAAGGTCATACTCAACATACTGATATTTTTACTCAGATGATGCAGGCCGAGGCTAAGGGGATCTGCTCAGGAGCTCTGTGACCTCAAATGTTCACAGCTTATGTCTTTTGCTTCTAAGCCTACAAATGAGAGTGGCACGCTACAGGCAGCCTGCCCACCTCACTGTACACTCTCCCATTGAGGCCATCATGGATGTTGATGCCTTGCCAACAGTTAGCCTGTACTTTCTGTTTTTAGAGATAAAATGTGTCTTGAGTAGTGCCACCTTCGTGGGAACTACTCATGATGAGACCAACCAGGAAGATGGCATTTAAAATCTTAGATCACACTGATCCGTTTTGGGCCAAACTCATCCAGACAAAGTTATTAGACACGTGTAAACAAAGCAAGAGGTGCTTTTCAAGATGTTGTTGTCTAAGGATGTTATAAACACACTTATACCTGAAGGCATATTTTCAGAAACACACACACACACACACACACACACACACACGCCCCTTTTTTCTACATACAGGTCGTAGTTTGGGGCAGATGATTTCGAGGAGCAGCGTGAGGATATCACTGGTCAAGCAGAGCTGGCTGATCCTGCTCCTGATGGATGGTGGGATGTCAGCTAACATGGTGTTAAGTGCATTCTTGTTGGCCTGAAGACGCGATGATGCCTATAGATGACAAAGAGCAGATACAAGGTTTGTGTCAGAATTTGCCCTGTGCACCTGTCATCAAGTAAAACCTCATAATTGTGACAGCCCTAGCGGTGATGTCAACATTCATGCTCAATACTGACCTACACAGTTAAATCCTTAATTTAACAAAATGTTGTTACATTTGTGCACTAAGTTAAAGGGATATTTCACTTTCAAAATAAAAAGTGGGTCATTGCATTGTCTACTCAGGCTTTTGTGAACACCCCACACACTTTTTAAGTCCCTTGATGCAGTATTTAGATACCGCATTCATTTGATCAGACAAGCCCTCTTCCTATACAAACCCATTGTAACTTCAAACTCCATGTTAACCATGACAGATTCATCAAAAACACCTGCTCTTGGTTCTAGTGAATCATACTGCCCTCCTAATACGTGAGGGATGGCCCCCTCACGTATTAGGAGGGCAGTATGATTCAGTTTTTTCAATTACTTTTTCATTTTTGGGAAAATGAAAAAAATAAAATAAATGAAACAGGAAATCGAAAAGAAACATGGCCCTCTCACGTATTAGGAGTGCAGTATGAGTAATCATAAACAAGGACAGGTGTTTACTGTTTTCAATGAATCCAACTTGGTTAAAATTGAGTTTGAAGTTACAATGGGTTTACAATGGTGTCTGATAAAATGAATATCAAATATCTAAATACTGAATTGAGCAACTTGAAAACTATCTACTAGGGTGTTCACAAAAGCCTGAGTAGACGATGAAATGACTCTATTTGAAAGTGAAATATCCCCAACGATTTTACTGTGTAGCAATTTAGCAAAACGTTCCCTTGAGATCTTGAGACGGTCGCCTCAGTGTGCGACGGTCGTGTCAGAGGGCCTGTAGTGTACGGTACCTCGTGCTGGCTGTGGGGGTAGATGATGCGGGGAACGTGCATGTGAGCGAACAGGAAGTGGAAGGTGATGGACAGGAAGGGGAGGTATCGCATCAGGGAGAAGTTCTGGCCGTGCATGATCACGTAGTTGACCTGGTCCGAGAAGGACAGCCAGTCCAGGGCGTCGCACACGTTGTGCATGTTGGGGTCTCTCAGACGCATGGACAGATAGTTATCAAACAAACCCTGGGGACAGGTCAAAGGGCATGGTTAAAATGACAGACAACAATGGATACAGGGTGAGAGGAAGTTCTAAAATGTAGTTCTCCCAATGTATGGATGAATTTGAGTAAGCACCAAAAGAGAAATAAAAATGTAATCCATTATTATTAAAGGTAATTAGTACCGGTAATTACAGTGTTTGAGGATAAAGGTTTGAAATGAAATACTGTTAAAATATATATATGACTGGATATGTTAGGCCTATTTAAATATTTGAATTCTCCCTTATCTGTTGCCCTTCCTTTTAAAAGCCTAATAGAGAGAGTGTGTGTGTGTGTGTGTGTGTGTGTGTGTGTGTGTGTGTGTGTTACCTGTGTAACCTTCTCGTACTCTCCGCTGGAGGAGGCTAGGAGCAGAATGTGCTGAAACCTCTGAGCTCCGCCCCCTTCCCCCAGTCCATCTTCAAAGCCCTGCCCTATGCGCTTCCTGAAACACCATGTTTGGACAAAGCAGGTATTTTTTGGTACTTTGGGAATATATCCTGCATCCCCATCATGCGGTTCTGCATGGGCTTCCCTAGTTGGCCAAACCAACCGTCCGACCGATTGACTACATATGGGAGACGCGAATGATGCAAGAGAGGCGTAGTGCGGGTCTGTGTTCCTTTATGCCTATATATGGAGCTCCCTGATGTCATCAATAGCATGACATCATAGTACTGACATTATAGTCCAATGGGTACCACACTGAGTAACCGAGTGACTCAGGCATCTATACCCAACTTGCATCATTCCCGAGTAGGCTGGTGACCAACTAGTAAATAATAGTTTTAATAATATGAAATGACAATAAATCATCAAACATAAATTATAATTTGCATAAGGAGAAGAGACTGGAGCAGCATGGACATTTAGAGCCTTTTATTAAGGTGCTGAGTATACAAAACGACTAACATTTCGACCTTGCGGTCTTCATCAGTCATGACTCTGATGAAGACCGCAAGGTCGAAACGTTAGTCGTTTTGTATACTCAGCACCTTAATAAAAGGCTCTAAATGTCCGTGCTGCTCCAGTCTCTTCTCCTTATGCAACTTTGATGTCCCTGCACCTGTGAAGCACCGGATCAGCCGTTTTAGGCTTGAGGCGCGTTGGTAGACTCCCTTTGTATAAATTATAATTTTTTACATCCTGTACATTATAACTGGAATTAGAAATGAGCTATTTTAAGAACTGAACAAAAAAATATCTAAGTCAATGTTGAAAATGTAAAAAAGCCATCGCTGATCTACTGCTGAAGGATTCAGGTGAGGTGCTGGAGAAATGAAAAAATAAAGGGGGGCTCCGCACACTTAAATCTGTGCACAATCAATGGATTTGTCTATTGACCTTCGTCAGGCAAAGTCAATGTTGAAACCATAATTTACAATAAAAACAATAATTGTAGGAATATACCGTTTTATACGGGGTAGCTGGAAGATTTCCTGCCACAGGTGGAATAAGCCTTTGTTCTGGTCCTTCTGCCCTACAGACATATTCTGGACCATCTTGGCATCAACCTGCCTCTTACCCGTCTTATGGAGGAACTACGCACGCACACACGCACACGCGCATGCGCACACGTGCACACGCACGCACACACACACACACACACACACACACACACACACACACACACACACAGTTAACTATACAAACCAAAATACAAACATGTGTACAGCTCGCTCTCAGCTGCAACAAGCCCATATCCTCCGACAGAAGTCTTCTTTTGGCTAGCGCAGTAGTAAAGTGCCTGCCTATCACCAGAGGTTGTGGGTTCAAATCCACTGTGGTGCATCCAGCTTTGTCGGGTGTCTATGCGAACACAACTGGTCCGTGTTCGGAGTGTGTGGGAAGGAATTAATTGGCATAACGACTAAATTGTGGAGAAAAAGGGGTAAACAACTATCGGCTACTCTAAATAAAATAAAATCAAAATAATAAAATCAACTGACGACAGAGTAGTCACACCACCACCTGTACTCACCTGTAGAGTGTTGATACAGGACCTGATGTCATTGTCTGTCTTCTCACAAAGGGCCAACAGAGTGCCTGTGTCCGTTTTCATTCCCTGCCAACGTGAGATCTGCAACGATAAAACAAATATATAAACAATGAATGGATAATACACAATAAGCAACAAATACAAACAGGAATGCTGGTGTGTCTCAGATGTGCGGTATGTGTTTTACATATTGACCTCGGACAGTCTCTGTGCCAGGCGGGAGGGCTGGGTCTGGGGGAATGTCAGTAGGAAAGCTAGCTGCCTCAGTGGCCTGAGGGCCGGAACATAACTGACAGGACAGACAGCCAATCAGAGAAGAGTTAGAACAATCAAAACCATTCAAATTCCCTGTACGTAGAGTAGAAGGCATTTCAGTTGCCAACACTTTAGCTATAGTATGTTTGCTGCCGAGGCATTTTACATAGGAAGCAAGTCAAAGTATGAATCTGGATGACAATATTCTCCTTCATATCTAGACAGTAAAGCCACTGCATATACAAAAAAAATCAATGACCCACTTTTGAAACACAGTTTGAGACATTCTCTTACAGGTCATTACAGATGCAGATGATTGGACGAAGGAGGGGAGAGTCCTTCTTCTTCTTCTTCTTTACAGTTGTCTCTGCCCCCGCCTCGCCTGCACCACTGTGTCCGTCCTTCCTGTTCAGAGTGGCCAACAGGATATTGATGGCAGCCTGCCAGATGTCAGAGACAGAACATGTCAAAGGTTTATTCATGCATTAAGAACCATATTCCACATTCCAGTTGTAGTTATGATGCTGTAGAACAGTGGTTCTCAACCTTTTCAGGCCGTGACGCCCCCAAATAATCACATTTGAACTGGGGACCCCCCACCCTGACAATCACTTGGAATTGTAGATACAGTTGGGCAATTGTTTGACTCGTTTCGGTTGGATATGTTCACACTGTTTGCCTCTTTCTTGTATTATTTGACAATTTGGCTATATAGTATAATAGTATAGTTTGTTGATTACGTTTGATGCAGCAGCCGTAATGGTGTTTTTAACTGTCACTGTTATCTGGGGACCCCCAGAAGTGTGGTTTAAGAAGTTGATGGGACGTACCGATGGCGCACCATCGATCTCGTCGATGATGAGGCAGTTAGGCCTCTGGTCCGTTCCCAGGACTGACTTCATTTGCGTAGCCGTGTCGATTCGCCTCTGGAAAACCTCTGCACTGCGGTCGTCACTGTAGCAACAGCGATGACAATGACATGAGGAGCGGTCAGTGTGGAATACTGTGACAGATACGATTCTGTTGGGATTTACTACAGTGGTGGTTCTCAGGCTCAAATTGCAAGGGCCCCAAGGGTCAATTTTGTTCCAATTGTACACTCTCAGAGTTACAGACCTGGTGGTGCACGCACATCCACTTGAAGGCCAGGTGCAGTGCGAACAACAGTCCAACATTTAAAACAAACAAATAAGGTTTGCACATTGGTAGAATAAGCTCCACTGTTTTATTGCGGTCAACATTTCTATCAAACGATCTTTATTAGGAACCCTGACGGTCTCTGGACCCCACTTTAGGAACCACGGTGTACAACTGGAACAATGTGGTTGCATTTGACTGACCTGGCATTGATCTCCACTACATTGTACCCAGCATGCTTTGCTATGATGTGGGCCAGAGTGGTCTTCCCCAAGCCTGGAGGACCTGACAACAACGCCACCTATGGAGAGACAAACGGAGAGACATTTTTTTCTTCTTCTTTGAATCAAAAACAGACCTCTGATCTTGCACTTCGTATGTCAATCTTGATTTTAAAAAACTGAATGGTCAGTGGTCACTATAAAAGTTATGTGGGTCAGTTTCATGTATCACTGACCCCCATAACTCAGAGAGTTCACAGATGTATTTAAACACCGTCTCTGAGGTACAGACATGTAAATTATGTAATAGTGTCCATTTGGTTCCTCAAGAACCCCTGAGGGTCCACTTTGAGAACCACTGTATAAAAACACATGCCGTACATGCGTGTGTCTTTGCATACTGTGCGTACCTTAAATTTGGGACGCTTATACTGGTCCAGCTCAGCCTCCAGTAACTCCTCAGTCAGCTGACTCTTGGTCTTGAAGGCAGGGCTGCACGATTATGGCCAAAATGATTATCACGAGTTTTACCAATATTACCAATATTGAGATCACGATCACATTTATTCACAGTTAAACTTTTTGTTTATTTTTACAAAATCACTGCTTTCACATTCATGTTGTGCTACAAGCAAGCATTATGAATCAATAATTGGACAATCATGTTACTTTAATTGTGTGAAGCCAAAATCGTGAAAAATATGATTAATTGTGTAGCCCTACGTGAAGGTCTTGGTCTGATTGGCTTGATTGAATTTGTTCTGATTGAATTTGTTCTGGACGACCACAGGTTGTCTGTCAACGGGAGGAGGGCGGGACTTCCTCTCTTTTCCGAACACCACCGTGTCCCACAGCTTCAGCCACTTCAGCAGACAGCGGTTGGTAAACTACACACACACACACACACACACACGCACACGCACACACACACACACACACACACACACACACACACAGTTGATGTTGCACAGTTGCACTACCGTGTTATATTCATACTGTACCATTTACATAACATTATTTCAATTACACACCGGATCGCCGGGATCGGTACTCTGTATCGACTGATACTCAAGTTACGGGTATCAGAATCTGTAAATCGGTAATTTGTCTACAGACAGGAGGACACATATATAATTAACTCACGTCACGCACACACACACACACACACACACACACACACACACACTCACGTCGTCACTGAGCAGCTCTGTGTAATGTTGGGGAGAATATTTGTCCACCCAGAGCAGTCGAGAGATACCTCCCTCCTCTACACCGTGATCCTCCTCAGGTTCTTTGTTCTCCTGCTCTCCAAGCTCCTGATCCACATCACTGACACACACAGTCACACACACACACACACACACACACACACACACACACACAATGAACAATTCAGTTGAAAGTGTGAGAACACCACCCTTTAAACCCTTTTCAGATGATGGTCCCTGGTGAAAAACATATCAATTTGTGGGTCCTTGGCATGACAAAGTTTGATTTAGAAGTGTGTGAGAGTGCGTGCTGTGGAGTTTGGGTACCTTGCCAGTAAGTCTGTAAGACGCTGGGATTCCTCAACCAACAGTTCATGTCGCTGTAAAAAGAAAAAACAGAACACAGAACCCTTAGCTACAAATATTAAATCATATATATTATCTATCTCTCTATATCTCAATGGGATTTGAATGTGGATGGATGAGCACAGATCCTGTTGTCCATCCGATCTAGTAAGAACCACCCCATTCAATTCAGTATTTAAGGCGTGACGTAAGCGCCTCCTCCAGCAACAAAATACAATAAACAGGGTGATGGTGGTACAATAAGCTACATACATACGACTGGTCACTCACCCTCTCTGCCACTTGTTCTCTCAGAACATCAATGGGTACCGCAAGTAATCCAAGTGTACCCTGGGAATTCACCACTAGTCTGGAATCCACTACCTGCCAAATTGTATGGATTAAAGTTGGAGAGTAGGCATGCTTATGAACACACAACTACTTGTTGTTTCTGACAACTTGTCAGAAACTGTATTTATTAACATTTAAATACATTAATTAAATACATGTCCTGTGCCTACGTCATTTTAGGCAGACAAATAGAAATAATGTTGTATAACAGTGTCTAAAAAAAACACATTTGTGTGGAATGGTAATTGTGAAAAAAAAGGTTACATTATAGTATATATTTACAGTATGTTCTGTGGGATCCGTCAACTGTATATGGAAGCCTACAGAACTGCCTCTTTCATTGGTGTTTCACATTGATTGCATCTAAACCCTAACATTTAACTCCACTAAAACTATGCTTAAACCTAACCTCAAAACACTATGCCCAACCCATTAAGCCTCAAGCCTAACCTCACAGAAATTATGCCTAAACATAACCTCAAACCCCTGTCCACCTGGCGAAACACAGCGAAAGTATGCATTTCTAATGTCCTAACCTGTCCCTCCGTCTCTTCCTTTTGTCGAAGGTAGATGCGGTTCCCTGAGGAGTCTGTCACGGTGACGTAGCCTCCCTCCACAGGGGGGCGCCGTAACGCCCGTTGAGGCGCTGATGGCACAGCAGGTCGTCTGGGAGACTCTGGAATTGTGGCGAAGCCACTTATGTCCAGTACCGGTGGACGAGCAGACCTGTAAGCGAATGAATGATTCAGAATTCTGTGTGCACAGTCCGCAGTGTGCGGTCATATTATTTGTATTATTCCATCATGAAGTGCACAATGATGTTAAAGCAATATTCAAATATATACCAATTATTCAAATAGGTTTCGTAATGACAATGAAGAAAACGTAAACATACGGAAGATGTTAAAAATAGAACCATTCACAGAACAATTGTCTGTTTATCTAAGTCCTACCCCCTTACCTGAATGCACGAGAGGTTGGACGAGGGGTGTCATACTGCTCCGGGGACGATGGGGGGCTGATGTCATCAGTCTGTGATGGGACTGGGTCTGGGATCCCATCGGTCTGGGACGACACAAAAAGCCTCTTGACTACACCTGCTTCCTGCTTCTGGCGCTTCGCCTTCGGGGCTGCAGGAGCCAGACAGCATGATATATGATACACACATACAAATTATTACACACACACAGCTACATTTAGAAATGTTGCAATTGATCTATCCAACCTGTATGAAACACACAAGCAATGCATATCATCAACAGTGATGGGAACTTCCAATGTCCAAAAAACTTTACTTTTCAGGAAAAAGGAACCCGCGTTCCGATGGATCCAATTCTACTGGTTAAATAATACATAAAACCCACAGTCAGACATAGGTGAAAATGTTCAGAAATTCTCAAAATTGTTCCACATTTTGTAAAAAAAAATCTCACCTGTGTGAACCGAGTGGTGCAACTCCCCTCTCCCCCCCTCCCCTCCCCTCTCCTCTCTCTCTCTCATTAGCAGGCAACAGTGCAGCACTAATACTATCTCTCTCTCTCTCTCTCTCTGTGTCTGGCAAACAGCGCCCCTACTGGTACTCAGTCATACTCGTGCTCATTCATACATAGGTGAACACATAGGTGAACTGAACACGGACATTGCTGGTTGTAGGAGTGGTTGCACCACTCAAAAAAACAAACAACAAAAGCGAATATAGCCAATTTACAAGCTCACAACTCATAACAGTGAATGTATGAGGAGCTTGTAGAACTACTATTTTACTACTTTTGCACAGCACTGTCATATGACATTGACAATGTATGAAATGAGGCTGCAGACAGAAATGATAATGATGATATACTGTATGCAAGCAAGTACTCCCAAGGTGAACTTACTGTCAGCAAGCAAGTGTTGTATGTCCTGAATATCGTCTCCCTGTTGGCTCCCTGTTGTTGTGGTGGAATCCTGCTTCCGTAAGCCTGACTTCTTGGCATTAGGGCTGATGGCAGGGTCTACAGCAGATACAAAATGTGTTTTTACAGTTTTTCACCTGGATAAAATATCCTAATAGTCTGTGACAAGTCTCAGCGGCTAAAAATGCCAGGTCAGTGTCTTTAACCTGCTGTGTATAATATTTTCCCTTTTTGTTCCTTGCACTGTTAGATTGCAGCTTGTGTCGCAGATCTCGAGGGTACTGGAATGATGATGATGATTATTTGTATACTTTTATACAAATAATATAACAGTACAGTGTGTATGTAAGCTACGTGTATATCATGGTTGCTGATTTATTCTCCCATTCTGTATATTTGATTCTGGCTGCAATAATAATATATTATAATTAATATAATATAATTATATGATATACTAAGTGCTTCTTGTTTTAATTGACCTCATGCACACCACTGCCATCTTGCCTGCAAGGTGGTAACTAGGTGCATTTCCCATTGACAGCCCATACATCCAAACATGCATAAATAATCATCTGCAAGGAATTTCTTGACAGGAAGTAGCTCATAACATGTTTACGTGGATTTTTATGAAACAAACACTTTGCAGATAGAGGATAATTCAAGCTTTTCATACAGCTGTAATGTTGGAGAGTTTGACATTGTTTAATACAATCAAATCATCAGTTGGATGAATGGGCTGTCAATGGGTGCTTGCAGGTGTTGGGTGAAATTGGACCTAGTTACGACCTTGATGGGACGATGGCAGCCGTGTGCATAAGGTCAATGAATGGCAGGTCAATGCCGTCTGAGGCCGGCGGAAGTGAGGCCACGCATGAGTGACATAAATATGACTAAGTATGAGTAACCACCACAACAAGAAAGTTAACAGTACATTTACTGGCCAATGTCCAGAGAGTCATTGAGTGATATTGAATCTTCAATGTGAGCCTTCTATTTATCTTTGTCTTTATTTATAAAAAATAAAAAATATTGAATCAGTCTGTAACTAACTCAAAACCAGTAAGTTTTCTTGAAACAGTTTTTTGTTTTGAAACTGTTGTACTGTTAACTTTCTTGTTGTGGTGGTTACTCATACTTACATATTTGTCATCATTGGTGTTTGTAGATTACCTACCCAGTCAACGTCAGTCACGTGACGTGACGACCCAGATAAAAGGGAGGTTGTCAACTTGTCACATACTAACTAATCACCTGTTGAAGGCCACCTGCGGCCGAAACGTCGTCTTATATTATGGTGTTTTAAATAAAAGAAAACACCATTGGAGCAAACCTGTGTGCTCTTCTCTTCACTGTCAAGATGTTAGCCTAAGATTTGGCACTGGCCTAAGTATTTATAGAGGGAAGATTATGTCAGAATCGATAAATATATCTAGTCTAAAAAATCTTAGGCTATCAAGATGTAAACAATAGCTGCCATGCAGATCCTTCATTATGAGACCCAGAGCTGATTCACTTAATTATTTGGTGATGTGGGCTTGTGACGCAAGCGCTCCACAGAGCCGCCAACATGAACAGATACAGATTAAATCTCTCCACGAAAATGGAGGAATATGGAATAAGAAGGATAACTTCGTAAGTTCAGTGTACGTGTGTTTATAATGAACTCACTGTCCATCTCTGCCATCATTTCCAGCTCATCTGCGTACATCTCATCGAAGTTATCCTCGATCTCGAACATCTCGTCATATTCGTCCATTGTGCCGGTTAACGTTAGAGCTACAGCAACCTGCTCTGGAGTGTTAATAATACTTTTATTTCTAACACCGTCTATGGCTCTTTAATCGTTACTATTATGTCGAACAACAACAGCAATACATTCGCGGCACTTTTTGTTGTGAAATGTTTCGCTTCCGGGTCATATGAGGCATTTGTCTCCTGATTGGTTGCCGTAGTGTTGGACCCATGCAAGACCCACCTCTTCACGTTTTGGAATGTCATATTGGTAATAGAAGCCATACGATACGAGCCTCCTACTTTACTAACATGTGGGTCCATTGTCATGTTTATGTCCAGCTTTGAGGGATGCGTGTAAACACAAACATTGAATGCCATGGAATTGATAATGAATGGCCAATTTTACGTCATTGTCCCAACACAAACATGAAATGACAATAATGGCCATTTTTAGTATTTTTTGTGTTTTACATTACGAAAACACAAAGATTGAAGGTGAGGACGCAAATTGTGATTAGGAGATTGGCCGGAATGAGATGAACAGTCAACAGATGATGTCACTTCACACGGGTATGATTATTTTCTTTTATTTATGATTTTTGTACAGTAATAGAGGGTATGCGCATGCTTAAAGTGAATGGCACATCGAGTGGCAAAGCAACATGCAAAGTGAGTTTAACATTGTTTAACGTTGTTTAATGCAATCAGATAGGACTTCTGTTTGGAGGATTCATGGGCTGTCAAGGCCAGAAAGTACCAGTAGGCCCACTCAGTAGGCCTTCCTGCATAACTTCCGGTTTTGATGATGATGTCACGCATACCATCTATACTAGGTATACGGAAATTATTGAAAGAACACTACAGTACTTTACTCTTTACTCGACTTTACTTGTGCCTTGTTCTGTAGCCTACATCAGTACTTCCCAAATTATTTCATGGACCCCCAAATTGACACCAATTAGCCCGTGGACCGCCATTTGAAAAAATATTCCATGGACCCCCATAAGAGAAGATTTCTACAGCTCTACCAGTGATTCTCAACCGTTTAATTTCAAGGACCCCCAGTTTGACATCATCCATAATAGTCTGCAGTCTATAGACTTGATTGATTGATTTATTAACAGATTGGAGAATT